>NC_089222.1:92855734-93481696 GCF_963924675.1 Phocoena phocoena | reverse complement strand
AGCAGTAATATTACTGCTGGATTTCATCAATTTATTAAGTTACAGTTGGTTTTGTTTACTATCTTTCTGTTCTATATTTTTGAATGAAAAATTAAGAACATAATACTACAGTGGTGAATATATTAAAGGGCAAAACTATACTAAAACTATTCTGTGAAGTAACAAAAACTATTTATCCTTAAATAAAGAGTCTATAAGAATGTTACTAAGTATTTTAAATTACCCAAGTAAACCAGGAAAAAATGAACCTAGAGGATAGATAATTCTCACATGGTAAGGAGCATATCAGTGACTGTTGTTTTTTGTTTTTTTTTTTTTTTTTTAAGATTTAGGAAAAGGAGTTGACTACATCTGACTATGATACAAATTTAGAATGTCATTATAGGGTTGGGATACAATTCTACAAATATTGAGTGATAAGCAAAAGTTGGTAACTCTCTTTTTTTACACCCTAAAATGGCCAGTTTTAAATATTATTATATATTTTGTTCATCACACTTCAAAAACGTAGAATTCTAGGAAGAATTTAGAAATGAAAGATTACAAAATGACAATAAGGTTGCTAGAGGAAAGGTTAAATGGTTCTATTTAATGTATAAGAAGCATTTCAGTGATTACTGTCCCCAGTACACTGGGGTGCTACTGATGAGCCCTTTCCAATGGCAATGAAGGAATAAGGAATCTTGGCTAGTTATCAGAGTAAACTTCTTTATCACCTATGTCCTACAATATCAGATTAACTATATGGAAAGGAGAGCTGACCCTGATAGTTGGACCAGATGATATCCTGTGTTTTTACTGATCTTAAGGAAAAAAAGCTAACAAACAAAAAACCTATCTAATTAAAATGCTAATATTTTAATCTAATCGAAAACCTAATCTGATCAGATTTTAATGTAATCTATCATTAAATTTCAAATTCAACTAGCTAAACCCCTCTGAAGATGTGTGTGTGTTGTGTGTGTGTGTGTGTGTGTGTGTGTAAATATTAACAGCTAATTTGCACAGGAGTTTGGAGGCTAGACTACTGATTATGATATTATAATCTGTTAATTTTATTTTATTTTATTTATTTATTTTTTGCGGTACGCGGGCCTCTCAGTGTTGTGGCCTCTCCCGTTGCGGAGCACAGGCTCCAGACGCGCAGGCTCAGCGGCCATGGCTCACGGGCCCAGCCGCTCCGCGGCATGTGGGATCTTCCCGGACCGAGGCACGAACCCGCGTCCCCTGCATCGGCAGGCAGAGTCTCAACCAATGCGCCACCAGGGAAGCCCTAATCTGTTAATTTTGATTGACTTTTGAAAAATAGATGTAAAGCATTATAACAATATAAATAAGCTATATCACTAATCGTTAGAGAAATGCAAATCAAAACTACAATGAGGTATCACCTCACACCAGTCAGAATGGCCATGATCAAAAAGTCTACAAACAATAAATGCTGGAGAGGGCATGGAGAAAAGGGAACCCTCTTGCACTGTTGGTGGGAATGTAAATTGATACAGCCACTGTGGAGAACAGTATGGAGGTTCCTTAAAAAACTAAAAATAGAACTACCATACGACCCAGCAATCCCACTACTGGGCATATACCCTGAGAAGACCATAATTCAAAAAGAGTCATGTACCACAATGTCTACTGCAGCACTATTTACAATAGCCAGGACATGGAAGCAACCTAGGTGTCCATCGACAGATGAATGGATAAAGAAGATGTGACACATATATACAATGGAATATTATTACTCAGCCATAAAAAGAAATGAAATTCAGTTATTTGTAGTGAGGTGGATGGACCTAGAGTCTATCATACAGAGTGAAGTAAGTCAGAAAGAGAAAAACAAACACCATATGCTAACATATATATATATGGAATCTAAAGAAAAAAAATGGTTCTAAAGAACCTAGGGGCAGGACAGGAATAAAGACGCAGACGTAGAGATGGACTTGAGGACGTGGGGAGGGGGAACGTAAGCTGGGATGACATAAGAGAGTGGCACTGACATATACACACTACCAAATGTAAAATAGCTAGCTAGTGGGAAGCAGCCACATAGCACAGAGAGATCACCTCGGTGGGTGCTTTGTGACCACCTAGAGGGGTGGGATAGGGAGGGTGGGAGGGAGACACAAGAGGGAGGAGATATGGGGATACAGGTATACATATAGCTGATTCACTTTGTTATACAGAAGAAACTAACACAACATTGTAAAGCAGTTATACTCCAATAAAGATATTTTTTTAAAAAAGCTATATCAAAATTACTCCATTTACAGATATACTCACTCATAACCTCTTTTTTATAAATTAAAACTCTGAAGCACATTTTCTTCAAAACAAAAGTCCTCTTATCATAGTGAATAGAAAGCTACACATATGAATCTTTGATGCACCAGAGGTAAGGTATAAATGACAGAATAGCAAATTTATGATAATTAAAAAAAAGAGAAATAAACATTTGGTACCAGTTTGCCATACAATTCTTATGTAACTATTTCTCGAAAATTCACAACTTCTATCTCTTCACATAGATCTCATCACGTTTTCTTCTTTGTTTTTGCAATTACTTTGGAAAAGTAAAACTTTTTGCTATTGGAAAATTTAAACTATTTGCTCTTTCTGGTGGACTTTCTCTTGCTATGCTTCTATCACAGTCCATGCCGCAGCAAGTAGGAGCACATATGTCTCTAAGTTACTCAGCAAGGCAAAGGACAAGAAAAGTCAGTGAGATGGAGGTGACACTGAAAATACCACAAAAGGGTGAAGGGAATGGCATATGACCAAAATGAATGAAAGACATATTTACTATGAAGGGACCCATCAGATTGTCTAAACTTTATGTACGGAGAAGAAAGGCAATCTTAACCTAAAAAGCAAAGGAGAATTTATCTATTTCTAAATTTAAAAAAAAAAACAGCTTAAGATAAACTGAACTTAGCTATTAACATACAATTCTGGAATATGGATTTATTATTGATGTGAGTAAAAGAAGGGAGACATGAAGAGAAGGGAAGGGAAGGGATGAGAAAAGGATAAGAAGAAGAAAAAGAAAATGTGGTATTACCAGTGAACATAAAAAGTAGAACTAGCAATTTAAGGGTTACATGAGGCAATAGGAGTCAATTATTTTAAAGAATTATCCCAATATATACTGTTTTACATCTAATTTTAAACTACCTTTAGTTAATAAGTTCTTTTCCTGTGAAAGATACAAAAATTCATTGTAATTTGATGTTGGAATTTATTTGCTATGTTATACACTTAAATTCAATGATAGCAACTATAGGTGGAATCTAAGAAATACAATAAACTAGTGAATATAACAAAAAAGAAACAGACTCCCAATACAGAGAACAATCTAGTGGTTACCAATGGGGAGAGGGAAGGGGGGAGGTGCACTATAGGGGAAGGGGAGTAAGAGGTATAAAATAAGCTACAAGGATACATTGTACAGCACAGGTAATATAGCCAATATTTTATAGTAACTATAAATGGAGTATAACCTTTAAAAATTGTGAATCACCATACTGTACACCTGTAACTTATATAATATTGTACATCAACTAGACTTCAATTAAAAAAAACAACAACAACACAAAAAAAACAAAGAACAGAAAGGACGAAAGAGAGGGAGCAACAGAGGGAGGAAGGCGGAGGGAAGGAAGACACGTTTCAGAGACACACCAGCACGCTGCTCCCCACGGAAATGAAGTCCCAGGCCCATTTAATAACCAGTTGTATTCTTCTGAGAGAGAAGAGCTGATGGATGGC
This sequence comes from Phocoena phocoena, assembly GCF_963924675.1. Lineage (NCBI taxonomy): Eukaryota > Metazoa > Chordata > Mammalia > Artiodactyla > Phocoenidae > Phocoena > Phocoena phocoena. The sequence goes on along the minus strand of NC_089222.1, from coordinate 93,477,925 downwards.
TCTTTGGGGGGTTGCTTTTGTGAGCTGTCTGCAGCAACCCCATGAACAGAGGAACCCTTTGCAACTTCACCAATGGGCCCAAAACAGAGCCTGTCAGAATCTGCTCATGATCCCAACAGGATTCAGAGGCCCTACACTGACTGGGAGTGCAATGTGGGAGCACAGGAGCAGAGCTAGGTAGGGAACAATCAAATAATCATTCCACTGAGTCCATTCTCCAACTGTACCTATGCAACTGTATACTTCTAATATTTGTAAGACAATATTGAGACCCGAAGATTGTTTAGCCCATGCTAGAAAAAAATATATCAAATAATTAGGTTACCTTAAAATGACTATTTTAAGAGATGAACAATAAAAACTAAGGAACATCCATTAATTAGTCTTGAAATAAAAACCAGCCTGAACATCAGCCTCACTATCCATTCCCTCCATCACAAAGTGGTCTCTATCTTCCACATCTGTGAATAATAAGCACCCCCAACTCCCATGTCTCATACTTACAATCCTTCCCTGCTGCCGTCGATCAGGGCTTGAAATAAGGGCTTGTTGTGCGGTATGGTCTGTAAGATATTTCCATCCCCTGTCACATAGCCGATGGCCCACTGTCCCAACCTAGTGCAGCTTAACCGGAAAATGTAGCTGTGAAACATAAGAAAATTACGTTTAATCACATTCAAAATGTAAGCTAACTACTACTAAACAATCTGTTAGATTTTTCTTAAGTGAAAGAACAAACAGAATCATTTAGAATTTCTATCTTCAAACTTATTTTTACACCATTTTCCTTCTCCATTTATTCATCTGTAAAAGAAGCAATGATAATAATTCCATTTAAGTGGTTTCATCTTTGAAGAAAACTGGGTTTTTAAAGAAAGGAAGAAGTTGTGATTTTTTAAAAAATTAATTTAGTTATTTTATTTATTTTTGGCTGCTTTGGGTCTGTTGCTGCTTGTGGGCTTTCTCTAGCTGCGACGAGCGGGAGCTACTCTTTGTTGTGGTGCATGGGCTTCTCATTGTGGTGGCTTCTCTTGTTGCAGAGCACGGGCTCTAGGCGCATGGGCTTCAGTAGTTGTGGCACACGGGCTCAGTAGTTGTGGCTCATGGGCTCTAGAGCGCAGGCTCAGTAGATGTGGCGCACCGGCTTAGTTGCTTCGCGGCATGTGGGATCTTCCCAGACTAGGGATCGAACCCGTGTCCCCCGCATTGGTGGGCGGATTCTTAACCACTGTGCCACCAGGGAAGTCCCAGAAGTTATGATTTTTAAATATTAAGAACTTCATATTGGTTTTGGAAAGGACTTTTCAAGAAACTCTAAAAACATATTCTCCTAGAAAGCCGGAAAATAAATATCAACCTGTCCCTTATTAGGATCCTTAATCGTAATCACACAAAGTAATTCCACACAGACTTATTATGACTGTCAGTTGGATCCCAAATAAAGTACATCCTGAAGAACTCAAATGTCCTTGTAATAAACCCAACTATTTTCTTTACCATGAAGCCAAAGAGATGAACCACTTTCCAAGAGAAAGAACCACTTAAACACATATCCAGCAAATATTTGTCAAAGTCATTTGATTTGTTCACTGAGTTTTCCTAAACACCCCATCACACCTTACCTGTAACAGTTTACCACAGTCTAATCATTTCATCTTTAACTACCTAAAACTTCGAAGAAATCATTGTTACAGGGCAAGAAGGGAAGGAAAGGAAAACATCCTTTCAGAGGGTACTATCTTAAGAGAACTATTCCAACAGCAATGAGACCTGGCTTTTGCTTCCAACACTGCCATTAATTATCTCCATGATCTTGAACAAGAGAACACAAAAGGGACTCATTTACTTTATTTATTTAAAATTGGACAAGATAATTTCCCAAATGACGTCTGTGTTAAATTTGCATGATTCCGTGATTCCAACCATATTACATCCTTCAAATCATACTCCAGAAGCAAGAAGATACTTTGATGCCAGTGAAAAGTTATGGAAAAATCTGGTTATGAGAGATCCCTGAATGAAACAAAATGACTCACCTAAGCCACTGTCAATGGCCTGCTCTTGTGGTCACAATGAGAACCAGCTCTCAGTCTAAACCAACGACTCCACAGGAGCCACACTGTTTTCTGTACCCAATACCTCCTTCTAATATACCATATCAATTCTTAAAAATAAAAAAGGTGGAAATGTTTCATTATGGCAGAGAAGAAAGGAATCATCAATAACTGACTGTACTCAAAAAGACTTTGCTAAATGACATTTGCACTACAAATCAAATAAAACGATATTAGAAGAAAAAGGTAGATTTAAAAAACCACCAAATTCATTCCTAAAATGAAATGGCCCCTATGTGAAAGTCAGTGCACTCACAAACACTGGGATGGTGTCTCCTACTAAAACATGAGAGTGAAGGAAGGCAGATCTCCACTGTCATTAGTGTCGCACCCAGCACACTGCTTGCCACAGCACGAATGTCTACCATGTGCCTGGTGCATTTCTAGACCGCATGTGGGGAAAATGCCTGCACCAGGGGAGAGACAGACTTTCTCCCGCCCAGATTTGCCATTAATAAGGTGTGCTCTCTCGGTCAAAGCCAGAGGGGCTGATCACACAGCCAAGCTCTGAGTTTCACTCAATTTCAACATCAAGCATGAGGTCTTATGGAAGACGTTCTCAAGGACATGAAACTGGTTTGGATTGTTAACAATGGGCTTATATGTCTATGTACTTACATGTGTTTATCATGCATGTATATGTATACTTATATGTACTTACATGCATTAATATGTATTTATATGTAATTATGTGATTATCATAGAACCAAATTGAATGTCTTGAAAAAATACCTTAAAATAATGAACATGAAACTGATTTATTTTGTCATTAGCACAATATTCAAGTAGTTAAATATACACATCTAATTTTATACATAAACATGTGTCATGAAAACAGTTAATATGCTAATATCCTACTCCAATTTGAAACTCTGAGACTTACTTTCTAAATTCATCAAATTACATACTACCATATCCTTTTTCACTTTATGAACACTAAATTTCAGAACAAGCATAACGTACCAATTTAAAGAACTGAATTAAGAAGCACTCTTTTGGTCTATTAGCATTTCCCTCCCCTCATCCCTATGGGTGTTACTGATTTACTTAGGAATGAACCACAGAGGACTTTTCATCTTTACATATATCACATAATATTACTGCCAAAAAGTCTTACCTTCCGGGTTTAGTGCTGTATTTCTGTAGCCGTGCTTTTACTTCATCGTACGTGAGAAATGCCATGTAACCCGGGTGTGTTACAGCTAAGAAATTCCAATTCCGTAAAATAGAGCCCCAAGGCTAAAAATATAAATAAATTAAAAGATTACCTAGAGAATATCAACTATCAATTACACAGCAACCCATCATTTAATACACATACTAAAATTCTCCTGGATATGTTTAAAGTGAATATGAGCTTACGGGGTTTAGGCCAAATTCTAGTACCTAACAGCAAACATGCAATTATATATTTTCTTTTTGGAGAAATATGATTATGCAGAAAACAGATTTCTTAGGAATAAAATACAGAAAGCAAAAAGGAAAACCACATAATCTCTTCTCTACAAATTCTATTCCCAATACAGCAGTTGTGATTAGTTTGAAACATAAACCACATCAACTCTTCTGTTCAAAACTCTCTGAGTAAAAGCCAAAGTCCTTATAAATGGCCTAGAAAGACCTTGGCAGGGTTGAGCTCCAGTTCCCTTTTTGTCCCCATCTGCTGTGACTCTCCCACTTTCTGCCTTTCCTCTAGACACGCGGGCCTTGTTGCTGCTGGCCTGAACATAATATATTCTCTCACCTCAGAGCCTTCGAACTTGCTGATCCCTATACCTGAATTCTTTCTCCAAATATCCATGTGACTGCTTCCTCTCCAAACGTCATTTCCTCAATGTGGCCTTCTCAGACCACCCTATTTAAAACCACTAACTCTCACCTCATGCCTCATCTCCCCGTGTGTCTGTTTTGTTCACTACTCTGCATTTAGACATCTCACTTTGTAGAACAAAAATCACTTACATGTAAGTGATTTGGCAAAGTCTACACATTGGCCATAAGCTACGTGAGAACAAGGAACACACCTGTCTTGCTTCCCAAAGGGAGACCAGGCACTAATGCACAGTGTCAGAGCATAGTGATCAGGCTGGGGGAATAGCTGAAGAGGTCCTCTACTGAGTGACTTGTCTGCAAGGCCTCGACTCCCATGGTAACAGACTACTGTACTCACATTTGGTTTATCCGTGTACAATCACAAACTCAGAAAAGTTTATGGTTTAGAGGTGAGCTCTGTAAAAATCTTTTGCAGAAATAAACACAAACACACACGCACGCACACATAAAGAGTTTGTATCGTTCTCTCTTTAATAGGATTAGTTGTCCCTCCAGTTACCATGGCAAGAGCAAAAAGGCAGCCAGTAATAGACAACTTTGCTTGAGGGTGTGAATGAGTCATCTCTGCCGTATCTTTAAGGCTGAAGCTACATTTATCCAAAGGAATTGGCAGCATACTCTATCTGATGTGCCAGATTATTAACTCAAATCTTCTACATAAAAGAAAAAAAACAAGGTATTTTGTGTTGCCAAGTGATAGTTGTTGAAATAGTCATCCTAGACATGATTATTGGTGGAGGGCTCCTGCTTTTGTCTGTTTTGAGACTTGTTCCTTGTGACTGTTAAGCAAGTTTCAAATTTACAAGGCGCAATTCTTTAAGGATTGTATCCCTTGAGATGAGGATAACAAGGGAAAGAATGATTTAGTAATGAAGAGTTTAACCTTTTCCAAAATAACAAGAAAAATCTTCAGGGTATTTCCCCATCACACTAAAATACCTAACTGGGGAAAAATGAGCTCTGGAGACACTTATTTTGAGAGTTTCTGTCTATGTACTTGAAAAAAACAAAAACAAAAAACATGTTTTTAATTCTCTTCTTAAGGGATGACTAAAAACTACATAAACAATACTTGGAAGAGTATTAGCATATGTTTAGAAAAACCGAAAAATTACTATTATAGTCACTGAGTTTTGTTTTGTTTTGTTCTGTTCTACTTCCTCATCTACAAAGGACAAGGATGAAAAAGATACAAAATATTTGGGTCACTTCCATTAAAATCCACACAAATTAATTCAAGAGTTGTTTTACAAAATGCTCAACTTTATAGAGAGCCAATGCACAGATCAAATACAAGCAAAAAAAAAAAAATGAAACTGGAGTTTGGAGCCAAACGCTGCAGTATTTAGCAACCATTTCTTAGTAATAATCCAGAGGGCCAGATTCTAACTGCAACAATATTTATGTTATAGAAAGAGTCTGTGTACTATTTTTCTTGAGAATGCAACCCACAGTCAGAAACACCTGGTAGTTTTGTATTGTGTGTGTGTGTGTGTGTGTGTGTGTGTGTGTGTTTAAAGTATTTTGCCAACTAATGGCTTAAAGGAGGCAAAACAATGTGATGGGAGAATGGTGGTTTTCACAGTTTGTTTTTAGGTTATAGGAAATCTTTTCTCACCCACCAACACCAAGTTATTTGGAGATTCTTAAATGACTACAGAAATTAATAAAGTGAATTAAGAAGACCAGTCCCTCCATTCTCCCAAAGGCCACTGTGTTCACCATTTACCAACTTACAACCTACATTGGAAGTAGGGCCTCAGCTGGTCTGCCCAGATACTCTCTTAATCCTCACTACAATAGATGAGTTTCTTATTCTTCTTTTTCCCCCTGTTCCACAATGCTATATATTCCACAGTCAACAGTACATTGCCCAAACCACTCATTCCTTATCCTGCACCTACTCATCCCATTTACTGCCCCATTTCTCAACAACCCAGTCTTCTCTTACAGTGGGGAAATGGAAGAAGAAGGGAGCAGCAGCCCCAGGGAGAGGGAAGAGGAAAGCAAAAGCCCTGTCTTTCCATTTCAGGACATGAGCACTTGCCGATCCCAGCATCTCTGAACTACGTGGAGGGGAGAGAGATAAGGTTTAATGTAGACAGAGGAAGGTGACCATGCAAGACCTTTCCAGTGACTCCCAGCACTTGTTCAAGTTCTGGCAAAATATGAGGATGAGGGAAGACAGGAAAAAGGGGAAACCAGAATCCACCAGCTTCTTGCTTCTTTCATTTCCTAGGCAAGTCTCAACTTCATCTCCTCACCTCCACCGACACCTTCTGCAAACCCTTATGCTAGTTTTCTATGTCAAACCTCAATCCTGACGGTGTACCCTGCCCTCTTTCAGATGCCGTTCTGTTAAATACCCTGTTCCCAACGATTTAATGCTAGAAGGAGTCACTACCAATTAACCACCAATATCACAGCTATAGCAGAATATATGTTCATGCAGTTACAGTAGCCACAAAACTTACATCTTTCATATAGAATACACAACTATAACAAGAAAATATTATTCAATTGTTAAAGTTATGTAAAAATAAAAGATCAGTAAGAGTTCATACATGTACTTTCTGTGCACACAACCAATTTTATTGTATTTTGAAGCACATATATGATTACAGTCTAAGCATAATGAAATCAGGAGAGGTGAAGAATCTGAGAAACACACAGGGGCTAACAAAAGTTCTTTAGCTACTGCTGTAATTATGAGTTTTAAAAGACACTAGGCATTCTTTGGTCCGCTAGTAAGGTTTTGGTTTTGTTATCTAATACTTTTCATAGTAGCTCTACTTAAAAGATTCTTTTCCTCTCCCATCCCCATGAGCATAAATAAGATATATGTGCCTTAGCGTGCTGAGATTACTTGGGCTGTTTTAATGTGAAACAGCTTATAAGAAAATATGTACACATATTAAGCAGCTGTTTGGGTAAGTGCTTAACCAACATTAAGCTGCCCTCATACCTTTGATATATAACTCTGAGGCGTTCTAGTATTTAACAGCCTCACTAAAAAGTCATCTAGGCTCCCCACAGAAAATACACTCTTCCTAGAATAAACAGCTAGGCTTAATGTATGAAAATAACTTTTGTTCTCTTCCTTCTCAAGGGGAAGAAGCAAAGCATCTACTATTAGAATGTCTTGGTATCATGTTAAATAAATGAAGTATTTGTAAAATTATCAGAAACTTTTAAAGAAAGGAGAGGTTCCATTATAAAATAATCAGTATCAGATAACACAACCTTTTCCTAAAATGTATCCTAAAGTCATTGGAAAAACATTAACTGACAACGTACATATACCAAGGGAATAATAATGAAACTACTGTAAACTGAAAATATCCAAAAGCATACTTCCTGCAGTCATCTGTCTAATTTCCTATTCTATACGTCTAGGTAGAATTATGATTATAAAGTTGTAATAAAGTAAAATGTATTCTGTAAGTATTGTTGGCAAGAGTTAATTTGCCCTCTGTTAATGGATTCTTTCATAAATTAAAAGTTAATCCCATGCAATCTTGTTTTCTTACATAATTCAGTTACCCGATCTTTGCGGGTGAGTACCAAGCAGGGTCATAAATCAGAGAAGCAAAATTCTTACAACATGAGAAACACGAAAACCAATATTATACTCTTAACATTTGTTGAAAGCATGTTTCAAACAGAATAAATTTTACTGAAGACTAAAATAATAAAAAAAAAATGTCAGAATATAAGCAAGCCTGGTTTTTGATCAATTAACATCACTTGCTATATAATTGATATTATTAGAATCATAAAGATTTTAGGTGGGGTTCTCACTTTGTGACTACTTGAAATGAATCTCATAGATGATATGCAATTTAGTGGCAGAGGCAAATTCAAAGCATATTTCAAGTCTTCATGTTTAGGGTAATTCTATCAACACATACAAAAATACAAAATGATGGCACCCAGCTTTTATTATGTGACACCTGCTTCTGAATAGCTATGTGAAGACAATTTATAAAAGAATGATTAAAAACCAAAAACAATAAACAGGACAAGAAGGTTAATCTCAAAGTCATTTATATTAGGGGGAAAAAAAACCAGGAAAACAAATCTAAATTTCCCAAATGAGAGATTTGCTAAATTAATGACAGATTATTTTGATGGAATATTCTGTAGCAACTGAAAATTGAAAATTATATTGATGAAAATACTCACTGACACGGAAAAATGTTTGTGATATACAGATGAAAGAGCAAAGCAAGCTGTAAAAACAGTACACATCACAGTAATCTCCTATACAGAAAAGGATGAGTTTGCTATTTATTTCCAGGTTCACTATTTTCCCTTCTCACCTAATGAATGTGGGAGGCAAAGGGGAGAAGAAGTTGGGATACAACCTCAGCAAATGCCCACCTATAAAACCTGCATTCTGGGCTTCCCTGGTGGCACAGTGGTTGAGAGTCCGCCTGCCAATGCAGGGGACACGGGTTCGTGCCCCAGTCTGGGAAGATCCCACATGCCGCAGAGCGGCTGGGCCCGTGAGCCATGGCCGCTGAGCCTGCGCGTCCGGAGCCTGTGCTCCACAACTGGAGAGGCCACAACAGTGAGGGGCCCGCATACCACAAAAAAAAAAAAAAAAAAAGTGCATTCTATCAGTTACTGGGCTAAAATGAACAACAAAGTAAAGTGAGAAACCAAATAGGGACTTTAAAGCTCCTTTACATCATTCTTCTCAAAGCTAATAAGCAACCTCAAGGCTTAGAACACCAGATCCTCCAAACCCAAACTCTAAACTTACAGCAATGACCAAAAAATCTTGCTTTAAAATTGCAGACTACCAAAAATGAGACCATTTCCCATATATTTGTATGTATGCATGTATGTGTGAAAAAGAGACACACACACACACACAGAAGGGAGGGAAGTGGAAGAGAGGGCAGGATTAAGCAAATACAAAGCTTACCTGAAATAGCCTGGTAAAAATATCAAATTCAAAAACTGAAATGTAATCATTACAAGTTAAATCAATTGTTGATTTTAGAGCCATTGCTTCCAGACCAGAGCTAATCTGATGGACCTCATGAAGGCACTGTCTGAATACTTTCCATGGTACAATAGTTCTGTGCAAGAGAAGAAAAAAAAAAATTGCATCAACTGTCATTTAAGACATACCTTCCATTGAAACAGCACAATTCAATCATACCATTAATATAATTGCATTTGTACTAAAAGACAAACAGTTGAGAGTACTGTTCATAATTCAGAACATATGTAATGGGTTTTGCTAACCAGATTATTTTCCATTTGCTAAGAATGTGACAAAAATGTAAATCAATTTTTCTCTCCTTGCCTATCAAGATACTTCTAAAAGTACTTCAGAAGAAGGTATTAGATCAATGTCCTGTAGGTCTGACCTCTTCATTTGTGTATGCAAGGTTATGTAACTTTGAATCAAGTTAAATTCTTCCCCTCCATTTATTTTCTTAAAATAATAACAAGATGATGGATTCATATAACAGTAAGAATTCTTTGTTCACTGCATAAGAAAGTTCAGGTGGAAAGTCATTAAGACATTTCTGCCACCACCCCGATAATGTTCTACAGAGATGGAAAGCCATTTTATCTAACCTTTCATATTAATGCAAAGGGAAATTTTAATAACTTTTAACCAACCCCACTGGCTATCATAAGGAAACTTCTTTATTCAACTTATTCATTAATTTAATCTTATTAAATACCCCATATCAGCATTTTACTACATAATGCACTTACAGGGTTCAAAAATTTAGAAGAGCATAGAATGGTACCCAGGGGAAAGTCTTCCAACCCATCCTCTACCTGACCAGTTTCCAACATTCACCCACCTCTTCCCCACCATGAAAACGAGTAACATCCATTATTCGTTCCTTACTTTTCCTCCTTTTGGAATGTTAAATGCCTATTCCTGAACAGGTGGAAGAAAGCAATCATTTCATATTTTAAACATTTTAAGCTGCAGTTTTCATAGCAGGACAGCATAAAAGCTATATACACCCTCTTCTAAGGTTGCAAATATTTAAATCTTAGGTTTTTCTTTACTTGTATCTCTTGAGAAATAAAACTCAGGCTGAATGGACAAAATTGGCCCCAGCTGATACTAATCCTCCCAGTGAAGCAGCACCATAAATGTAAAACTTTCAGATTCATTCGATAATTATCTGCTGCAGTGGCTGTCAAACTTGAGCATGCATCAGAATCACTGAAGGGCTTGTTAGCACAGAAATTTCTGATCCTCAACCCAAGATATCCTGATTCAGCATGACTGGGGTGGGGCCTTGGAACTTACAGTCCTAACAAGTTCCCAGGTGATGCTGATGTGGATGGGCTGGGGGCAACTCACTGAGCGTCACCAGTCTATGTGATTGATCTATTCATTGCTAAGGCAGGACACTGTGGAGAAATACAATTATGGATATACGAGATACTATCTCTGCCCTTGAAGAACACACTCTTTCAGGGTAGAAATGAGAACTGTAATGCTAAAGAATACCGAAAGGGTATCTAAGGAAGTGCTGGAGGAATTCCAGAGAAAGAGTGATCTGTGGCAAGATGAATAAATGAATGGTGAAACAGGCTTACAATGCTATGCTGTATATATAAGAAAGTTTGTGTTTGATATGCTATTAAAAGAAAAAGATTATGAGGCTGAATACATCAAAAGGCTTTTCTCTATGTATGAAAAAAACAGGAAACCACAGAGAACCGAAGAGAGACACCACATCAGAAGCCATTTAGAAGAAACACACATCAGGCTCTCATTAAGGTTAACAAGATGCTGCTGTTTTAAAGTAACAATGAAAACTTTTGATAACATTAGAAGGCTATTGATTTATGGCAAAGTGTAGATATGCAATTATGTCCAGCTTCATTATAGTTAACTTGGAAGTACTGCCTAAGAAGCAGTTTGCTTTTCCAAATTAAAATTTCAAATATTCAATACACAAAAGAGACATGAACCATAAAACTCAAAGTAAAAAAAAAAAAAACCCAGTAAACAAAGAACTACTGATTTAAGAAGGGTGTTTTCTCTTTTGTATAGAAATGTTTAGAGAATTTTGTCTTGTGTATATATTAGAAAAAGTAAACAGACTGGCTAAACAGACACCTTTCGATATCCATTACCATAAAAATTATCCTCATCCTAATATTTAAAGTGCATGCAGATCATAAGTCTTCTGAATAACCAGTGATTTCCCTGAGCAAATTATTAAAAAATGAACAAACTTCTAAAGTTGTAGCCTAATTTACCACTTTGGAACGACAGTTTACAAAGGGGCAAGCTACATTTGCACAGTCCTTGTGCAAATGAGACTTTCCCCCAGTTCCCTTGTGATAAACCTAACGTCCAAACAGAACCTTAATTAAGGGTAGTAACAGGGATTAAAAAGAAAGGGCATTATTTGGTTAACTTACTATATATAAAACTTTGTACAACAGATACCCTTCCCTTGATCAGCTGAGCCAAATACCCACCATGGGAAGAAGGTGGGAGCAACGGTGGGGCGGGCAGGTTCATGAGTGAAGAAGAGAAATAGAGTACAATTATTTCTGGAAAAAAAAAAAAAGTTCTACAACTGTTGCACTAAGGATCTAACTTTTTAAAGAGGATTTCAAGTTGCTACCACATACTTTCCTGAGGTTTGTGGGTGGAGGAGGAAAGGCAGAGGATGACTGTTCACACCTTGAACTAACTGTAGCCATACCACAGAGTGGTGGTTTCTATAAGCTCCTCCCCTAGATATGAACCTAGTGAGAGAAAACGTTAATGGCAAATTGTTTTACAAATATGTAGGAACTTCAGTGTGCTGGCAGAGATCTAGGAAAAGGAAAGAGGCAGAGAAAGAAAAGGAATAGAACATAAAAGGTCCAACTAAGCTTCAAGCTCCCACCAATCCAGAAGTATTTTGATTTGTCCTTTTGCCACTTACAATTATAAATCACTTTAATTACGCGTTGAATTAACTTTAAAATCCAGTGAAAAGCTCAAGTAGCCATCAATCCACAAAGAATTGAATAAAAGACCAATGGGTATCCTGGCACCTATAATAATAATGTGAGTTCAGGATCTTTAGACTTCCAATAGGAAAAAAAAATGAGAGCTGCCATTTATTGATGACTTACATCTGCCAATCACCAAATTAAGTACTGAGTTTGTCATAATAACAGTGTGAGGCAGATAATATATTTATCCTCAAGATAGAGATGGGGAAACTGAGGCTTAACGAGGTTAAGTGATTCACCCAAGAAAGAACGTATATGTGCCAGGCATTGTACTCGTTTCAGAACAAAAATCTAAATAAAGCCACAGTCTAATAAGTGGAAAGATTTGTAAATAACTTATGTTGTGTCATGTGCTCAGGTTATCACAGAAAAAGATTCATGTGCCATGGGAACCCAAGGGGATGGAGATCCTTGCAAACAGGGACTATCTTATTCATCTTTGCAACTAAAATTTGTGTAATTAAACTCTGTCTAGGGAAGGCAAGGGAGTGTTTCACAGAGGAGGAACCTAGAAATCTGAGTGTACTACCACTCTCCTACTAAAGAGAAATGGTTTGATGACTTAAGAAAAAAAAGCGATAGTGTATTCACACAATGTCAGGAGAGATAACAACTTGCTAAATTTTAAAACCCTGCAGTTTTAACACAAAAGAATAAGGAATTGAAGACAAAAATGTAAGGCAACTGATACTCAAGAAAAGGGCAAAACATTTCCATGAAACCACAAGTTCTCATAAAAGGCTATATAGGTTTTATTTTTAACTCATATGCAAAAAGAATCATATAATAAAGGTGTGAATCTCAACAAAGGCTAGGTTGTTTGGAAACAGGAACTTTTGTGTACTTCTGGTGTGAATGAAAATTTACACATCTCTAGAAGGCAATTTGGCAGCAAGTTTAAAAAACCTATACATTTTAACCCAGAAAGAGCCTACTTCTAGGGATTTCAACAAGGAAATTATGTCAAAAAAAACCCAAAACACAGCAATGCAAAGACTCATCCATGTCTCTTCAACAGTGTTGTTCATAATAGCAAAAAATTAAAACAAATATGTTTGATAGTAATAATATGACATATCTATAGATTAGAATATTTTACAGCAATTAACAATTGTATATGGAAAAAATATTTATTGTCATGGAAAAGTGTCCATGGCATTAAATGGAAACAGCATTTTTAAAATTGTATGTCCTTGGGAACTCCCTGGCTGTCCAGTGGTTAGGACTCCGTGCCTTCACTGCCAAGGGCCCCGGGGACCCTGGTTCAATCCCTGGTTGGGGAACTATATCTCACAAGCCGCGTAGTGTGGCTAAAAAAAAAAGAAAAATTGTATGTCCTTTATGATCCAATGCTGAAAACTATCTGGAATATCTGGAGAGATCAATACAAATTTTAATTGATGATATCTAGATCTTGGTAGGATTACAAGCAATTGCTTTCAGAATATTTCTAATATGCTCTAATGGCTTAAAGGAGTAAAAGACATACTAAAACTGTTTCAAGTATATTTTGCAATCACAGAAATAACCAATTAAAAACAAAAATTAGAATAGTATTTGCCTATGAAATGGTTTTCTACCTAGGAAATACAGAAAGATTTACAGATTAAACTATGAGAAGAAAAGAGAATTCAACATGGCTGCTAAAGATAAAATATGCAAAAATCAGTTGTATTTCTATATATAAGCAATACATAATTAGAAAATAAAACTTAAAAAATTTACAATAGCATCTGAAAATATCAAATAAATGGGAATAAAGCTAACAAAACACAAGCAAAAACACAACATAAACACACAGACATACTTGATCAGAGATGTAGAAGACATAAAGGGATATAACGCTTTAATGGACTGGCAGACTCAATATGGTAAAGGTGTTAATTCTCTCCAAATTGATTCTTAGATTTATTACAACCCCAATCAAATATTCCAGGAGACATTTTCATAGTAGGAATTGATAGGCTGATTCTGAACTTCATAGGGAAATGCCAAGAGCCAAGAATAATCAAGCCGAACTTCAATAAGAAAAACACTGACAAAGTTATACTCTTCACATCAGTTAAGACTGTGGTATTGGCACAAGGAGAGACAAATAGACAAATTTTGGAAACAAATGCAATCATATCTGGACACTGGTTATGTAACAACTATATATAAACAGCAGTAGGGAATGGATGATGTTTTCAATAAATGCTGCTGGGTCAAATGAATATACATAAGGGAGAAAATGAACCTTGACCCTGAACTAATACCATATGAAAATCAATTTTAGATGAACCTTAGACCTAAATATGAAAGATAAAGCAATAAAGTTTTTTGGAAGAAACAGAAGAGAATACCTGCATTACAGTCAAATAATTAAAACAGGACCCCAAATGTTCAAAGGATAAAGGAAAAAATAAATTAAAAACCTGTGTTCATGAAACAATGTTATTAACAAAGTGAAAAAGAAAGCCACATATTGGGAGAAACCATTCGCACAAATAAAATCAACAAAAAATTCACATCTATAATATATAAAAACTTCTAAATATTAATAATTACTACTCAAAAATTGGGCAAATAATTTTCACACTCACACAAAAACAAAATATTCAATAAACACACAAATATACACTCAACTTCATTTGTCATCATGGAAATGTAACTTAAGAACAAAATGAGATTCCACTCATCCCCACCAGAGTGGCTTATTAAAAAGTTTTAAAATGACAAATGATACATAAAATGTTGGGAAGGATATGGAAAACAGGAACCTTCAGGCACTCCTCATAGGTGATTAAATTGGCAAACCGCTTTGGAAAACTCTTTGGTGGTTTACTAAAAGCTACTAAAGCTAAAACTATGCATAAACTAGGAGCCAGCAATACCACTCCTAGATATACATACAACAGAAATGTATACATGTTTTTTTTAATGTACAAAAAGTGTTCATAGCAGCACCACTGATAAAAATCCAAAGGAGGAAGAATCCAATGTCCATCACCAATGGAATGAATATGTAAATTGTGGTATAGCCATACAATGGGGCAAGGAGAATGAACAAACTATTGTTATATGCAAGAACATGGATGAATTTCATAAACATAATAGTGAAAAAAGCCAGATTTTTTTCAGAGTATAATCGTATGATTTTAATGATGTATGATTTCATGATACTAGAAGTTAGGATACTCAGATTAAACAAAATTAGTAAGTTATACACCCTAAAATTAGAAAGTTCTGCCACACATCCTCCTTTTAGCATTAAGAGCCCAGCCTGTCCTACAAATTAAAATGTCTGTAATAAAAGAAAATTCCCCAGAAATCTCTCTACATAGGTCAATTACATTAACAAGCAATGGGTGAAGTCTGCTAGATATGTAAGTTAAAGTAAGGCAAAAAAAATATACAATTTCCAATAACTAAAGCCTCACAGGAGAAACTATGTACATACTATTTTGCATAAGTAGATCCCCCAAAATTCCTTTTTATTAAGAGAAACTACTGATTACTGCAGATAAACAAGGCAAAAACAAAGCTACAAAGAAAAACAATTATTGTCATTTCCTACTGATAATCAACATTCAGAATAAGAAAAACAGGAAGATGAAGCATTAGCAGTCTATTAATGAAAAATAAATCCTAAATATTAATTTTATGAAGCTTTATTTACTTTGCTCTTAAGTCACAATTCCTCCACCAGCAGAACATGTTTCTAAAGAACTGTGAAAATCTGAGATTCCACCCTATTTGCAAGCTAACAAGTTAGCCTATCACAGTTGCATGGATGCTGGCAGAAGATAAGAGTATTTGTGGGTCAGGGCATCAAAGCCAAAGGACTTCGTTACTCACAGGAAGCAGTGGTCAGAGTATCACCATTTTCTTGGAACTTGTTCCCTGAGCTCTAATTCCCACAGGATGATGCAAAGAGAGTCAGGTGACACCTACACACACAGTGACTTTTGTAACTGGAGAGGAATGCAGGGCTTAGGGAACCCAAATATTTTATAATGGTTAGTAAGTATGCTTGTCCCTGGATATGCAGAGAAATACTATCTTTACATTACAGGGTTGTAAACAAGCATAGTCTTTGCTTCAGAAGGAGGAAGTGCCTCTCTTCACCTACCAAGGTAGAAACATCCCACAGAGAAAGGAACAAACGTGCTTTGATTCCAGGGGCACATTATTAAATACTTAATAAGAAAATAATTATTTCTCTGAATACCATATAAGAACTTCTGAGAATGGGATCATAAGTGGCTTAAAAACTGTTTTAATTAATTAAATCAAACTGATCAGCTGACTAGAACTAAGAGATGGAGAAATGTGAAGTCTGCTTTTAAAAAACCAGGGCTCTGCACAGGAGAACTTTTTAAATGATATTTTAGAAACACAATTTCTGGAAGTTTTAGTGATTGGCTTTACATTCCAAATTATTTAAAAAACACTAATGGTCTCAAGAAGTGGCATGAAAGTATTTTCCTCATTTGGTAGAGCAGCTAAAATAAAACAAACCAAAAACCAATTACTTCTCAAGATGGGGAAGTAAAATAAGTAGCCAAAATCTGGATACAAACAGGTGAAACTTTAGAGGACAAGGTTAGAATTTTATCTTATCATTAGGGAGCTTAGAAACTTCAAAATAAGAAAAGATATTCTCAGACTACCACCTAGATGGCTGGTTATAATGCACCACAAGTCTTGGTGGAAGGCCAGACACCTTAATGTACCTACTCAGTGCACAGCAAAATCCAACGCACCTATTCAGGGTACACCAAAAACTCAACACATCTATTCAGTGCAACATGTGGAGCCTATTAAGACTGGTTATAAAGGAGACTTTCAGAATGTTAAAAAGAAAATAAACTAAGTTATGAAAGCCTGTTGTACCACATCTGATGAAATCTTTTAAGTCTTTATCTAATTGATCTTTCAATACTATATTCTGATTCCTCTCCCTCTTTCTTTAAATCCTATCTTCCTTTAGCAACTATAATACCACACTCCCCAGGTTTTATGCCTACTTCCCTGGTGATGCCTCCATTCCTTAAATTTCCTCTGTGCATACATCATTCATCAGAATTCTTTAAGGATCTGTCCTCTTTGTTCTCCCTGCACATTCTCCACGGTCTACATCAATCAGTCCAATGGCTTCACACAGCTTTTAGAGATTACAAACTCAGATATCTGGAGACCAGGCAGATAATGTATATGAGTAAAGAGGTCCAAGGTAAGGACCGCAATCAATTGGAGGGGACACATCTAAACTGGGTAGCTGGCACCCAGGTCTAGCCAACTGTCGCCACGTCAGAGTTCATATCTAGTGTTGCCATCACTTCCAATTTCTCAATGAAATTCAATACAATATTTTTGTGTAAAAATCAATAATTTTAAAAGTTACCAACTAATTTTTTAATGTAAATACTGTCTGAGGCCAAGGAAAACATTCTACAGGCTGTCAATCTGCAAACTCATAAATGTACTGTCAATCTCTGTCTTTAATTCTATATTCTTTTCCTCAAGGTTGTATATCTAATCTACTAATAAATATCACCACATGGATTTGTCTGGACCCACCAAACTGAACATATGCCAAACTGAATTCATCTGACTGCCAAATCTCTTCTTCCTACTTTTCCTGTCTCAGCAAATGGTACCCAGCTGTTCAAATCGCAGACTGAGGCATCACATTTGGCTCATTTTTTGTACCTCATATACCTTAATAATCAAGTACAGTTAATTTTATCTTCATATAATTCTCAAATTCATGTACTTCTATTTATTTATTTGTTTATTTAATTTATTATTATCTTCACCTAGTTTTCTACAACAGCCTCCTATCTCTCTCCTATTTCTCTCCTAATTTATCAGTTTCTAAAGTGGGAAGTGGAATGGGGGGGTCGGGGGCAGGGCAGTCATAGACCCCGGGGGTATACAAGATGACCCTATTTAGGATGAGAAGAAAGGACTGAAATTCTACTTGCACTTTTAATTCAATTTAAAAAATTTATATTATAATGTGTCCTTTATATTATATATGAGAATACACATTATTTGTATAGTAATATGTATTTTATACATATGTGAGTATGTAGATGATATACATAGATAGATGATGTATGCTCAAAAAGTAGTTAGTAATAAGGAATATGATTGAATGGGTTTAGAAACCACCGCTCAAGTTCATTATCCATACTTCAGCAAGAGTAGCCCACCTATGATCCAAGTGTGACCACTTCCCTACTTAAAACCCATCATGGGCTCCCATTGTTCTCAGGGCTCCAAAGAACAGAGTTTTAAAAGTACGACTTTGCATATGGAAAAAGAAAGTCCAAATGGCCAAAAATGGACAGAGCTTTCAAAGCATAGTCCAAGAGAGAGAATAACAATTGTAAGTACTTTGGTCCTTGAGGCAGGGGAATTCCTATAGTGGGTCATAAACCACCACCCCATATTTAGATTCCATGTTCACTAAGGAATGTTCTGGATATGATATAGCTCCACATATAATTTACCTAACAGTGATGAGAGCATTCCCATCTGCTTGACAGTAGCGTTAATCATTGTAAATTAATAAAACCACTATTCTGGATTATAGATGTTTGTGAGCTCAGTAAAGTATGCTCAGTCTCTAAACATATGGCTCTAATGAAATCAGGTTTCAAGGCTGAGAACCAGGACCTAATTCACGGTGATTTCACTGAAGTAAATCTCACTTACTGAGGAGTTCAACGTGAAGAAAAGAAGGAAAAAGAGAACAAGAACAAAAAACAAACAAACAAAAAAATGCCATTTAAGGAACCCTGAAGTTACTCTGCATCTTTCTTTGGAAAGACAGCAGACGCCATAAGAATTCCATCCCTCTCACAGTATTCTCCCCTGTGTACTCCTTATTAACACATGTGCAACCCATACAAAATACCAATTCCTCCATGCAGCCTGAGTGTTCCTCTGATGGCCCTAGTAAATAATTCACTTACTATTTGTGACATTCCTTAAGCGCTTCTGTAATGGGACAGAACTGATTTTAAATATTTATCATCTTTGTATATACTGCCCTCCCCAAACTGAATACATACTGCTTAGAGGTAGAAAATTATAATTTCACATCTTATTTGCTTTTTCTGTCTTGGATCTTGTTGCAGTGAGTTGAACAAAATAGCCCTGTCATTTTATTTTCCTTATGAAATAAAGATACTTTGCTTTTTCGAAACAGGGAGTAATAAGAGTTGACTAAATAACAGAAATATTAAATGGCAATTTTTTTAGTTCTATTTCAGTTCTTTTTTTTCTTTCTCTCTAGATCTCCTGCTGCACATTTTTCTTATAAATGTTCTTCATTTCTATTGTGCATCCTTTAATTAAATATGACTAAGTTCCCTTTTCTTTGATTAGAGGGAAAACTGATCTAGCTAATATGCTGGAAAAAAAATGTATCTTACTCACTGCAAAGGTAAAGAAACCATTGTCCTTTGTTTCTTATTAAAAGTGAAAACACAGGAAACCAAAAAAGGTCCCTACCACTTCCCCAGGAAATCAAAGGTAGATGTAATGAACTGAATTTTAAACAACAGATCATTTTTCCCCCCCATGGTCAGCAGGACAATTTCTTATATTCTACCTCACTTTTACATAGGGATATACACAATTTTAGAAAACTTTTATTAACTTTTTCTGGATTTTGCTTTTAGATTTCTAGGGACCATAGAACCTCTATCATGCAAAGTTGAATATTAATGATATTATTTGTAGAATTAATAATAAATATATTCATGGGGCTTTGAGCAAGATTAAAGGTTTAAACTGGTTAATTATTCCACAACACAGAGTGCATACAAAGTGCCAGACACTGTCTTACCTGCCAGAAATGTAGATTTTAGCTCTTTTAACCTTTGCAACAACCCTACACAGTAGGTATTCTTGTTATTACCATCCACATTTTACAGATGAAGAAACTGATGCATGAAGAAAGCACGGAGCTTGCCCAAAGTCACAAAGCTAGTAAATGTTGCCGTCAGAACCTGAACACAGATGACCCGCCTGCGAGCCTGCACTAAGCATGCTGCCCCCAGAACAAGCAGGCAAGCAAACGCTGTACACGTCCCACGTGCGCACACTCACACACATGCTTCTGCTGCTCAACTCATTTGAATTAAATGAGCGACAGTTCCTGAAAGTCTCCAAATGAGACACTGTGCTGATCCACCTTGGGAAACACGAAGATTGATTAAATAAGCCTGATTTCATGGGGCTTATAGTCTAATGGAAAGATAGCTAGACAAATAACTTTAAAAATCAATGAAAACTAATAAATATGGAGGATGAGCAAGAGCTTATGGGAGTTTAAGAACTAAAAGATCCAGTATGATAATAAGGGCCAGAATCAAGAGCAAGATGAACTTTGAGGGATTAGTGAGAACTTTTATACCAGAGATAAAAATCTTCAAGTGGAAGGAACAATGTGGGCAAAGACATAGAAACCTGTAGCTGCTAAGGTGTCGGGAAAGAGCCAAATAATCCCACTTGCCTGAAGAACAGGACATAAGTAAAAGAAAAGAGGACTAAAATGGTAGAAAAATACATCATGAACTCAACCAATAATTACTGAGTGTCTGTTATGTATACAGTACCCAAAAGACTCATCTGATAGCCATTTAAAGAATAATGTTTAAACTTCGTACTGAAAATGGAGTTAATCTATGTGAAAGCATTTGACAGAGTTTGACATATAATAACTCTAATAAATGTACCTGTTTTTACTAATTTTTGGATAAAAAGTCAACAGGAGCTTTGTTTTTGAGCAGGAAAGACCCACGTAATAAATACATTTGATAATATAAATATATTTAAACTACAACATAAACACAAAACATGGGGTAAAGTTGAACATGTGGGAGGGTATATATTAGGACCCAGAAAAGAAGACTTCTGAACTAGACTTAAAGGAAGGGTGCCAAGATTCTGGGACTGTAGAAAAGAAAGAGGAGGGAAGAGGGGCATGCCAGGGAGAACTGTAGGAACTGATGACAAAAAAAAAAATCAATTTGTAGATAATAAGTTATTGAAAATTTTGAGCAGACAATAGACATCATCCATCCACTCACCCATCCATCCAATTATTCATCCAGTCTGTTAAAACTTATTAGAGCTCACATATTCCAAGAAACACACCAGGCTCTGAGAAATAAAAATCAAGGAAGCTTTCTAGTCTACTGGGAAATGCAAGCATGTCAGCAGTTCACTGCAGTCTAGTGTGCGAGATGTGAGCTCCGGTACTTGAAGAATAGAGCAGGCATGCCCACCTTAGGTTAGGGTTACTGAGGAATGCCTCCAAAGTGGCAACACTGGGTAGGGTGTGACACTGGGTAGGGTGTGGGTATAACTGGTTTCCCAAGAGGAGGGTGCAGTTTGGGGAAACAAAGACAATGAGGTGTGGAAATAAAAAGCATACGAGGAAATAAGTACAGAGTATGAGGAGGTTGTTTCTTTGAGGATGAATTGAATAGAGATGAAGCTAGAAAAAAAGTTCCTAAAGCTTGTCATATTAATGGGGTTATAGACTTTAACCCAGATTCAGTAATGATACATAGAATGCATAGCGTTTCAGGCAAAAAATAAAAAAAAAAAAAATAGAATGAAGGGTTCTGCTTTTTGGAGCTCACTGGCCTCATCAAGAAAATCGATGGGATAGGCTGTTATTAAAGGTAGGGAGACCAGACAGAAAGCTGTTGCAGTAGTCCAGGGAAGAATTTGAACTTGAACATGAAACTGATGAATAGAACTTGAAGTAAAGTAAGGATGGCGAGAAGGTACATACAAAGATTCAGGAGTTAGAATGGTTCTTGTTGAATTATAATTTGGTTGGAAACACATGTCTAAATCTCCTCAACATCAAGAAATGCTCGGTACAAGGAGCCTAGAAACTGCTACCTGACTTGCTTATTAGAAAAATGACTGTCACCGAGTCTAATCACATTAATGGGTCTTTTTTGAACAGTTAATAATACATTCTTTGAGCCTCATGCTTAAAGTTTCTGGATTATAAACTTCACCTTCTAACCCAGAGTTTGGTATTGGTCTCATCTGGCAGAATTTACTTAGACACATTCACTCAAAAATGCCACTCCTCTTTTCCACATATTTCTACTATCTCCTGGTCAACAGACTAAGAAAGCAAAAGCAGAACTCAACTATTAAAACATTCAATAACTTCTCATAAAAATCTACCAACTACAGGACTTCCCCAAATCTAACAACTACAGAACTTCCCAACCAGTTTACCCTGGCACATGATATGTTATTGATCCCCTAAGGCTCCAGACAGGCAGAACCTCCTTGGCAGCTGGGCTTGGACCTTGAGCAGAGGCTGGCCCTGCCATGACTTCAAAAAGGTTGAGAAGCACAGAAAGGAAGCATTAGTCACATGACACCTAAAGATTTTTGTCTGCTGCCTGTTCTTTAGGTCTGAATCCTAAGATTGCCTTTAGGAGTTTTATAAAGTCCTTTGAACGATAACTATTTCCCAATTTTAACTCAATACTAATATCTTTTTCTTACTGACAGTTCTTTTTGGGAAAAATATCACAATACTACTCCTTATGTTAAAACCTGCTTTATAAAAATCATAATCTGTTTGGCTGTTTTTAGAACTAACCGCTCAACAGTTCTGTTTTTGGAAACAAAAATGCATTCAAGTTTAAAGTCACCGGTTAGGTCACATGAAAGCATTCTCATATGCCCTCAGTATGTAGATAAATAACAGGAATACTTCTGTATGAGAACTCAGTTATGCAAAAATGCAAACTAGTATGAGTATAAGGAAGAGAAAAGAATTCAACCTTTTAAAAGGCTACATCATTCATTCGTCCATTCACTCAATAAAATACTGTGGAACTATAAGGTGAAAACCCACAGAGAATATAAAGATGGTTTCTCCAGTGATCTAATAAAAGAAGCATTAATTTTGATGACTACAGAAATATGTCTGAGTTCCAGAGGGAGCTTCACCTTTGGCTCTCATCCCCAAAATAAAAATCTTAAAGACCAATTAAGAAGCCTTCTCAAGGAAGCAAAGACAGAAGACAAGGGTACAAGGGTTTAGGAGGCAGGGAGAGCATTTAATCAGAATTTCAAGAATCCCCCATTTGATTTAGTAGTGATTTCACTCACGTAGCAGTTGGACAGAAATTTCAGCCCCTTAATGTCTATGGTTATAAATAAAGGGAAGTAACGATGTCTCAAATGCATAATTCTCTGTGGTTTGAGGTGCCGGCAAAACAAACTCCTCTCTTGAAAAACATGTGAGCAATCTTTTGTCAAAAGGTCCATTTTTTACTGACCTTTTGACAAGCAAGCAATTTTTAACTCACCAGAATTTCCAGTTTTCAAAAAGAAATACCGCAAGCAACTTGTCTGATAGATTTTCTTAAAATTTTAAGATAGTTTATTTTGAAGGTTACCAACTCTTTGCATTAGGCTCAGAGTGTTAATATATGAGCTGTAGCTTCAAGATATCCTCAGCTGTTACTCCCAGAACTCTGCGGTCCCTTTCTGCTTTCTACTATTCACAAATATTTAATCCGTACACTCCTGGCTGTTAGTCTAATTCAGATGAGGATGAACCTTTTCTTTTTTTAAGTCCTCATTTGTGAATAGATATAGGAGCATTACAAAGAGCTAGATTTCTGGAACACAGAATGTCTTGTGTTAAAAGCAATAACAGTATTTCCTCCCGTAGTGCCTAAAAATAATTAAGAATACATTTTATTTAAGAAGTGGGATAAAGGCTTTAACATTTTTGAAGTAAAAAAATTATGCATCTGGGCTTCCCTGGTGGCGCAGTGGTTGAGAGTGTGCCTGCCGATGCAGGGGACATGGGTTCGTGCCCCGGTCCGGGGAAGATCCCACATGCCGCGGAGCGGCTGGGCCCGTGAGCCATGGCTGCTAAGCCTGCGCGTCCGGAGCCTGTGCTCCGCAACGGGAGCGGTCACAACAGTGAGAGGCCCGCGTACCGCAAAAAAAAAAAAAATATATATATATATATGCATCTAATCAAATGTGCATTGCTCTGTGTATGTCCTAGTCATGTGGTAGCTATAGATAAACACAGCACGTCATAGAGAAAAAAAAAAACGGGAAACCCAACGTTACAGTTAATTCACCAGTGTCACAGGACTCCAGATCACTGAAAGTGTGTGCCAACATTTTACATCGTATTTCATCAGCTAACATATAAATATAGAATTTAACTACAGGATGAAAACAATAATCTGTGTGTAAGCAATCACTCCTCCTTAATTCTTAGCTACAGTTCTGCCTACATTCAAGGACATTCTGAGGGTGCTCTCTCATCAAAGGGGACCCTTAAAAGAAACTGAAGAAACCATCTGCCACCCGATGCTCGGTTCTTAAGCATCTTACTAAGAGATTCCTGATAAAAGTTTTGCACGTTTTATTTAAGTTATGCAGACTTCAGATATTTAATTCCTATTATTTGCCAAGCTCACCTGGGTTTGTGTCTGGATAGGAAATACCTAAGGAAAACATCTTTAGCTATTTTTGTGAGATAATGCAACTCTGTGATAACATTATCCTCATTTCTGTATCTTGTTTACACGTGCATACTTTCTGTGCAATGACACAGAGAAAACCTGAATGCCAGTGCTGAGGCCTTTTCCTACTTCAATTTCAGATCTTCATCAAGCTTATACTCTACCTCCTAGTATAGAAAGCAGTCTCTGATGCCTGCAGTCCTCAAGTAAGTGTCCCCCCTCTAGATTGTCAGAACAATTTATTTAGGCCAATTTTTAAAGTGTCTTTCCCTTTCTGCCTTTTATTTTCTATATGTGTTTTATGTGTACACTAAGTTATAAAAAGTTATGAGCTTCTCATGTATACTCTGTCTTACATACATCTGCTTCTTAGAGCTAACTATTTAACTCAATGAATGCTCACCAAATAAATAAATGTCATATAATATTTACTTGGTAACAACAAAATTATTCAGTTACTGAGGTATACTTTTGGTGGCTAAATAGAAAAAACAGCAATCAAAACACTTATCAAAAATACTGCAGTATATTCTCAAAATACTCAGGTAAAATCTACACCATGTGGAACTGGAGGCAGGTCTAAGTCATTCTTTAAACATGGATCCAAATTTGTACTTACTTGTCTCCAAAAAACTTTCTCCAGAATTCAGCAGCATCTGCTTTCGTGATACGAAAGTTATCTCCCTGGAATTGCCCATTGGGAAAGATAGCTTTGATTTCTGCCAACATGTGACTGAAGATAAGGGAGAGTTTTGTAAGATTTCGTCTGTAGATACAAACAGGGAAAAATGAAGGAAAAAGTAAATATATAGGCATGTAAGATTTAATGGGAATATATTATGAAAAATGAAATTATCAACCTAGGTCAACTCAATAAAGCCCTTAAAAACAATGTTCATAAAAACTGTACATTTAAATTCCTAACAGGGATTCTATTAGTCGTCCATGTACTCATTTAATATAAACGTGAACAAGATGAAATTACATGAGGTTTAATGGGGGAGACGGACACCTAGAAAACTCATAATCAAATATAAATGTTAAACAGAAAAAACAGAGTGCTTATTTCTACACAGGGAATAAGGAAAGATGTGTCATTTAAGGCGAATCTAGCAAGATAAGCAGTTGTTCAACAGATGAAAGACTTAGAGTGGAGAGGAGGGGAAGGAGGAGAGGTTAGGAATTCAACTATTTGGATAATATCTAGATTTAGCATGGCTAGAGAAGAGCAGAAAGAGAGTGGAGGAAACGGCTTGAGATAAGATGAGAAAGTTTGGTTGGGACATGACAAAAAGAGGCATCTGAACCAATGAACAAAGTTTTTGTCAAATACACTTGTCACTTCTATATAAAAATCAGAGTTTCTGATAAGTCTCAGATATGTGCATATTTTAGAAGCTCCCTGGGTAATTCTAATGTAGTCCATAAAAAGCTACTGCAATAAGGAATGGGAAGCCAAAATGGACTAAAAAGATTAAGGAAATGATCAAATCTCGGTTTTAGAAAGAAAAAGCTATGGCAGTATGAAAACAATGGTTTGGAAGGGAAGGAAATGTAGGTGTTGTCTCTATTCTAATTTCCATGTTAAGTTCTGGGAATTCTGACATGATTTAGAACAGGCTTCAAACCATGACTAATACTTTAACAGTATCATCTACATTCCTTCTTAGCTTTTCATAAGTTTACAACATTAATTATGTTAATCAGCCCAAAACTGTTAGTGCTAGATAGTAAGGAAGCAACTGAAAGATAAAATACTACAGAACTTTTCAGTTTTGAGGTGACCTTGCCTCTTTATATTCCTGCTTATTCAGAATCACCAGAACACAGCAGGCGCATATCTACTATCTTTCCATTTTGAAGCCTTAACTGCTTTGTGTGTGTGTTGAGGGGTCAGGGCTGGGGCTGGGGAGGAGGCGCTTGAATTAGCACTCAAAGTAAATACAGAGGAAACTAAAGAAAGCCATCAAATCTGCAATGCATATAACACCATACAATGTTTCAGCAGGACTTTGATACTGAAAGTTGTGTTTATTTGCCTTTTTTTTTTACTCATGTATCTGGGTTTAATGACTCTCAAATAACAAGCAAAAAAAAACATGTTAGGTACCAAAAAGATCATAAAACATGCACCTCTCCATAAAGTCACTGAAAGGAAACATGTAACTTCCTATATTATATGAATACGTAATAAATAAGGTACTTGTGATAAAAAGTGGGAAAAATAGGAATGAACAGAAAGCAATAAAGTATAAAGTAATTGACACCTCAAAAAATTCATCTCTACTGGAAAACCAAAAAGTACCAATTTCCATAACCTTTATTATCCATGAGAAGATTTATGGGAAAGAAGGGTCAGAACTTAGGCCTTATTTTAGTCCTCGATTGGCAACAAACAATCTGCAAAATCATTATGGTTAGGTTATGCAAAATGTTTCATCATCTTCTTAGATTCAGCCACACTTCTGCACAACTCAGCCTAATTCCAAGGTAAAACTTCTTTAATTAGTTGAATCTTTGATCTTCTCATTTATGTCAACACATCCTCATTTAGGTGATGGTAGATTTAAGAAATCCAGTCTTAGGAAATGAAAAGTAAACTGATGAACTATATCCAAGGAAAGAATTGCAGCCAATACAAACTGCAACTGACTTTTGAAATCTGAGTTTAAGGAAAAACATAAAGTCACTTTTGAAAATCTGCAACGAATTTATTTCTATAATTAGGCAAACAAGTTAATTTTCTACCAAACTTCCAATTGATACATACAGAAGAAAAAAGAAAACAAGATGGCTGTAATTAGGGAAAACCAACTGTTCCTTATTTTTTGAATTGGTTGCTCTCCATCCCCTTGTTTCTCTGTTCTTTAATCATATCCAAATGTTTTTCATTTTTATTTGTTAGATCTAAAGCCTGAAGCACAATACCAGTGATTACCCATCTTGGATTTTTGATCCACTGGCTATGTAGGCAATAAACTTTAAAACAGAAATAGTAACATTTTATCTTTATAATTTACAGTCTAGAAGCTCTAATAATCACTATATAACTAATCACTGTTAAATTATAAACTGTGTGTATAGTCCAATTTTCTTGTTCCTACAAACAGATCACCATATTTTTATTCAACTTTTTGCACAAACTAAGGCAATGAAAAGATCTATTTTGCCTTTAGTCTTTAAAGAAACACAAATTCAAGTTGTTAAAAACATGTGAATGCAACAGTTTTGTGTTACTTTATTTTTCACATATACCAGAACGCATATTTATATTTATTTTATATCTAATTTTTAAAAACACACACCATACATATGTAAATGATTATTTTGGAAACCCTTTACCTGAAATATCGATTTACAGAGGTTGCAATCCACAACAAGAAAAGAACTTATAGCTAATTCTATTATCTGATGTCATTTAAATATACTGTCATAGCAAATAGGTTTGTTTTTTATATGACTGTGTGGGAGTTTTTTGTTTACTATATTTTGCTTTACATCAAGCTTTAGTTCCCCACCCCACTCTGCACTCTTAGATACCCATTTTAAAAATAAATAACCTCCAATTTTGAAAATAAAATCCAAGGATACAGTCATCTCTAATCATCTAGACATAGAGGGAAGAAAGGCAACAACTCCACATCTTCTTTGTAGATGAATTTTTTTCCTATCTTGGTATTTGTCCATACTTTGCCAATTTTCCCTAAGCCCACCTGACTGCCGCTCATCATAAGAGCAAAAATGATGACTGCTTAATAAAGGATTTGAAGCATCCTATATTAAGATATGTGTCTATTACTAAATGCCCTACCCCAGAACAACTAAGGAAATAAAATTTATCTACAAAGACTCAATAACCTTAAACATAACTTTAATTTACAAGAAATTTTCCAATACTTTCAATAAAGGGATACTCCCATTAACCATCAAAAGCTAAGCCATTTTAAAAATTTGTTTTGTGTGAGATTTTGTTTATAAGAAATAATTTTGGAGTAAAAGTATTCTGATACATACACCAGGTAAGCAAAAAGTAACTTCTAGATGTCAATACCGGGTAAACCAGTAAAGATGTTAATATATAGAAGAGCCTTGAGAAGGGGGAGGCAGAGAGGAGCAAAGACAAAGGAGAGGGAGAAGATGAGAAGGAAAACTATCTGCATTTAAAAAAAAAAAAAAGTGTAATGAATGCATCAGCAATGTCAAGAATATCACCTAGGAAGCAAGGTGCCTCTTTTATCCTGAATTTGATCACCTAAAACTGTCCTTCTTTAAAACAGTATGAATCAATTTCTCCAAAATTCAAGTCACATTACTCCACAGAATGTGAGGTCGGAAAGATGGAGCATCACTCTTTACGAGTAAGTCTTAGTAGCCTAAGTGGCTATAGTCAGCATCATCAGGAGGCTGAAGGTACACAAGATTTGACGTAGGATGACACAATCCTACCCTTAATAAATTTATCACATAGTAGGGGAGAAAAAGACATGACTACATTATTATCATACAATATAGTGGGGGCAATGCACCAACGACAGCCATCTTGAGATGAGGAATTTGAAAAATGAATAAAAAATACATCAAGACTTGATTAGTAACCTTCACTAAATGTAGGAGACACACAAAGAGAATAATCTAATTAGATCGTATGGAGTCCTTGACTTTGCTCACTTCAAGAAACAGCTGTGTCATATATCAAGGAGGAAATAAAAAGCTTTAAGTGCTGAAGTAGTGAAAAACTTTAAATGACACTTCATATCAGTGAGTTCCAAAGTCTCTGAGAATGTACTGCTTCTGGTAGAAGAAATGGGAGCCCATTTTTTATCCAAAAACTATTAATAATTCAATTTTTACATTTAAAAGCTAGAACACGTGCTTCTTAATCTTTACAAGGTGGAACAAATTCAACATAAAGAGAAAGGCAGGACACGAAGAATATAAACAGTGGCACTGAAAATGAGACTCACGTCCAGTTAAAGAGCAATTACCATTCACTCTATTTCTGATGTAGTGCCTTCGAAGATGGGTTTAGGGCGTTACTTCACACTGTTTTTGACCTTGGGAACATTTTGATTCCTAAGAAAGTGAGGATACTAGGCTGATGCAAGCCTTGCCTTTCATTTCCCCCTCTTGGGAATAGAGACTATTATTAAGATGACTCCTGGGAGTCTAAAATAAAACTGGATCTTCTCCATTCTCTTGTCTAAGTGCTTTAAAGTTTTCCATACATCTAAGGGGAAAACGAGGCAGATTTTTTTTTTTCAACTGAAGTATAGCTGATTTACAATATTGTGCTAGTTTCTGGTGTACAGCAAAGTGATTCAGTTATACATATATATACACATTCTTTTTCATACTCTTTTCCATTATGGTTTATGACAGGATATTGAATCTAGTTCCCTGTGCTATATATACAGTATATATATATAGTTGTTCATCTATTTTATATATAGTAGCTTGTATATGCTAATCCCAAACTCTAGTTTATCCCTCCCCAACCCCCCTTCCCCTTTGGTAACCGTAAGTTTGTTTTCTATGTCTGTCAGTCTGTTTCTGTTTTGTAAATAAGTTCATTTGTGCCATATTTACTTTTTTTTTTTTTTTTTTTTTTTTTTTGCAGAATGCGGGCCTCTCACTGCTGTGGCCTCTCCCGTTGCGGAGCACAGGCTCTGGACGCGCAGGCCCGGCGGCCATGGCTCACGGGCCCAGCCGCTCCGCGGCATGTGGGATCCTCCCGGACGGGGGCACGAACCCATGTCCCCTGCATCGGCAGGCGGACTCTCAACCACTGCGCCACCAGGGAAGCCCTGTGCCATATTTTAGATTCCACATATACGTGATATCATACGGTATTTGTCTTTCTCTGACTTACTTCACTTAGTATGATAATTTCTAGGTCCATCCACGCTGCTGCAAATAGCATTGTTTCATTATTTTCTATGGCTGAGTAATATTCCATTGTGTATATATACCACATCTTCTTTATCCCTTCATCTGTTGATGGA
Source organism: Phocoena phocoena (assembly GCF_963924675.1). Taxonomy (NCBI): domain Eukaryota; kingdom Metazoa; phylum Chordata; class Mammalia; order Artiodactyla; family Phocoenidae; genus Phocoena; species Phocoena phocoena. The sequence goes on along the minus strand of NC_089222.1, from coordinate 93,447,430 downwards.
CATTTAGGTTGCTTCCATGTCTTGGCTATTGTAAATAGTGTTGCAATGAACACTGGGGTACATGTATCTTTTCGAATTATGGTTTTCTCCAGATATATGCCCAGGAGTGGGATTGCTGGATCATATGGCAACTCTACTTTTAGTTTTTTAAGGAACGTCCATACTATTTTCCATAGTGTCTGCACCAATTTGAAAGGAATACAAAGCAGATCTTAAAAGTCCAAACCCCAATGAAGACTCAGAGCCTACCCCAAGTCATAAGAGAAGTAAAGTGTGAACAGAAACATTCTAACCTGAGACACAGGCAGCAGGACAATTTTTTAAGCTGTTCCATGTTACTCCATTGAACTGCTCACTTTAAAAGAATTTAGCAAACAATGTCAGTCCAAAAGCTGCACTAAAATAGGTAACCAAGGAAGGTCTTTTTCCTTTCTTAAAGGACAAATCATCCACCACTAAGAAGGCTAGGGAGACCAAGTGCAAAATTGTGTCTGGGAAAGACGAACCCTAGGCATCCTTTGATCTCTGCAGTATACTCTCAAACGTGTTGCCCACAACGGTCTATTAAGAGCAGCAGGCCATCTTACAAAGTAAGAATGATGCACTCAGGGTAAATAAATTTGCTTTCTAAAACAAACAGTTTTGAATGGACAATTTACAAATGACTTACCTAAACACAATTAAAACATGAAATATTCCTATCACATTCAAATGTAATATCCTTTGACAAGTTCCCAGAAGATATTCAAAAGATATTCTGCCTAATTCTTCAACTGTTGTGTATTAAAGAGATTGGCCCTGAAATCTGATAGTACATATTGGGTTCATATCCTTACTCTGCTGGTAGTCTTGAACAAGTTACTAAACCTCTCTCTCTGAATCAGTTTCCTCATCTCTAAAAGTTTTAAATAGAAATGCCTGTCTCACTAAGTTGATGTGAGGAGTAAATAAGATATGAAGGTAAGAGCCTAACACAACTAATTTTTAAAACTCTCAATAAATAAGAGTTATTATTAACTCTACCTGCCACCTCTGTTTAAAAGTATAAATATCCTAGTAGTCTTTCTTCGTTTCCCCATATAATACTATTGTTACTTAAACTGATGGCCTTCTTAAGGCCATCATTCTCACCTTATTATCGTCAATTGTCATGGTGGCCTCTTATAATTCCACAGCAAACAATGGGCGAATATTTGATTAATCCATTCATTTATTCTGCATACCTTGACTGAGTGTCTTCTAGACTATGTCTAGGTAGGCACTGATGATACAAAGGTGAAGATGACACAATCCTACTCTTAATGAATTTAAGGGGCTTAGGGATTGCCAAAGGTATAGAACAACATAGTGGGAATAAAACTGAGATAGAAGCAGAACAAAGGTGGTAATCAGTGAGAGAGACAGAGGGGTCTACAATGTTGGGGGTGATGGATGCAGTTCTGACCAGAATATGGCCCTGCAATGGGTAGGAACAGTACAGTGAAGATGAATTAGGTGAGGAATTAAAAAACTCCAAGGGTGAATGGGGTCCTTCAAGTGGATTTTGAAATTTCCTAAGATTATGACAGCAGTTTGGATGAAGAAAAGGACTACAATAAGCCTTAACTCAGTACATTCAATAAAACTTCCCAAATAATCTTTTTAAATGTTAGCTATTTAAACTTTGCAGCAATGCAGAGTAGGATTATCCCTTTGATGATTTCAACAAATAATTTTATTTTATTTTTTTTACATCGTTATTGGAGTATAATTGCTTTACAGTGGTGTTAGTTTCTGCTTTATGACAAAGTGAATCAGTTATACACATACATATGTTCCCGTATCTCTTCCCTCTTGCATCTCCCTCCCTCCCACCCTCCCTACAACAAATAATTTTATATGGAAAATTTATTATGAGAAACTACGACAGTATGATATGATCACTCGTACTTTCATCTGGTTTAAAAGTTTAACAATATCTACTTCAATAAAGAAAACACTTTTGGGGCTTCCCTGGTGGCGCAGTGGTTGAGAGTCCGCCTGCCGATGCAGGGGATATGGGTTCGTGCCCCGGTCCGGGAAGATCCCACATGCCGCGGAGCGGCTGGGCCCGTGAGCCATGGCCGCTGAGCCTGCGCGTCCGGAGCCTGTGCTCCGCAACGGGAGGGGCCACAGCAGTGAGAGGCCCACGTACCGTTAAAAAAAAAAAAAAAAAAAAAAAAAAGAAAACTTTTGTCTTTAGTGTTGGACTTCTTTTGATTTTTAAACCTAATCTGTAACAAGTATCCTCTTATAAAATAAACCTTAAAAATGTAGACCAGTCTATTACTTGAGAGCGAAAAGAAAAAACTATTCCTGCATTCCTATTTAAGATAAAATATCAATACAATAAAAATTCTGTGAACCATGTGGAAAGTTGCCATTGCAATGATTCAAATAGAAGCAGCCAGAAGTAATCATAGTAGAACTTTGTTTTCTTTGAGTTTCTTTGATAGGTTCTTTTTCAAAAGAAAAAGAAACACTGGAAGTTTAAACTATACTTTTATGACCCGGGGTACTTTGATAAAAGAAGAGTCTCTTCATCAAATAGACAAGCTTGACCCTGAAACAATTTTTTTTAATTTAGATTCATTTATGTTCTTTGCAATTCCCAGTAGATCGCCATAAGAAAAATTACAGTGAAGTAGCAATCTGAATTATGTCAATTAAGTCAGTACTTATTGCTTCTAATGAAAATTCTTCATTATTTTTACTTGCTACATTCCCTAGTCCACTATTTTTATTTTTGGTCATATTTACACTTCAGAGATAGATTTTACTTCTACTCATTAGAATATAGTTCAAATTTTTCCTACAATATTTTCTTCGAGGATTTCTCCTGTCCATGGGACCAAGCTACCTTGCACCATTTCTCACACCACTTCTCTGTTCTCTCCTCGAGCATTTGAACGGCCTCTTCCTGACCTCTCCTGCTCTTAACCTCGGGTTAAGCTACATCTTCCTCCTTACTGATTCAAAGTTCCAATGTCTCAGCCTGTTGAACTTTCACCTGCACCAATTTTATGTCAAAGTACGGCCATGGTATCTTTTCCATCCCCCTTCCTGGATGTCATCTATCAGGCTATTAAATGCCACCACTTCACATTACCTGCAGTGGCAGGAAGTTCTCTCTGAAGAGTACCACAGCTATTGTATAAACATATCGCACTTCACCTCAATCAGAGCAAAAGTCTTTGTTGGGGAAGAAAAAGTCTTATTATACCTGTAACAGCTTCTTACACATAATAGATACCCAATAAATGTTAATGTCAATGACCATGAAAATATTTAAAGAATAAACACATAAAAATTTCCTGACCCGGACAGTGCTAATGAACAGATCGATAGGAGCAGTACATAAAACCAGTTTACAGAAACACTGCATAGTAAGGCATCAACTTTCCAAACTTTGATGAAAAGGAATTTTACCAAAAGCTGCTTTAAGAGAGAAGTAAAAATCTAGTGTTTGACTCTAAATAAGAAAAAACAAAAATCTTTGCTCTGTGAGTTGTAGTATCTTTTCTCTCCCTATTTATTTTTTCTTTGTTAATTGCAAAATATAACAACAGCCATGAAAGAAAATTAAGGCTGTATGCCCCATGTGAAGTTTCCAGAATCTCAGTAAACTGAACACATTTGTCATACTTTCTGAGGAAGCATAAACAGTTTCCATCACATTACCTGTTCCCTGACAGTTACTTCCTCCTTTTGACTCCGGAAATTTTCCTCAGTGATACCTTTGTCCCACTTCAACCCTGCTCCCCAGGAATGGAACAAGTGAAAAACAAATGAACCACAGAGCAAAGAGATAGCTCAGCTCTCTGCTGCTCATGTTCTGCATTACTGACAAGAAAACTAAAATCATGACATGTATTCCACCTCTTCCCTGGGGTTAAAATTACTTTATTCAAACGGCTGAGGAAAATATAAAAATAAACATAATTTGGCCAAGCAATTCTCATTTATTTTTGGTATAACTGACATGGATGCCACATTATAACATAGTGTGTGTGTGTGTGTGTGTGTGTGTGTGTGTGTGTACGCACACACACAAACGTGCTCAATAAAAGTGTGAAGTGAAAAAGGCAAGACAATAAATAGTATGCCTAGTACTGTCTTAGTTCTATTAAAAAGCTAAATATCACACTACAGACAAATAGAAAACAAATATAGGATATACACAAAAAGACATAAACAGTAGTAATCTCTGGATAGTTTATAAATGGTTTTTCTATTTTTTTCTTTAAATATTCCTATTTTCAAAAATATTATTGACAAGCCATCATACTGACCTTCTCAGGCAAACCTGCAATGTGCCTGAAGGAGAGAGAGTGACTAGATTTCCACACCCACTGCAACAGCCCATCCTCTGACAGGCCCCAGTGGCACCCAGGTTCCCAAACTTGGCTTTCAAGTCCAGAAGGCATTTCTGGTGCAGTCACCCCAAACCTTTTACTTGACCACTAAGTCCCAATTTTCTACAAAGTATTAGCCCTTCCACCATAGAACATTCCCTGATGGCACACAGTGTAATTTCACTTTTTTAGGATATAAAGCAGGGAATACAAAGGTCAAAGAGTCCAATAACTGATAAACTGAATGAGGAATCATCTCATTCTACTTACACCTCATTATCCTTAAAGCTAGTTGGTGACATTATCTCCTACCTTTACAATAATCTCCTAAAAAAAAAAAAAACCCACAATTAAATTGAATTATTTTTAGGAACAAGAGAGTCCCTGATAGTTATTATAGATAAATTAGCACATCACATATATTCTTTGTCATACAACAGCATAAAAGAAATGTATAGTGACACATGACCAGAGTAACCCACATTTTCCCTTCAGCGTACCAGATACAGATATGACATATGATAATGGGTTCAAGACAAGTGGGCTCATTTAGATGTCTGCAGCCTCAGAAAGAAATGCTAGGTTTTTTTAAGCAGTGAAGACTGACTTACTTTTCTTTCAAAATTGGGATTTTATTTTTCTTTCAAAATGAAAAAAAAAGGTAAAATAATCATAAGAAAACATGGCTGTAGTTGTTAGTAGTACAATTTCCCTGGACCACTAGAAACTTCTTAAACTTTCTGAATGTAGCAACAACAGGTATATTTTTTAAATTTGAAAAAAGGTCTAAGGTTTTCTTAAACTGGCTAAAGTTAAACTGGATGTAGCTTATTCTGTAGCCGAGTGGTGGCGGCAGGACCTTGTAGACAATTGGTTTCTACATTTCCCATATCAAGTCTCATGAAGGAAGTACTGGGATATGGTGGAGGAAAGCACGGCACTGGGAGCACAGGGGTCTAGACACAGCTCTGCCTGTCTCATTACTCCATGATAAGAAAAGAGCTGAAAGCTTCTCTTATCCAAAGTTTTGTCCTCTATAAAATGAGGAGACTGTGGGTACATAATTTGAGGTCCCATAACATTCCATGAGGCTGTCATCACTTTTATTTCTGGCTGGTAGGAGGTGACTAGACAGCTCAGGCACTAAAAAGCCCATATGCTTTAGGGAAAAATTATGAATCCATTTCACAACCTAAAAATCAATACGAAGTACAAGGTGCTATAAAATATTTTCAGTGTACAGACTTTCCTCAATATACCTCAATCTGAGACTGCAGAAATCCTTAAGTCAGGATAGAAAAATCTAACATTGAAAACTGCAATTATAGCAAGTATAAAAATTCATTAGTATTTTTGGAAGCCTTAATTTTTATTTTGTTTATTACCATATAGGCATCTCTGACTTTTTCTTTCCTTTTCAACAAAGGAAAATCCCTGAATAACACTCTTTCAAATCAAAACCACAAAGCAGTAGAAATAACAAAAAAATAATAAAAGGCAACTTAAAAACTATTTTTCGTGTTAATGAAAAGTAAACACTAGAACATATGAAAAACGTAGACTACTAAAGCAAAGTATGCTCAGTGGGAAATCTATGGTTTAAAAAGTTGATTTTATTTATTTGTCCTTGGTTAGGAAATGTGCTAATAGTAAGCATAGGACATTATCACATCTAAGAATGTTAACTTTCATCTCAACTGAGAGTTTAGAAATATCTTAATTTAGGGAGACTGTAATGTTTACCACATGATGGCTGATCAATAACATGAATCAAATCCCTTTACTGTTTTAGTCTGATTGCAAATGACATAAGCAGCACATCAATAAAACCACCCTTAGACACTGGCTTTGGAGTAGAAAGACAAACACATCTAATCTGCCCACACGCTCAAGGCCAAATATTTCAAGTTAAAACTCCAGCTCTAGAGTTAAATTAATCTAAACTTGAGCTTAAACCACTTAGTAACTGAATTACTTTAGGTACTAAATTACCCTCTAAGCCATAGTTCCCTCGTCTCCAAAACATGAATTACAACAGTACTTAAAGAATTCGTGGAGGATTAGAGATGGCCAAAAATTCTTTGCCACTCTTCCCATCACGCAGTGGAGTCTATTCCCCCTCCGCTTGTACCTGGGCTAGGCTGTGCGTTGCTTTGACCAGTAGAATGTGGTAGAAATTATACCGCGTAAATTCTGAGGCTAGGCCCTAAGAGATCTGTGCTTTCTGCCTTTGTATCTTGGAACATGATCTTGGAATTTAGTGGTCATGCTGTGAGGAAGCCCAAGCAGTCATGCAGAAAGGCCCCAGTGAGTCCCCAGCTGCAAGGAAGCAACAAGCGCTAGGCATGCGAGGGAGGCCCAACACCCCAGCCAATAAAACATAAAATAGAAGCCAACCCACAAAATCATAGCAAATAATAGTTGTTGGTAAATTAAGCCTCTAAGTTTTATGTGGTTTGATACACAGCAGTAAATAATGGGCTTAGGAAATTGACACACAGCAAGCATTTGATAAATTTGTATCATTATTACTAGTATTATTAGTGCTACTAGCTTACTATTATTATCATTATTGTCATCAATAGTAGCAGCTGAAAGGCTAGGGCCCTCTTCTCTCTGTCAATATGAATAAGTAAATAACTTACGGATAAAGGATCAAACGCTATTTAAAACTATTCTTCCTACTTAAAGCATTTTCACACTGGAAATTATAAAATTTACATCTTCTGTATTTTCTCTGATACTAAAACAAACTAACCAAAAGAGGTTTTTAGAAGAAATCTGGACTATACTAGCTGGAAAGTAGTCTAACTCAGATTTGTATCAGAAGGAATTTAATTTCCAAAACATACTTATTTAGATAAGCATACAATGAACTGAGCTGTGAAAATACCATTAGGTTAATCCACTGAGAAATGCAAATCAGAACTACAATGAGATATCACCGCACACCAGTCAGAATGGCCATCATCAAAAAATCTACAAACAATAAATGCTGGAGAGGGTGTGGAGGAAAGGGAACCCTCTTGCACTGTTGGTGGGAATGTAAATTGATACAGCCACTATGGAGAACAGTATGGAGGTTCCTTAAAAAACTACAAATAGAACTACCATATGACCCAGCAATCCCACTACTGGGCATATATCCTGAGAAAACCATAATTCAAAAAAGTCATATACCACAATGTTCATCGCAGCACTATTTACAATAACCAAGACATGGAAGCAGTCTAAGTGTCCATCAACAGATGACTGGATAAAGAAGATGTGGCACATTACAATGGAATATTACTCAGCCATAAAAAGAAACGAAATTGACTATTTGCAGTGAGGTGGATGGACCTAGAGACTGTCATACAGAGTGAAGTATGTCAGAAAGAGAAAAATACCGTATGCTAACACATATATATGGAATCTAAAAAAAAAAAAATAAGGTTCTGAAGAACCTAGGAGCAGGACAGGAATAAAGATGCAGATATAGAGAATGGACTTGAGGACACGGGGATGGGGAAGTGTAAGCTGGGACGAGGTGAGAGAGTAGCATTGCCATATATACACTATAAAATGTAAAATAGCTAGTGCGAAGCAGCTGCATAGCACAGGGAGATCAGCCTGGTGCTTTGTGTCCCCCTAGAGGGGTGGGATAGGAAGGGTGGGAGGCACACACAAGAGGGAGGGGATATGGGGATATATATATACATACAGCTGATTCACTTCGTTATATAGCAGAAACTAACACACAATTGTAAAGCAAATAAAGATATTTAAAAAAGATATTTTAAAAAATCCACTGATTTCTACCGACAACAGACTTAATTTCTACAAGTCTTAAATGCTCAAAGGTAGAGAATACCCTTAATATTATATGTACATAAAATGTAAGCAAAGACCTGAAATGTTCATAGACTGTATAGCAGTCTTTTAATTGAGCTGCCATTTATATCACATTTTCTAAATACGACTTAACATAACTAGATTTGAAGTATGTCTAGATAAGAAATCATCCTGGATTTTGGCTTGTCTATTTCTACTCACTGAGGACTCTGTTTAAAAGTCAATTGCTTTGGGTAGTATAGTCATTTTCAAAATATTACTTCTTTCAATCCAAGAACATGGTATATTTCTCCACCTGTTTATGTCATCTTTGATTTCTTTCATAAGTGTTTTGTAGTTTTCTGAGTACAAGTCTTTTGCCTCCTTAGGCAGGTTTATTCCTAGGCATTTTATTCTTTTTGTTGTAATGGTAAATGGAAGTGTTTCCTTATTTTTTTTTCTCTGATTTTTCATTGTTGGTGTCTAGGAATGCCAGATTTAGATGCATTAATTCTATATCCTGCAACCTTACCAAATTCACTGATTAGTTCTAGTAGTTTTCTGGTTGCATCTTTAGGATTTTCTATATATAGTATCATGTCATCTGCAAACAGTGACAGTTTTACTTCTTTTCCTATTTGTATTCCTTTTATTTCTTTTTCTTCTCTGACTGCCGTGGCTAAGACTTCCAAAACTATGCAGAATAAGAATGGCGAGAGGGGACATCCTTGTCTTGTTCCTGATCTTAGTGGAAATGCTTTCAGTTTTTCACCATTGAGTATGATGCTTGCTGTGGGTTTGTCATATAAGGCCTTTATTATGTTGAGGTAGGTTCCCTCTACGCCCATTTTCTGGAGAGGTTTTATCATAAATGGGTGTTGAATTTTGTCAAAAGCTTTTTCTGCATCTATTGAGATGATCATATGGTTTTTATTCCTTCAATTTGTTAATGTGGTGTATCACACTGATTGATTTGCGTATATTGAAGAATCCTTGCATCCCTGGGATAAATCCCACTTGATCATGGTGTATGATCCTTTTAACATGTTGTTGGATTCTGTTTGCTAGTATTTTGTTCAGGATTTTTGCATCTATGTTCATCAGTGACATTGGTCTACAATTTTCTTTTTTTGTGATATCTTTTTCTGGTTTTGGTACCAGGGTGACGGTGGCTTCGTAGAATGAATTTGGGAGTGTTTCTCCCTCTGCAATTTTCTGGAAGAGTTTGAGAAGTATTGGTGTTAGCTCTTCTCTAAATGTTTGATAGAATTCGCCTGTGAAGGCTTCTGGTCCTGAACTTTTGTCTGTTGGAAGATTTTTAATTACGGTTTCAATTTCATTACTTGTGATAGGTCTGTTTATATTTTCTAATTCTTCCTGGTTCAGTCTAGGAAAATTGTACCTAACCCTACAATTCGTATGGAAACACAAAAGACCCCTAACAGCCAAAGCAATCTTGAAAAAGAAAAAGAGTTGGAGGAATCAGGCTCCCCAACTTCAAACTATGCCACAAAGCTACAGTAATCAAGACAGTATGGTACTGGCACAAAAACAGATATATAGATCAATGGTACAGGATAGAAAGCCCAGAGATATACCCACGCACATATGGTCACCTAACTTACGACAAAAGAGGCAAGAACACACAATGGAGAAAAGACAGCCTCTTCAGTAAGTGGTGCTGGGAAAACTGGACAGCTACATGTAAAAGAATGAAATTAGGACACTACCTAACACCTTACACAAAAATAAACTCCAAATGGATTAAAGACCTAAATGTAACCAGACACTATAAAACTCTTAGAGGAAAACATAGGAAGAACACTCTTTGACATAAACCACAGCAAGATCTTTTGTGACCCACCTCCTAGAGTAACAGAAATAAAAATAAACAAATGGGACTTAATTAAACTTAAAAGCTTTTGCACAGCAAAGGAAACCGTAAACAAGACAAAAAGACAACCCTCAGAATGGGAAAAAATATTTGCAAATGAGACAACAGACAAAGGATTAATCTCCAAAATATACAAATAGCTCATGGAGCTCAATATCAAAAAACCAAACAATCCAATTAAAAAATGGGCGGAAGACCTAAATAGACATTTCACCAAGGAAGACATACAGATGACCAAGAGGCACATGAAAAGATGCTCAACATCACTAATTATTAGAGAAATGCAAATCAAAACGACAATGAGGCATCACCTCACGCAGGTCAGAACGGCCATTATCAAAAAATCTAGAAACAATAAATGCTGGAAAGGGTGTGGTGAAAAGGAAACTCTCCTATACTGTTGGTGGTAATGTAAATTGATACAGCAACTATGGAAAACAGTATGAAGGTTTCTTAGAAAACTAAAAATAGAACTACCATATGACCCAGCAATCCCACTACTGGGCATAGACCCTGAGAAAACCATAATTCAAAAAGAGACATGTACCACAATGTTCACTGCAGCACTATTTACAATAGCCAGGACGTGGAAAGCAACCTCAGTGTCCAACAACAGATGACTGGATAAAGAAGATGTGGCACATATTACAATGTAATATTACTCAGCCATAAAAAGAAATGAAATTGAGTTATTTGTAGTGAGGCGGATGGACCTAGAGTCTGTCATACAGAGTGAACTAAGTCAGAAAGAGAAAAACAAATAAAATATGATAACGCATATATATGGAATCTTAAAAGAAAAAAAATGGTACTGATGAACCTAGTTGCAGGGCAGGAATAAAGATGTAGCCATAGAGAATAGACTTGAGGACACGGGGTGGGTGGGGGAAGCTGGGGAGAAGTGAGAGTAGCATTGACATATATATACTACCGAAAGTAAAATAGAGAGCCAGTGGGAAGCAGCTGTATAGCACAGGGAGATCAGCTCGGTGCTTTGCGATGACCTAGAGGAGTGGGATAGGGAGGATGGGAGGGAGGCTCAAGAGGGAGGGGATATGGGGACATATGTATACATATGGCTGATTCACTTTGGTGTACAACAGAAACTAACACAGCATTGCGAAGCAATTTACTCCATTAAAGATCTATTAAAGGAAAAAAAAGTCAAGAACTATTAATAATCCCTTACTTATCAACACTGAAGTGTACACACTGATATTTTTTTAAGCATAATTCTTCTGGCTTCCAGCTGTAGCTATACCATCACAATAATGATCTTGAGAAGACATTTAAAGGTACTGTTGAACAGGTTATTGTACCTGTCTATCCATGTAAATAAATTTACTGAAATGGTTATTCAACAGATATACTGCTATACCCAAGACTTGTAAGGTTCAATTTATACACTTAGCATGAGAATCAATCATTATTCCTCTTCTGATGATACCTATCATTTAAAGCTTAATAGAAATAAGAAAACCCAAATATTTAAAAAGAAACCATTTTTAATATTTCAGTTAAATTTTAGAATGATGAGCGAAGGATCATGTATTAACTTATGAAAATTTTATTTCCTGCTTAATTATTTCCTGCTTAATGAAGTATTTCTTAAGGAATCAAATACTAAGAGAGAAAGAAAAGCTACAAATAATCCACAAAGATCAGACTGTAAAAGCAGCAACAATTAATCTTTTCATTTTCTGGCATACCTTACTTATGATGGAGCTCACTGCTTTTCTAAAAGTCCAGCTTACTTGCACAAAAGTCAGTTCTCCCTGTTTGTCGGAATAATTTTATATGCATAGAAATTGTGATCTGCATATATGAAGTTCCAGTGACTTTAAAATAACGTTTATTCACTCAGTAAATATTTTTTGAGGCTCTGTTATGATCTGCCACTACACTAGGCAATGGGGATAATGAGATGAAAACCAGCTACGTCCCTGCCCTCCAGGCGTTTATAATCTAAGTGGGTAATCAGATATAAAAACACACAGCTACAATGCAGTGTAACTGTACAAATGAAGTACATTCAAGGTGCTTCAGCAACACAGGAGCCCAGGGGGAGAGTGTATTCAACTCTGGGCCTCTTAAAAGGAGTTCAGACAAGCAGGGTAAAGGGAAAAGAGCACGCCAGATAAAAGCAGCAAGGCTGGTAGACACAGGTATGTGGGTGTAGATCAGCCTGGCCATATGACAGACTGCAGGGTCAGAAGTGATCTGTATTCACGGAAGAGACTGCAAGGGCAGCAAGACCACACTGCAGACACTAAATCGCCTCGCTCTGCAGGCCTGCCCATTATACCAGCACAGTCCCACCACCTACTCAGGCTGCTCAAGGATGCAGAAGCTTAACATACCCATCTCCAGGGGGAGTTTGAAAAAGAAAACCACTTTCAGTAAAATGCATCACAAGCTATAGCTGAATAACTAGGAGTTCTTAGATCTTCATCCAAGTTCAAAAGCTTTCATTGAAGACTTCTCTGTTGTAAGACAGTAATTGAATTTTGAGGGTTTCTTCCCTGTGTCCTTAATAGAATATAATCTAGATTTAACAAATTGAGAAAACAAGCAAAAGAAAAGCTCTCAGAGAGGAATGCTCTAGAAGCCTATGTCTTAGAAGCAGATGTTCTCCTTTGGCAAGCTCTCTGCCCCTGGTGTATTACCATTTGAAACCCACTCAGAGATCACGTTGCGAATGTACATCTGAAAAGATGTGCTTCCATTTCAAAATACCACGGTAATTCCCTCACTTCCAGAAATGATTCAGCAGATAAGTATTTAGTGTAGTAAAGAAATATATCCTTTTTCCATGATCTAAAGTAGAAAACTGAGCTGACCACTCCAACCCCAAACACAACATTATCAATAACCCATCAAGTACCATCACCAGGTGACATTCTCAGAGTGCATTCTCTGGGTAGGGAGACTGCCAAGGCTCTCAAGTATAAGACCCATTTGATTCCACTGAAAGCACTGCAATCCGTTCTTTAAAAATGGACTGTAAAAAAATAAAAATAAAAAAGGACTGTAGTTAAGCAATACATTTTTCCATTAAGTTTTATGGAGCCTGACGCGTTTCCTGTGTCAAAATCTGTCACAAAAATCTGTTTCTCAGACATCTGTTTGGTACAACACACATGTGAATATGGTACTGCATGGAGATGTCTGCAAATAGCAATGCGTAGCCTAGCATTTGGTTTCTGATCAGAAAGAATTTCCAGTAGGTTGGTTGGTGGATTTAATTTGGATCCTATTAATATCTATTATTAATCACTGTTCTTCCCATAATACACATATTATACATACTACCAGGAATAATAAAGTATTATCTTCTTCACTGTGAATAGCATTTTCATAGTCAACTGTAAAGGAAGACTAAACATGAAGAAGAATGAATGATAATAGTGAGCCTTAGATTTCAGTTCCGCAGTCAAGACCCAGGGCAAGAGCAAAAATAAATATTGCTATCTAACAGTTATACTCAAAATCCAGTCCTTGGACCAGCAGCTTAAAAACGTCACCCCACAGCTTGTCAAAAATGCGGACCCTCAGGCCCCACCCCAGAACTGCTGACTCAGAATCTGCACTTTGATAAGCTCCCCAGGTGATTCATGTGCATGTTTAATATCTGAAAAGCACAGGGTTATTAGCAGGAAACTCAAGAGGTACTTTATTTTTCATTGTTCTGCCTCTAGGTAAAACTGCATCTAAGGCAGCCTCAAGATCTAAATACGTTTTTAAAGTGGAATCTGCAAAAGAGATTCCTCTCTGTTGTCCCACATCAGTCCCTCCCCTGATGCTGCCAACATGCTAGGAGTCACAGTCATCATTACTGGGCTGGAACATCATTGTTTAAGAGTGATTTAGCTTCTCTTCCAGGACAGACATCAAGGTTAATTGCTGATGGGACTTTTCATTTCTCATCCCTCTTGCTCAATAACCCTAAAGAACTCACCCCTAAGTCCTTGATGGCCCCAACCTGGGACAGCCTGTACTTTTCACATTTGTAAATATCAACATCAGACTGATAATAACCTCATCACCATACCCCAGCTCACCCCCCTCATCTCTACCCTGGGAGAAGAACTAAATTCTTCTGATTGGATAACACACTGTCAGAGGTCAGGGAGTGGGCTTGCTTCCTCCTACTACAGGAAACAGAAGACGACCACACACATCACTGGTTCAGCCTAAGTATGGCTCACCTATGCCTACTCTGAGAAAGAGCAGTTCTCCCTTTAATAATCTCCCTCTATCACCAGTAAACTTTGAGATCCCTAAATGCAAGGAATTCACCTGCTATGTTTGGTTCGACCTCCTTAAGAACAGCAAAGGGGGGGGGCGGGGAGTAAGACCCACCAGCTGAGAAATAAAAAATATCTTCTCCAAATGCCACTAAGGTGCTATTTCCTCCTAGAACTGAGTTTTCCCACTGCTATATATCTCCTTGTAACTTAATAATTAAAGAGCAATCGGGGCCTGCCTGCCTACCCACCAGCATAAATATCCCTGGAAAATGTCAATCAAGCCCGGCTAACTAATTTTATCATGAGAACCTCTAATCAGGGAGAGAAATATCTTGGCACAGCCTGTGGTGGAGTGATGAACGCAACACCAGAGGCTGGAACAAGGCCAGGAGTGTCGGAATTTGAAAGGAGCAGCTGCAGAAGCCTAAGGGTGATGCTGCTCCATTCTGGCACCTGAGAAAAGGAAAGTGAAAGGCAGAGAGAGACTCTCAGTAGAGCACGTTAGCGTGCCCAGCACCCTGGAGAGGCCAGTGAGGAGTAATAAATCAAGGAGAAAGTTAACGAAGGGGCTCTGAAAAACTGATACAGAGAAGCTGGCCTTCTCAATATAAAAGGGTTGATGGAGGAAGGTGTTCTATAAATGGCTGGTTCCTAGATGCTTTTATTTAAAAGAATAAATTTTCTTGAAATGTTTAAACTGAAATGTTTAACAACGCTCAACAACAAAAGTAGGGAAAACTAACCTCGGATTCCTATTTATTTCACCAAAAGGGTATTAACACCAAACCTATCATCCTTTTGACATTAAAAAATATTTTCACACCACAAGAACAAGAGGGGCATAATTTCAGAACAAAAAGCGTATTCCTTTAAACTGGATAAATTTAACTTCCTGAAAGACTCACTGAAATGCCTGCTATACCTTCCAGTTCCACAGGTAAGTCTGAGGAACCCTGTCAGGAGCGGTCCAATCATGAAGAGTGTAAAGGTTTCACCCCATTGTACCTCCACATGGCTCTAATCACAGCTGAAGAACTGAGCTGGGGACACACTACAAGCTTTGAAAAAAAAATGAAACAAAAAGTGAAAAAGAAGCTTCTCATAAAAATGAATATGGACTGCTAATAAGTAGTTATTATTCACCTATAAAATATTAGCTGATTTTTTTTCCAACTCTAGAAATGACTTGCAAATACAGATTACACATGGGAAAAGGCCATGAGGAAAATGAATGGACTATTAAAATATACAAAGCCAACCCTAAAGGTAAGACTGAAGACAACCATTCCCATTTAATTCATTTGATTTGAATCGAAGTTTGACATAAAATACAAAGATTCTATGGACATGAAATTCCAGGTTATCAAATTATTTGGAGTAAAATTTAGTGCTGTAAGTTAATTTCAATTATTCTGTTAAGCTTCGTGATAACTGTTACCATGTTAAACTAATGATTTTTCTTCCTTTACATGGGTCTTATGTGAATCAGACAGGCGTCCCCAACCCCCAGGCCATGGACTAGTACCAGTCTGTGGCCTCTTAGGAGCCAGGCCACACAGCAGGTGGTGAGTGGTGGGCAAGCGAGCAAAGCTTCATCTGTATTTACAGCCACTCCCCATCGTTCACATTACCACCTGAGCTCTGCCTCCTGTCAGCATTATGGTGAGTTGTATAATTATTTTATTACATATTACAATGTAATGATAATAGAAATAAAGTGCACGATAAATGTAATGCACTTGAATCATCCCGAAGCCATCTCCCCCACCCTGATCCATGGAAAAACTGTCTTCCACAAAACCGGTCCCTGATCCAAAAAGGTTGGGGACTGCTGAATTAAGACTATTACTAAAAGTCATCCCTGCTTACTAAAAAACCCAAATAGATTTCTGCATATCCCAATACTACTTAAGTGTTGTGAAAATGATATAATCAGACATTAACCTTACTGGGTAGTTTGTTTTTTTCTGCCTGAGTTAGCAGCTATCACAAAAGCATACCTATATAACAGTCTTTTAGGACATTTCAAAATAATCACAGATATGTAGAGATGAAGGTACCTTAGATATCATATAATTATTTCTACCTTCTCATTTATAGAAATGGAATTGCAACTTGAAACGTCTGTGACAGGCCCAATGTCACAGACCAATTAGGGGCTAGAACTGAATCTTCAAACTCCTAGCTAAATGAAACCACACATACATTTTCCCCCAATATAAATAGGCAATACTTTCTTGTGAACTAACCAATTAATCAGCCATAACTCATTTTTAAATGAGCAAAAAACTTAATAACAGATACCACATAAATATATTAAAATGTTAAAAATATACACATAGGGCTTCCCTGGTGGCACAGTGGTTGAGAGTCTGCCTGTCGATGCAGGGGACACTGGTTCGTGCCCCAGTCCGGGAAGATCCCACGTGCCGCGGAGCAGCTGGGCCCGTGAGCCATGGCCGCTGAGCCTGCGCGTCCAGAGCCTGTGCTCCGCAATGGGAGAGGCCACAACAGTGAGAGGCCCACGTACCGCAAAAAAACAAACAAACAAAAAAAAAAAAACACATATTCTACTAAGACAGAATTCATGCATACCCTATGACTCTGCAATTTCACTCTTTGGTATGTGTATCCATCAGAAATACATGCATATGGTACACCAAAAGACATGTTCTAGAACCTTCACAGCATTACACTAAAGCCAAAACTACTCAAATGACCATTAATAGCAGAATGGATAAAGTGTGAAACAGTTGTAAAATGGAACACTAAACAGTAATGAAAATGAACAAACTGCAGTGACATGTAGTAATAAGGATGACTCTCACTCATAATGTTGAGCCAAAGCAACCAGACCCAAAAGTATCTACCATAAGATTTCACTTCTTAATATTTACTTATTTAGATTATACAGGGATATATTACCAACTAAGGGATATAGCTATCCATAAATATGTGAATAGATATGTGCTGTGTATGTAAAAAATATATATCTATATATTCCCCCCCCACCCCCGTTCTCTGGGTAAAGGAGAGACTTCTGCTCTTTTCTTTACATTCACTCCCTGAAATGTAAGTTTATAACATCCCCACTGGCTACTTTCCAGTCCAGGCTTACCCCCTGTTAAAAACAAGACAACAGGCCCAAAGTGGAGTCACTTATGCTAAATTCCAGGTCATCAAACTGAGACAATTACAGTTTTTGGCTCTCCCAGGAATGGAATCTTAAACCAGTCAACCAGGAATCACCTGATCAACATTAGTTAGGTCATCTGCCTGGTAGACCCCTGCCATCCCTTAAAGGAAAGTAACCTTGCAATAACCAACCCACTTTTTTTGCCTAGTATAACTTCCTTGTTCCTGCTCCCATCTGCCTGTAGAAGTGGTGAGTGGTGGGCAAGCAAGCAAAGCTTCACCTGTATTTACAGCCTCTCCCCATCGTTCGCATTACCACCTGAGCTCTGCCTCCTGTCAGCATTATGGTGAGTTGTATAGTTATTTTTATAATTTAAACTGGATAAATTTAAATTATAAAAATAATTCTACAACTCACCATAATGCTGACAGGAGGCAGAGCTGAACAGCTGAAGAGCTGAACAGCTCCTTGGAGCTCCTTTCTTTCTGCTAGATTGGATGCTGCCAGATTCGGATTGATTTTGCTCAAATCAACTCTCAAAACTTTTAGTATGCCTCAGGTTATTGTTCAACACCCCTAAAGCTAAATGTGAAACTGCCAGAGTCCATAAACTGAGGCTAATATCAGCTGTCTCACCAGTTTTTCAACCTGCTATTGGGGGTATCATAATACTTTAGTCTATCCGTTTATGACAAATCTTCCTTCCACCGGAAAACCCAACCACCAATTTCACATAATAAACTCAAGATTTCAATAAAAATTCAGTTTTCCCATAAAATGCTTTTGGATTTCTAATATAAATAGGCAAAACGCTATAGGTAAACATAGGGCTAATTTAAGTTTCTAATTTATAAATTCAGATATCAGGACAACTGGATTTTCTTGGTATGAATCCTTCCTCGGGTATCCCCTAACGCTGTACATTGAAGCCGAAAAAATAATGCAGAGTGGAAGCCTTTTCCTTTTCATCACGCTATTGAAGCTCAAGCAAGGCAGTTCCCCGGTTGTACCCGCTGCAATGGGAAAAGTGCAGCAAGGGCTAATTGTGGAGCTGTGCTCAGGTGCCAGCTCAAAAGCAGATCCAGACCACCTCATTTTGGTCGTTCCAAATTTTAAGGTGACACCATTATCAGAAGCAGGCACACATTCAGTTTTTGTAAGATACAAGCTAACCTCCAGAGTAATCTCAGGAAATTATAAAACATTTCCTTCTCAAAAATGCGAATTTAAACTAGTTATATCAAACAAAGAGATGTAAAGTGCTAGTTAAAATGTTTTAAAAAGTGGAGTTTTCAAAATACACAGATATTCCATAGCACTGTTTGAAATCTATTCATGTGAATGTGTTACCTATTCAAAAGTTAAGATACATTAAAAAATAAAAATAAGATGCCTTCAGATGAATTAAACATGTCTGGTTTTTGTTGTCTCTAAAACAAGACAGAAGCACATGGAGTTCAACAATAATTTCTTTCCTTCTAAGTTTCACTAAAGGATGATTAAATTTAACCCTATCCAGAGATCTGAAATGTTGGCATGTTACATTATAAACACTCAGAGAAATAAGGTGTTAGGCAAAACCTTCAGATCTCCCGTTACAGGTCACTAACCAAAACATCTGACCCTACAGATCACAATAAAAATAGAAATGTTATCACAAATCAAACTGCTTGGGGGTTAAGAGCAGGCTGAATGGGGATTTAAGTCTCTTTTTTTTTCCCCCATCTGTAGTCAGAACCAAATGTTAGAGATTGAGATTAAGGCTAAGGAAGGAAACTTCCCCTTTTAACCCAAGAACTACCCTTCCTCCCATCCCCCCCCCCACCCTGTACTGCTTATTTTGAGTGACAAGAGTTTATGCAAACATACAAGGTTTCAAATGAAAAGTTGCAGCCTAGATGTCAAAACCTCCTAACTGTTAGTGAATGTGTGGATGTACGGAGGTCAGGAATTTAAGGAGGCATTTATGGTTTGATTTCGTTTTGTTTGGGGGATGGTAGGGCATCACAAGAAAGCCAAAAATTGATTAAACTGGACTCCTCAAAAGAGTACCACATAGTGGTAGGGCTAAGCAGCAAGGAAGCACCCACTTCCTTTAAAAAACAAATATATACATATATATATATGTAAGATTTTATATATATATATTTGAAAGATTTTATATATATATATATATATATATATATATATATATATAAAGATAAAATGAGAACTCCAGGGTGATTATTTGTTGCTAATCTGTCAAGGTCTAATAAACAACATGACTAGATGGAAAAATGAAATGTATAAAAATGACCAGAGTAATAAAGATGGAAAAGTAGGAAAGAACAATAGCAGTGGGAGAGAGAACACATGACAATGAGCAAGAACAAAGAAAGAAAACAGTCCCTGCAACCGAGACATTGAAAAAATAGGAAAAACACCAAAAAGGAATTGACAAAATAAACACAATAAAGGGTAGGGAAAAACAAACAAGGATTTAATGTAGAAGTTATAAAAGAGAACATTTAAGCATGAAAAAGCTAACTCTTGACGGTCCTTCCATTTTTATTAGCTACGTAAAATAGGCATATTGGTACACATTTGTTAAATAGATGAGGCAATAGTTGCATCATGAAGCTTTAGTATCTCATACAGACTAGTCCCATCCACAATTAAAACACTTGAATAATCAAAAAAATAAAAGGCATTTCAGCATTTGATCACAAATAACATTTGTGTTCTGTTATCTCTGGGTGGTAAGATTACATACACGTGAATTTATTTTGTTTTGTTTATACTCACATTACCAAATTTTCTATAATGAGTATGTATTCACCCTATAATCCAAACAAGAATCAAATATACTTTCAAACGTTCAGTTCTGAGGTCTGAGGTGGCACCACATGAAAAAACGTTCTCTTAGCAACGAAGATTTTACTACATACCTTGAATTGGTGTCTACACCAATCACCCCTCCCCTCAACCAACCTGGAATCAGGTGCATATAGTCTTAAGGCTATTGTTATAACTGATAAACCTACTCCAAGGAAGATCCTCACCAAGAATCCAAAATGCACATCCATATAATCATATTTTTAAAAGAAAAGAAGTATGCTACATTGAAATATTTCAAAATATGAACCTGACATTTATTGTACCCATTGTTCTTATAGATCCACAATTTTTTAAAATGATGTCCACAAAGACCTTATTTCTGTAGAAGGCAGGAATAAAACAGTTCTCCATTATAAAAAGAGCAAGATGCTAACAAATAATCACAAAGGTAATTCTTTTAAACTGTCCTTTTTGTTTTCAAAGTATATCTATCTTGTAACTTTAGACCATTAATAATCCATTAAGATTAATAAGACCATTAATATTAATAAGAATAAAAATCAACAAATATTTACTGAATTACAAAGCAGCTACAAATTCCTCATGCCGATATGCATGTACCTTTGTGATGTGACCACTCCTTCCACAAGAGGGGAAATCTTTTCCTCCACCCCTTTTTTGTTTTTTTTTGCGGTACGCGGGCCTCTCACTGCCGTGGCCTCTCCCGTTGCAAAGCACAGGCTCCGGACGCGCAGGCTCAGCGGCCATGGCTCACGGGCCCAGCCGCTCCGCGGCATGTGGGATCTTCCCGGACCGGGGCACAAACCCGTGTCCCCTGCATCGGCAGGCGGACTCTCAACCACTGCGCCACCAGGGAAGCCCTCCTCCACCCCCTTTAATCAAGGCTTGGTCATGTGACTTGCTTAGGCCAATGAGCCATTAGTAAATGCAACAGGGCTGTTAGCTCCTGTGAATTGGTGGGTCCCTTCTGTTGATGCTGGGAACCATTATGCAATCATGTGATCATGCCCAGGCTATGCTCCTTGAGGATGAAAGACACATGAAAAGAAGCTCCAGCCATCCAGCTGAGGCCCCAGACACACAAAGGGAGGCCATCCTAGGCCATCTAGCCTCAGCTGAGTAGGCCAGACCACAGGAATCATCCAGGCAAGCCTAAGAGTCATGAGAAATAATAATCATTCTCTTAAGCCACTAGATTCTCTATGCAGCAAAAAGCAAACTGATAGAGATACTAAGTACTGAACACCCTAATAATATCTATAAAGCATCTAACATAGTACCTGGCATCTATGATTGCTTTACAGATGCTACCATCTTATTCTTTATTCTAGGTCCTTCCAAGAATACAAAAAGGTTTGGTAATCCTCACCACATAACAGGGAACTTCAGAAAATCTGGAGGCTTCTTAAATCACTGATGACTGAACTCCACTTCCAGAGTCTCTGATTCAGTAACTCTGTGGTAGAGACTGAAAATCTGCCTTTCCAGCAGGTTTCCCAAGAGCTGCTGCTAATTCTGCATGTCTGCAGATCACATTTTGCAAAACACCACCCTAAGAATTTACAGTCTCCGACATTCATTTAACAAATACTTCTTAAACACACCCTATGATCATGGAGGTGCTAGGCTACAGACTACAGAAAGACAACAAGTGTAATAAGTAAAGGAAGGTACAGGTGTTATGGGGGCTACAGGTGCACCCAGTGAAAGGCTTGTTTGTGTGTTTGGCAGGTAACTAGATGTGGGCCAAAGAGTAACAGCCACCTTAACACCCTCCCTCTGCCCTAAGAGTACCAAATAAACATGTGTTTCTCAAATATATGAGACTATATAGTTAGCCTATATTTTGCCAATATTTCTTTTTTCCTTCTGTGACGTTCTGAAAATTATATTTCTAAACCACTGCTCTAATCTTTACCTTTGCTATTAACATTATTAATAAAGTACACTTCGTAATGTATATTGTAGTTGTAACTCCAACCATATAGGCCTGCACAACCTTCTCTTAAAGAATGACTCATGTTATAAACACAATTATCTATACCTCCTGCTACAGCAATAATGACATGGGGTTAACATGGCCTAAAGTATTTTCGGTTGGATTATCTCTTTGCCTAATTTCCTTCCAGATAATATGCACAAGTTCTAGGATACATGAATGTGTCTAATTCTTAGCTCTTCATTTCTCTTATGGCATAACTGAGGTAATGACTGAAGCTTGGCTATGAACTTCCACATTTCCAGTGTTAAAATAGAGAAAATATTTGTCGTTTTCTGGACTAAGTAGCCAAGGAACATGATTTTGTGGGTACTTCTGACATACCAAAAACTACACTTCCATAAAAATATGGGATGTCCTGGTAAAAACATTTGACTCCAAGTCCAAAGATCAGAATTCTGGTTCTGTCCTGTGGATCTTGGACAAGTTACTTAATCGCTTTGGTATGAGCCTCAGATTCCTCATGTGAATAAAACAAAAAAAGGAGCTGCTGACCAAGGGTTCTCAATGTGCCTTTGTGTTACAATCACCTGGCTGTTTTATAAAAGCCCATGCCCCAGGCAATATCCTAGGACAATTAAATAAAAACTTCTGGGGGGGGTGGGACCCGTATATCAGAGTTGCTTAGGGCTCCCCAAGTGACATCTATGTGCAGCCAAGGTTGAAAACCACTGAGTAGGAGGCTCTCGAGATGCCCTCTAACACTCAGTGGTTCCCAAGGTGAGTTGCACATCAGAATCACCTGAGAAGCTCGTAAAGCCTGCCTCTGCCAGGGCCCACTCCAGGCCAAGCCAATCAGAGCCTCAGAGCATATCAGGCACTGGTGCCGCTTTTAAAGCTCTGCAAATGATTCTGATGGATCACAGTGGTTGGGATTCACTGTCAAGACTCACACTTTTAATTTACAGAAAAATTAACTCTAGAATTCTTTAAATGGCAAGCTCTTATCTGATGATAACAGGTACGTGGATAAAAACCTCGAATTACATAAAACTTCTAGGAAAAGAAAATATACATAAAACCACCAACCCCAATCCGAAACTATGAGCCAAGTAATATCCTTTGGACATCTACTGGTCATTCTGAAAGAAATCCCTGATACAATCTGACTTACTGGGCAATTACAATTATAGCATATTGGCCTAGAAACAAAAAGAGCAAGTAATTTGGCTTTAGAAATAATTTGGGCTTTAGAAAACTACTGCACAAATCAAATTTAGTAAATATATACAAAAACAACTTGTGAAAGACAGTCAAATGCATACTTTATGAGAAAATAACGTTGACCCATTTCGTTTATTCAAGTACCTAGAGAGAGAGAGAGAGAGAGAGTGGGGGAGAGAGAGAGAGAGAGAGAGAGAGAGAGAGAGAGAGAGAGAGAGAGAGAATGCTACCTCAACATGTTAAAAAAAAATCCTGGGAAGAGATTTAAAACATTTAGACTTCCTGAGTGTGTGACTAATGAGTTTTCATGAAAAAAAAACTGTTTTAATCACTCATGACTTGAGCAGGTTAAAAGCTAAATTTTAGAGAGGATTACCCTCTCTTTGGCACTGAAATATTGGGTTATTAATAAAAGTAATCTTTAAAACACCCAGGCAAATAACATAAGAAGAAGCAGCAGCCAGTATTAATGCATAAAAAGTCTGTAATTTTAATAGCTTGCAAAGCCCAGGTACAGGAGACTAAATGATATTTAATCACTGTATTAAATACCATATTTATAAAAGGGGGAAAAGAGTTATTTTTAATGAGAAAGCATATCATATTTTTAATACTTCAGTGTATTACAGACTATTTAAAATACGTTTAGCTACTTAAAGGATTCTGAACTCAAAGGTTAAAAATGAGTAATCCTTTAACAAATGGCTAGTCAAATTAGTCAGTTAGCCTTTTAAGTACTTATTAAACATTAAGACAGGTCTGAACAATTCTAATTTTCATTTTATAAAGAACTGTGTTGTGCTTAACCACATCACTTAATTCATTTACATGAAATGGTCTTCTTCCTCTACCCCATGTAGTACGGTGAACAGCCAGGGGACTTCCTAAGACAGGCTGGGCCTGGCCCACTGCTCGTCTTGAAGGTGCCTTTGCAGTGTGTTGTTGTTTGGGAATAGCTAGACACGACTCTAAGCTAACCTACTGCTAATGACAACAACAACTTGTTAAAACTCCTAAAGGTAAGAATTAAAAATAGCATTTACTCAAAAACATGTTTCAGAATGACAACAAGCTCAGGACTCCACCTCTGTCAGCAAGACACCTTAAAGCTGTAACCGAGGACAGAATCCTGAAAGATGCCAGGGATGTCTGGAATAAGATGAGGAGGTTGCCTGGGTTGTGAGAGGGAATAGAAACAGTTTTCTTCAAATATATAAAGGGAAACATACATATCTGAATCAGAGATGATAAAAAAAGCAATTTGCCAAAAATAACTAGCTGAATCATATTAAGAATTTTCAAGATAATCCTGTAAGCAAGCCACTAATGTGATACAACACCTCAAGGAGAAACTCCCACACCCACAGACGCCCACATCAGACTGGATGTCAGATTCCTGCTTGTCATTGTTTGGCCCCTGACTCTAGCCTCATTCTTCACCACAACCCACACACACACAGACACACACACACACGCACGCACACGATTTGCAGTCATCTAAATGGTTCTGTTTCCTTCTCACATCCAGCCCTCTCCAGCTGAAACAGTTCCCAGTTTGCTTCTTAGTCTCACTAATTCCTCCTTGGCCTTATGCAAAATTGTTCATGAGCTTATATCCAGCTTTTGGGGGAAAAAAAAAAGAATCCACAGGTCTCTACTAGAGTTTTAAAGGTGTCTGTGAGCCAAAAGAGGTTAGGAACCAGTGCTCTTCAGAGCTGTCAACTAAAAAGTTAACTGAAAGTTTTATTATGTTCAGGTGCCAAAATACCAAATTAAAGTCCCAGATTTTAATGTCTGTCACCAGTGCAGGTCCCACAGAATTTCCAAGAGGCTCACAGCCAGGACTAAAAGATGAAAAAAATGTTCAAATCCCAACAGTCTACCAATAAAAATCATTCCCCTGTCCTTCTGTTTTGGGAGGGAAGGTCAGAGAGAGGCAAGAGGGAGATGGTTAGCTGTCTCCATGTAGACATACCTTCAATCACACTCCAGGATGCAGTTGGCCCAGCTGAAGTAGCTCAGACATTTTATAGTATCAGTGGATTTTACTATTAAGTTACTTGCTTCCTAAAACATTTAGAAGACACTAAAATTTGCATTTAATAATGGAAAAAAATTAATGAAGGTAGCAAGTATTAACAGATGAATGAAGAAGTTAATACCTTCTTGGAATTTATAAATGTATACGCATATATTTTAATATAGTATTTGATGTCACCAATTTAACTGCTTTATTCTAAAAACAGGACAATTCATTTGCTTAGATACTCAGGCAGGTTACATTTAAACCTGTATAGTGTTGATGAAAATTAAATTAGAGAAATCAGCAAAGTCTTCGCATCAGCCAATGCTAGCAAGCCCTCCATTATAAATAGCACTCACGCATAGTCATTTGATGTACAAATTTTGGTTACTGAAGATACTCACTGAGCAAGCAATTCCAGGTAATTTGCTAGTTGTGATTATTGTAATGTGTAATTTTTAGTTGTGATAATTACTCAAGAGATTTAGAATACACAATTTGTAGAATAATTATGGAACCTCTATTTATTCCTTTAGGCTCAGCATTTGAGGAGAGAAAATTTGAGGCCTGAGATTTATTTTTCAAGCCCCCACTGAGATACCTCTGTATGGCAGTATGTATGTCTCTTGACTCTCCCCACTAACTGCTATTTGTTGTTAAATACAGCTACTTTCAAAGTTCCAAGGTACCATAAAGACATTCAGAGTTTATTTTCATGCAGTGAACCACCTCCTCAAGCTTCTCAAAGCTCGGAATAAAGGAGCCCACCTCAAAGCACTCTGTTCACACCTTCTATCTTTCTGGAGTTGGAAGGTCAAGTGACCCACAGTGGACTTGTGGCTCAGCTGTGCCCTCCTCAGCTGAGTGCTAGAATTCTTTCAAGTGCTACTTTTTATTATTTGTTCTCTTATTCCAACGGGTTGGGGGTGGGGAGCAGTGGATTCTCGGTGGAAAATAAAATTAAAATAATCCGCAAGTTGATTTATACGACAAAGTTAATATTAAGTTGGGTATACATTCTTAAAGATAATGGAATAAACTTAAATTTATGATGTCATACCCCTCGAAGTGGTCACTTATTTTCTCATTATACTTTTTATTAAAGTTACATTTTCCCCTCAAAAACATACTGCTGATCCCACTACTGGGCATATACCCTGAGAAAACCATAATTCAAAAAGGGTCATGCACCCCAATGTTCACTGCAGCTCTATTTACAAAAGCCAGGACATGGAAGCAACGTAAGTGTCCATCGACAGATGAATGGATAAAGAAGATGTGGCACATATATACAGTGGAATATTATCCAGCCATATAAAGAAACGAAATTGAGTTATTTGTCGTGAGGTGGATGGACCTAGAGTCTGTCATACAGAGTGAAGTAAGTCAGAAAGAGAAAAACAAATACTGTATGCTAACACATATATATGGAATCTAAAAAAAGAAAAAAAAAGGTTCTGAAGAACCTAGGGGCAGGACAGGAATAAAGACGCAGACGTAGAGAATGGACTTGAGGACACAGGGAGGGGGAAGGGTAAGCTGGGATGAAGTGAGAGAGTGGCATGGACATATATACACTACCACATGTAAAATAGCTAGCTAGTGGGAAGCAGCCACATAGCACAGGGAAATCAGCTCGGTGCTTTGTGACCACCTAGAGGGGTGGGATAGGGAGGGTGGGAGGGAGACTCGAGGGAGGAGATATGGGGACATATGTATATGTATAGCTGATTCACTTTGTTATAAAGCAGAAACTAACACACAACTGTAAAGCAATTATACTCCAATAAAGATGTTAGAAAAAAAAAAGAGCAAAAACTGGAAACAACCCCCCCCCAAAAAAATGCATTGCTGGCTTTAAAATATTTGAACCCAGGAATAGTTACTGGAACTAGCCAGATATTCAATTACAGGAGTACTTTTCAGGTTAATGCTGGAAGTTTCTTCCCTTCATCCAAGAACCTCTGTTTTTTTCTCTTAAGTTAAACTTTACTCCATTATATTAATTATTAATTAGAAACGAGCAGTTCTCACATAGCACTCTGGTCGCACACTTTAAGTCCCTGCCTCCAATACTGTTAATATGTATAAATTGCAGATGACTTAAAAAAAAAAAGGGCTTCCTAAACTTTCTCTATCCTATGGGGACAGTCAACTAGGCACACGCGCTATTCAGCACTTCAGGTGTGGTTAGTCTAAACTGGGATCTGTGTGTGCTAAGTGCAAATATGTACACACTGGATTTCCAAGAATTAGTATGAAAAAAAGAATGTAAAATATCAAGAATCTGTTATATTGATTACATGTTGAAATGATAATATTTTAGGTTAAGCCAACTGTATTTTTTAAATTAACTTTATCTTCCTTTTAGTTTTTTTTTTTTTTTTTTGCAGTACGCGGGCCTCTCACTGCCGTGGCCTCTCCCGTTGCGGAGCACAGGCTCCGGATGCACAGGCTCAGCGGCCATGGCTCACGGTACCAGCCGCTCCGCGGCACGTGGGATCTTCCCGGACCGGGGCACGAACCCGCGTCCCCTGCATCGGCAGGCGGACTGTCAACCACTGCGCCACCAGGGAAGGCCTTCCTTTTACTTTTTAAAATATAGCTACTAGATAACTTAAAATTACACATGCCTTGCATTATATTTCTATTGGACAGTGCTGTCCTTTGAACGCAACTGCTCCCACCTTTTGTTATATCTATTACTTTGTTTCCATTTTTCTTTAGTTTTCATCTAAGAGTCTTTGAATCCACTTAGATATTCCTCTACTATAGAAAAACTGTTCCTCTATCCTCACTCCATAGTGAGAGAGCATTTCATCTCTAATACCCTTTCACTTCCAATACCTAAAAAAATCACCACCACTATATTCATCAGCTGGTCATCCTCACCACACAGTAACTTCCATATCCACCACCACAATGGTTCTTCAGAGGCCAGACATCTCATCATCTCTCATCCAAACGACAGCCATGTACCCACTGGTTCCCCTGCCTCCAATCTATCCCCTCTGGTACATTTGCATACTTTCCCCATGATTATCTTTCTAAAGCACAGGTCAGATCACTTCATTCACCTCCTGGAATAAATGTCAACCTTTATGTTTTTGTTTTTTTTTTTTTGGTACGCGGGACTCTCACCGTTGTGGCCTCTCCCGTTGCAGAGCACAGGCTCCAGACGCGCAGGCTCAGCAGCCATGGCTCACGGGCCCAGCCGCTCCGCGGCATGTGGGATCTTCCCAGACCGGGACACGAACCCGTGTCCCCTGCATCGGCAGGCGGACTCTCAACCACTGTGCCACCAGGGAAGCCCCAACCTTATGATTTTTATAAAGTCCACATTTCTGAGCATGGCATTCATTCTCTCTAGCCTGAATGGACAATCCTAGCCACATTTTTCATTACATCTCTTCTTAAAATATTTGACTGAATTTTTTATATTATTACTTAGAATTCCCTGGAGTACCAGGTACATTCAAAACCCCTTATCTTTACACAAACTTCAGTCTGCAAGACCCTTCCCTCACATGGGTGCTGAAAAATCCCACTCATCCCTTAGTGAAGCTATCTCCAGTGCCCAAAGCTGCACTTAATCACTCTACACTCTAAAGCCCCATACCCCTTTGCTAGTATAAACAGTACAGCATTTATAATTTTTCTTCCCTTGAATTATATTCACATATCTGTCTCCTCTGCTGTGAGTCTTTAAAAAAAAAAAAGAAGAGGAAAAGAATAAAACAGAGGGAGGAAAGGAGGGAGGGAGAGGGGGAAAAAAAGAAACAGGAAAAAAAAGATTATGAAGGATAGGAAGCAGGTCATGTCAACCACTATGTTCCTATAGTACCTATTCCCATGATCTGCACATAGCAGGGACACAATAGGATAAACGTTTGCTAAATGAAGAACAATATGAATGAAATTTCTGATTTTAAAAACTTAGAAATTCGAAGAGATTTTTAATTCTCACTTTAACGTGGCATTCTCTACAGCATGTGTTGAGTCAATGAATAAATAAATTAGCTTCTCTATACGCTCAGGTAGACAGACACCTTGTACCTGGAAAGGTTTCAACAAACAACCATGTTTACTGCACAAATGAAATTTTAGGACAATGAACACAGTCCTCCAAGGGAAGCTACCTATATTCTCAAATATCCACCAACTCCACTTCAAAGCAAAAGTAGAACTTGATACTTTATTCATATGGTCTAATGAACTGACTCATTAAAACATCTCACAGAAGGCAGAGATAGAAAGTCTGAGATCCCTATCTGTTATCAGCAAGTGGATATTCTTTTTAAAGGTCATAAAGATGTGATAAGCCTTAAACCCCTCACTAAGTTTTGCCAAATAGCTGGCTAAAAAGCAACTCAAAAAAAAAAAAAAAAAGATATGCCACAGGAAATACCACATGTTATACCAGGGTGTTTTTAAGTTAAAAATTAATGGGTAGAAATTTCCAAAAAAGAGATGCAGAAAAAAAAAAAAACTCAAAACTGTTTAAATATAAATCAATAATACAGAATTGTTTAGAAACTACATCTTAATTTACCAGAAGTAAAGAAACTAAATATGGATTTGTGTAAAACATTCAGTCATCTTCCCAAAAAATTTTTTAAAACCCTATTTTGAAGCAACTCATGTTCATTACAAACCTACAAGTGGAACCATATGAATTACTAAGCTACTTTTTGAGCGACTCAGAGACACAAATCTAGATTCTTTTAAGCTTACTCACTAACTACAACGATGAATTACTTTGGTTAAAACAAATACCGAACTAAACATTTAAGTTAATTAATACTTAGAACAGTCCATCATACATGTATCTAATAGAATACCATTATACAAAGAGAAGCTTTACCTTTTCTAAGTAAATTTCTATTGATACATCTAAATTTCACTGAAATAAATTTCACCAGATCAAATTTTACAGAAAGATTAGTCACTTTTTGTCCTAAAGATTCTACTTTTCATTAAAAAATTATGAAGGGTAAAACATTTTCCATTATCAGTAATTCAATTATTGTGCTAACTTGTGACATAATCTTATAAAGAATCCTGAGGATCTGGCATAAGTGTTCAGTAAGCATTTTTAATAGTTCAATATATAGTTTTATTTATGAAATAACAGTGTTCAGAGAAACACATAAAATTAAGGGAAAACAAAATATAGATAGATAAATAGATTGCACAAAGCATAATAAAATTTACAACAAAGACAAAAAATCTTATTTGTTTAAAAAAAATTCGCAGGATTTTTTTTCTCAGGATTATGCTGTTAATTCAAAGATTATTCAGAATAACTGCTTCTGAGTTAGACTCTAATAAATCAATATCGATCTGGAAAGGATTTTGGAGATCATGTGGTACAACTCCATGAATTTATAGATAAGTAAAAGGGCCAAGGACACTTGCTTGACATTACACAACTAGTTGAACTGGAATTCGAATCTCAAAACATCTCAATCAGTACTTGTTCATTATACTTTCACTGTGGATATAATAAATATGCCACTGCTTTATGTAGTAAAATGAGAAAACAAGTCCCCAGGAAGGAATCTCTGTTTATAAAACTTTTCCCAAAAGAGATTATTGATCCTTTGGTCTGTTTGGCCAGTTTGGCTATTTAGGTTTCTGTACTAACATCTTTCTTCTACTGAGTCTTCTAAAACCAATAGGAAAAGGATTTTTCATACAAATTTAAAAAGAAAAAATTTAATTTTCCGTCCATTCTACAAAAATTATTAAAATTTCCATCTCAAATGGTGTTTTTGTTAAATTCTTAAGGACCCTAAAAAAGAAAATTTATTTTAAACGAACTTACCTTAACATGAAAACTATAAAAGACTAAGCTAAATTACTAATTTTATTCTCCCCACCTCAGCTTTATGTCCTGCCCAATCCCTGTCTCATACGCTTTAGAAACACTTGTTTCTCTAAGGATCAGTATGTGCATTTGTCTTGCAGTTTATTTTGGTGGTAAATTGTTCAAGTAATCATTCATTCACCAGAGATTCCATTAGGGCAAACTTTGTGTTTTCATAATATAAACTTTACATCAGTTTCACGTTGTACCCTATCCGACTATACTCCGAAGTTTCATGAAGGAGTCATAATCTCCATTTCTTTTGTTTTGCCCCACATGCTTTGTACAGGGTAAATGCGCACTAACTGTTGTTAGTTAAAAGTAACAGTCTATGACTTAGATTGTACTCTTTGGGCCACCAACAATAACCCATTAGTTTAAAGTACTTTAAAGGTAAGAACAGCATTAGTAGACATTATTCATTGCCAATATTTCCAAATATTAAATTATTATTATTTGTGGTTATTTATTTCGTTGGTTTTATTTTCTTTAAAGAAGTTAGTAACTTTTGATGCAAATGCTTTCATGTAACAATTTAAAAAATCATTTTAGGACAAATCCAAGACTAAACTATACTCCAATACTAGGCTCACTGAAAATAGACTAAGAAAAATTCCTAAAACTAAGTAACGTATTAGCTAATGTAACTGTAGCTTTTAGATTATAAGACCAGAATCAATCCTATCTGCCAGCAGATAAATGAAAACACAAAATAACCCACCATTTAAGTAGATTCTTTGACTCATTCACTCATCAAATATTTACTGAGTTTGGCCATCTACCAAGCACACTTCTGGGCAATAGTGATATAGCAGTGAAAGTACATAGATAATTGGATAAATGAATGAATGGAGAGTCAGATGAAAACAGAGACAAATAAAAAATAACTTTGGTTTTATTATACTGCTACAACAAAATCAGAGGTAGTTAAAAAAAGAAATATATAAGCAACACATATCCATCTGCAAAGAGCTCAGGACACAAATATATACAAAACATGAATTCAATTATAGGAGATTATTAATATAGCTGGATGACATGAATAGAGTTCTGTTACTTGAAAACTATTACTTGTGTCAATAGTCATTTGACTTCTCTGTGAAAGCGTAAAGGCTGACAGAGTTAGCAGGAGACCATACAACCAGCTCAGTACCATGTTTCTGTTGCATAGCCATTCGTAAGCCTATGTACAGTGCCTTCTGACTTTCTCTTATTTTTAAGCATACACGTAGTCTGTCAAGAATAACAAGCCAAAAAAATCACCTATGGCAAAACTATGGAAACAGTAAAAAGATCAGCAGTTGCGGGCTTCCCTGGTGGCGCAGTGGTTGAGAGTCCGCCTGCCGATGCAGGGGACGCGGGATCGTGCCCTGGTCCGGGAAGATCCCACATGCCACGGAGCGGCTGGGCCCGTGGGCCATGGCTGCTGAGCCTGCGCGTCCGGAGCCTGTGCTCCGCAACGGGAGAGGCCACAACAGTGAGAGGCTCGTGTACTGCAAAATATATATATATATAAATAAAAAGAATAAAAAGATCAGTGGTTGCTAGGGATCTAGGGGTTGGCGGCCCAGGAGTGGCGGTGGAAGAGGGGATGAGTAGGCAGAGCACAGATTTTTAGGGCAGTGAAAATACCCTGTATGGTATCATAATAATGGATACATGTCATTATACATTTGTCCAAACCCAGAGAATGTACACACCAAGAGTGAACTATAGAAATAGAAACTATGATCTTTGGCTGATTATGACATGTCAATGTAGGTTCATCAGTTAAAAAATTGTGCCACTCTGGTGGGAGATGTTGATAATGGGGGAGGCTGTGCATCTGATAGGCAGGGGATACAGGGGAAATCTCTGTAACTTCCCCTCATTTCTGCTGTGAACCTACAAAAGTACAGTCAATCAAAAAAATAATAACCTCACCACTGTCTTGTATATATTTTAATTCCAACACATTTAATTAAAAGGTCTGTTTTATGCTCACTGTTGTTTACAGTTACTAGAGTCATAAAATCAAGGACTGGGAGATAGGAATGTGTACAAATCCCAGGCAGACCCAGCAAACTGCCAAACACTGTTCTTATTGTTTTCTTTGCAAATCCTGGTTGGTTAACTGCTTCCTCAAACAGATGAGGGGTCAGGTGGGGCAAAGGCCACATACACTGTTTAATGGTTTGTAGCAAAACAATAAAGCAATAGTAAACTACACATGCGATTTTAATGCCTCATTGTTATGCACCTGAAATGAAGAGATTCAGTAAAAAATGAAGACGGGACATTTAGAGACGGAACCAACTGTCCCTAATAACAAAGCATAAGCTAGCATATCAAAAATAGCAAGTCTAAAATTCCTAAAGAAACATGTTTGTAGATATTTGAAGAAAAAAGAAACTTTTAAAACTCGCACTAGCTTCAAGAAGAAGACATATGAGCTAATGCTACACCAAGTACAGAAAGCATACACCCAGAAATATACTTTAAGTCTTGCTGGGAGCTCTACAAATTAAGCAACACTGGTTTTGCTATAGATTTACGCCCATTTAAAATCAATGATTGCCTGGAAATAGTGTCAATCCAAAGACATTTTCTTTTCGGAAATGTTTTTCCCTCATTTTTATTCAATGAAATTAATGATATAGTATATATTTCTAATTATATTCACTATAGCATTCTCTATTTTATTACTAAAAGTTTCTTAGCCCAAAATCTTTAAAATGTTTTTCTTATAAAAAAGTAAAACATTCAGTTAAAACACCGAGAATTATTTTTTTATGAATCAATTTAAAGCAGTTTAATATTTTTATTTTAAATTCATAAGAATCACACATTTAAAAAGACAAGCTGTATTCTATAGTCCACGAAGAAACCTATCCTAGTGAAATTATAAAAACAAATTAGAAGCTATTGTACAGGTGTAACTTGAACTTACGGGAGAAATAACCAAACCTGGTAAAACTTTATTTCCAAACCTCAAAATTGAAAATCAGGGGAAGTTTAAACATTGTGTCTATCATACCAAATGGTTGAAAACTTAACTACCCTAATCAGAGATATTCCAGTTTGACAAAATAATTCATAGTTATAAGCCGTTGTTTTTTTTTTTCTATAATCATAAAATGTAGAAAGGATAAAATAGAATTGCTTGCAACACAGGAAGAAATTTGATTTTATATCAGATTCCAACACCAAATCAAACTTATATTCATTTCTTTATACTTCCTGTTAGGATTAAAGGCCTGCTACTTCCAGGAAATGCTGAGATTGCCCACTGATCAATTTTAAAAATTAAGCACTTCACAAGTTTAAAACACTGCTTAATGCATTAAATATGTATTTTCTATAAAATATATAGTTCAGAAACCACATGTTTAAAATCCATTAAGCCTCCACTTTGATTACTACTTTATATTATCAAAGCAATTAGTTACCAGAAGAAAAGCTTTAGCAGATATGTATGTGATTAAAAACATTTTTTTATTCTAATCCAAATGATTAAAAAGTAGTTTGAGGAAACCTTCATTAGGCCTTTCCCTGAATATTAGAGGACTCCTGCTGGGCAAAAATAAGAGTAGGACTTTAATTCCAATTTTTGACATAGACCCAAGTTGATAAAACTAAATGTTTTCAGTCTGTGTGAATATAGTTGGCTAAGAGGCATAGTTAATATCTTTCAATATAGGAAGATTAGTCCAATTCTGGCACTAATGCTAATGAACAATCCTGATACTTTGCAGAATTCTATGACAGAACTCATAGCCTGGTGGATGGACAGCAACATGGAGTTTGAGAATTATTTTGTCTCCTGGCTTGGTGACCTTGAGCAAGTCACTGAAACAAGTCTATAAACTCCTATTTTCTCATGTTAAAAATGACTTGCCTATGCATGTGCGTGCATACGCATGCACAGACACGCACACACACACTCAAATGAGTGTGTGCATAAGTGAAGAAATTTGAATGAGCTCCATGGATGATGCCAATTTCCTGCTATTGATATTGTGCTGCAGTTATGCAAAATGTTAACAATGGGGAAGACTGGATGAAGCTTCAAAATAAAAATTTGGAAAAAAAAAAATTTGCCTAAATTCCAATATTCTACTTAGCTCTGAAATTCTGTAACCTTGCAAAAACCACTTCCTTTTTTTTCTACTTGGTTTCCCTCTCTTTCTTCCATTCCCCTTTCTTAAACTTGTTTGTTTGTTTGCTGTTTTAACTTAAGCCTACCAGTAATATCTATACTACTACTTTGCTGCTAGTGGCACCCAGAGTAAAATAGGACAGTAGGTAAAAGCAGAAACTGACAAAGATGACTGGTTGATGATAAATGTTAAAAGACTGTGGTGGAAATAATTTCATAAACCCATCCACTCATCCAACAAATACTTACTGAGCACCCTTTATGTCTCAATGTCTGTGCTAGCCAATGCAGTGTAGGAACAGACCTAGACATATCACAGTCTTCAAAGAACTAACAGATCAGTATAAGAAAGGCAGGAGTCAAACTATCAGGCAAATGAAACTAACTCTGCAACCATACCAAGGACTATTCAAAGGAATTCGACCTAGTGAAGTCTGAAACATCTTTCCTGAGAAAGATCAGATCTGAGGAAAAAATTGGAGTTACTGATACTGAAAGGAAAAAATGACTGCTCCAGGGAGACATGAAAGCTCTGTGGTAAAAGGGAACAGAGCAATTCCAAGGGACTAGACAAAAGGGTCGGTGTGGATGCAGCAAAGAAACAAGGGAAAAGCTGGTGCTAGATGAAGCTAGAGGGGTAACAAGGGACAGACTTAGGAGGCCCTTGCAGGTTATGTTTAAGATTTGAGACCTATCAAAGCCCTTGAGATTCTTCCTCTTTGTTCTTCCTATTCCTATAAAAATTTTATGTAGAAGACTGCTAAGCTTCCCCTTGACAACTGGTTTAAATAAAATCAATATCTTAATTTCAGAGTCCTAATCTCAACTTAGTCATCTTACGCAGGTCACTTAAACAGTCTATCAATTTTCCTATCTATAAAATGTAAATAAAGTCACCAAGCCCATTTATGTCTCAGAGATATTGAGAGAATTAAATGGAAAATTGCACTTTAAAGGATGAAGCAAAGAATAAAGTAGTGTACGAATTCAAAAATATTTCAAATACTATTAAAACTAACCTACCGGGCTTCCCTGTTGGCACAGTGGTTGAGAGTCCGCCTGCCGATGCAGGGGACACGGGTTCGTGCCCCGGTCCGGGAGGATCCCACATGCGGAACGGCTGGGCCCATGAGCCATGGCCGCTAACCCTGCGCGTCCGGAGGCTGTGCTCCGCAACGGGAGAGGCCACAACAGTGAGAGGCCCGCATACCGCAAAAAAAACCCCAAAAAACAAAAAAAACTAACCTACCAAAACAATATTTTTAAATGGGTAAAACTCAGCTAACTCAGCAAATTCAAGAAGGAAACAATGGTAGGTCATTTTCTATGGAAGGAAGAAGGATGATAAAATGATTAAGAAAAAACTCTAGAGAATATTTCACTATATAATAAAACATTCTTTCTGAGTAACAGATATAAACATAAAACAGGAAAAAGTCAAATTAATTAGACCAAACAAAATCCCCAACATGGATATCTTGGGGCTTATCTCTGTTGGCTTGTTTCATGGGGGAAAATACTTTAAAATATTGGTAATGACAGTTATGGGAACAAAGGA
The DNA here is from genome assembly GCF_963924675.1 of Phocoena phocoena. Lineage (NCBI taxonomy): Eukaryota > Metazoa > Chordata > Mammalia > Artiodactyla > Phocoenidae > Phocoena > Phocoena phocoena. The sequence goes on along the minus strand of NC_089222.1, from coordinate 93,410,375 downwards.
AAACTTGCAGACGATACCTATTGATTTTTCTGAGTTTTTACTAAATACAAGGTAAGTTCTCCTTAACCACTTTATTACATTTACAACATAATTTTTATGCAGAGATTTTCTGAGTAAAATTATAAAAAGCCATCATTTCTCCTCCTCCCAAACATTAGCATCTTGACTATGAAAATATTAGTCCAAATAACGATTACAAACTTGTCTTTCAAGGTCTGTAAGGTTATGTCCCCAAGGGCCAAAAGCAATATTGCATTTATAGTTTATCATAGAAATATTAGAGAATACATAATTTTGTGAAGAAAGACTCACATCTGAGGCACAAGTAAGCAGCTATACATACAGAACCAATTATTGGAGGATAATTGGTAAGCCTATATCAAAAAAATTCAATAACGAGAACTCCAAGTTGGGTATTACTCAACTACTTTTAGAAAACTGTAACTGTTTGCTTGTCTTCCCCACTCCTGGGAAATATGCTTTTTTCTTCCTTCTCATCAATGGCAGCATTTCAGTAAAGAAAATCTGCCTTATATGCTGACTGCAAAGCCTATTAAGACTCCCCCATGAAGAAAGATCCTAGAATAGAAAAAGCTGATTGATGGCATATTGAAACTTAAATGCAGTTTGGCTTAAAATGCAGTTCAAAGAAGCACTTTTTTTTTTTTTAATTCTCTCTAATGAAAATGAAAAGAAAGATCATCTGGATTTCAACTCAAATAGTCATACCCCAGAACTTGAAAAATAAAGGAGTGAGACTTAAAATCAGAATAGGATTTTGGACAGGATTAAATTCTCTCAACCAAAGCTTTTATGTGCTTTATGTTTATCTGTTCATAAAAATAATAAGAAAAATGTAATTTGATAAAAAACAAAACATTAGATAGAACACAGATATGAGGACTTGTCAATATATCTAAATCAATTAGCAAGCATCATGGAGGTTAAGTAAACTGTTGGTTTCATTTAGTTTTGTTTTATGCAAAGTAGCATATTTAACTTGATCTAAAATTTTTAACAAATCTGATCTAAGTTACTTATCATGAGACTAAACAGACTTTGATGCTATTAGTATAATCTTTTAATCAATGAATTATCTTCCACCACTGACCACATTTGAGGAGAACAGTATAAATGTATAATATGTGCTGAAAAGCCTAAATACTTTCATGGAAGCGTAAAGGGCACCAAATGTCACTGATTTGTCTGAAATCACTCCTGTGCCCATTCCTTCTTTACCGAATATTCTCATTGCCACTATCGTAAATTTAGGCTTCAATTATGTCTTATTTGTACTACCACCAACACTGTCTATAAATGTGCTGATTACCAATTTCATCAACTCAATGTATTCTGCACAATGGTGTCAAATCTTCATAAACACACCTCTGGTAATGTCACTGCTCTTCAATTATTCCTCACGTCCTAATGAATATGAGACCTATTTCTTAGTCTAAGATTCAGGTACCTCCAAGATTTGGTATCAGCCACCTGCAGAGCCAAATTTCCTAACCCCTCCCCACAGGACCACCACAAACCTTGTTTCTGCCGCACTTGTGCCCTGCACAGTTCAGTCCCTCCATCTCCCATTCTCTACCCACTAATATCCCATCTGTTTCCAAAGATGAAATCAAATGCTCTCCACAAAACTCTCCATGATCAGGCCAGTCTAGCACAAGAAATTTGTCCTTCTTCAGGAGTTCTTTATTTATATTTCTTTCAAATCAATCTCCAGCACCCTTCTCCACAAAATCATAATATCTCTTGTATACCTGTATTATTTCCCTGATTTGATAACTCCTTCAGGGCAGTCTGAGCTTTAAATTTAGGGAGAATGCCTCAGACACCCATAGGCACCTATGCCTTTACTGAATGATTGATAAAAATATCTTTTTTCGCTTTGAGTGTAGTAGTGAAAAGAGAGATAAATAAAAGCATCCATCTCATTCAAAGGATGACAAGAAATACCACAGGAAGAAAGGCTATTAATGGATTTATATTAAAATAGAATATCAATGCTAACTTTTATCAGTTCCACTGAAACATAAAAAGGTTGCACGGTGTCATCTGACTTAGTCTTGGTTTCCACTTCGCTAAACTATAAAATTAAAAAGAGCGAGCTGACTGTCTCAAAGCTACTTGAAGCAAACCTGTCAATTAATTTCATCTAAACCGTTTAGACATCTACTAAGTAGGTTTGCCAGATCTTCATATTTAGCACTTAAGCTTTTCTTCCTTCAAAATTTAATTTTGCTATGTTAAGCTCCTTAGTACACCTAAGGTTCCAAGTGCATTAATGGAACTCTTACAAATACTATTCATTATTCCCTATGCTAAAAAATACATTTAAAAAATATAAAAGCACTGCAGAAAGTGATCTTCAAAAAAAAAAAAAGAAGAAGAAGAAGAAGAAGAAGAAGAAAGATGAAAGTATCTTTTAGAAGTACAGAAGTAAATTGTGCATAAATTGAATTCTACTTGTATGTGTTTGCACATGGGCTGTTACCCAATGTCAAGCTAAGTGCTTTTAAGAAGCAAAGTCTGTATTTGAATGTTGAATAATCACCTCCTTAATCAATTCAATCAACCATCAAGTTTACTGAGTACCAAAATATGGACCCAGTACTACTGAAGGGGATACTAAAAATAAATGATCTTCTCTAAAGGGATCCAAATTTCAGTTGAAGTGACAAGTCTACCACAACTGCAAGCAATGTAAAACAAGGTATACTTTGGCAAACATCAGTATCCAGCTTTTAAGAGCTAAAACTGTTTCAGAAAAAGGAGAAATCAGAAGGGTCTAAAGACTCAAGGAAGAGTTGGAACAGGAACTGGGTGGGTATGACGAAGAGATTCCAGATGGGTGGGAAGGGAAATCATGACCAAAGGGATGGAGACAAAAATTAGCATGACATGTTTCTAGGATCATGAGCAAATGAAAAAGAGATGGAGACAAGTCTGAAGTAGTGAGAAATGAGATAGGATATGTAAAGTAAACCAGCTTACAAAGAAGATGTTTAGTCTTCTGCAACAAAGGCAAATGACTCCAATGGGGAATGAAGTGTTTAAAAAGACTTCTTTAGCTTTAGCGCAATGGAGGAACAAGACATTGGAAGGCCAGCCATCAACAGTGATCTAGCCATGAGTGAAGGAAGGCTGAAACAGCTGCAAGAATGGGGAACAAGAAGCAGCAGCAAAGAGTATTTTTAAAAGAGAGGACTCAATAGAACTCAGGACTGCATGAAGAGAGGAAATAGATGAAAAGGATTAGTAGTCATAGATGATGTGAAGCTTGGTAACACTAACAGAAGCAAGGATGTCAGGGTGTAAGTGGAGGAGTTCAGGCCCATTAATTTGAGATAATGTTATGATTTCCAAGCATACATGTTCATAGGCAATATGGAACTAGAGCTAAGTTGAACAGAAAGAGTGAGAGACAAAAGACCCATAAGCATGACAAAGGTGGTTGAGAGTTAAATGAAATGACCAAGAAAAGGGTAGATTTGAGTCAAAGACTGAGCCTTGGGGAGTACCAGCATTTAGGAACCCAACAAAAGGAATGCAGATGGAATAGTTTAGAGTTAAGAAAGGAATTGAGACAGATGAACATTACTGAAAACCAGAGACGTGAATATTTCAAAAAGCAGTAGGAGGTGCTGCAGAGGCCAAGCCACTGAGTTGAACCATAAGGTCAAAGGAAATCTTAGAACAAGTTCTGAAAACGGGAATATACCGAAGCCCAAATCCAAGAAACAACAGAAGGCATTGTTTAGGAAAAATTAAAGAGTTGTGTGCACCACTAGTTTAGCAATAAAGGCAGGCAGAAAAGTGACTAATGCGAGTTTTCAGGTTGATGTGAGAAAGAAACTGGTATTTAATAAGCATTGTGGATGTCTGAGGTACTATATAAATATACATAAAGCAAGGAACACAGTCACAGCCAATAAAAATCTAATTTGCCTTATTAAAGTTTTATGTCTATCAGTTTATCATTTTAAGTTATTATGCTGAAACTTGTTTCCAGGAATAAAAATACACTTGTGAAAACAAACAATTATTATTTCAAAAGGTTTAATTAAATTATCTCTTGTTTAAATATTCTGGTTTCCAGAAATCCATGTGCTTTCATTTAAATATGTCACAATACTACTAAAGTGGCTTTTTAAAAAATACCACAAACTTCGTCAGAATTAGTGAAAACTTGTTCCGAAAAAACTTCAGACAATAATTATTCCAAAGAATGGAAACTAATAAATGGGTAATAATAAAAATGTATTTACAGGTATAATCTTGTAAAATCAGACCCTAGACTTAAACACACACTTAATTCCATAATTCAATATAGAAAATAAGCCATTAATTTTAACAGTTCACCATCATCAACAATCAACATTTATTAAGATTATATTCCCATACTGACAAAAGTATGGCTGAGACATAAAATCTCCAGGTATTTACAATGTAGTTAGGGAAATTGGAAAGACATTAAAAAGGTAATGGAATACATTCATGATAATAGTATTCCTTATTGAAAGAAAGCAATTTAAAAATAAAGCACAATGATTACACAGTTTTTGTACATCATAAAAATGCTGAGAAACAGCATTGACATTTTTGAAATTAAGGCAATAAATTAAAAGTCAGATTTAAATTAAAAGAAAAAAAAATTATGTATGATTTTGATTACTGTTGATAATAAATATACCATAAATTCAACTGTGTATTACCACTGAATTTAATGCAAATACTGTTTAAGTAATTCTAAACACAACAGAAACTAAGAATTCTTTAACTAATAAATTAAAATAAGAAAAGCCTATAGAAGTTTAGAAAAATGGATAATTGTGAAGGTTAGTTTTATTTAAACAATTATAAACAATAAAGTATACAGCTATTTTAAGCTACTCTTATCACTTTAAGAGCTTTAGTAGTTCATGAAGTATAGGGTAAGGTATAGAAAAATTAAAGACTAGAGATTTAGATTTAGAAAAGTGAGGATCAGCCCTGTGCTACTGACTTGTAAAAAACATTCTCAGAGAAACCTGTTATGTTCGTGAGCAAAAGGAAAATGAAAAAGTTTGTTTCAACTTAGCTCTGACTTAACTTCATAACTGCACCTGTCAATCTGCAAAACAGGAATCCTTCTACTTACATGTAACCAGTAACTCCATTATGCTTTCAACATACTGGGCAAAATGCTAGATATAACTTGACTAAGTCTAGACTTATATATCAGCTAAATACAGTCAACCATTATGAAAACCACTTGAAAAGTATAAATTTAAATATTTAAAGTAGAGGCATGAAGTTTCTCAGAAAGTCAAATTAGACTCAAAAATACATAATGGGGTGAAAGTAGGTAATACTACTTGGTTTCTACACTCCTGAGGGGTTTTACAATTCAACTTCAGAACTAACCAACAGTATAGTTTTTTTGTTGTTGTGTTTCTTGTGTTTTTTTCTTTGTTTCCTTGCTCCTGAAAAGTTTCAACTTTCATTTCTAGAAATACAAGGTCATTTCCACTAAATGGCTATACTGCAAAATTCTTTAAATTGATACCACGTTACCTTTCAGTTTTACTCACCCTACCTACAGAATAGCAAACAATTCCAAAATTCTGTTGACACACTATTTTCCTATTATTACATAGAAAAAATATTCCTAAAATGAAAATGTTATCTTTATACATGAAATCCACTGATGCTAACTATATTAGGTGAGGGGGGGTGGGAGAAGTGACATTTAATTTGACTCTAAGAAAAAAAACTGTCATATATAAATGCATGCTTAAGATATCAAAGTTCATCGTCATCAATCAGCAGTTAGTTCTCTCCCCGATGCCCCGACTCACCCCCTTCTTTGGTCTTGCAGTAATGCAGGAAAACGACCTACTCCAGCTTATAGAGAGAACATCAACGCATTTGTTCTAAATCTGTCATCATAACTAAGCTATATGACTCTCACACATACACAAAATTTAAAAATGTGAAACCTCAACAAGTACAGAAAGAAATTCTTTAGGATAATTTTAAAGAATTTTGTACCATAAAAATCAAGAAAATACATACAGAAAAACCAGACTTCGCCCCACTAAGAAACTCAACAGAACTGATAAGATGAATATTCATATGGCTTAAAAAGTCTCAGAAAGTTTGTTTTCCATCTTTGCTACTCCCCATTCCATTTTGTTCTTTAACAGGGGAAGAGAAATTTTAACTTCAGAAAACCAATAACCCAACTATTTTAATAAAGGTTCATAAGATCCGGGTTAAAGTTTACCTATTCCTTAAATGTAGGCCATGAAGTGATCACCAGCATTTAAAATTTTATACAAATGCCAAATAAGAACTAAATATTCCATTGTTTCTATTTTCTTAATTTTATGGGATTCAGAAAATTGATCTGGGTAGTCATTCTCTCCCTTACATACAAACACAAAATAATTTAGGTGCCTCATTAACATTATTCAAAATCCTAGTCCCTTAAAGATCAGTGACACATAACCTACTATTCAAATACTAGATATCTGCCTAAGAGATCCATCAATATTTCAGAGCCAAACAGTTCAAAGGTTTACACATTCACCTTCCTAAAAGCCAAATGCCAGAGAAAATGACTAGCCAATAAGCCCTTTCTAGTTTTACCAATAGGCAGTATCCTATCCCAAAGAACAATCTATAGACAGGATGCTGAAATTTCACAGAGTACAGATTCATATAAATGTTACTGCAAGGAAAGAAAAGAAAATTCTGCAAGGCAGGTAGAAAAAGAAACTGATTTACAAAGGTCAGTAGCACTTCAGCATGCTAGTAGGTGTTTGTGCTCTCCTCCGTGAACATATGAGAAGGTGCTGTAATCATCTAACCGATGACACTGCTTTCTCTAGATTCCCAGGAATTAAAATGTGCATTAAAAAAAAAAATATATATATATGTACACACACACACACACAGACACAGGATTTGTACTAACTTCCCTTCTTTTATTCCTCAACTAATTTTTCAGTATTTCAGTATTTCTCTATCTTTACTCGACTTCTTCTTCCCTCCTAACTCAGAGGAAGAAAAAGAGCTTCTCATTTCCAAGGTCATGACTCCATCCCTTCTCACCTCTTTTCATGGGCCAAATATAAAGAAGCATAGATGTGAACCTGTCTGTCTGTATACATATTCCTGATCACATCACGTCACCATACTAAACACATTTGTCTGCATCTTGTTTCATTTTCTTTTTATTTCTGTAAAACCTTTAAAAATTGTTCTATACCAGCAAATATAGATACAACTCTATTTTTTATAAACATAAATTTCCATCGTATTGATGGATAATTTCTTTAACTGCTTCTTCGTCATGTGCTACTATAAATTACAATTACAACTTTTATTTATAATTATTTTTATTTGCATTCATCTACATATGAATAGTGTGTGCGCGCGCACACACGCACGTAGTCACAGGTGTTTGACCTATTTAACAACAAATTACACTTTTGAATGGGATAACGTAAAATATTTCTAAACGCAAGAGGCACAGGAAAACTGCTCAAGAAAAGCTGGTAAAAAAGAAAGAAATAAAATGCCTTAAGAGTTCTCAGGCCTACTAATTCTTTAACAACTCCAATAGCTCAGGTCCTCCGCTCAGAATGAGCATGTGACCAGGCAAAGATGCTAAGTCTTTCCATGGTTAATTTTGGAATGAACTGGGACTCTCAATTTTGGGTACCCTGCATATCTCCTCCCCTTGAGAGCGAACTAGAATAATGTTCTCACTCAGTTACATTTGCTGGGGGGGGGGGGAGGGGGGTGGTATCTCTTCAAGGCACACTCAGAGCCAAAGTAAACAAACAAATTAAATCTAAAATAGAGGGAGAGGGTAAGAGTAGGACGCTTTCAGAGGAGGATGGAAAAATAAACCTCCCATGCGATAGGATTTAAAATTCTCTTCAGAGTCTCCTCTGCTATTCTTAGTACCCAAACAATTCTATCCATTTTGTTTTGCCTCTCCATCTTGTGGTTTCTTTAAAAAGCAACATGTGTTTAATCGACCTCTAATATTTTTCATATATCATCACCCCGAAGCACTGTCTGGAGACCTGACTAATGGTGGTTAGGTACCTCGGCATTTTCTGATTTATAACTTCACTGCTCCTTAAATCAAAGTCGACAGAGCTGCTTCCCCAGACTGGAGCAAGGAAAGCTCTCCTGCCTTGTCGCTCTCCTCACATCCCCTGTCTTGCTGACATGCTCGGTTTGTGCTGCTTGTGTTCCTGTTTATGGCTCAGAAATGTACTTGTTTATAGAACCCGTTCAATGCCCTATTCATCTCCAGAAGCTAAGTGTGTTGAAATTAAAAGGCTGTGCTTGAATTTGATAAGTGAAATGATAGAGGACAGAAGGTCTAAACAGCTTTATCTTAGGCCCTTATAAAAGACCCTAAAATTCAAACATCGCCTCTGACATTCTTCCTGCTTCTACCAAAAATAGATGGCAAGTTTGAACTTCACTGAAACAGCTGTTTCTGGCTATGATCAGTGTCACTGACAAATAAAGCCACACAGAACAGAAGGCTCCCTGGCCTGATCTCATCTCTGCTTCTCTTGGAGACCTTCCATTCACACCACAAAGGGAAAAGGGCGAGAAGGACAGTTTCCCCTCCAGACAGAACCACTAGGATTTGCATTTCTCTTGCTACCCCAGGCCCCCTTCCGGGCCACAGGAGTTCAATACAGACATTTTCAGATCCACAAACTACTTTTACGTTACAAGAAAAATCTTGAGTTCAAAGTAATCAGTTTAAGAAACACATGGAAGGTTTCATGTTACGTGATTAGCTCGTATCCTACTTCCAAATCAGTCAGTCTGTTCCAAATCCCCCCCATTCAGCTGCCTGCACACTTTGATAAACAGGTTATTACTGCCTTTCCTACTGGGTTACTCTTTCACTGCCCAACATGGAGTGAGCCATGAACCTCAGTGATCTTGACCTTTGAAAGGAGGATGCTTTTCTGTCTTGGTCACAATTACCCTCTTTGATTCAAGTTGCAACTAATCTCCTGTGCTGAGCTCGATAACTTGCCAAGGTCTCCTAAACTCTGAGTCCAGAAATTCTCCCCAGCTCAGGGTGAAAAGCACCCTGCAGGGTGCCCTTGAACTTCCACACTCATCATTTCTCTATTATTCACCTTCTTCAGTGCCTCCCCCACCCCAAATCTGGCCCTACTACTAATTCTAAATAGCTGGCTCTCCATCTCCCCACCAGGCTTCACTTTCTTCTTTAAAAAGAAACAAGTAAGCTTCTTTCTCCCCATTTCTCCCCGTATGGTCTCTGTTCCTACTTTACCTTTTGAACTCAGAGGTTCCCTGAAACTTCCCCTCTTTCGTAACTCTCCTCCCCATCATCAGTCTTCAGAGGAGTATGCAGTTAATTGGGAATCTGAAAACTTAAGCCTACAGGTGTTTTCTTCCTGTGTTCCCCAAACTCCAGATTTGCGGGTTGTCAAATCCACTGGAACTCCCTCTATAGTCCTGCTCACTCTTCAGGGATGAATGTGAAGTAGCTCCGATGTTCTCTCTTTAAAAGGCAAGTTTATGTGTAAGGGGCCTTGCAAAGGGTACAATTTGTGGAGGCTGTAACCACAGCCTTGAATTCAAATGTCAAACACCTCCCTGCCTATGCACGTACAATGGACAACAGGCTGGTGTTCTGCTATCCAAGCAAGGCTACTGTAGTTAACAAACATGTATCTAGAACCTAAACCATGCTGTACAGCAGGGACTGGCACAATACTGTAAATCAACTATTCTTCAATAAGTAAATAAATAGAAACTAAACCAACTGCCACATATTTCTGTCACCTTAAGAGGGTTTAATAGCACAAACACAGCCTTGGCTCAGGGCATCTGTGAAGCAGACTCAGGCTGCCTTAAGTGAATTCCACCCTCCACTCTCTGGGCCCCTTTCTTCTTTGTACCCTTCCCTGCTGCCCATCACCTAGCCCATTCTTACTCACAACTGGCTTAAGGTAATAACAATTTAAAAGAGGACTTTTATACCAACTGTGGACATCCAGGTGGTGGAAACGGAGAAGCTGACAGCTCAGCCTGATACAGTAACCCTGATGGGGTAGCAAGGGCACTGAGAGCAGGGGCAGCCTCCAATGTCCTTGCACTTCACACCACCCCTGAGAGGGAGATTTCACTCTTCTACCTTCTCCCTCTCAGACTCACAAGAAGAAGACCTATCCCTACAATTGGGAAAATGTTAGGAAATGACAGAGCCATGCCCACAATCCTAGAGTATAACCATCTAGCCCCTTATCCTAGAGATTACTCTTCTTCACAGAACGTACCCTCAACTGAGATTCTAGCATGTTACGTGTGTTGATTTCGTGGTCTGCCTCCCCCACTAGAATGTCTACTCCACGAGGATGGGAGCCACAATCGGTTTGTTCACCAGTGAATCCTAGCGCCTGGAATAACTGGTGCCCTGAGAGCCCTCACCAGGCAAGAGCTGGATGAAGGGACCAATCTAGTCATGGTCATCTCTTCACTTCAGTTTTGCAGATAATGGCTTATCAGACACTATGCCGAGATTCAAACTCATGGCGGGAAAATAGTTTACTTAAATCAATCTTCCACTCCAAGTTCCCATCTCCTCATCTCCTTGAACCCTGAGATGGGGAAGAAGGGAGGAACTGAGACGGAAAGAAGAGAAGAAGAGGGCAAAGGGAAGAAGGAAGAAGAGAAGAAAAAAACATTCAAAGCAAAATGCAGATACTGTTTAGTTTTCCAGGTATTTTTCTGTCTACTGTCTAATCCATATGGAAGAGGAATCAGGCTCAACAATTCATAATTATCCTGTGTAACTAAAACAGGGCCAGGACAGAGAAGGTGCTCAACAAATGACATTGAAGGAACCAATGAGTGAATAAATGAATTCATAAAAGTTTGAGAGTAAGGTAAATTAACAACAGCAGATTTTACTGCCATGTATCAACTCAGTTTTCAAATTAAAAACAACTCCTTAGTAAAGTGTTTTAAAGGTACAAAGTACTTGCCATTAGTTAAAATTCTTATCTGTTTCTCACTGACTGTTCCTGATGAAAATGTGTGAAGACAACAGTATAAGAAGGTATGATGTCACTAATCCCAGGCTGATGCTAAGCATTCACTCTCCAGTATAATAAACAAGGTACCACATCATCAAGTGAACCCCCATCTTTCCACTCATATTTCATTTCAAATCGGAATGGCACCATTGAGAGTATTTTGGTAACATATAAATTCATAGAAATTAGACAATATCAATTTAATAAGACTGAAATTCCTGAGGAGACTGCTTCGATTTAGCGCCTAAACAACAAATCCAAATGCTTTGGAAATTTAAAGCCAAGCACTTTGGGCTTTTAAATGGCTCCAGCATGACCTGTCCCCAGTTTTATTTATGGAGACTCAAGTTCATTGTACAACTCAATTAGGGCAACAAGAGAGTAGATACTTCGAAAGAAATCTATTATCTCCTTGACTACAGAAATAAACTCACATTTACTACACGTGTAAAATGTTCTCTACTAAGTCATTCATAAAGAAGTAATAAAGCCATGTGGTACAAAAGGTAACAATACAGTATAAAACATGATCTAAATTTTAAAAAGATAAAGTACGAAACAAGATACACTAACCTGGAAACATCACAGCTCCAGCATACAATCCAACAAATTTCCTACTCTGTTCTCTAGTCTTCATCACAATCACACAAACTGTTCTGGAGTGACCTTTCACATGAATTTTAAATGGTGCCACTTCACTGCTGAAGAACCTACAACAGTTCTCCACAGCGTTTGTAAAATCAAGTCTATATTCCTTCACTCTCCATTATTTTGTCCCCAACTTCATTCACCTTTTCATCAGCTTTTATCATTCCCTCAAATAATATTAAAGATAAAAGCAGCCCACATTAAAAACAACTAATGGCCTTGAACTATATTAGGCAATTAACCAACATTTTTCTATACACTATACTTTCAACCACTCCACAAGATGGATATTATAATATCCTTCTTACAAGTAAGAATATTGAGAGACAGATAAGTTAGGTAAATTATGAAAGTTACACAGTTAGTAACTTGGAGAGCTAGAGTTTGAACTCATATCTGTCTGGCTAATGATTAGTGGAATCCAAAATGGGTATGGAAATGAATGAAGCCTGAAGACAATCAAGAGACCAGAGAATGCAGTAGGAATTACAGAGAATACCAATGAAATTTCAGAGCAGATTTCATGGGTACAAGGAAATAAGAAAGGTAGAAGGACTAGGGGTGTGCTTGCAGAATGAGATTTTGGAATTAAGGATTCCTGAGGGTAGCATGACTTGGCCAGGGGTACACATGGCTGAGTGGAACAATGATAAGAGCTCCTGAGAATGAAGTCAACCAGGTGAGAATTACAGCTGCCTAGAATGAAGGTAACATCGGAAGTGCAAACAAGACTATGGGGCAAAGTTCCCTTTAAACAGTGTGGAGTAGGCTATGAAGACGGATATTGACATCTCCAAGGCTGTGCCTTCAATGGGAGTTGGAAGACTGTGGAAGCCTTGACAGGAAAACTGTTTGAAAGTAAAAAGAGCAATGGTCTGTAAGTGGCTCCAGAGAAACAAGAGGTTTTCAATATTGCTCCAAGGATCAGGATATAGACTATGGTGAGTGAAGGTTTGTATAGATTGATATGGAAGGAAATGTTCCTTCTTTTCCATTCATATATAAAATGAACTCCAAAATGTGAATGCATCAGAGGCAAGTAAGATTACATGTGGCCATTCCCTGGTTTTCTTTAAAATGCAAGATGCCTGGTATTTGCATGCAGTTATAGATATGCATACAGAATGCGATGGAATCTGGCATGGCCATAAATATAGAGACTGGAAAGGACATCGGCAGAAGGACTTGGGTTGTTCTTATAACACTGCCCTCCTTTCAGCTTTCCCCACCTAGAGCTTCACACGTAATTTATGATAATTCTGCAAGGACAGAGTATTTTAACATAATGAAACATAACTAAATTGCTTGAGACTGAACCAGATCATTCAGTGAAGCTATATCACATTCCCAATAAGAGGATGTAAGTTGCCTTTTGGACTGAAAATGACAAACCAAACAATGCTTTCTGAAAATTTCTCACTCATCATTTTGACACTTTTTTTCCTAGTACTCATCTCCCACACAGAAGGTGGTTCCTATAACATTGACAATTTCTTGTAAGTGGTATTATTTAGTCTAAAAGGTTGTAAAGCATGGGGCACTTTTCCATCCATTATAGTATAAGCCTGCAAACCCCCCAAGCAAGTAACTGAATTTCACCAGTGTGTGTGTGTTCAGAAATAGGGCCAGGCACCTGGTCTCTATTAAGATCCTAGAGCTCTAGTGAACTTGGCCAGGCAGAGCTGCACCAGAGCCTCCTCGGACACCAGCCAAATGGAGAAGGGGAAGAGAAAGACTTGGGGACACAGATAAAGGAAGGAAGGTATAGTAAAGCAGACGCAAAGACAGAAACACAGGAAATATGGACCATCGATAGACAATATCCTGTTTAAACCTCAATGCGTCATAAAACCCAACACAAGGATGGTCATAAATTCGTTTAACATACAATAAATATATAATATAACATTAAAGAGTCTTATTAGCATGAATCCAGCTCTTGCTTTTAACTAAGCAAAGCACAGTTAACAAAGCTTTATTTCATATGGCCATGACTTCACTTATTACTAGTAAACAAATTTGGAACTTAAATCTCAAAGTAATGCGGCAGAAACAGTGAACACTTTCAGCAAGGAGGTGACTTTTAGCATACAGTTTTGGCTGGGTGTGACAGAGATACAGAATAGTAGCAGCTTCCACTGATGTTCCTCTCCCTCTCACCTAAAAGTATAGCAGCTCTGGTCTACGAGGTGGTGAATGACTGAGGCTCCTTTTTTCTTGGAGTTCGGCCATTCCTATGTCATTGCTCTCCTCCCCGTGGCCCAAGATGACTCATCACCACTGTAGTCAGCAGGGAGCAGGAAAAGGGGGGAAAGGAGGGCACGTGGCCTCCCTTTAAGGACATGATCTAGAAGCCTCACTTCTATTCACATCCAATAAGTCAGAACTTACTCACAAGGCCGCATCAGGTCCACGCAAGCCCAGGAAATACTCTTTACTATGGGTGGATAAAAATGGGGGAACATACAACGAGAGAAAGGAGCAAAATGAATTTTCGGAACACTTAACAGTCTTAAAAAGCGATGACAATGGAAACTACAAAATGATTTTCATTAGATATTAACTGAAGTTTCACTGAGTGAATTAAGCCAAATTAGAACACCTTTCCTTAAAGGAAAAAAAATATTAAGAGAGATGCCAAACTATGTTAAAGGTAGGATTGTATGAAATACTAAACATCTTTTAAAACTACCACCAAAATGGATATTTTCCCATTTTAGTTTCAAGCTCTTTTTAGCATAGGATAGAAAATACACAAATATGCATCAATAAGCTTAAATAACATTACTCTTGACCCCGGGGGCAAAATACCCTCTACCTTTCTTTCCGTGATAAATTTAGAGGCAAAAGATGATTATACATAAAACATAAATTGAAGTTTCTTAAATAAACTTTCTCATCTGAACACAACCTACGTGGATCTTTAAAAATAAGCAGCAGGTCTAAGGTATCTTAGCCCTGAGTCCAGAAAAGGTCAAAGGAAGTTTTACACCACTTTCTCCGGGCACATTTCAAGATCTCACCTACATCAGCAGTAATGAGGTAGTTCAAAAAGGTGAGAAAACATTTCAACCACAATGGAACAGAAGCTTCTAGGGAACTTCTATGCCAAATTTCTAGACCAGAAAATTTAACATGGACAACGTGCTGCAATTCTTTTTAAGTTATAGTCTTCCTGCAAACAAAGAACAATTTAAGTAACAATTTTTTTCTCCTATCCCCCTATATAGTAACTGCTAAAGAGACATTGTAATATCCTCTAATGTAATGATAAAATAATGTTTTAAAACATCATTTTTATAAAGCTCATGAAATATGCCTACTTCAGGAAACAGAGGTAACTTTTTCAATCTGGTTCTGGAGCTTATGACAAACTTTAGCATCAAATACTCAGGTGAAATAGACATAATGAATACTGTTTGTCTACACGGTTGTTTTCTCATAGTGAAGGCAGAAGATCAACTCCTACACACAAAACTGCAGCTGTCTTCATGATATGGAAGATATCCTTCTAAAATCAAAATTCTCTATCTCTTTCTTCTCCATTTCTATAGGAATAAGACCCAATATCAGTAGTAATTCCTAACCCTGTGTCACTTCACAATTCTCCCAACTATCTTTAGGGTGAAACTAAATTCTAAAAAGAAAAATCCTTTCAAAGTTAGTTAGCATTTACTTTCGTTTAAAACTTCCTGTCACTTAGTCTAGCATAGTACATAAAAATTTTTAAGATACATTATTATGATTTTGGCAATATTTCTTCACATTTATTGATCGTCCCCCTGTAGGAGAAATTCCTGCTATTGAAAGCCATTATGAGAAGGGCAAATTATTTAGTACTGCTGAAAATTTAAATCAATGCAGCCCTAATAACAGTATTTGAAATGCTATCTTCAAATACTGACAGTTTTGACTTAAAGGGATATCTCTTTTCATATGTAATTATGTAGTTAGCACACCTGTAAACCCAAGAACCCTAACAATCAAATGTAGTTGACTTGCCTCCATTTTCACTGGATCACTTACTCAGGAATTCTACTGCTTTAGATGTTAAGAAACCAATAAGAGAGCAACAGTTTACAGTTATAATCTGTACTTTCTACGCCTCCGCCATAATGCATTGTTGTCAACATCAAAACAACTTTTAAGACTGTCTGTGGTATGATCACTGTATAATTCGTCAAAAATCATGATGGGAAAAGCCTTCTAATAAAGCCACTGAGGGCTTCCCTGGTGGTGCAGTGGTTAAGAATCCGCCTGCCAATGCAGGGGACATGGGTTCGAGCCCTGGCGCAGGAAGATCCCACATGCTGCGGAGCAACTAAGCCCGTGCGCCACAGCTACTGAGCCTGCGCTCTAGAGCCCATGAGCCACAACTACTGAGCCCGCGTGCCACAACTACTGGAGCCCACGCACCTAGAGCCCATGCTCCGCAACAAGAGAAGCCACCACAGTGAGAAGCCCGCGCAGCGTGATGAAGAGTAGCCCCCGCTCGCCACAACTAGAGAAAGCCCATGCACAGCAAAAACACCCAGCACAGCCAAAAATAAATAAATAAATTTATTAAAAATAAATAAAGCCATTGAATACGTGTCCAAAATTGCCTAATAAGGTTGGCCCTTGTCTATATGACAGACATTTAGATCCTTGTACTTCATTTCCTAGAGGAAGCAACATTTCCTATCAAAGGCTTTTCCTCTGTATGTAATACCTCCCCTGAATCAGCAATGCAAGGAGCTGAATGTTTTTCTTCTGAGAGGGAATGTGATGGTAACCTTGATACAGCATTAATCATATGAAGCATCACATAATGATAAGAAAGATCAATCAGATCTTGATGAGAGACAGAGAGGACACAGATAAGAGTTACATTTTTTTTCTTTTAAGGAACCATCTCTGTCTCTAAAAGTTTGTTTCAAAACAAACAAGCAAACAACCCTGCAGTCTAAGATTAAATTTTAAAGTCGAAGTTATAAGACAGTAAAATATCTGATTATATCATTTCAGAGACAAAATCATGTTAGGGTAGCAAAGTAAGACACACACCTGCATATAATCAAACAGTTATCTCAGGAGGAGCCTAATGGGAAGTGCAACGTCTACTGGACATTCAATTAGGGCACAATGAAGAAAACTCACCAAACTTAAAAGTCAAACTCTGTTCTCAAAATCTGGGTCGATTCCTTTAGGTGTTCATTGAGTGCCCAGTGTGCATATGGCATGTGGTCTAGTACAAAGCTAAAACAAGTGAAGCACCAAACGTACTAATCAGTAACACCAAACTTCAAAATGAACAGCTAACAGTGAATATCCAAAATGCAAAACGTAGTCATTTAAAGATGAAATTGTATGGTACACTATTAATTTCCATTCTTCCTTTTCTTATTGATGTATGCTCTCCCCTCTCCCCCTCATCAGAAACATAACCACGATCATGGTTGAAAAATCAGAAGAGAAAAAGAAAAGTACAAAAACGTAACCAAAATCACCAGGTTCCCACCCTGCTGAGATACCTAATACCTCGGAACCCCAACACAATATGCTTTCTCACACTCTCAGCTAGGTGTGACCTCCCACTCCTTT
Organism: Phocoena phocoena; assembly: GCF_963924675.1. Lineage (NCBI taxonomy): Eukaryota > Metazoa > Chordata > Mammalia > Artiodactyla > Phocoenidae > Phocoena > Phocoena phocoena. Next base: position 93,393,036 of record NC_089222.1, on the reverse strand, counting down.
AAAATGTCTTCCATGACACTCTCGCCCTGCCTGTATCTAACTGCTACTCCTACATAGCTCTCCACCCTAGTCTTCCCTGACCCCCAAGTCAGCTCAGGTGCCCTCCTGAGTCCGGAGGACCCTAAATGTCCCTCAACTAGATACAGTACATTGAAGAACCAAGACAGAACTCTGCTTCTCCATTACCAACTACCATGTTCTGACAAATAGTAAAAGCTTCTTCAAAAAACTCAAATTCTAGCACTCAATTATTCAGAAAATGCTTCAGGATTAAGAACTTCAATTATACCTTGAAAAATAGGTAACACACTTGGGAAAAGAAAGAAACCATCAGCAAACATCCAAAATACTAATTGGGTGGGAAAACCTATTTTAGATTGGGTAGGCAAATAAGACCCATCTAAGGAGGTGATACTTACACTTGGATCTTTGCCCCTCCTCTAAAAATGTGAAGACTCAGAGGAAGAGCTCTTCAGGAAGTGGAAGCAACTTGAAGAGGCAACAAAGTAGGAAAGGTCTTGGCACAATCCAGGAATTGAAATCAGACAGTAAGCCTGAAGTTTAAATGTTATTCAAGAGTAAGCAAGAGAGTAACATGATTTTCTTTTTAAACTGTTTCAAATTAAGAGAACCAAATAAACCAAGTTATAAAGAGGGAATACTGTATGAGATACTGAGTAATGGTTGGAGGTACAAGAATATGGTTCAGAAAAGTAGGAGGAAACCAAAAAGCTAGTCAAAGTGTTTCAGGTTGATATACCTGGAAACAAGGAACCAGTAAAAACAAATATATATTAAAAAAATAATCTGGCATGATATAATTATTTTCTTAAAAGATGGCAATTCTTTCAAAAAGGTATAAAGTAACACTTGAATACTATTCACGTGTTTCATGAAGAGAGGGTGTGTGCCAAAGACCCCTGTATATACTCATAATATTATGTTCATTAACTTCAGAGTTATAACCAAGAAATTACCCCACAGTGCTTTTGTCACAGGGATTTTGAAATTTAATTTGCATTAAGAAGAAACATAACATGGATGCATCAGGTTCCAGTTTCATGCTTCTCAGTAAAACTTTTAAATATGCTAATTTTAAGCAGTAAAGTACAACAAATAATTAAATATGTGGAAAGTGGTTTCACTTGTAAATCTGATGTTTTTGTGCTATTTGGATCTCTGCTAAAACAGATCCTGGACCCTGGTTCTAATTATGGATCAACAGGCAAAAAGAGTGGTGCATGTGGCTCCCAGGCCCTTTTCATCATTTCTAGAATGTCACATGAAAATATAATCCTCAACTGATTAAAAGAAATATTTCTGGACCATACAAGATTAACAAGCCCAATTTAATTCAATTTCTCCAGCTTAATAACTCTTAAATTTCTCCTTCCATTACCAGAAAGAAAATAAAACTAGATAGAATAACAACAATAAAAACCAATGCCAAGGGCTTCCCTGGTGGCGCAGTGGCTAAGAATCTGCCTGCCAATGCAAGGGACACGGGTTCAAGTCCTGGCCTGGGAAGATGTCACATGCCGCGGAGCAACTAAGCCCGTGCGCCGCAACTACTGAGCCTGTGCTCTAGAGCCTGCAAGCCACAACTACTGAGCCCACGTGCCACAACTACTGAAGCCTGCGCACCTAGAGCCCATGCTCTACAACGAGAAGCCATGACAATGAGAAGCCCGCGCACAGCAACAAAGAGTAGCCCATGCTCACCGCAACTAGAGAAAGCCCACGTGCAGCAACGAAGACCCAACACAGCCAAAAATAAATAAATGTATTAAAAAAAAAAAAAAAAAAACAATGACAGCTCCTGTCCAAGTATAGGTTTAATGATGCCTGCAAGTTTCATAATGCTGCTTAAATAGCATATAGGTTGAGCTTAGTGTACATTCACCCCTCATTCCTTTAATACACAGGTATTGAGTACCTACTATGTGTAGGAACTGGAGTAGGCACCAGGGAGAGAGTGGTGAAGAAAAGAAAGAACCTTATACATAGTTTATGATAGGATCTGGAAAGAAGAGAATAGAGGACCATGACAGAAAATAATGTACAGAATAATTTAGAGTGATCAGTCAAGGAAGGCCTCTCTGAAGAAATGACATTTAAGTTACAATCTAAAGGATGAGCAAGAGTTAGACAGATAGTGGAAAACATTTCAGGCAGATGAAGCTGTGGATGTGGAGCTTCTTGAAAAATGGTAAGTGGCCAGAGCAAAAAGACCTGAGGGAGACTGATTTGAGATGGGGCTAGAAAAGCAAAGGATGAAGAAATATAAAAGCTAAACCACTCATATGAATAAACAGTGCTTTGCGTAGTGTTATTACTCAAGGTTATAGCCATCAGTTTCCATTCATTTCCACCAGATACTCTTGTATAATGAGAATAGATTTTGAGGCCAGCTAATAAAAACGACAACTCATTTAGCATGATGGTTCTGGAGAACGTTCCAGACTCTTGCTTCAAGAAGAATAGTGAAAGCAGACCAAACACCTTTCTCTGGGACAAACAGGCTTATTAACTTCCATGACCAGTTAAAAGTAAAGACAAAATTGGAAACTTTAATGCAAGATAAAAATTAGTGATTTTTACTCCTTTTACAACTAATTTGGCTTTCAAACACTCAGTAGGATATTTTCTTTCTGCTTGTAACCGATATCGTTTTCTAAATAAGAAATGCTGTTAAGATCTGTTTTCGGTATTGTAGGTATATATGTTTGAGTTTAATTCTGATTTTTAAAAAAAGTAAGACACATTCTTAGGCATTTTCCTTACAATTCAAATAATTTTATTATTCATCAAAATTTCAAAAATCTGATATGTTTCTCTTTTAAATCTACTGACATCAGTAATGAACAACTCAGAGATAAGTTTTCTTTTTAAATCTTGGAGCAGCATAAATTTTAAAATGAAAATTCTATGCTTTATATAAGTTTCCTCTGAAATAGTTAAACAATCACTAAAGACCAGTATCCCAAAAGAATTAGAACTTGATAATTAAGTGAAACCTTTCATTTTAAAAAAAAAAAAAAAACTGAAAAGTTACTATTTTTCTAGATCTTAAGATTACCAGGTCCAGAATAAACTGGCTTCCTCAAATTATCCATTAAAATAGTCTTTCTGGTTTACTACTGATTTTTTCTCTCTTTTACCACAAAAGAGATCTTTAACTCTACTTCTTCATAAACTATATCAACCAAAACACCCTCATTGTACATTAAAATGAGCTCAAAAATTTGAAAACAAAACGTTAAGGACTGGGTTAACCTCTAATAATAAAAGAACAGAGTACATAGGGAACATCAAGCCTAGAATGTCAGGACTCCGCACTTCTTTTACTGTATTGACTTCATCTGGAGAAATAGTTCTTAAAACTCCTTAGTATGCAATGGTACAGCAGACCTTCTGATGGTAATTTTCCAAGGCTTTCACTCAGAATCCAAGACACTATTTCCTACATAGTCGTACACAGTAGGTGGTACTATTCAGATAAGCAATGTTAAGTGCTACTTAAATCGACAAAACAGCTGAAGGAAGCATAAATATATTCCTAGCAATTGAAGAGAAACCAGGAGGTTAATATAACTAAATGGGAGGGGGGTGCTACATAATATTGATATCATGCTGTATTTACAACAAACTTTAGCACAAGATTCTCTATATAAATTAATTACAAACCCAAAATGAGAAGGAAACATAAAGGACTCGATCATGTTAAAAAACAAAACGAAACATATAATGTATGCAGTCTTTTTCAAAATTCTTATGTTTTCTCTAAGCGTATACCAATTAAAGAAAGTCACTTTTCAGTTTTAACTTTACTACTACCATATCAAGAGAGGCTCTACATTCTTCAGAAATGCTGTCCTCTTGAGGGGAAGTCATCTACTGGACCTTTCATTGGAAGCTTTTCTTACTCACCAACTGTGAATACTTGCTCTCCCCAGAGCTGGTGAGTTGTACACTTTGTAACATTTTGCAACTGAAGGACAGTCTGCCTTCTGCATATCACTTGTTAACCTCTTTGAACTATCAGCACCAGCTCTTTATTTTTATTTTAATGGTGAGAAGCAAATGTTTATCCAAGATCTTCATATTATTTGTACAGATGAAAAGAAATAGGTAATTCTACAAAGAATAACCTAAAAAGGCATCATATATGAATTTATTTTCCTATACCATGAATAGCTCTAAAAACTAGCTTCAATCTAAAAAACAAAACCTCTTTAGTCACATTTCACAGAAATGCTTTGTGAAAACTGAAGAACTGAATTTTGAATTATCTGTAACAACTACTATCTCATAGTGAAGAAAATCTCCAGTAGGGCTATGGGAAATTAAAAATAATCACCATGGAGACCTCCCTGGTGGTCCAGTGGTTAAGACTTCGCCTTCCAATGTAGAAGGTGTGGGTTCGATCCCTGGTCAGGGAGCTAAGATCCCACGTGCCTCAGGGCCAAAACACCAAAACATAAAACAGAAGCAATATTGTAACAAATTCAATAAAGACTTTAAAAATGGTCCACATAAATAAATAAATAAAACAACCTGTTTAAAAAATAATGATAATCACCATGAAGAAAAATGAACATGAGAGTACTAAAAAAGGAGAGATAAGATATCAGTAGGAATTTTAAAATGTTTAAACCAACTTAATTCTGAACCCCAACTAGGAATTTTAAATAATATTATTTAAAATTACATAGAAAAATAGTTTTATTCTAAGGCACACTGGGACCCAGAAAACTTTTCACACTCTTAAAAATATAACCTACTAATTCCCCATGAACTCTCAACTACATGCAGTAGATTCTGCTTCTGTCAAAGCTTCAGTGACCTGTAGTGAATTGGAAACTTCCTAAAATAACATATAATTAAAATTCTTTACAGTAGTCTGAGATTGTAATACAGCAAATAAAGTCCCGTTCTCACCTTGTTTACTTGCCATCTGTCTCTTTCTTAAATGTCAAGTACTGAAAATACGAAAGAATTCTACTTATTTTACTCCCACATAAATGACAATTTACAATAAATGCATACTAAGAAGACATTAACTTGCTGTGGGAACGATGCCACACGTATAGCAGAGGAAGTAAATAAAGAGCAGTTACATAATGGAAAGTTGTCAGGGACAAAAGACATCCACACTGATCTTTAAATGTAATGGGTACTTTGGGTGACTAGAGGAAAATATTGTTTGCCTTTTGTGTCTCATCTACAAAACTTTTCCTTCCAACCATAAAGTCCTGCCAAAGATGTACTAGGACCACCATGTTGCACAACTTCCTGGAGTGCCATTTCTCTAAGGAGACAGTAAAAGGGTCAAGACACATCTGCCTAGGCCACCTTCCCTCTGTCAATGGTTTCTGGAATCAGAAGACCCATTCAGATGCTACCAAAGACTTCCTCATCCCCGATCAAAAAGATCTACTGTGGTTATCTGTGTCTAAAACCACCTCCCTGGAAATGAAACGTAGATTTGGGAGTCTCCCCAATCTTGCCAAAATAAATAACATTAAATTTTATTATGTAAGAAGAACTATTAAGATAAATTGAAAAGAACAACTCAAGGAGGGAGGTTCCCAAATTAGTTTGGGGAGATATCATGAAGACATCACAGAGGCAACATGAAACAAAAAAGAGGATATAATCTTAAGGACCGGGTTTTGACCTCCACAGTTATAGGAAGAGGAAAATTATTTGGCAAAGATTTCCGGGCAGGTTTCAGCATTAAAATATGGCCTGAAAAATGGCTGGATCATGGCCAATCAAAATGGTAAAGTTGAGATTACTGACATCCCACACTAGTTAACTTACAAAAACACACAAAACCACCCCCACCTTGGTTTAGTGAGTCAAAACAAACTGCTGACAAATCCTCACAGCTATGTGAGGGGGCGTAACAATGATACACAGTGAGAACACACATGTCTCTGTTTTCCTTTAAAGTCTGTTTCTAAGTCTGCATGGTTGATGTAAGAGAACAGCAATTCCTCTCTTTAAAAGCCCTGTCTACATATTCAAAATGTCTCAGATGTCCCTCAGAGCTGGTATGCTCGTGCCCCACCCCCCCAAAAAAAGTTAAAAAACCTTTCAGCTTTACAGCAAGAATACCAGATCTAACTGTTCAACCCTGTCTTTAAAAGCGAAGAAAAAAAGATGGCAGTTAAGGAAATACACAAATACCAAAAAAAAAAAAAAAAAATCTTAGCTCAAAATTGAAAACGAATTTTCAAGTTTGAAAATCCTTATCTGTAACAGGGAACTCCATCAGTAACAACACAAGATGATCACCATAATAAGACGTTTTTTCATTTGTGCACACGTATTTATACACCCCCTGAAGAGTCATGAAACGATATAATGACGATCTGCTGCACAGAAAGTAATGAAGACGACGAAGCACTTCTGTCAATAATATATACCAAACGAAACTGGACTATTCATGTCGAAAGCATAGAGTTTTGGAGGATTCCCCAGTTGCTGAAAAGTTCTGTGCATTCAGGGTCATAAATACAACACAGCATAAAAACAAAAGCAGTCTTTGAAGAAATGTTAAAACAAGAGGAAGTGAAAACATTCAGAAGAGCTCAGATGGAAAACTAGTATGTCAATAGGAAAGCTGCAAAATATGTTCACTGCCGTGTGTGGTTTGCAGGAACAGGCAGCATGGTGGCACTCTGAGTTTTTCAGGGGGTTATTTCATAGGTACGAAGGGTAGCCATAAGGACACTCCATTAAAGTGATTCCAAATCGGAGTAATTTCACCAACTTTATCCAGAAATGTCACTACATTAAGGATATTCTGCATACACAAAGAATTAAAAATTGGGAATTCCCTGGCGGTCCAGTGGTTAGGACTCCACGCTTCCACTGCAAGGTGCACACATTCAATCCCTGGTCGGGGAACTAAGATCCCACAGGCCAGCCAAAAAAAAAAAAAAATTAAGAATTCCTGTAAAATATAACCATTCTATGATCAATCATAGTGGTATTACTGTGTTTATGGACATTTTTTTCCTTCTAAAATCAATGGCACTTATTCCCAAATCTGAAAAAGTTGATATTCAGAGTTTATCTACAAATTCTAAAAGCTAATAAGCCTTTGGACACTTCACCAGACACTTTCCCATGTAACACTTTCATTTTCTCGTGTTTCTAGGCCCTAGTAGCTCCTAAACGAGGAATAAATCAGAATTTTCAAATAATCCTACAGTAATTCTAGAGGAACAATCCTATATTCTCGTGAGTGTTGGCCACCTCTGAAGCACTGTTCTTGATACTGTGGGAGATACAAAGAAGTGATTTTTGCCTTTAAACAACGTATAATGAGACATTTAAAAATGACCTGTCTTAACACCATTTTAAGAAGATGGCAATATCTGACAATATACAGTTGGTTAAGGGTCACAAGAAAGGTCTTGATAAATGTCAGAGGGAAAAGAGATATTTTGGCTGGAGTGATCAGAAAATGCTGAAATAACATATGAATGGAGCAGAGTGGGAGCTTCAGCTATACCAATAATAGGAAAGAGGGTCTGCTAAATGGGGAGGAGGGGACATGGGAAGATGAAGGAGAAATGGCAGGCTAAAAGGTTGGCATGCAAAGGTAAATTCTAAGGATAGTGATTAGGTCAATCTGAAAAGAATATAAAAAAGAATTTCATTCCTTCTTTTCCAACAAAATTCTTCCAAAAGCCTTTCAGAAACTTATCTGTCTTGGGATCCTTTAAAATGACTTACAACTGGGAGTGGTCACCTACCTACAGTGGTAATAAAGGAAGCTTAGAAAAATGAAAAGAATTCTGAACAGATCTGGGCTTTCTAGCCTCACCTGTGCCATTTCAATGATCCGAGGTGACTGTATACATAAAATGAGATGATTTGACTTGGGGATTTTAAGAGCAGGTAGGACAGCAGAAACAGCTAGGGTACTTTTAAAAACGTGGAAACTCACATCCCAACTGGTAAAGGCAGAGGTATTGTAGGAAGTCAGGGACCTATACTTAACCATTCTAGAGGGTTAGAACACATCATTTGGTCCATGGGCTATGTACAGAAGCCCTTAGATTAGATGATTGTCAAAGACATTAATGACATATTTTGTGTACCTTGTGTTTAAAAAAAAAATACAAAAAAAAAAACCTACAAAAGTTTAAATTCATCACACTTTAAAATTATATACAAATTAAATACATCATACTGACACAAGATAGAAAATAGGGGTCTAATAAAGATTTAGCTCTCAATCATTGACTCCCTGCCATTAACATTTTATTGTCCTCAGAAGATCACAATGATCAGTAATTCATAAAGCATCACTAGCAGAACAGAATAGAAAATCAACAGGAAGAAAATGTTTATGTTAAAAATGCCAAGTTTCTAAGACTGCCATAGAAGATTATATCAATAATGCAGGGGTCAGTAACCTTTTTCAGTAAAGGCTCACATAGTAAATATTTTCAGCTTTGTGGGCCATATAGTCTCTGTGGCGACTACTGACGTCTGTCACTGTGGCCACAGAAAGACATGTCCAAGTACCACTGAAATTTTATTTACAGAAAGAAGCACAGGCTGGGTCTGGCTTACAGGCTGTAGTTTACCAAATACTGGTAAAGTGGGTGAAAGACTGTGATAAATTACCAACTTTACGACTTCAGTTGCTTTATAAAAACAAAATTTTTACATATCCAACTCTGTGGAGAATAAACTAAAATTAGAATTATACAGGGGAAAAAAAAAATCACAAAAAATTTGGTAAGGAGAATTCTCTGTTTCTTAGGACTTGAATCCGTGCAAACCTACTTTAATCGGATAAATGAGACCTGGCTGACAAGAATAGAGATCTTTAGTCAAATTAAATTTTTCTCGAAAAGAATAAACTTGACAGCTCCACATGCTGTTACAACCATAGAAAATCAATATACCCCATAAAAAACCTTTAGAACAAAAACTGAAATGTTCGCAGTATCTGCAAGATGAGTTAAATTTTATTTTCGTTAATATATCTCAGCAAGGAAATACTTAGATAACCTCTCCCATTTCCTCAAAGGAAAAGACTTTGCTCACCTGGAGAAATTAAAAGTTTTAAAACTCTCTCTCTCAAACACAGATGTAAATACAACAAAAAAGCTTGTTTCAGATAAACAGTCCTGAACTTAACGAATATAAGCTGTCTTGCAAAAAAAACAAAAGTTCCTTTTACTGACCATCTGACATACGATATCAATACTGGTTTAATGAAGATGAGAAAACACCTCATTTTCACAAGTATAAAATATGCTAATTGCTCGAATGAGTCTTCCTCAGACAATACCCTTCAGCTGCCAACAGCCGCAGGCTCACACATGCCGACTGGTAATAAGACATCATTTAGAAATACATCACACGTGAATATATAAAATTCCTGTCAAGTCATGTAACCTCCAATTTAGCTTCTCCAGATAGAAAATGGAATCGGAATACCTACCACACATTTGTGAGGTATGTTTGATAACAAAGATAATAATACAAGGCTTATAAAACATAATTTCAATCTTCCTTACCTATTGAAACTAATTATTTGCTTTCAATTACTTGGGTCTGAACATAAGTTTCCAGTCACCAAAGTTTAAAAGAGAATGAGGTATTATTCAATGAAAAAAGGAAACAGAATTGTTTTCTCTTTTAAAAGATAATGAGTTCAAGATGAAACTGTCTCAGTAAATTTGTTCCTTCTTTTAATTTTAAATATTTTTCCCTAGAAAGCCAACAAGAATAGAAAAAATTTATATCTAAATGTTTTCACTATTGTTCTGGATATCACACTTTTCAGGCCTAAAAAGACCTAAGAGAATCTGCTAGAGGGAACAAGTTGGTAGAAAGGTTCCTGGACAGCTTTTTGATCAATAATATAAAGAGGACAGGCATACATAACTGTTGCCCTTCTCTCCTCAGTCTTGTAGCCTTAAAAAAATATGGAGCTGCAGCAGGAATTCTACAGACATTAGGTGACTAGAGTGAGGACAAACCCAACACACTAAGGAAGGACATTACAAAGTCAGAAAGAGCTTAGTCTCTGACAGCACTGCTGAGAATTATATATCCCTATATATGTAAACTACTGTTGCTCAGGTATTATTACTTTTATCCAGACACATTCCTAGTTTATGCAATTTATATACTCAGTCCATGTTGATAAAACACTTTTAAAATTGTACTGTCCAAAATTTAGATTAATACTTTAAGGCAACAGTTGGCAAACCACAGCCCCCAGGCCAAATTTAGTCTACCACAATGTTTTTCTAAATAAAGTTTTATTAGAACACAGCCATTCCAATTTATTTACACACTGTTTATGTCTGCTTTCCTACTATAAAGGCAGAGCTGACTAGTTACCAGGGACCTGGCAAAGTCTAAAATATTTACTGTCTAGCTCTGTACAGTTTGCTGACCCCTGGTTTAAGCCACTCAACATGCCATGTTCAGAAATAATTTACTCTTGTTTTCTAAAACCCTTGAGTTGATTCTCTAAAATCTTAATTTGAAATCATACTTATAATACTTTATATCTTAATAGTAAAGACACAAAGTGAATGTGAAGTGTACTCTCCTCTATGCCACCAACATGGAAAATACCTCCCACATTTTTTTTTTAATTTGCAATACAGAAAACTTTGTAAACACAGATTTAATGATGATGATGTAAGTCGTAATTAACTATTTTAATTAATCATCCAGAGCTTATCACAAAAATAAAAGAATAAAACAGGGATTCTTAATCAAAGGGTAATCAGGGCTACTAGTAATATTGTAAATTAATTAAATATACATATTCATAGTACTAATAATTTCTAAAGAGATGGCATTTTATAATTTTATACATTGAAATCAGTAAGAATGTTATAACAAGATACTTATAAATTCATTTATTTCGATTTATATAAAAATTTTATTATTGATGAAAGTCAATTTCACCATGCTTTTCAATATATGCGTAAAAATTAATCAATAAATTAATTCATCGAGCTTTTAATTATAAACCTGAGAAAAAAAACTACAAAATTATTTGAGCTACAGACCCTTCAAAAAATAATTTTAAGTAATTTGTTTAGCATTATCTCCTACCGAGCAAAGTTCTTCACACTTTCATGACATATACTCTATTGAGTTTCAATTTTCTTTCCCTTCCATAGTATAAATTGTGCTGTATTCAGTCACTGTTATGGGTGAACTGTGCCCCCTAAAAAGATATGTTGAAATCCTAACCTCAACCCTACCTAGGAATGTAACCTTATTTAGAAATAGGGTCTCTGTAGATGTCATAAAGGTAAGATAGGGTCATTAGGTTAGGCCCTGAGTCATTATGACTGGTGCTCTCCTAAGAGGTAAATCTGGACACACACACAGAGGAGAACATCAGGTGATGACAGAGGCAGAGAATGAAGTTATGCTGCCACAAGCCAAGGAGTGCCTGGAGCTATCTATCAGAAGCTACAAGAGTCCTGAAAGCATCCTGCCCTAGAGAGCTGGAGGCAGCATGGCCCTGCTGACATCTTGATTTCAGACTTCTAGGCTCCAGAAGTGTGAGAGAATCAACTTAAGACAACATAAACTTCAGGTTTGTGGTAATTCGTTACAGCAGTCCTAGGAAACTCATAGTCACACATCTATGATTACATGTGATTACATCACATGATCAGATGTTCAAAGTAACACATTTCAAAAATAAATCTAAATTGTCTCTGAGTTTAATCTGTTCCTCAGTGATTCTACCAAATAAGACAGGCAGCCTCGATCTCTCTTTATGATTTAAATCTATAAATGGGTACTTTCTGTAATGACCTATGCGTATCCTGCTATAATTAACACATCTATAAACAACTCATGTATAAATGCAAACTCCAATAAGAACTCATGCTCTGACAATAATGAGCTTAAAGAGACAAAGATTAATATTAAAATGGGTTTAGAAAACTGAATATTCCTGAAGCACTTTATTTCAAAACTGTGAGATATGAGTACTATTTTATGACCTACCCAATTAGTGCTGGATGCTAATCTGTTTGGACTCCAGGAAATTCTACTTCTATGTTAAATCACCGGGAAAAAAAGATGCTTCTTGGACTAGATTTCCAAGCATTCCTCAGGCTATAGAATTATCACTGCAGCTTGTCTGTTTTATAAACAAACTTCAATTTAGATTCGTAAAAATCTGCCAAAGGAGCTCTCTTTAACTAAATAACAAATCTGCCACTTGAAAGACATCATTCATCAACCTTCTTTGTGGGAGTATTGTTATTATGAAACTGAAAACAGGCATTCTTTCTTGAGTGCTTCACAATTTTAATTATCAAATTTGAATGTCACCAGATATTTACTGAAAGGAAAACATCAATTTTAATGAACTGCCTTAAGACTGAAAAACATAAAAGGTATTCAACCATAAAGTGCACTTGAGTCTTGTGAGTTGGCTTACTGTCTTACTATACAATGGTTACCACTCAGCAATTTATGAACATTTAATCAACTCTCAACTGCAAGGAAAAAAATTCTCCAACTTTAAAATCAAAATATCACGTGTATATAATATATATTTTGACCTGGAAGGAATTTAAATGAATTACAATAAAATTTTTGATACTTAATAAACCAGGTGTTAGAGACTGAATGGTATTAACACAGGGCTGGGGAAAAAAAGTAAATAAACAGCAAATAAATGGATTAATTGTAAACACTTTATTTAAAACTTAAAAATAGGGGACAGTGGATTTAGTCTTAAATTTGAATATCTGAATAGCAGAATAATTTGTGTTCTTTCATATTTTGAAAATATATCCCAAAGAGGAAACTGCTAGAGAAACCCTTCACTTTTGACTTACATGAAAATCAACACATAAATTACTTTGTATCCAGTTAGCAAAGCAGCATGGATGTAGTTGGCCAAAGTCCTTAAGAGTCAAAGATTCTGCAAGCTCTCACCTGCCCACTCTGACAGACTCCCTTTGTTTAACTTTGAAAACATTTGTCTAGAAAACTTTCTTGTGGCCTCTACTCTCATAGTGTGTTAAAGAAATAAACTCCTTCATTCCCAAACTTTAGAAAAGTATATTCACATCTCTCAGATGCTTTAAATATGAATGAAAGCATTATCAAGACTGAATGAACTTTCTATTCATTCGTGATAAATTAATCTCAGGAAGATATTCACTTTTCCTAGAGAAAATTCCATTTCCTACTTGGCAGACATATTTCTACTTAAAAGGATTGATTACTATTTTCCTCTGAATCCAAATTATATATTATCATTTTAAAATGTCACAAATTAATCTTCCACTTCCTCTGTTCTTCCACTGAAAAGAAAAAAAAATGCCTAGAATGCAGATACATATAGAAAAAATTAAATAGCAACTGAGTATGTTTATATTAAAATACTTGTGTTCAAACCTATCAGTAACCTATTTTGACTTACTTAGAAATCATATTTTTCTACTTGCAACTTGTCCCTTGTCCTCATGAAATGCAAAAGAACTGCAATTTTCACCATTAGTAAATAAAGAGAAATAGAAAGATTAGGTTAATATTTAAAATATAAAATTGTTTTTTTAAAGGAGTATAAACCATTCCTTCTCTTGCATCATTAAACAACAGATACTTCATAGAATAAATAGAATGCATTCAATACTGTACAAATTATTTATAGATAACATAACTTCCCTAAGATTAATTCTCCTGCAAATGGTTACTGTAATTAAAAAAAAAAAAAGTATTTTTACTAGAAACTACTATTAGATTTGCAAAACTATTTAACAGACTGATGGAGCAACAGTAAAATTTAGTCTGAAACAAACGACATCTTCATTTGTTGATGCTGAAATGCCTTAGCCAACAAATATTGTGAATATCCAGAAAATAAGTTAAAGACTGAAAAAACACTACTGGAGTCAGGAAACCAACCAAGGTTACAAAGAAACCTTGGAGGAGAAATGGCATCACACCACCAGATTCCTGCACTCTTTCCTCATGTCCTTCTCACAATGTACAGGGCTGCCCAGGAGAAAATGTGGAACTTGATGTGGGATTATAAACAAGGCCATTAACCTGTGAGATCCCATAATAATTAAAACTATTCCACAGAACCCAAACTGTGTACACAGGTCAATCTCTTCCTATGGTTAAACTGAAAACCCACAAGGAATTTCAAAACTGCTTCCATGACCATGTAATCAACAAGTACTCATGTTTATACCAATTTAAACATTTCAATTAATGCATTATTCTTTGGCCAAAGCAATGTTGTCATACAGTGGTATGAGGAATGCAAGCAGGTTGGTTTGCAGCTTTGTGTTTTGTTGTTGCCCTTACTGTTATTATTGTTGTAGCTGATGTTGTTTTGTTTCAACTTTTAACTTAACCATTTCTCTTTAGTATATCAGTTTCAAAATGTTCTTGGTACACTATCTCATGAATTACAACACAGGCATAAACAGCAAGTAGAGTGATTTGTAGTTCTTTAGAGGGAAAGGCACTTTATTAATGTAGCAGGCTATACGTTTATCTTTGTTCAGCCAAATAGTCCATAGAGAAAAAGATTTTGCCTGATGCTCCTGAAGGATTTTAAATAAAGGCTAGCATCTTCTAGAACTAATTTTTTAATGTCAAAATACTTTTTTAAAAATAATATCATTTAGAATGAGTATTATTATACAAGCTATGCACACTATGATTTGTTTTCTACAACACATGTGCATAAAGAATGGTCCAGGGGCTTTCAAATGATATTAATAATAAGACAACATCTGTGTATTACTCTTTGGCATGAATTTTTTAAAAGCCTTTATTTTTTTCACAGATAGGTTATCAAACTCAGAGCTATTTTTCCACCTCAGTTGACTTCTGGTTTTGTTCCAGTGATTGCAAACCGGAGTGTGGGAGGGAAAAATGGGTTGTAGCACTCTGGTTCACTGAAGCAGTTCTAAAATATGGAAAATCTGATTATCGTTATGCCATCACCTCTGGGTGCTCTAAAAAAAACAGTGTCCAACACCAGGGCTTGAAGAACAGGAGATTAATATATAACTTTTTATATGAAAGAATAAATATTGTTCTATTAAAATGGTCAACTGACAAAACTGCCAGCCACATCACTGAGGAAAGGCATCTCCTGTCAATTTCATATTTGTCACCTGTAACTACCTTCACACCCACTTTGACTTTTGCCACTAAAAATTTAAGCAATATGTTACAAAGCTTCTCCTCTTCTCTGTGCTTGAAACTATAAATTGTCCCTTCTCTACATGATTCCTGAAGCCCACTCCACACATTCACTTGAAAACGTTATGTGTGCCAGAAATCACTGAATTACTATTCCCAGAAATACCAGCTCAGAATGGTTTAGACACTGCTGGAGAAGCACCAACTCAGTGTGAGGTTCAGCTGTTTGGGGGGGAGGGGGAACTGGGGAAAAGGTGATACTGGAGAAGGAAGAGGTTTACTATAAACGTCAAGCGAGGCATGCAGGCTGCCTCTACCAGAAATCATTATTCCACCCATTCTCAAAGCAAAAGGCTTGCATTATGCACTCTTAATATCTATTTCCACAGCAAATAAACTTACCTAACTATAATTTCTACCTTTCACCCGCTACACAGGGAATACACTGCATGCCATTTGCTATATCTATTTATTTTTCTATTTATTATATTATCACATTTGTGTGAAATTGCCTTAAAAATTCGGGCTACTCATATTTTAGCAATCAATCAAAGCACAGCTAGTTCAAAACTGATGCCTGATTTTTTTCCCATTTGCCCTTACATTTAAAACAAATCCACAAAGAAGTTTATTTTTGATACAACAAGAACATTAAAGTAAACATTTTGATTCATGTACTCATAAAGTACAGAATCTCTCAGGGAAATGCTGGTTTAGTCAATGAACTCCAAATTACTATTTCTAGTATTACTGTCCTTCATTTTCAGCTTAAAAATACTAACGTCCCGGGCTTCCCTGGTTGTGCAGTGGTTGAGAGTCCGCCTGCCTATGCAGGGGACACGGGTTCGTGCCCCGGTCCGGGAGGATCCCACATGCCGCGGAGTGGCTGGGCCCGTGAGCCATGGCCGCTGAGCCTGCGCGTCGGAGCCTGTGCTCCACAACAGGAGAGGCCACAACAGTGAGAGGCCCGCGTACCGCGCAAAAAAACAAACAAACAAACAAAAAATACTAATGTCCCTAGTGACTTTACAGAATAAAAAAAAAAAGATTGTTCAGAGAATTTATAATATTCCCAATTAGCAGTGTGTAATACATGTTAGATAAGAGTCATACTACTTAAAAGAATATTCAATTGCCTACCAACCCTGAGAACATTCTAAGGAGTTTCTTTTATATTCTATAGAGCAAAACATCCAGAGTTCCGTGTACAGTGACACGTTTTAGCCTCAGTTACATTTGGAAATCTAAGGGAACACAGAAGTGAACGTTTAAAAATATATTCCTAGGGCTTTCCTGGTGGCGCAGTGGTTAAGAGTCTGCCTGCTGATGCAGGGGACATGGGTTCGTGCCCCGGTCTGGGAAGATCCCACATACCGCGGAGCGGCTAGGCCTGTGAGCCATGGCCGCTGAGCCTGCGCGTCCGGAGCTTGTGCTCCGTAACGGGAGAGGCCACAACAGTGAGAGGCCTGCGTACTGCAAAAAAAAAAAAAAAAAAAAAAATATATATATATATATATATATATATATATTCCTACTAAAAGAAACATAAATCAGAAACATAAATCAAAAATTTATGTCTTGTTACAGTGTACCAAGAATAGTACATTATTATGAATTATGATCATTTATCGAATGTAAGTTTTGCATAAACACAGTGGCCACTGAACATTATCAGAAAATTGAACATGGATGAAAGAAAAATCCAATTAGAAATATGCTATACCATCACAGAAGCTAATAAACTTTATTTTAGAATTGAATTTAGGACAGTGACAAAATTTACTTGGACACTTAAAACACAGAGTTGCCTCGTTGTGATCAGTTAGCATTATGCAGTCTGTCATCATCTATGGAAATCTACACACAACCAAAATTTATAAAGATTCCACCATGATATGCTCCCACATAAAAAGCCAAAAAAATCTGAATTTATTTATGAAATGGTAGTTATAAGACATTTCCTGAGTTAGAAATGTTTCAAGTTTCTAAAAAAGATGTAAAAGTGAGATACAAGTTTACCCCATCATATATTACTACATCCAATTGAAACACACGACTCAAATTCCTAGTCCTAGAAGTTACACACCTTCTCACTGATCTAATAACCTAAAAAGTAAAATTTCATGGATTACATTGCTATATCAAGAAGAATCTCAGGGCTACCAAATGTGAGAAAGAAGTGTAAAGATGTTTCTAAAACAAGTTAGTTTTATTAGATCTACGTTAAAACTACAAGGCGAAAATACAGTTTTAAACAGAAACATCTGGCTTCCCATAACCTTGGCCATTCTTGGGAAGTCTATAAGAAGAAGCAATCACTATGATATTTCTATTCCTTACTTCTGGAACCTTGTGGCAATTCAAAATGCCCATTAACAGTCCTGGAGAGAGTCTTAGAGCTTGGAGCTAAAAGGCAGCTAACTAGAAGGGTCACCACCCTCAAGATGTATAAACTGTGGTCCAAGAATATTAAGTGATGAGCCCATAGTTACATAATTGGTTAGACTCCTATGATTATGTTAGGATTCATCACTAATTTAAAGAGCAAATGATAAATAAGGAAACATTTATGCCATTTTACCTTTGGCAGAGGGTTTTACAATGCTTGAATTTGATGGTTTTACTCACTCTGGGTATTTCTTTGGCTGCTATTTACAAACAACTTCAGAGTCTATATACCTAGGTAACTGAATTTTCTGTTACACAATCCTATGTTTCATTAGACTATATGAGACTACTGTTTCTGACCTGAAACATTAGAGATTTCTTAGAGGTTTTTCCTATACCTAAGAAAACTAAAATCCAGAGACTTTAAGAGTCTTAAACTAAAATTCACCTCAACTACGTTAAGACATTATATATTTTAATTAATATTTATTTTCCAGTCTGGAAATCTAAATAGACTATCACTATCGGTGAATATTCTAGATAGAACTTAAATGTCCCAGAAGCGGAAAACTCTATTATTTGCTCTATTTAGTTTAAGATAGATCATGAAATTTAACACTGAAATAGCCAAACAACAAACTTCAATGAAGAATCTCTAAGTCAAAAATCCTGGCTATAAAATGAGGATTCAGTTGATGTCACTTCATTCATCACTGCCCCTGCTTCTCACTTAATAGTCAAAGTATAGGAACTGAAGTTACATCTCCCACCCACATCTTGCACACCTCCACCTCCAATCAAGACTACGTCCTGAAGACACTGTCCAACACCAAATGCTGGTGGAATGGAGCAACAGGAATTCTCACTGCTGGTGGGAATGCAAACAGTACAGCCACTTTGGAAAACAGTTTGGGAGTTTCTTACAAAACCAAACATAGGCTTATCATAATATCAAGAAATCATGCTCCTAAATATTTGCTCAAATGAGCTGAAATCTTATGTCCACACAAAATCCTACACACCAATATTTATAGCAGCTTTATTCATAAGTGCCAAAAATTGGAAGCAACCAAGATGTCCTTCAATAGGTGAGTGGATAAACAAACTGTGCTACATCCATGTAATGGAGTATCATTCGGTAATAAAAAAAAAAATCAACTATCAAGCTATGAAAAGACATGGGATAACTTTAAAGGCATACTGTTAAGTAAAAGAAGCCAGTCTGAAAATGTTACATATTATATGATTTCAACTATATGACATTCTGAAGAAAGCAAAAACTATAGAGACTTTAAAAAGATGAGTGGTTGCCAGGGCTTCAAGAGGTGTATGGTGGAGGCAGTGGGGGAGGGAAGCAATGAACAGGTGGGACACAGGGCATTTTTAGTGCAGTGAAACTATTCTACATGATACCATAATGGTAGATATATGACATTATTATACATTTGTGGAAACTCTGAGAACCGTGCAATACAAAGAGTGAACCCTAATACAGACTATGAACTTTAGTTAATAAAACTGTATCAATACTGGTTCATCACTGTAACAAAAGTACCACCTTTTGCAAGCTTTTAATAATCGGCGAAACGGCAAATGGCGGGAGGGAGTATACGGGAGCTCTACTTTCTGAGTCATTTTTCTGCAACCCTAAAACTGCTCTAAAAAATAAAGCTATTAAAACAAAATAAGAACACTGTCTCATGAACTAGCTATTGACACAGAGAAATTTGTGTAAACCTTGTGTAAAACTACAAGGTTTAAATAATATGAAAAGCGAATACACAAATGCAATGATATTTCCCCCAAAACAAACACATGGTAACATTCATCCTAACTGTGAAACAAAAAGCAACATAAATGACCTTAACCCTGCGAAAAATAAAATCTGAAATATTCTTACCTGTCCTGCGACTGCTCTTCGTACATCCTCTCCTTGCCTTCTTTAAAGAGTCTTATTGCTCTTTTTGACTTTTTCATTAGACTATCAATGTAGATTTTAAAATATTCATTCTCACTGAGTTGGGCAAGTTTCTGGTTGTCGTCATATTTACTCAATATAAGTCTCAAATGCTGATATGTATCAGGTAAAATATCAAGTATATATGGTGGGCTATTCTTCAACTGGAGTTTGGGATTTTGGCACAGTCTGACCTAAAAGAAACAAAGACAGAAATAAAACACTTTCATGTGAACTGCAACACTTTCTTTCACAGAAGAGCTGAGAAAATCATCAATCATCATTTCTTTGCCTTGCATAATATACATTTTGATTTTAAAATTATCATCAGCAATCTACAAAGAATCTACATTCCCATCTGTTTTCATACAATTAAATACTATTCTCTTCTCTTCTCATTCAGTTTTTCTATGTCAGACCTTAACTTTCAACCCCAAAAGTTTTCATTCTCTCTTCAACATCCCATTGTTCACGGCTTAACAGAACACCTATGTGCTAATTATTATATAGCACTAACAGTCTCTTTTTTAAACAAAAATGAGGTAATGGGCCTCATCTGCTGGCCCATTTTAACATCTCACATTCAGAGATTGTTTTCCCAGCTAAAGCTCTTTGATAGATTTTAATTTACGTTTTGGTGTATTGTTCCCAAACCATGAGAAGACTAAAAACAGGTGCTCTTTTAATAACGGAATTATTAAGTAGTAAATGGGTGTCAGGTCAGAACAAGTCTTTTCCACCTCTTCACATTACATCCCAGGCCTAGAAACACATGTTACATAACGGTTCAGTCATTTCATCAGGTGCCACCCAACGGCTGGGGCGTTCAGGGCTGCCTGCATAACCATACCTTCTGCTAGCATGAAAAGGTAGTAATTCTACTACTACATTCACTTCTTTCTACATGTTCATGTGATTTAGTCATAAGTAATTTTACCCATCTCTCACTCTTACCTCTCCAATCACAGCATAAAGAACCATCCAATTAAACGACTGTTTAAATAAACTCATTGGGAATTGCACAAGTGTGTACATAGTGTAAAGGCACACACTCTTACAAAAGGCAATATGTACACATCAAAGCAGAGTTACTGAGAAGCTCATGAAGCATAAGCTTGAGGGTCCCTCAGACACTTGGCCCTCTTCTAAAGGTCTCGTCATACATTTTTTTTGTAAAGTTTTCAAGAGCAAGATATTTTACACACAATTAGTTAAGATTTCTGTATTTTTCCCAGTGCAACATCCCTTCTGTCAAACTTAACCTTCTGCTGGGTGGCACTGAAGGAGCTGGGGGCATTTCTGGAGTCTGGCTAATGGGAATTTGAGTTGAAATACACTTGGTTTGGCTTTGGTGGAAGGTACATGTAAGGAACGCAGTCACTTCTGGAACTAGTTAAATCACTGTCAGCAATTGTGATGAAAGAATGGCTTCGGGAATATTTCAAGTGTTCATGGTGCTGACCAGCCCAGCACAGGAGCAGGAAGGTCACGTTTAAATTTCGTAATTTGAATGTGTCCAATGGTACCCAGAATTGGAGGCATACGTGGGCAATGGAAGAGAATCAAAGTGCAAAGTGTACAGAGGGCTTCCCTGGTGGCACAGTGGTTAAGAATCTGCCTGCCAATGCAGGGGACACAGTTTCGAGCCCTGGTGCAGGAAGATCCCACATGCCGCGGAGCAACTAAGCCCGTGCGTCACAACTACTGAGCCTGCGCTCTAGAGCCCGAGAACCACCACAACTGAAGCCCGCGCACCTAGAGCCCGTGCTCTGCAACAAAGAGTAGCCCCCACTCACGGCAACTAGAGAAAGCCCACGCGCAGCAACGAACACCCAATGAAGCCAAAAATAAATAAATAAATAAAATAAATTTTAAAAAATAGTAAGTGTACAGAGTCTAGATTATTTCTCTGATGTTTGTGGACTTAACCATTTCTTTTAATGGTCTTTCTTTTCATACCCAATTTTGTATTTGTACTTTTTTCTTTAAAAGGACCACTCTAAATTTCAGGTTCCACAAAAACATGGATCCACTTTTGGGTACTCATAAAAGTGCCCCGGCCAAATGAAAAAGAGCTGAACATTAATAATTTCAAGAACCACAAACACAATAAATCAAGGAAATGACAAATGAAAAAGTACTCTTAAACTTACTTTCTCACTTGCTTCCTTTGAGAAATGACCATATCTTTTGTGGGGGAAAAAAGTCTGGCTCAAACTATCAAGCATCAGCCCCTCATTTAAGACAACCATTTCTCACATTAACTAAGGGCGCATTTCTCACATTAACTAAGTGTACTCCACTTTGTACACAGTGCCTAAAGCAGAACTGTCTAGCATACAGTACAGAACTAATAAATGGATGTATAGATGGTTGGTTGATTGATTCTGAAAGTCTTTATATGTATGTTTACACACAGATGTTATTATATTACTTCCTTATTTTCATGATTGAACTATATAATAGTTATAATAGTATTTTCTCCCCTAAAGACAGATGAAGTCCCAAATATATCAATGATTTAACAAATCTTGCTTGAAACAAGATGGTTTTTCAATTCTTAAAACTAAAAGATAATATCACGAGTACACACAAATTTCAAAAGTATCACCACCAACATCCTACAGCAGGCAGTTTAATTTCAGCAACATAAAACTTGGTACAACATGTCGCAGACTGATAAATTATTAACTTGTAGTTAGGGGGCTAGGCAACTTCAAATTCATTTCCTCCAACTGGTGAATTTTTTAACTGATAAATAAAAATATTTTTCAGACATTCCAAATCACTGTTCTTTAATAGATTCTTTTAAATGGTACAGATTTTTAATTTACTATATGCTACCTCGCCTTTTTCTCATTTGTTTTATTTAAATTAAAATTCTATCTGAGTATTGATTTATTCAGTAAAATTGTTTGAATAACTACTATATACCAGGTACTGAGCTTAGTGCCAGGAAATTATAGATGACTAGAGCATACTTCATGCCTCAAGGACTCTGGCAGAAGAGACCTAGTTCTCTATAATTAACTTAGGAGCAATGTAATTCTTGCTCTAAGGGATCTTAGTGAAGATCCTGTCCAATCCATTCATTTTTCAGATAAAGAAACTAAGAACTACAAAGATTAAGGCGACTATTGAAAAATCATTAATCCAACACAAGTGTCTGCATCTTATGAATCTCAGCCTGATCTTCCTTCTAACTATATCACAATTTAATTAGAATTAGGCATATAACTAATGATCCCTGGCTAAACTCATTTACATTTTTATTTTACTCCATTTGCAAATTTACAGGAACTTGAGGACCCATTTGTTAATTCTACAAACGTTTATATGTCAGGCATTGTTTCGGGCCCTATGGAGTACAGCAATGAATAAATCACACACCTGTCCTCAAGGAGTGTTCTAGTGAAAAAGACTGGTGGCTTAGAAAAGAATGACAGGAGAATCAGAGTGCTATAATGGAGGAGACTACAAAGTGCTAGAGGAGGAATGAAGCAGACACGTCTACGTGGCAGGGCCATGAAAGGCATACCTAAATTTGCAAAAGGAATATTCCAGGCAAAGGGATGTGCAGAGGCTTGAGAGGCCCCAGAGAGTAGGGTGTGTGAAGAGCAGTCAGTGCAGTCATTCTAAAAGGTGGGGGCATAGGAGCCCCTGGGTGAGTGGAATGAGGAGATCTTCAATAGGCTCGAGTCAGTTCATCAAGGCCTTTGTAGGCCACACAGTTTTTCTAAATCTGCACTTGGGCAAGTGCAATATAAAATGCTGAACTACTACTGCATGCCGCTGACTGGGCAGTTCATCAGTTGGATTAGTATTAAACTGTGATTTTTGTCAACTCTTGCCGAAAATTGCCGAAAATGAATAACCCTATGCCAGGACTATGACTTCCTAGCAGGTCAAATTCAATTCAATTCAATAAATATTTATTGAGTGCCTGCTATGTGCAAGGAACTGCAAAAGCCAGGGTGAGAAAAATTGCTTTTCCAAAACCAGTATTTTAAGGAGAAAAATCAAGCTCACCATTTAAGGTTCAAGTTCAGATTCGAATGAGTCAGACTTCTAGAAATATCGAAGTCACTCCCTAGAATGAAAGCGGGTCCCAACACAGGAGAGCTTTCACAAAGAACACATCTACAGTCACATTACACACTGATGGACTTTTTAGGGCACCAACTGGTACATTAAAGGATTGGTTCATTACTCTTTGCTTTTGAACTAAAAGGTAAAACATTTAATATTGGAATTGGGCTAAAAATTCCATTATAGTCATTGGCTCAAAGGATTTTAGAGTTAAAGAGGACCTTGGAGGTCACCAAGACCAACTCCTTACTTGTTACATAACAATACTTAAACACAGAAATGGAACCTAGTTAAGTTTACTGCTCAGAACCCTGCTGTCTGGACTTACAAGTCAGGCACTCTCTCCATAACAGTAGACAACTGCCTGATGTATTTCTTGAAAATGTATTTAAAGATTTTTAGGGCTTCCCTGGTGGCGCAGTGGTTGTGAGTACGCCTGCCGATGCAGGGGACGTGGGTTCGTGCCCCGGTCTGGGAGGATCCCACATGCCACAGAGCGGCTGGGCCCGTGAGCTATGGCCGCTGAGCCTGCAAGTCCGGAGCCTGTGCTCCGCAACGGGAGAGGCCACAACGGTGGGAGGCCCGCGAACCGCAAAAAAAAAAAAAAAGATTTTTAAGTAGACCTCTCTGTATATGTCTATATATGTATCGTCTCACATACATAAAAATAATATATTTTATATTTAATATGGCACTACATGTGTATTTCAGTAAATACATGAATATGTATTCACATACATAAAATATATATTCAACCATATCAAAGCAAAGGCACAAATATAAACACAGGATTTACTAGGGCTACAAGAATCTTCAAAGCCATTAATTATTCTGGAACACTCTTGCATTTAAACAGTTTCCTGAATGTGCTTTAATTAAAATTTCCAGCCAAAAGGTAACAAAGAAGTATTAAGTCAGCTAACATATTTTCTGCAAACAAGGTTCAAACCAGACCCTGAAACCTATGAAAGAAATTCTACTGAAGCAAATGGAAACTTCAACAGTAAGGAATTGTGCGCATACCATAAAAGACTTTCATTATAAAACACACCTCACCTCATGGAGCATTCAGTTATATTAAATCATGTATTGTATCTGCGAAATGAAATATCCCATTTTTTAAAGACAGTATGGGAAGCCTGAAAGAATCCCTTGTTTGTGCTCCTCAGGTAACTGCTGTAAGAGATTCCTTATTGCAGTTACTTAAAAATATGTCATTATGACAAAAAGTATCTGTGAGTTCTTTGGGTTCTTTACAGTTTAGTTCAGCAAATCACACCACTAAGTATATAAAAGCATAAAAACTTATACAGCATAAAATTTAAAAAATATAAAAATAAAGCAGAACTCTTTCTACATAGAATATTAATTGGGCAAAACAAGAAGGTTAGCATGTAACTGGTTACGAGTCTAGAAATTAATCATAGCAGGATTTGGGGGAAACTACCAATTCTTTTATGGTTTTCAAAGAAGGTTTCAAAGAAGAAAGACACCTTTAACCTTTATAACCTTTTATAACCTTTATAACCTCTTTATAACATTTTTATTGTTATAAGAAGCACCATTAAATAACTGACTAGTTGTAATTAAGATGTCAATTGTGTATTCATTTGTTCACATATCTATCTTACTGGTCTATCTCCATCACCTAATGTAGGATCTTGCATATAGTAGATGCGCAATAAATATCTGATGGAGGAAAGGAGGAAAGGAACAAGTTAAGGAAGAACCTCTCAGAAGTAAAGTAATATTACAAACAGGATGTCCATACCTATATTGAATAAACCTGTCTAAAAATGAATACAAAGCTTGGGAAAGAACTTGATCATTTCAAATATAGGGGGTAAAGATCCTTTTGATTTACTTCTCTTGGAAAGAGGAAGATTCAAGCAGCGTGCCTGAATCTTCATACTATAAACATAGGCATCAGAACCAAACAAACCTGGGATCTAGCCCTGCCAGTTACTAGCTTTACAACCGTGGGCCAGTTTCTTCTTCTGGAAACCATGAAAACTTCTAAAGATGTTACAAATTCTCAGAAGAGGAAATATAAAGTGCTCTGCACAATACCTGACACATACTGGGCACTGGCAACTTTTTAGGATATCTTCACCTTCCATATTATACCACAACATGGCAAAATCCCTGCAGGTTTTGCAAAGATGTGAGAATTAGACCAAGGGCACTGGCCGCCTTGTTGGAGATCATTAAGAGTTCTGTTTTTAGTTCCTAAAGTTTGTTATATATACTACCTGAAATCCTTAAAAACTCTCCTGTTTTGTACAGAATAGGAGCAGATAAGGCTAATAAGCCCAGGTCACTACTCCTGATTTGGAATCAGTACATAGGTACTCAGCTGATCTGGAATCATTTGAAAGGTAGAATACTTAAGAACTATTTTTTGTAATTCCTATTAGAAAACAGTGTGAGCTTAACAATTATTTAAATGTTAATATGTTAAAAAGCTAAAAATTTAGTCGGATATTTTCAAAATGCTTCTTTAAGTACTAGGAGAAAATCAGCACTTACAAATACATTTAAAAATATCTTAAATATATGCCCAAGCAGAGTAGATAAAAACAGCATTGTGGCATCATCTAAGTCACAGCATGTTTTTAAGGTGATCTTAATATAAAGGCTCAGGACTGATTTCCATTTCAATTTTTTACTTATTTATGCACTTAATTGCTATAAAGCTAGTTTAAATATATATTGTTTATTCTATAATATACAATTTTAAAACATGATTTAGACGTTACGAATGTTACAAGTTAAATCACTTCTTGACAACCCAACATAAAATTTAAAAATTCCCCAAAACTTCTCTGTATATTTTCTTACTTCCCTCTTATCTAAGTGGAAGTTTCAGTTATCTACCAAGGATTACCCTTCTACTTCTTCTTAGCCTCTCCTTCTCACATTGTAATCCAGGATGCCACTTCATCAATTATTTCTTCTTCCCTTACATCTTAAATCACTCCCTACCTACACTCCTTCCCCTAAATCCGTGAACTTCTCCAATAGCACCTACACACAAAGTTATGCTCTGCTCAAACCCTCAAGCTATCTATCAGAACTTTCTTTCTTTACACTAGTTGTCCCAGTTCTAGAACAATTTTTAAATAATCCACATACGCGTTTTCATCTAGCTGTCACATAAGCAAAACTACACTGAAAGATCAACAATGGACTCGACTCGAGACATTCAATGACTTCTTGAACTTTCATTCGGCTTGGTTTTCTCCATTTGAACTTGGTTTTCTCAGACTTTGAAACTAGATCCTCATTAAAGCTATCTCTACTCAGGAAATCAGTATGCTCTCATTCTTTTCCTATCTGTCTCATCACTGTTCTTTGCAGGATTCCCTTTCCTTCACTGCCATCTAATTATAGATACACACCGGATACAGCCGAGAATTCCAATCTCTAACTTTTTCTCCACCTCTCACCTTCTATTCTGCCCTCCAACTCTCTTGTTGTTCTATAGCTTGAAATGCTGCTTCTATGGGCATATCTACCAAACATATATCTCTAGTTTCAACTTCTCTCTTTAACTGCACATTCAATTTTCTGACTTCAAAATGGATTTCACTCTGGCAAGTCAAACTCGACATGGCCAAAAAACAAACTTATCATGCACCAGCCCCCAAGCTTCCTCTTTTTCTTCCTATGTACCTTACCTCATTAAGGGCATCACTGCCTTTAGAGTCAACTAAGCTGAAAACCTCAAGAATCACTTTCACTTCAACTTCTTGTTCATCCTCTATCTCTGAAGGGTCACCAGGACCTTAGATTTTACTCCAAAATACCTCCCACGTTTGAACCAACACTTGCTTAATCTACTGTCAATTCTCTAACTCAGCCCTTCGTTATTTCTTGCGCAGTCTGTTTTAATTCCTCTTGATCATTATTCCTACTTTTAAGGGTTTCTTTTTGTCTCTTAATTCATCCTTTCTAGAGTCAAGACAGTAATTTACCACAGCATAGCCTTGACTTTCTCTCACTCTGCTCAAACATCTCAGTGTTTCTCGGCCTACCAAATAAAGTCCAAATTCCTTGACAAAACAGTCAAAGCCTCTTCATCTTTCTCCAACTAACCTTCTTTCACTCAGCAATCTCCCTTTACTCATCATTCCTTCTGTCTGATGTGTCCTCACTTCACTGGAATCCAAAGCATCCTCTAAAAAATAGCTGGATAATACCTCCACTATGCTGCATTCTACACCAACTTTTCACCCCAGCAAGCAACACATCTACCAGATGCTGTGTTACAGCACTTTATTTACACCGTATTACAGCACTTAACTACACCCTACAGGATAACATGGTTATCTATGATTCTCTATCTTTCCATACTTAGGACATGATAAATGAATGATGAAATAAATAGATAGCATAGAAAGCAACTCTGAAAGAAAGGAAGAAATTGATTCAAAATCTGAATGGTTAAAATTCTATAGGATTTAAAAGATAATAACTGATTAAGGCTTCTGCTAAATGTGTGCTCCATATCACACAGATAAAAACCCAGGGAACTCTTGGGAGGATTCCTTTAAATCTTTTACTTTATCCAAAAGCTTTACCTAGAAGTGATAAGAGGCAAACTTTGGGATCACTCCATTTATCTAAGCACAAATCAGAATCTAACTCAGTAGTAAACAAAATAAGCCAGACACGTAATGTGTTACCATATCAAGGTCTACTAGGGCCCATGATTCTGCTAATATAGAACAACCTAACTAAGGAAAAAGAAATATGTGAAGAATAATTCAAATAAATGATATTCCCTGTTCCAAGGGCCCAAGGACAGTGATATTCTCAAACCGAACAAACATAAACAATAGGCATCCTAAACCTAAATGTTATTCCACATGCAATATTTTTCAGAGGTGTGAGTAATTCAACTCAGAAGAGAATACTTACTCTTATTTTTTAATAGCTGCATATAATTTAAGCATTTTTGATTGACAAACTTTAAAATATATTATGGTTGAAGTGAAATTATAAAGATAGAGAATAAATTATATTCCAAGCTTGGCAAATGTACTAAATGTACTGAGGGTTAAAAGCAGGAAAAGGCTGTTTGGTATCATCACTTTTTAAATGTTTTTAAAACTCTTTCGGTAATGTAATTTCAAATGAATGACAAGGACAGCAAGACAAAAACGTAGGCAGGTACTCAACTTGCTTTGCTCTTTAGCATCAATTAATTACTCTTTAGTTTCCTGAACATCCATGTACGCTCAGTACATTCAGTATCTATTAGATGGAAAACTGTTTCTTCTACTTTCCATCACCTGGCTAAGATGCTTGTGAAAACCATGTGCAGGAACCTCACATTAATAAATCATCATTCCTACCATACTGATTAGCAATCATTTCCTTACCCTCACCACAGCATTTCCAACAAGAGTACAATAATGCTATTCCTAAAGGCAGTGGCCAGCAGAATCCAGACAGACAACAGTCTGAGCAGTGGCCAGAAAAACAAGACAGATGTTCTCGACTGCTCCCACTGTACTTTGTATAGGTCTGTATTACAGCCCCTTCCATACTACATGGCAATTATCCACTTACATGCCTGGCTCTGATGCTGGTCTCTGAGCTCCATGACAGGTCAAGGGCAGAGTTATATCTTGTATAGCTTTGCATCCCCAGGTAATAAGCACTTCATAGAAACACAGTAGGTCCTCAAGAAATGTTTAAGTGTTTAAGAACCTCCATCTCTGTAAGAGCTTTGGAACAGACTCCACATTTCAGGTGTATTTGAACCTTGCTGTGTATTCATGAGTAATAGTTCTGTCACTATATCAAACAGGCAACTACTGACCTGAAGAGTTTGGGGTCAGCTATTGACTTACACTACATGTAGAACTAAAACCAGAAAATATGCCTAAATGAGATGCTTTGGGATATGCTACTATTCTTTTTCTCAATAAATGCACTCTGCTAAGTCTGTGCCACTGATGTTTTCTTACAAAACACTTTACATCTTACAAGGAACACAGCTGAGCAATTACTCCCTCCCACTCTCAGTGACCTTGTATAGAAAGCCTGCCCTCTGAAAACATAACAATTAGTTGGAACTGGAATTTCAGTTGACTGTTTTAAATTCTAGAGGCCAGGGAATGGTGTAACTACACATTTCCCCTACAGTCTAAGACTGTTTCACTGCCCTGTGAGATGTTGTTTTACTTTATAAGTGGCTGAGACGACATACTGTACTTGGAGTTTGTTTACAATTTTACACTTCTAAGGTTTGACCTTGTTGCAGAGGCTTCATAAAGAAAAAATGCCAAATGCTTAACCTTGCCTTTTACATAACTACCAGTTAGATTTGAAAGTTACTATTTTCTGTTATTCAGAAGCTAAACTCCTACTATTGCAGTTATTTTACAAAACAGGTAATGTGTCAAGGGATTCACTTTGGGACTAATAATAAAGTTCCTGATGTAATCACCAGGACAGTGTTGATATCATGAACCACTTCCTTCACCACTGACAAGGCAGGAAAGACAAACACATGTGGGTGATCCTTCTGCATTACACAATTAAATAAAATAGACTTTCCAAATAGTAATTATCAATGCTTTTTTATTACTGTGAGATAGAGTAGCGATAAACATACTGAACTCTTCTAAAATGATTTATATGGTTTCCCTCCACAAAGCCCACGAATGCATTCATAAATGAACACAACAATTTTCAGCCTTGACAAATAATGAAGACAAATAGGGAAAGCCACACAATGCACCTCTGGCCAACACCGATACCCGCATTCCACTAAGCAGAGACTTTAGGTAGTAGATTTCCTTGTGAGTCAAGTTTCTCAATTGGAGAGGCTAAACACAAACCCGTGAAAGGGTTAACAAAACAAACAATGGCAGAAGCTTAACTATCAAATAACCATCTATTTTACCATACTCTATGGTGAAATAATTAAAAGAGGAGAAAACTTAGGTTAACAATCGGTTACAGACCAAAATTACACACACGTTTTTTAATGTTTCAAAAATAATGACTCTATATTACCTACAGTTTACCACTTCTTATATAAATCTTTTTCATTTGATGTTCTAACATTTACTCACAATTGTACAGATTCTGACAACTCAAAGGGGTGGGGAGAGAGGAGCAGCTCCCTGGTAGAATCTGACCCATTTTTGCCCACTCATATAACAGATAAGTTAAAGAAAAACCTTGAATCTCCTTCTCTTATGCCCAACTAATGGTTCAGGCATGAGAGTGACCTTAAACTGCTTACTCCTTAGAAAAGCAAAGACAGCTAGTATTGTGCCTGTCAAATATATACAATTTTTCCAACTGCATGCCCCTCATTCTTAAGTATCCAATGTTAAAATCAAAACCTGACCTCAAGCAGCAAGTTGCAATGTTCTGACACTATGACATCATTCTGTCTGGAGCACTCTAATATCACAATTTGAATAAACTGGCAGAAGCTTAAATAGGTCACACTGAATCCTAAAACTAAGGATATTTATCTAACAAAAATATTCTGGCTCTGCCTTTAGCATCACCAGCCATATAACGCCAGGTCTATTGTTCATCTACCCATCTGTGCTTCTCATAAGGAGAAATGAAAATAAAGTAAATCTTATCCCCTTCCTGTATTGCTAATACCACTGACAGTGGCTTTTTGCGGCAAATATTTGAACACTGTTACAAACCAAAGTAAAGTTGACTGCTACCATATGACTTTGTGAAGGCTTTAGCACACACCTACAAAGAAATATTTTTTTAAACCTCCATTTCTGCAGTTATAAAGACATCAAGAGCCCTGCATCAACTAACTTTATAATTAGCCCCAAATATGTATGAAACAAAACCATAAGGCGCTACAAACATTTACCAATATATAGGGTACAGTACTACTGCTTCAAGAGCAAAACTATTAATTTTGCACAGCAGCATGCTACATCTTAATTATATTTATTTCATAATCCTACTTAGTAAAATAGGACACAGCTACAGTTTTCTCCATAGACCCCTGTGAAGTATTCAAGTTGCCTAGACTTCTCTGGGCACTGACAGCCAGCATTATTTCTTCTTGTAACATTGTAGTTCATCTGAAAGCAACATGCAGAAACCACAGAAGTTTCTGATACTCTCAGTCCCACCACCTCCATCATAAATTTTCCTTTCACAATAAACAATGTGCAATCAAAAAGGTTTCCTGTTTCAAAATGGAATAGATGAAAGAAACTGTAACTCTATCATTAACAACAGCAAAAAAGTTCCTTAATGAAGATGAATTCTCAAAGATGAAAATGGAAACTCTCAAACACTGCTTCCTCACTTAAGGACAAATCTGGTTCTTTCCCCAGTTATCATTCTCAGCGTCATACATTGTGGTTGTCATGAGTGGTCCGTCAGAGACTTTTCTTAAATTACTTGTATACAGTCTTTTTTTATCTAACAGCAAGACAACCTTACATAAAATGTAACAAACACATCCGAATTATTCTATGCCATGCACCAACAAAGATCAGCCAACAGTAAAAACTTTGCATGTCTGAGTCATGTAGAGGAACTTTGAACCTTGAAGAGTAGGACAAAAGGTAAAAAAACAAGTCTTAGCTCTGAACCCAACTTTTCTAAACACCCAGAGCAGATATAAGAAAGATGGTCAATCCAAAGCAAAAGATTGTTGTTACAACAAAAATTAGTATTAAGTAACAGTACAAATAAAACTGGAGAAACCAGCCACATCCAGGGTCAACCCTGCTGTGTACAGACACGGTCAGACAAAACTTACCACTTTGTCCATGAGTTTCCAAGTTTTCTCCACAGTCCTGCGATCTGCTGCTGCTTGCTTAGGGGGTCCAACTGCATCTTGAATAGCATCAATAATACCCAAAATTCGTCCTTTTCGGGGGTTTCCTCCTCGACCACCAGGGTTTCTGCCATTCATAGAATTTGCCATCTGGAATCTTAGTTCTCTGAAAGGGAAATTTAAAAAAAAAAAAAAAAGTTAGTTGGTCATGAAAATATTTACCCAACAGAAAACAGGTTAACTTGTACACACTACATACTCCTCCATCAGTGAGAACAAAATCCAGGGCCCCAGGTTCAACTTTTCAATAGCGTGTGAATTTACACTCTCAATCTTTACACACAACAAACAGGTTTAGTAGCAATGACCTTAGATTTGTTTTTGGAACACTAAGAGTTAAAGATGCAAGTAATGAAGGCTTGATTAATACCAAACTCATAACAATAAAAACATATAGATTTCCTCCAACTAGATAAGAACACACTGTTCTGTTTTTCCCCTCCCTGCCTTAATCCCAATTCAAAAGACTAGAACTGAAGCCCCTAGAAAATATTTTGGAAGCCTCCCTCAAAAGCCGCACTTTCACTCTGTTAGATTTCGTCAAGTTATATAAACGTAAAGATACTTCTACAGGAGCTTAAGGGGCACGTCTGCTGTCAACAAAGGCTTAGGACTTGGATTTTACCCGCTAAAACCACCAACTACGGACTCATGAACATGGACACACGAACACACAGTTCTTCAGCCAACGCGGTTGAGGAGTTGCGCCCAAGTTAAGAGCCATATAAACCAACACACAAATAACCCATTTTAAAAGAGAATGAGAAACTGACAAGAGCGGGCACAGAAAGGAGGAGAGAGTTCACTTCTTTCGCTCCTCGCCTCTGGTCTCATCCAAGTGGGGTGGGGGTAAGGGGTCCAAAGCTTTGTTTCGGGACATCTGTGCCTCCTCCCGGCTCAGGCCCCTCCCCTGCCACTCTCGGATCACAGCTGGGGGAGGAAGGTGGACAGAGAAAGGACAAAGTATCGCCTCGCGCCTACAGCGCCCACAGCCCGGTCCGTCTCGGGCGCTGTGCGCTCGGCTCCCCGGGTTGCCTGCAATCCCAGCCGCCCGTCTCCCTTTACTCTCTCTTCCTCCCTCCCTGGCCCTGCCCAGGTCCGGGCTTTAAATACCCCTCTTCAAACTGTGACGGCGGCGGCGACAGCAGCTGGAAGCCGGGGCTGTCCCCTCTTCCTCTGTGGCCCGCGCCTGGCTGCCCCTGGGCCCCCAAGGCGGAAAGCAGCGTCGAGCCTCCCCCGCGCCCCCTTCCCTCCAGGCCTCTCGGCGCAGTAGCTGCCCAGAGACACGCGTGTGCGCGGGTCTGACTCTACGCGCACGAGCCCAGGGTGCGTGGGCAGCCCGGGCAGGGAGTGTGTAATTGCCGTGAAAACCCCGCTCCAGAGGAAGGAGTGACCCAGAGCACCGGCCATCGAGACAGGGAAACGCAACAATTACCGTCAAGACCAGTCCACGCCCGCTTTCCCCTCCCGCCCGACTCTCGGGGAGGCCGCGGGACGCTGCAGCAGCACTAGCCGGAGGGAAGAGACCACTCGCTCGCCACCCCACCCCTGTAGGATACACACACAGAGAGCCAGGGGCGGGGCGGGGCCGGGGGCGGGGCCTCGCGCTACGGGACCAATCCCGAGCACCCGTGCCCTACCCGACAGCGGGCGGTGCCAATGGGCGAGAGGCGCCCGTCCTCCTCGCACTACCACCCGGTCCACGTCTCCCACAGTACACAATGGCCCCAGAGGAAGGCCGGTTCGCCGCACGTCCCAAATGGAAAGGGATTCGGAGAAAAATGGCGGGACTGGACTCACCCGAGAAAGAAAGTGGAAAAGGGAAAGGAAATGAAAGAAAGGATGCAAGGCACTAGGGAATTGACCAATAAGGAGTGGGCGGGTGGGCGTGAGCGTTGGGAACCGGAGCCAAAGCGGACTCCGGCTAAAAGGCGGGACTTCCTGCTTCGCTCACTTTCCTAGTCTTTTGTTTCATAGCAACAGAGTAGTGGTTGAGAGGGTGTTGCTTCTTTACTCTGGGCGGATCCGAGGCTGAAGAATTCATCTCCCTAGGGCTGCCAAACTCTTCTACCCAGGACAGCAGCCAAACAGGTCTAAGGCATGGCTTCTAAGAGTTGACTGCCGAAAACAGAGCAAACAGTCACTCAGCTTCTAAGATGAAGTATAAGCCTTTCATAGAATAGACTAGACTAGGGTTGACACCTGATTGCCAATCAAAACTTCCTAAATTTCTGAGTGTGTTTCCCTTTTACTGTTAGTTTTAAAGAATTGCTGATCAAACATCAGGTTGATGAAAAAGTAAATAGTTGACACCGCTGGCCAAATTGTCTCTACTAATCGTGCCAGGGCAGTGAAAGAACCAGACTATGTGGGTTGCTAATGTATACAATGTACCTTTTTATTTAGTGCAAGTTGTGTATAAATGACTGGAAAGGAAACAGCTTTTGTATTTTGTCAGTCACCTTTACTCTTATGTCTGCCATTCTCTCCCAGCGTTTGTAATCTCTCTGTGGCTCCATCCTTATGTCTTTAGAAACGTCCACATCTGGCTAATCTTAAAAGGAGAAAGCTACTGTGCTGGGATCCTTCTTTCAGCAAGATCATATTTTAAACAAATGCCTTCTATTTCTTTCTATTTAACTTCAGCCCCACCACAAGTGCTACTAACAATTGCTCTAGATTGTCATGCTTTGGAATTTTCTTTCCACCTCAGTTGGTAGTGTTGAATACACTTTACACCTTGGGCTTCTCAGGTGTCGTAATATTTTGTATTCAAAAAAAATTTTTTTAATTCTTTCTCTAACCAGTTAACCCGATAAAATGTTTCTTAATGATTCTAACCACTTTCTACCTAAATAACCATTTTAGTACTGTAGTAATTACTGTCAAGGATCATGAGCTGTTATAAACATTATTTACAGCCCTAAATTCAGGTGGTTAAGATTTTCATTTGATTAAAACAGGCAAAACGTGCTCTTTGCAACTAGTCAGGTGATAAAATGTGGTTCAGGAAGTAATTTTGTTTATTTACCATTTTTTCTATGCCAATAATTAAAGAGTAGGTCCTTGTTTTCACATTGCATTTATCTACATAAGTACTGGCCTCTCCATATCTCCTCCACCCATGCCTATCTCTTTTACTCATAGTAACAGTAGCTAAATTTACTAAAGGAAGACTGCAAAAGGAAAAAACGTATTGGGTCACCTTTTAAATAAATCCACAAAGAATATATGTATAGAAGGTTTTTCAGCATGTAGGAAAAGAGTAGCTTAAGGAAACATTACAACTAAGTACATTACTCATATCTAGATAAATGCAGAATAAGTAAAATACATGTTATAGCATGTGGCATTCCTTTGGTATTAGTTTTGCAACTGAAAGAGATGACTTAATGAAAAAATAGCACTGCCTATGGTATCAAGCATATCATATTGAAACAAATTACAAGTTTTGTGGGATATAGTTTTATATATATGTGTGTATATATATATATACATATATATATTATATACACACAACACACATACGTATATATATAATACCAAGAATTTACAGCTTCATTCTCCGCTAGCTATTTTATCAAAGCCATCTTGAATCCAAGTCAAGTTGTGGTGTAGTAGAGTTCCCATTTGAACCCTACTAGGATTCAGGATTTGCTTACATCTGATGAACTGAGGGAGTAGTAGCCCTCCCTGCAAACTATTAGCATGAGTTGATGTGTGTGGGAGAAAAAATACCTGTTGGGATGAACCTTCATATCCCAGATGCTTCCAATGAAGACACAAGATATAAAACATAATAAAGGACTGCATGCTGAGGGCTATAAATAAAAGCACAAAGAACTGTTTTCATAGGGGACTTTGTGATACTCAGAGCATAAGTAGTAGTACTTCAAGGTGACAGTTGGCTAGAGAAATACTCTCCTCATTTCTGCATAGAACAAGTCAATCTCCAACATGGTGCAGTTTAAGGTGAATGCAGTATCCTTCAGCAGGATGGTGATTTGTAACCTAGAGGGAACTTGGGTACGACACCTTTATAGGAGAGGAGTGTTCTCCTGGAAGATCCTGGCATGAGGGAGAATGGTGAGACTCCTAACAAAGAGCTTTCCAACCACCGTAACAGCCAGTAAGTGAATAATATAAACAAACTGATTATAAGTTTATGTGAGACCCCTCCCTTAGGACTCCCAGAAGAAACTGGGAGACATTGTGGCAGGGGTACTGAGAAATTCTGTAATGGCAGATATGAACGCTTGTCATCTGAGCATTAATATTAGACCTTAATATATGTAGTCACAGGCTGGTGCCATTTGAGAAAATGCAGATTAGAGTCCTGTCTTTAAACACAGGAAAATTTTTTTGAAAAGAAGACACCTATTTGGGCAAATATTTATACTTTTTTCATTCAGTTCAATTTTTCTTCTTTTCTTTTTTCTACTTTCTCCAAATTCACAGGTGACCCATGTGATATTAGACTAGTTGACTAAATAACAAAACATTCCTGTAACTTATTTGATCTATAAATAGCCACTCAAAAAATATTTGTTGAATGAATGAATTGACTGTTTGAGGATATTGTATAAGAAGTATAAGGTTGTCCCTGTTTCTGTGCATCGGAGTGTCCACTTTATTCACAATTTCAAGCAAGATGTTACTTTTCCTACCAGGTAGATTCACAATGCCCCTCTAACTCAAAATCAGAATGACACAACACAAAACACTAATCTCCCAGGGAGACTGTGGACACAAATTCACGGGTTAGAGATAAATAAGTGGATTATTACCTAGTCATATTGGGATATAACAAGTCATCCCTTATTAAGGGTAATAGATTTCCATCTTTCCTTAACAACACATACCAATAGCTAGCAGTGAGGTATGCTGATCTATGGATTCACCAGAATCTAAGTACTAGTTTGGGATCAACTGGAATTCTTGCTTAGCAACAAAAGCAACAATAAATAACAATGCTTTAAACAAGATAGAATCTTATTTCTCTCACACGTAGAAAAAGTCTGAAAGTAGAAATTACAGGTAAGAATGGTGGCTCCACAATTTTTTCAAGTCCTTTTTCAAGGACTTTTTTCAAAGAGTTCCTGTCTTTCCTCTGTATCATCCCGGCACCTTTTTTCTCACCCTCAGATCACCTTATGTTCCAAGATAGCTATTGGTGCTGCAGCTATCATCACTTATTTTCAGGTTAAAAGCTAAGAGGAAGGGTAGAAAGGTATTACAAACTTCTCCCCGAATCAATTTCCTTTAAGTAATTTTCAAAGAACTCCCACAAATATTTCTCTTAATAGCTCAAGGCCAGGACTCAGTCTCATGGTCAAACTTAGCTGCTAAAATATCTGGAAAGCAATGTGCTTTTTATTATAGGAAGCAATATAACCAGCTAAAAATTTGAGTTTTGTTTCTAAAGAGAAAGAGGTGAATAGATGTTTGGCAAGAAACCAGCCAATACTATCACAAAGGTCTTGTTCAAGAATTAAACTTATGATTAATAAGTCAGTCCTTGAAACGAAAACTAGAGATTGCAGGTGGTATGAGATAACAAGAATTTGAAATACCAGATACCAGATAATATATATATGTTTTAATTTATTTATTTATATATGAGATATTTATATATATGAGTTACATATATGTATGTGTGTGTGTGTATATATACACACACGCACACACACACACACACACACACACACACACACACACCTCTATATATATATATATTCCTTAGAAGAAACCAGCATCTGCTATTTGCTATTACTGGACACAAATATCATTAAAGTTTATTATATGTAAACAAACATAGTAAATTCTCATTACAACATGTGAGTCCAGTAATCCTGAACGATTTCAATATCACAGGGTGCAGAATGAGCAAAATTAAGTAAGCAGCTTCCTTAATACATTTCTATCCTAAAGTTTATATCAGATTAAATAGCTGCATATTTGGAAAAAATAACATCTGCAAAATCACTTCCTTGTGATTTTCTTTCCCAGGCTAT
This sequence comes from Phocoena phocoena, assembly GCF_963924675.1. Lineage (NCBI taxonomy): Eukaryota > Metazoa > Chordata > Mammalia > Artiodactyla > Phocoenidae > Phocoena > Phocoena phocoena. The sequence goes on along the minus strand of NC_089222.1, from coordinate 93,354,533 downwards.
TGATTCTCAGATTAATTATTTTCCAGACTGTGATTTATTTGGCAGTTATTCTTTGTAATAAAATGGGTTTATACCAAAGTGTTAAATATAGCTACTTTAAAACTTGGAATAAACCTACTACTTTGTCTCAGTTCTGTATTCTTTTGTACCCCCGTTGCATTCTTTTTATTTCACAGTACAGTTTCCATGTTCCCTAACATGCCTTGATTCAGAAATATATTGATAATTTTCTTTTCCCTCAAGAGTTTGTGTGAAGAATGTAAAATGTGATAGAATTTGTCACAATAATTTATCTAGTCCCTACACATTTTGATTTATGCCACATTAATACAACATTGAATTTTTATTTTTCAATTAAACAAAATGTAAATTCAGAATTTCAAGGCTGAAGGGCATCTCATTACTGATCACATCACTCAGTTTGGCAGATCTGGAAACTGAAAATTTATTCAAGGTGATTGGACCCTAAAAAAATATAGACAATAAACTCAAATTCACAGGAGATTAATGTGTAGTATAAAAACCATGTAATTATGTGAGAAATATAACTGCTAATCAGACCAGTATTAATATAGACCAGTTATATATTCATTTTTCTTCTCAAGAAGCCAAATTAAGACCAGAAAGTTCCAAAATGAATGTATAAATCAGAAGCAAATTACCTGCAGGAGTAAGTCTAATAATGTCAATAAAGATCTAATATATTCTAGACCTACAGAAGGTCTTCTCTACTGGTTTCACAGTTTCCCATTCTCAAGGTACAGTCATTATCCTTTTTTATTTTAAATCTCTTGATTGTTTCAGGACACAACATTTATTAGTATCCATTTTTATTTTATCAGCTATGACGTCTAACTGCGCATTAACTCATTTATTCAACAAACCTTTTCTGATCATCTAATATATGCCAAGCATTATGCTAGACACCAGAGAGTACAAAGATGACCAAGCACCAGTCATTGTTTCCAAAAAGAGAGCAGGCATATAAAAGATCATTATAAACTTAAGTGGTAAAAACAGTAATTTCTTTAGGCAGAAATCATTATGAGAAACTGAGGAAAGGCACTTAACCCAGCCTGGAAAAAGTGACTACAAAGCCGAGACTTATGAAATGAATAGGATTAACAGTTAAACACGAAAGGGTCATTCTAGTCAGAGGTGACCTCATGAGCAGGGGCACAAAAGAAAGAAAACAAATATGTATGTACAGGGAATAAGTGGGTCCATTTTGTGGGAAGCAGAGAAAGGTAAATAAAAGGCAAAAAGTGGCAAGTGATGAGTAAATTAAAATAAAGCCTCAGGTGCCCAAATGAAGAACTTGGATGTGATCCTTTTTTTGATGGGAAGCCATTAAAGTGTTTGAAACCAGGGGAGAGTGTTCTGGATTAGAAAAGTAAGGGAGATGACATTGTAACATATTTCCGAATGATCACCCTGATGGTCAGATTGATAATAGATTGCAGAGGGACGAGACTGAGGCAGGGTGGCCAGTTAGGACATATGCAATAAGTAATGATGAGGACCTAAAATGAGGCAGTGGTACTGGAGATAAAAAACAAGTGATATATGTGAGAAATCTTGAGAAAAGTAGTTCCCATCTTCCCAAATTTCACGGCCCCACTATCAGAGATTCTGCTCTGATTGAGCTAGTATAGCATTGAAACTTCCCAGGTGATCCTAATTAGCAACTGAGGCAGATTAGTTAATTAACCAGATTAGTTATCTTTGTAGTAACTGATAATTACAGAAATATGAAAAGTGCAGAAAATGGAGGCATCAGGAATGATGGTCAAAATTCTAGCTTTAATGACTTGGTAAAAGGCTCAACAACTAGCATAAAGAATATCAAGGGACAGTCTATTTAGGGAAAAGGAAGAATTAATTTGCGTTTTAAAATTCGAAAATGTAAGGCATCCACTGAGTAAGCAGAAGGATGTTTTAATTAGATAATGGGACATATGTGATCATAGGTTTGGCAACACTGACAAGTGAGAAATACCTGAGAGTTACAAAGTCATAAAGAGAGATTATATGGAATAAGAAGAGTTGAGAGTTGAACCCTGAGGATCAACATTCAGAGAAAAGCAGAGACAAAAAAATCACAAAAAAACAGAGGAAACTAGTTGAGTGTGGTATGCTGGAAACCAGGGGAGTACAGTATTTCCCTGGAGCAAACAACAATGCAGGAGAGAGGTCCAATTAAAAAAAAAAAACAAGATTACAAAACATCCTTTGGAGTTAGCAGTTGAGAGATCATTTGGGACCTTGGTGAGAACGACGTCAATTAAAGAATGGACTGACAGGAATGGGAGATGAGGAACTGAAAAGTAGAGATTAGTCTATTAAGAAATCTGTATAAGGATGGAGAAGAGAAATGACAGAAATTTCAGCATGAGTGAATATGTTGAGAGATAAATTAGAAAGAAAGACATTAAAGGGCACATTATCCTATGAGAATGAACAAAAAAAAGACCTCTGAGAACAAAAAAGGTGGAGATAGGGAAATATATAAATAATAATATCTATAAAACTATATACACATAGTTTTATTATGAATACATTTCTAGAGATGATTAGAGGTTGAGGTCGATCATGCATGATGGCTTCCAACTCTTCTGGATGAAATAGTAGAAAAATTGTCATCTCAAATTGAAGGGAACTTGAGGAGAATGATGATTTTGAGTTGAAGAAAAGGAAATGGACAAGAAAAAGACAGACTGAGAATCTGTTCTGAATACACAGTGGAGTTTGGAGATGATGCATTGGGTAGTGGTGCCAACCTGGCAGGATCTGGAAGTTTCTCTAGCAGGGCACTGGGGTAGTAAGGTTGCCGCTTCAAAACACGTTTGTGTTTTGATTGAGCAGGTGCTGCAGAAATACAATGAAAGAAGTCAAGGCTTTTGGTGAAAGAATAGTTCAGATGATCAACTATGGGACTCAAGATGGGTCAGGAAGGAAGCAACAGCACGTAGAAAAGAAAAGAAAAGAAAGTTATCTTTTTAATATGGTGCATTAACGTGCCTCAGCCTACCAGGAAAGCCATGTCATAATAATCCAATCCCAAAGAAATTATTCCACTTGTCATGCATGTGTTCATGTGCTTGTGTAAAATTTTTACATAGCTATGTATGGCATTTTATATTCTTTGATATACTTTTATGTATAGTTAGATGTATCTAATACTACATTTCTTTTATAGAAAATTTTATTTTCCAGTAATCAAAGTGAAACAGGAAATAAGATACTTTCTCACATTAATAAAATATTGATTTTAAATGTCTGAGGTAATATATTTTTCACAAAATAATGAAACATTAAAACACAAAACTATTAAATTCGCTTTACTATTTGTAAACGTATGGGTTGCCCCAGATTACAAAAGAAATTTTAAAAACCCAGGAGGCTTATTCACTTTTTATCCATTTGTATATTCTAACTGCTACCTAACTTTGTATGTGCCCTTTCACGCTATGTGAAACAGTAATCATCTAAAAAAGAAAGTGGCTTCAGAAGATGACATACAGAAACAGAGGACACACCAAGGACAACTTTCTCGACTACTGCATGCCCTACTACATGACATTTTAATTTCTTGACCAATGAGTAAAGGGCGTATATTCATTAGCAGGATTCATTTCCATTAACTGGGTGCTGCATGTTGAAGAATCAGAAGGGGTACTAATCGAGCCCCAGCTTTCTCAAACCATCATCTAAAAACATCAACAGTATTAAGTCCATCATCAAAACTCTTCTTTCCATCAGCTGTCTGCATTTCTCAACAGGCATGTTATCAGATATATCAGACCACACCACTTATGAACTAGATTTCCAGTGTTTTCAATCAGAACTGGAACTCGGTATGACGGAAATCATCTGATCACTTTCAATGGTTTCCCATTGAGCACTTCATCCTAACTTCATAGTGTTACCCTTTTCACATTTGCCTGCATCACACATAAACAAACACACACACACACACACGCACACGCACACGCACACGCACACATCTTCAGGTGGCCCAGCTGAACAAGCCTGCTTTACTTAACCAATCTCAAGTTTCTAGGACTCAGCTATCTGTGCTCTTTAATGTCAGTTTACCTCCATTGTAAACATTGTATTCAGATTGTGTTCAGTTTTTTTTTTCAAGGAAGCTCCATTTCTCTCTCTCTTTTTCCTTCTCTCTCTCTTCCCCCTTCTATGCCCTAATTGCCTGGTGAAAAGCTATGAGAAATTTTCTCACATAGTAGCGCAATGTGTTATCTTTTTCCAAATAATTACATTTATTTCAGGATAATAGGATGTCTTCATTAGGTATTGTTTTATTAAGTGTCGGGATTGGGTAGGGTTGATGATTTTGGTTATATGCCCCTCACCACCACCACATCAGACACCTCGCTAGCAGGAAGTCACTTAGACCACTTACACACACTCTTTTTTTTCCCTGTCAAATCTTGTTTTGGTTTTGCCTGTGACTAGAAGAAAGCGTCTATTTCTGATATTAAAAGGGAAGATCATGAAGGCTTTACATTGCTATTTAATCTTTGTTGTTAATGAAAAACCAGATGTATTTTCAAAATATGGTTTTGTGACCAGAAAGCAAGGACGAGAGGCAGAGACTTCAGCCAGGAGATATATGCAGCTTATATTTTCTATACTAATGAAAAGGAATGTTCACATGAATAATACTTACCTATGAAATATAGATCAAAAGCTCTCTTACCAGTTGCAGGTGCATCTAAATAATGAGGAAAAATGAATTCAAAAATAAAAGGCAGAATGTTCGAAGGCATCCTCTGGGAAGTGACTAAGGCAATGAATACAATTGATTTCCTACGTTTCTTCCCCCTGTGCCTGTTCTCCCAATGACCTCTTTCCAATTTTCCATCTTACTCTCACAGGTCACCAGAAGATTGCTAAGAAGGCAATCAAAATTGTGAACATTGATTTTTTTTAATGTCCATAAAAGGATAAATGATAGGATTGTTTGAATTGAATGTCAACAGCAGAGAAAGAGAGAGAGAGAGAGAGAGAAGATGTAACTACCACCTGCCAAAATTAGTGTATTTCCTAAAGAAGCATTAGAAAAAAATGTTTATAAAAATTCTTAGGGAAAATAACCACTTCATTTCTTCTCAGTGGCTAAATATTGACCGTCTTTTTTGCAGTTACAAAAAAAGAGAGAGAGAGAGGAATGAAGAAAAGCAAAGCTGTAAGTCTCTTTCCTTTTTCTCATGTTCTTCCTTACTTGGTTTTTAAAGCATTAAACAATTCTACTGTTGCATCAGTGTATGTAAAAAATAGCTAGAGAGTCTTTGCTCTGGGTCAGGTGCAAGGTTATTCTTGCATGAAATGAGCTATTCCTTGGCAGATTTAAAAATAACAAGTTGAGATGGCTCATTCAGCTTTCAAGCAAGCTTCTTATCTAAATTCTGATGTAGATAGCTTATCCTGTGCCTCTTAGCCATAATGCACCTGATGGAAACATTTTCTCCTACCTATGGATATTAACAGAGAATTATCACATATATTTTTAGTCTAATGTTGTAGGAAATCAATGTTATTGTGGAATTCAGATTACAATATGCACAATTAAGCCATTTTATTGGTAGAAAATGAAAAGGACTATATTATGTATCTGGAGTTTCCCTCATACACACTATAAATTGGCTGCTACTAGTTTGATCAACAAGTACTTTATATAAATATATGACTACAGTGCCTACTACAAAAGTAAGAAAAAATGGGTGTTTAACTTGGGTAAGAAAGGGAAGGGAATGCCTTTCAGAGAAAGTAATCTAGATCTTCCTTTGAAGGTCATGTCATGGAAGGAAGAACATACAAGTTGGGAGGTAAAGATTAAAGGGTGGAAAATGGAGCATACAGAGGAAGCATAGCAATAATCAGATTTCTGTGTCCAAGGGAAAGAAAAGTATCAGCCCCTATGCCAGAAAGTTCACATCAAAAATGACAAAATTCAACAGATATCAAAAACTAAATTATGGAAGTTTTAAATGATATAATTGGGAGTTTGTACTAATTCTGCAGTCAAAGGTAATTTGAAAGGTTACTGAAGAGGGTAAAGAGAAAATAAAATCAGTATCTGACATTATTGTGAAATGAGGAGACTAGTAGCAAGGCTCTTGTTAGGAGGCTGTTGACCTGGTTTGGATGTGTCCAGTTTAGAATCTGGTATGGTGTGGTAGCTCTAGCAAAAGGAAGAAATTAGGAGGAAGAAGGTTAGACATAATTTAAAGAAGAAGAAGGATCATGACCTTTGACTCTAATTGAATATGATTTTAAAGGGAAGTTAAAATAACATATCTGCACATACATGTATTTGATAAAAATAGAGAAGTCAGGAAAGGGAACGGACTTGGGATTAGAATGAGTCCATTTTTATACATCTAGGCTTGAGGCTATGGTAGGTGATAAAAGAGGTCTTTTTCATACACGCACCCCTATGTTCATAGCATCACTATTCACGATAGCCAAGTCATGGAAACAACCTAAATGTCTACCGACAGATGAATGGATAAAGAAGATGTGGTACATATATACAATGGAATACTACTCAGCCATAAAAAAGAATGAAATAATGCCATTTGAAGCAACATGAATGCAACTAGAGATTATCATACTAAGTAAAATAAGTCAGAAAGAGGAATACAAATACAATATGATATCACTTATATGTGGAATCTAAAATATGACACAAATGAACCTATCCACAAAACATAAACAGACTCACAGACATAGAGAACAGACTTGTGGTTGCCAAGGGGGAGGGGGTGGGGGAGGGAAGGACTGGGAATGTGGAATTAGCAGATGTAAACTTTTATATATAGGATGAAGAAACAATAAGGTCCTACTCTATAGCACAGGAAACTACATTCAATATCCTGTGATAAACCATAATGGATAAGAATATTAAAAAAAGAATGTCTATATGTGTATAGCTGAGTCACTTTGCTGTACAACAGAGATTGACACATTGTAAATCAACTATATTTCAATTTAAAATTTTTAATTTTTTTTTTTAAATTTTAAAAAGGGTCTTTTTCGTAGAGGTTCACTGTCTTCTTCTATTGATAAATCATAATATCTACCAATATCTGCCTAAATAGTCACCAGTTTGATAGATGGGGAAACATCTTATGACAGAAGAAATCTCTGGATTAAGAAGATACAATGCTTCAACTCCATATACACAACCCCACTTAGTGATATAATAAATAGCCTTTAGTTAAACATACTAAGGCAGAATTCCATTCCCATGCAGACACTTCGGAATGTGAAGAAGAAAGCTTTTCCTTACACAGGGCCCAAATCTGTGTACCCTGAGATACCTCAATGACCTCAGTCCTGCAATTTGGGACCGTAGAGAAAAATGCAAGTTTCCATTTGGTTGAAAGCTCATCACAGTATATTAATTTGACAACATAGAGTCCCCTGAACCTTCTATTCTTTAGGATAAATGACCTTAAACTGGTCCTCAAGTTATCTGATTTTTATCCTTTCCCTTTTGGTGTTTCTTCTCAGGCCAACCTACACTTTATTTTTTATCTCTTAAAATAATAAATATATGTAAATTGGTAAAATATCGTGGTAAACTATGGACTTTGGGTGATTATGGTGTGTCAGTGTGGGTACATCAATTGCAAAAAATTTACCACTCTGGTAGGGCATGTTGATAACGGGGGAAGCTAGCCATGTGTGGGGCAAGGTGGCCATATGGAAAATATCTGTACCTTCTTCTCAATCTTGTTATGAACTTAAAACTGCTCTAAGAAAATAAAATCTGAAAAAATGATATTCAGACATGAATACTGTTGCAAATATAGTCCCATTACAGAGCATAGTTGGACTTAGCCATTTTACAGACTATGAGATTATTAAGGCAGCCTCTATGCCTTTACTGTGGTCTGTCATATATAACTTCATATATAACACATAAAGAGGTGTGCTGAATCGGGATTTGAGAAGAATATTCTTATACTCTATGTGCTTTTTAGGTTTTTGTTTTTTCATACATAGCGGCTTCTAATATGTAATACTTAACTAGTTAGGGAAGCCTATCACTGTGGGAACAAAAACGTTTACTTGAAATCTGAAATGGAATGGATGGATTCATTCCAAAGAGGCCTTAATGATGTTCGTATCATAAAATCCATGTTAAAAATAGAAAAGGAGTTAAGCACAGCCATTAAAGCACAATGTGTGAAAATAAGTATTTAATACATGCTAGCTTTTCCAAATAGTGAAAAAATTGGGGAGGGGTGCTGAGATTGAAGGAAACTTCTTTATATCAGTGTAATTTAAATTAATAACCTAACATGTTAAAAGACAAAACTGAATCAGGTTAGGCCAGAAAAAGTGTGAATGAGCTTGAATTAATCACTTCTGATGGAACAAAAAAAAGACATAGCTGTGGAGGATTGAGCTATGTAGTGACTAAAGTTAATTGTGGGGACTTCCCTGGTGGCACAGTGGTTAAGAATCTGCAGGGGACAATGGGTACGAGCCCTGGTACAGGAAGATCCCACACACCAACTAAGCCCGTGTGCCACAACTACTGAACCTGCACTCTAGAGCCCGTGAGCCACAACTACTGAGCCCATGTGCCACAACTACTGAAGCCTACACACCTAGAGCCTGTGCTCCGCAGCAAAAGAAGCCACCGCAATGAGAAGCCAGTGCACTGCAACAAAGAGTAGCCCCCACTTGCTGCAACTAGAGAAAGCCCGTGTGCAGCAACGAAGACCCAATGCAGCCAAAAGTAAATAAATAAAAATAAATAAATAAAGTTAATTGTAGAGGTTGGTGGTTCTTGGACTTCAGTGTAATCCACCCTGTTCATAGCCAGAAACCAGATTCATTTATAGTTTCTGATGTAAAGACATTAGAAGTATAGACGCTGTGGTGGGCAGAATAAGAATATTGATAACAGGCCCTGGAGATGGGCACTTACAAGTAAAGATTCCATAGGGTGCTAAAATTTCATTGCCTTTGTCCTAAAAGTAGTCCCAGAAAATAGTGGATTACTTTCCCCCTGTTAGTAAAAAAGAAACAGTGTCTATAATTTCAGAAGGGAAAAAAAATGGCACCAAAACAATGGCTACCATATTTACCCTAGGATATAGAAGTCAGATTTTTCTTTCGGATCCCAATGAAATGATGAATAATTAAAAATCCTGTTCCATTCCCCAAACAGTGGAGGACCTGTACTTCTAATTATCTTCACTCACGAAATATATCGTTATAGGCTTACAGAAGCAGAATTTTCAGGTGACAACTGGGCATAATAATAATGCAAGCGCTGACTATGTCAGTAGTCATAATAACATTAACTTATTTTTTTTATAAGTTTTGAAGTTTATTTGCAATTTAGGGAGACAAAAAGCATTATACCAAACACTTATTGTGAGGACCAATTTATCAAGTTGGACCTCAAGGGGCAGCAAGGGTAAGAAAGAGGGTTAATTTGACAGTAAACTGTTAAAGACCAGGTAGAAAGGCAAATGAAACCATCAGGAGAACGTTGCCCCAAAATATTTATTTGTCTGTTCATCAAACTATAAAATCAAAGTGGAGGAGAAAAAAAAGAGAGTGGTCTTAAGTTAAAAAAAAAAAAAAAACTAAAGTATTCCTTTCTCAAAGTGTTGATATTTTTTTTTGATATTTTTAATAGACCAACAATTTTGGCTGAAGCTATTTTTCTCCCATAACAGAATGTCTTTGAGTAGTAATGGGGAAAAAAAAAGCTTTTAAAATTCTTTGTCTATGTTAAATAGCTGAATTGATTGCTTAATTTTATTTATTTTAACATTAGAATACATTTTGCATTTATATAATAAAATATAGAAGACAATAAAAATAAGTGAACATTGCTACAAGCAACAACAGAAATGGTAGACATAAAATGATATACATTGTATGGTCTCTTTTTAAAAAATTCAAAACTGGGCAAAAAAAATTTATGGTGAAGATAATGGTTACTTTGGGGGCAGAAAGCAGGGGTCATGACCAGGAAATGGTACAAGGAAGGCTTCTGAGGTGCTGGGAAAGTTCTGTTTCTTGATCTGAGTACTGGTTATACTAGTGGGAGTTCAGATAACTCACATAAGTCATTAAGTTTATAATTAAACTTAATGACTTATGCACTTTCTTCTGTGTTATAAGTTATTAAGAAAGCTAAGACAAAAGCCTTATTTAGTTCATTAAGATCAACAGTTGGCAAAGAATTATTGAATGTTATTTTAGACACCTGCAAAGTTCAAGGAACTGTCTTAGGTGATCAAAGATTCCAAGTCCATTCCACTATCAAATGATTGCTTAATTTTAAATCAAAATATTATCATTAAACATTGACATTTCAATTTTATTTAATGAATATTTATTGAACATCTTTTATGTACAAATGGAGGTATGTTGGTATACAAAGTAAACAAGAAAAAGTATTGTATTCAAAATTTTTTGGTGTCAAGTAGTAAAAATCAAACTCAAATCAGTTTAAGTAAAATTAGGAGGGAAGGGAGTACAGGGAATGGTGCTTTTGACTCAGGCCTAACTGGTTTCCAGGAGCTCAAACATCCATTGTGTTGGTCCTGTTTGTAAGCAAGCTCTCCCCAGGTGGTAGCAAGTTAGCCACTGGCAGTTCTAACCTTTCCTCATTCTCACAGCTTATTATCCCTGTGAAAAGAGTCTCCCTTGCCCAGTTAGTTTGAGGAAGCTCCCAGAGAAGGCTCTGATTAGGTTGGCTTTTATCAATAATCCATCTCAACCAGGAAGTAGAAGGGCTAAATAGGGGGCCTCACTCCAGCGGCATGGAGTGGGAATGTAGTGGGGAGGTCTAGATGCTAACTAGACAAAAACTAAGTGTTCCCTCAGATATCTCATGGTTACAAGAAGTCTATATGTAAAATGAATAAGATCTCATTTTAGCCCCCATTCTACTGACCACTGCTTTCTTCTACTTGCCCAGCTACTCCTTGTCTTCTGCTGCCTCCTCCTCTTGAGGTGATTTCTAATGTGGAACTAACTAGTGTTCTACCCTTTACTCACCTCCTGCCCTTTCCCACTCACAACATCTCTTTAAATGATCTCACCTGTTCTCATGGACTTAAATACCATCCATATATCCTTTCTAAATACCTATCTCCAACTCTGACCTTTCCCTGCAACATCAGACTCATATATCCAATTGTGTGTTTAATATTTCCACATGAATGTTTAATAAACCTAAAACAGAACTTTTGATAATCATTGACTCTCAAACCCACTTCTGTTAACAAACGCAAGTTCGTGTGCCCCATACACAGTGAGGCCAAACAAACTGAAACGTCGGAGTTTGAAGCAGAGAAAGGTTTATTGCAGGGTCAAGCAAGGAGAACCAGTGGCTTGTGCTCAAAAAACCCCGAACTCCCCAAGGGTTTCAGTAAAGCATTTTTAAAGGCAAGGTGAGGGAGGGGTGTCCCAGAGTGTGTGATCAGCTCCTGCACAATTCTCTGATTGGTTGGTGGTGATCAATCCTTAGGTGCCACAAGGTCTGGGGGCTATGTGCTCATGACCATCAAGTAGTTAATTTCTTTCATTCAGTGGTTTTAGCATCTGAAAAACTCAGGAAATATGCGTCAGATGCTATTATCTAGGTACTTCAGGGAGGAGCTAAAGCAGAGGATATGGGGGAGGGGTCTGTCCCGGGAAGACCCCATAGGGTCCTGCTTGGTTACATTTCCTCCCTTGAGTCCCCCACCCCCGCCTTTAATCAACAGCATTGCAACTCATGCAAATACTTAAGACAAAAATCTAGAAATTATTCTTGACACTGTTTCTTTCTTCATCCTTCAAATCCACATTATTGGAAAGTCATGTAAAATCTACTTTCAAAACTTATTCCAAATTCATCCTCTCTCTCCATCTCTGCTATTAATAGCTCAGCCCAAGAAACTATTGTCTTTTGGCTCCACTATGAGCATTCTAATTGATCTTCTTTGCTTTCCTGTATCTTGTTCTCAGGAGAACAGCCGGAATATCTTGTAAAAGTGTAACTTAGTTTACATCACACAAAATTCTCATATCTCATTCAACTTCCCTTCTCACTTGGAGTAAAAGCCCTCACCTCTAGTATTACCTACAAGGCCTACTTAATTGGGCCCCCGTTATTTCAGATTTCATCTTAGACCATTCCTATCCCTCACCCACACTAGCTCATTCTTGCCTTAGGGGTTTCATTCCAGTTTCTCCTTTTGCCTCTTTCCCTTCATCTTCTCAGAACTGATCCCTTCTAGTCAGCTATCAGTTTAAATGTCATCTGTGCAAAGTGTTGCTGTCTAGGAAAAACTTACCTGTTAGTTCTCTACTATTCACTCAATACTTCTGTACTCTAAGTGTGTGGGAGTTTTTCCACATCAGGCAATTCTCCAACTGTGATGGACACCAATTGGCTGTCCTACAATTCAGTTCTGACACCATATACCTGGAGATAGCATCAGATCCCACAGGTTAGAGGCTCAGTCTTGTTAGACTGCCCCACCTCTCCCCCACCTCAGACGCTGATCATAAATCTAGGTTGATACCTGTACTCCTGACTGGCTAGGTATCAGATGTTCCCATGACCTCCCCTCCTCAGGTTTGATTAATTTGCTTGAGCAGCTCACAAAACTCAAGAAAACTGTTTACTGATTAGATTTCCCATTTATTATTACAAAGGATATTAAAGGATAGGAATGAACATTCAGATGAAGAAATACACAGGGTGAGGTCCAGAAGGGTCCGGAGCACAGGAGCTCCTGTCCCTGTGGAGTTTTAGGTGCACCAAACTTGTCCACCAACCCAGAGCCCTTTGAAACTTCATCCCTTTTGTGTTTTTAATGGAGGCTTCATTAAGTAGGCATGGTTGATTAAATCATTGGCCACTGGTGATTAAGTTACTCTCTATCCCCTCTCCCCATCTTGGAGGTGAGAAGGGGTGTGGGGTGAAGCTGATCTAATCACTTCTAATCACCTCCAATCACTTGGTTTGTTCCCCTGGCAATCAGCCCCCATCCTTCCGGACTTTCCAAAACTCTCCTCATTACCATAAATATGGTGTGGTTGAAAGGGGCTTGTTCTGAATAACAAAAGACACCTTTACAGCTCTAATTACTTAAGAAATTCCAAGACTTTGGGGAGCTGGTTGCCAAGACAGGGCAAAGACCAAATATGTATTTATTATAAATCTCAATATCACAGCTGTTCTCCAATTACTTAATCAAAAATGGCCACCCAACCTCACACTACTACAGGAGTCTGCAATTTTTTTTTTTCTGTAAAGGACCAGGTAGCAAATATTTTAGGCTTTGCTGGCCATATGTTCTCAGTTACAACTAATTGACTGGTGTCGCAGCAGGAAAGCAGCCATAGGTAATATGTAAATAAATGCGTGTGGCTCTGTTCCCATAAAACTTTATCTACAAAAAGAGGTCAACATAGTTTACCAATGCCTGCTCAATTACATCAGACTGTTTTGATTCTCTGCTTTTTATTTGTGCGCTGTGTTTTCCCTCATTCAAATTTAAACTCTGAGAACAGCAGCACCATCATTTATCTCACTCCTTGTTACTTTACTAACACCTAACAACTGGAGCAGAGAGGGAGCTTGAAAATACTTATCGAATGAATGAATGAAACTGGTATGTTAAATTTAAAACACTACAGAAAAACCAAACACCACCTCAGAGTGTTTACCTAATTGTTCATTAGGGCAGGAAAGATTGGGAAATTATTACTATCAATAGATGATTTTACTATTTAAAAGTTTGTATTTATCCTTTAGGTACAATTATACCTTGAAATGACAGAAAGACAAAGGGAAGTTTAAATTATGTTTCCACAATACGTATCTTACAAATTCTATTTTTTTTTTTTTTAACTTTACATTAAGGTACTTCTCTTAGGTCAATGGTTCTCAACCTAAGGTGATTCTGTACCTCCCCCACGCCCCTCCAGGGACCTATGACAATGTCTGGAGATGTTTTTGATTATCACAACTTGGGGGTACCACTAACATCTAGATGACAGTAACTGGGGATGTTGCTAATTATGCTACAATGCACAGGACAAACACCCACAGCAAAAAATGATCTGGTCCAAAATGCGACAGTGCTGAGATTAAGAAACCCTGCCTTAGGTTTATTTCCCATGGAAATAGGTCTTTGTTTTTAGGGAAATTTTTATGGAATTTGAGAATGCTATCTAAATCTGTAGATGAGTTTTGAAAATTTGTGAGTTGTATTTCTTTAAAGCCATAACTTTTGTATGAGATGGAAAGCAGTTCTGAAGGGTACATTTCACTTGGGGAAAAAAAAAAAAAAAAGACAAACCTCACTGTCACATTTGTATTCCAAGAACATTCAGCCAACCTGATAACCTCCTTAGAGGGTTCAGATTTCAGACTGCCTGCTCATGGACTCACACAAGGTTAAGTGCCTACTACATTTCATGATATTCATTGACTAAATGACAACAATGACAGTAAATTTGAGTTGACATCCTATGGCAGCAACAAAACAGGAAAGGAAGGAAGGAGCATTCCAAGGGCACGAACAATACAGCAAGTATCCTTTTATAGTTTCCATGTGAGCCGGTGACTTTGTTGTTATGCGCTGATACCGTCCATTGTTGAGTTAAACTGGCCCTATGCCACAATATCTCAAGTTAAGCTCAGATAAACAATAGCTATAGTCTCTTGATACTTAACGCTAGAGGTAATTTTTAACTATCTTCTAATTTTTTTTAGATCTCAACAGAACATAGTAAGAATCTGTTGGTCTGAATACAGACCTATTATTGAGGAATATAACCCTATTTCATAACCATTGACTCACAGTTACCTAACAGCAGGGGAGTGTGTGTGTGTGTGTGTGTGTGTGTGTGTGTGTGTGTGTGTGTACAAAATGTACAAACATTGCCTTGGCTTGTCTTCTAGCCACCCTTTCCCTACCACTACACACACACACACACACACACTAAGCTTTAGAAGGCCCTTTGCTGCTCTCTTTTTCTATTTGCCTCCTATCACCTAGTCTACAGATTTCAGACTGAGAGTCATTCTAGTGGGAGAAGCACTTCCCTAGAAACACTGAAATCACTCCTTTTACTGTAGCCTCAAATGGAACTAGGTATCTCCCCTTCACAGTGCTTGTCACATTTGTTACACTTTAAAATTTATATTTGTTTGTATTATCAAATAGCCCAGCAGCCTTCCTCAATAGAGTATAATCTATCTGTTCCTGTTCAGTATTTTATCCCCAGCACTTAGCTTGGTTTCTGGCACATAACAGGATATCAAATATTTGTTAAAAGTATGAATAAAAATTAAGCTCATCTTTTCAACACATCAGTTCACCCCAAAACACATTTCTAAATTCTCTCATTCTGTTTGTGTTCCCATCATCTCCTAAACCCGAGGCCCAAATTTTCAGACTTCTTTGGCTTCTCTCTTTCTCTCTTGCTACCCACATCTAATTGTTTGCCAGGTATCATTGATTCTACCTCCAGAGCACATTTCCCACAAACCTTCTCAATGCCATTACCACTACTTCCTGGTGCAGGTCCACCCCATCCTATCTCTGGGCTATTGCAAAATCACCCTGTTGGGTTTCAGATCTAATCTCTTCTTACCTCAATTTTTCTTCCAGCCCTCCAAAAACACTGTTCATGTTGCTCCTGTGATCAAAATGACTTTAGGATTCTTAACTTTCTGTTCAATATAGCAACCAGCATGCAGGTTCTCTATGATCTTGACTCAATGAACTTGAAACATTAACTTGAAACATTCTCTTTCTAACATCCTATATTCCAATCAAACTGAAATATTTTGTGTACCCAGCACCCAGTACCCAGTGGTACTCACGTTTACCACTTCCAGGACTTTATCTCTTATACTTTCCTATTACTTCTTGTCCTTCAAGTACAAATTCTACTTTCCTTTTTTTTTTTTTTTTTTTTCTACTTTCCTTTTCTAGACTACATTTTTACATCCAGGGACTCTTTCTTATTTATCATTGCATAGACTACAGTGATTAACATCAGGGCTTTGGGCATAAATAATGCTCAACAGATATATTTAATGAATTATTTCATTCCTTTCTCTTTTTTCTATGCAGCTTTAGTCTATAAAGGGGAAATATTTTCTTATGTATTTTATTTTGTTCTTTCAGAGATTTTCCATGCCTTTTTTTTTTTTTGAAAAGGCAGCCCCCAAATAAGATTTTATGAAATCTTTCTCCCTTGCCTTTTAAGAATGCTTCATTTAAGAAAAAACTGAGAAAGTAATAAGAGCAGGATTTTGAAATTATGATCTAGGAACAATGAGCACAAACACTTGTTAAAGATTTGTGCTTTTCTCTACTCAAAGATGACATGCAATTCATAAACTGGTCAAAGACTGGATAGGGATGAAGTTTATCTAACTTAACAATATATACTGTCAGTAGTAAAATAGTAGCCCTAGAAAACTTTACATTGGCTTTTACTGCAATATTAATCTTTCATTTCAGGAAATACCTTAACTGTTTTTGAGGACGTTAAACACGAGTGTTCTAGACACTTTAAGCTAAGACAGTTTACCACAGTATTGACTGTATTTATTTCTGTGGTAGTCAGCCTAGAAACTATGATTCTGAATTGCTAACACCATAGATTTTTTTTTCTTTTCTGGAAAACAACTGAAGTTTTAAAAATAGTGTTTTTAATAATTATACTCTACCAAATGTTTTGCCCATACTTTCTAGTTTTACATTTTAAAGCAGATTTTGTCTTCCATTTAAATATTCTTTCTAAATAAACCATATAAGTATATATTACAATTTTTACTAAGCAGATATTCACTTCTTTCTTTATCTTAAATTTCTTATATAGGTTATTGCTCCAAGCCATAGGCACGCACACACAGTATGTATAGTATAAAAGATTTATAGATTAAAAGAAGAATATAAATGTACATAGTATGAAGTTTAAATACCATTTTTAAAGCACCATCACATATAAAAATCATGGTGGTAAAACCACAAACTAACCAATCCATGGAAATCTTTCTTTTTAAGTTTCAAGCCTTTTCCAAACAGAATTTAAAGCCACTGAAGACCTTTCTGTGGAGTAAACTTAATGTGCATGTGTGGAAGTATCTAAAAATAAAATAATTCCATTTTTGCACCATTTCAAATTTAACTCTTGTGGTCACGAAACCTACAGTGCAAGTCATCTTTCAAAATTGAGATGTGGTATGGAAACTGACCATTATCCGTTAAGATGCCTTAGTATATGGCAAGAGGAAAGTTTATTTACTTAAAAGTGAAACTACAGCAAAGAAATCCTACATTATTGAGTTTATTTTAACATCAATTTAATGGTTATTTATTAATTTCTTCTCACTTAGGTAAAGGTAATTTATGAAATAAAAAACATTATTTAAAACATTGATGATTAGGAAAATGTTGAGGAGAAGGCCTTATTTTTGGAACAGCTGAACTGAATTAATAGAATATCTCACTCGATAACAGCAGTGACAACTATTATTATTACTTATGCACTTGGCAGCATTTTATAGTTTTTATATTTTAGTTTATGGAAGTTTTTCGTAGCATACAGATTTGCCTTGGGTATAAGTAACTAACATCTTGACACTTATTAGCTTGCATTCTTGAATATTTACCATGTACTATGCAAAGTATTGTGCTTGTATTTTCTCAGATAATCCCCTAATTCTTACAACACCCCTGTGAAGCAGGTGCTATGAACCCGCTTTAAAGAAACTGATGTATAGAAATTAAGTAGTTTGCCCAAATCACACAGCTAGAAAGTAGCAAAACTTCGATTCAAACTCAGGCTTTTTGGAGTCCAGAGCCCATGCTTCAAACTCTCTTACAATACTGCCTCCCTAAACTAGGCTTTCCTGACCTAAGACACAACATTTAATCCTAACAACAATGACAAGAAGCAGAAAATATTATTTCTATATTAAAAATTGAAGTTGTGCCTCAAACACATCAGCTTCCAACTAAGTGTTGAAGATACAAATCAAGTTTTGTCTAAATTTAGAACCATGCTGTTTTCACCATACTAGTCCAACTGGACTTTCAGCTAGCATGGAAATGATCTCCCTTGGTTGTCCAATAAAGTAGTCACTAGCACATGTGGCTGGTGAACACTTAAAAGTTGGCTAACGCTAGTGAAAAACTACATTTTAAATTTTACTTTATTTTATTTATCTTTTTGACTCCCATCGCCCATTTCTCCCACCCCCCCAGCCCCTTGCCTCTGGCAACCAACAATCTGTTCTGTATCTTTGATTTGAGCTTGTTTTCATTTTTTAAGATTCCACATATAAAAGAGATCACTTTATATATAAACTAGATAACAATAAGGATAATAATACAGCACAGGGAACTATATTCAGTATCTTGTAATAATCTATAATGGAAAAGAAGCTGAAGAAGCATATAAAACTGAATCACTTTCCTGTACACCTAAAACTAACACAACATTGTAAATCAACTATACCTCAATCAAAAAACAACAACAAAAAAAGGGATCATACAGTATTTGCCAATCTTTGTCTAACTTACTTTTTTTTAAAGCTTGGGCATGCCAAGATTTATTTATTTGGCCACAAGGAGCAGCTTGCAGGATCTCAGTTCCCTGACCAGGGATTGAACCTGGGGTCACGGCAGTGAAAGCCCAGAATCCTAACCACTAGGCCACCAGGGAATTCCCACGACTTATTTCATTTAGCATAATGCTCCCAGGGTCCACCCACGTTGTTGCAAGTGGCAAGGTGCCATTCTTTACAGGCTGTATAATAGTCCCTTGTTTATATATATCACATCTTTTTTATTCATTCACCCATCAGCGGACACTTAGATTGCTTCCATGCCTTGGCTGCTGTAAACAATGCTGCAATGAACATGGGAGTGCAGATATCTTTTCAAGTTAGTGTTTTTATTTATTTTGGATAAATACTCAAAAGTGGAATTGCTGGATCATATGATATTTCTATCGGCACCAATTTACATTCCCACCAACAGTGCACGAGGGTTCCATTTTCTCCACATCCTTACCAACACTTGTTATTTCTTGTCTTTTTAATAATATCTGTTCTGACAGGTGTGAGGTGATAGCTCATTGTGGTATTGATTTGCATTTCCCCTGATGATTAATGATGTTGAGCACATTTTCATTACATTTTCAAATTAATTACGTTAAAATTCAAACAAATGCCCTATGTGGCTAATGGCTACTTTATTGAACAGCACAATCATGACTACACTCAATTCTACTGACCTCCTAAGCAATATATAGACACTTATGGAAAAAAGTTAAATGAACTTAATTTTTAAATAAACTCAAATTTAAATAAATTCAGTTATTTCTCACTAGTTCATTCTTTAACTCAACATAAACTGGTATTTCCAAGTAAAGTAACCCAGCCATATCCAATGTAGAACTCAAAAATCTTTTCTTCTCAGTTCTTGCTCTAAGGTGCCTTTTTTCCCCTAGTTGCTTTACTTTAACTTCCTTTACTTCAAGTTCTATTTACTTTAACTTCCTTTCAAATTACTTAAAAGTAAAAAAATTATATATATGCAAACTTTAAATCACGTTGAAAAATACTTTTTTTTACCATACATCCTTGCTAGTCTCCCCCTTTATTTTTCAACACCTAGAAAATGTGAAATCAGTCTCCAATCTTTCTGCAGTAAATCTGTTTCATATTTCATGCTGTGACATTCACAGATCAGCAAATCCCAATTTAGAAGAACAGAAGTCAGAGATAAGGCATTTCAGTCAAAAGGGGACTGAATTTAATGTCCTGGTTCCTAGTCTGGGCAAACAACCCAAGGAATGAAGTTTCCAGTTTTCCACTCTTTCAGTAACATGAGAAAAGAATCCAAACATCTACAAAATTAAATGTTTCCCCAGGGTAAGGTCTACAACAAAAGTTATTGGTGGGCTTCCCTGGTGGTGCAGTGGTTGAGAGTCCGCCTGCCTATGCAGAGGACACGGGTTCGTGCCCCGGTCCGGGAAGATCCCACATGCCGTGGAGTGGCTGGGCCCGTGAGCCATGGCCGCTGAGCCTGCGCGTCCGGAGCCTGTGCTCCGCAACGGGAGAGGCCACAACAGTGAGAGGCCCGCGTACCACAAAAAAAAAAAAAAAAAAGGTTATTGGTATTAGAGCTGCCTTAGTACCAGCTTAAGCTACCTACCTAAAATGAAGGATGCTGAAGCAGCTGCCCTTGCAAACATCACAGAACACAAGGTTACACCAAGATGTTATGTCTTAGAACTAGTCTTAGAATCTGATGGGACGATATCCGGACTTCTGAGAATCAGCAAATAAAACAACTTCTCTTTAAGCCTGTAGAATTCCTACAGATCATCTCTATGCTACTTCCTTTCCTTCTGTCTTACTCTGCTTCCAGAATTCAGAGTACTCCAAAAGTCACCTGATCATTAAAATGTATTAGTCTATAGGAATACACATTCATACCTGATGAAGAGCTTCTATTATGCACATTTCCCTGATTTTTCTTAGAATTCAAGTACCTTAGTGGAAACTTTGATTAAAATCTGATATCATTGGAGACAGCATTATCTATCTACATGATTCAAAAACCAAGCACCCTTATCCCTGTCATAATCATTTCCTTTAGGTTCTTTTTTTCTTTTTAAGATTAGGATTAAGCAAAACTTTCATAATATAGTTCACATATCAACAGATGGAGATAATTTCAAAATTATTAGCCACATTTCTCATCACTCACCTCTCCTGACCTCATGTAGATTTTATTATTAAATTAGATTGATTAGAGGTAAACTTTATAGGTTTTTCACTTGTGTTAAAATCCTGACTCTAATTCTTGTAAACTGTGGCCTTGGTCAAGTTGTTTTAGTCCTCTCAGCCTTGGTTTTCTTTTTCTGGAAAATGTGTTTAATAATGGTACTTACTACATGGAGCTGCTGTGAGAATTAAATGAGATAGTTTATGTGAAGTACTTAATATAAGACTTGACATACTGAAAATACTTAATAAATGGTATTATTATCTTTCTATTGTTAACGCATGTAAAAACATGTAGGAAAACTAAGGATCATTAATAAGAACACATTTTAGTCTACTTAAATGTAGAGCAATACACGGTAATAATATTCAGTGGAAACAAGGGAGAACTTAAGTTGAGTAAAATGACCAAGTTTGAAATTTTACTTGTTACTTTAACTTTACTTTTACTTTCTCATAGTTCTAAGATTAAGTTCTTACCCAAGCTAACAAAGAATATTTAAGTATTAGTTATGAGAAAAAAATCTTTGTGAGCATCTATAAAGAACTGAACCTAAAAACAGGCAGCTAATCACTGAAAATATACTTTTCCTACTACTTAAGAATAATCAAACATGAATCAAAAATAATTACAATTTTTTTGAGCCTTTACCTGGAGCTAGTTAATGCCAATTTGTATATTTTCAAGAAAGAAATAATCCTCAGTGAATAAAGCAGAAATGAAGCACTACTTCTTATTGATCAGAAAATTCTCCTCTCTGGTTTTATTTTTTATATGTATTCAAAGAAGCCTTCTTAAAGTCTAAACCAAGACTCCAGAGTCAAGATGAGGTGAAACACAAACCTCTTGACCAGATGTAAGGGGTAATTAGACCGGACCTCTGTGTGTAGTTAGGTCACAATCAACAATAATGATAAGGCCTATTTTGACATACACCCTAAACTCAGAGATTATCTCAAAGCTGCATCTTCTTTATAAATTTCAGCATACAGTCCTGCAACATCTTCATCCAATTCTGTTTTCCAGAATTTCACAGGACATATAAGCCTAACTTGTTCACTCTTATTTTCTAGAATAAAACAGGAAAAAAGCAGGCTAAAGAAGGCAACGAAAATGGAATTATAAAATAATAATGTGTATCTTTTTTTTTAAAACATCTTTATTGGAGTATAATTGCTTTACAATGGTGTGTTAGTTTCTGCTTTATAACAAAGTGAATCAGCTATTATCTTTTCTATTTGCATACTAATTTACTACACTGTGAACATTTCGGCACATATTGAATTGTAAGCAATCAGAATATGGCAGGTTCTTCAAAATATACAGCCTAAGATATATAAATACAAAGGATTTTGATAAAAATTGAAAATACTATTCAAAGCAATAAAATCCATTTCAGGACTGACTTAATAACCTATCTGGAAACCAAAAATAAGTTTTCATAGAATCTAAGTTCCATCTTCATTATATTAGCTTTTTCAGAAGAGTTTAAAAAATGGCAATAAATTATTTCGGAAAACCATATAACATATTAAAAGACAACTTTGCAATACACTTGCAAATACCTAGGAGAAGTCAAGGTAAATTATTCTCATTTGGAAAGATTTCGCTGCATGCTTTTTTTTTTTTTTTTTTTTGCGGTACGCGGGCCTCTCACTGTTGTGGCCTCTCCCATTGCAGAGCACAGGCTCCGGACGTGCAGGCTCAGCGGCCATGGCTCACGGGCGCAGCCGCTCCGCGGCATGTGGGATCTTCGCGAACCGGGGCACGAACCCGTGTCCCCTGCCTCGGCAGGCTAACTCTCAACCACTGCGCCACCAGGGAAGCCCTTCACTGCATGCTTTTGTCTTAACTTTAAATACAAAATTTAATATGAAATTGTCAAAATGTTAAATATGGCTCTTAAGAAACACAATACACCATTTGAACCCTTCTCTTTCAGAGAACTCTGATTTTTGTTTAAGGTAATAATGTGTCCAGCTAAAGACAGACTCCCTGGCAGTTGGAAGTGGCTTTGCAACCCAGTACTAGACTAGATGTAGGAGAAGACCCTAAGGGAAGGATTCCTTCCTAAATAAAATGGCAAATCTTGCTAGGATAAAGCACTTTTGCCACTTGCATTTTCCATTGCTTTCTGCCTGGAACATGATGGCTAGAGGTATAAGATCAACTTACAAACATGAGGATAGAAACGTATATCTTTCACATGGTGGAGACAGGAAAAAGGAGCCTGAGGAGTTGATGACATCATGAAGCTACCTCATCAGTCTGGACTGCTACCCTCAGACAACTTGTTATGAGAGAAAAATGGACATCCTAACCGATTAAGCCCCTATAGGTTGTGCTCTCTGTGGAAAGCAGACAAATGCAAACAATGGATTACAAACAGTAGAAAATGACAAACATTATAAACAGTGACATTTAATTATTTGGCCAAGATCAATTACAGAATAAAAGATGACAATGTGGAAAAATGGAAAAGAGAAATAATGATTCCATATTTTTAATTTGTGTGTGTTGTGTTCTGTAATCAGTCTGTTACAAAATATAACTTTAGCATTTTTGCAAATTTTCAGTCATTCCAAAATGTGTTTTAATGGCCTAATGCAGGCTACTCGATTTACAAGTAGGCAGTAAACCCTTTCCCAATATCCTCAAATCCAAAGCAGATTCACAGAAATTATAAAAGTCCTTAGGTTAAAATTATCAAATTGGAGCTACTGGCCTATAGACAAAACTGACTTTTCATTCTCTGGTAATGATCTCTTTACATGATAGATAAACATATGATATGGCAATCGAATTTCTAGTATTTGTAAATTAAAAGCATTTGCAAACACTAATGAAGAAATAATTTCACGTATGATAATTTCAAAAATGAGATTGTAAAAGAAGCATGAGGTGTTGCTTCATGATATGTCAATATTACTTTGATTTTTTAAATAAAATCTTTATTCTTTGGTTTATATTTATACAACTCCCATTTTGATACTGTAAGTAAATGAAATTTACTATTTCCTGTGAAAAATATTAGAGGTGAAGAGACATAAAGTGGAAGAATGCAGGTCCTTGAATCCCCAGATAGAGGAAAGTCACTGATGTGGGAATGATAAACATTAGAATCAGAATATTACATGAATAAGAAACTTCTATGATGTTAAGAGACTAAAATTTGGAAGTTTGTTATTTGTTGGTCAATTGTCAAAACGTTTCATAAAAGTGATTTAATAAAATTCATATTTAGCAAATAAGTTAAAGTAAAATTCTGATTTTTCTGTGGATTAGTTATGATATTCTGATATGCATGCATTTTCTAATTAAATCTCAAAGATAAAGTTTAACATCATTACATTATTTCTTCTATATGTTTTAAAAACTTTAACTTCTATGATATTCCCTTATAAAACCCAATTAATTTTTGTCGGTTTGAAATTTAACTATTGAAGCCAGAGAATACATTACAGAAGCTATTATAATTCAAGAATATTTTTTTCTGCAAATGAATGGTCATAACGGAAATTTACAATTTAAAAACTAATTAAATGGAAGTATGTTCTAGTAATCGATGTTCTAGTAATTTTGCTGGTGAGCAAAATTCTGTTAATATATGTCAGACCATATTTCATTTGACATTTGCCTGAAATTATATTATCTGTGATTACAATTATGATATTATGACCAGAACCAATAGCTATTTCTTTTATATAAATAATTAGAATTTTATTTTAAAGCTTCTGTAACTCAATTCTTAAAAATAAAATGGGTGCAATGTAAAAGTTGTGTTAGTACCAAAAATCTCAGTGGCCTTACTACTTTTTGATAAAAGTAGAGAAATATTTATTCTGATATATCTTATGATATATTTAGATCCTTGGAGGCAGGGATCTATTTTATCTATCTATTCACATATACATATAAATATGCCCACAGATACAATGTTTGGTCTTCCATCTGACCCCTACTCAGAGTATGGGTATGGAGCTTCTACAGTCTGTTTGCTCAACAAAACCCCACTTATACACTGTCTCTTTTCTTGAAATGAGCACCAGATTCATACATGACACTAGCAGTATGTCTGTGTTATGTGTTTATGTCTGTATAAATTGTGCATTTATATATGGAAAAAGATAGATGAGAACTCAACATGTTTGGGTGTCCCACCTTCTTGGAGACACTTGTTATAGAAAAGTGAAAAACTACAGGTCTCTGCCTGCAAGCATCTTACAGCACTAACAAACAGTTTTTGGTAATAATAATTAGTGCTTATCTTAAGGATATAATGATATATTTGCTTTTAGCATTAACAATTATTTTAATGTAGAGTTTTACTGCTTTTTGTGTTGAAAAGAGTCAATCGCTAAATTATGTTTACTCAAGGAAAAAGACTTGCAACTTGTCTAGTTGCTATGGGAACTGCATTCTTTTGTTCACTAAATTAACCTACGCAAGAAAAGAAACTTCGTAAATGGTTAAGGCAATATATACTTATTAAATAAAATTTGGAAAATACTAAATAGTATTTTTAAAATGCCACCCATAATTATTTCACCAAACATACTCTGTTAATATTTTGAGATGCTTCCCTTTTATTTCACTGCACACATTTTTTGTTGTGGTAGTGGTATTTGAATCATTTGTACATTTTTGCATCACTGTTTTCCAGTTAACATTATAGCATACTTTTTTCACTAAAGTTATATTTCAAAAAGAGACACACACACAAAGTACATAAGATTATATGTTCTTTAAATATCATTTTGCCGTCTTGCATGTTAATGCCTTTAAAACAATCTGTGATAAAGTGCATTTATATTCCTTCTCCAACTGTTCTTTATAACACATTTGCTCTCAAAAATTACCCCATTCTGTAGTTCAGAATCCATTTTACTTCATCATCACTTAACATATTGCCGTATATGGGCAGGCTTTTTACAAGGTTTACTCATGGTTATGTGTCAGACTAACTTCTAACACAAATGTAATTTTGGAGAAATTATCTGTGGTGATTATGCCACATATCTATTCCTCTCTGTTCATATATCCCTCTCTATGAGTGTTCTTTCTCCTTTGGCTCCAATTTTCATTCACTTACTCATTTGGTGAATATTTATGGAGCATTTAACAAGCCAGGCGTTGTGCTAGACACTGGGCTATAATGGTGAGTAGGGCACAGTTTTGACAATCAATTACTATATAATGTGATAAGTGCTGACTGGCACAAGTAGAAGGTATTTTGGCAAAAGTAGTAAAGGTCTGTCTTAGAGGATCAAGAATAGCTTTCTTGAGAACATGGCTTTATCAAATGGAATACTGCCAGGTTAGGGTATGACTGATGGCCAGAAAAGGAAGATCTAGATATTATAAAGAACTTCCTTGAACACAGCCTTCAGGGTGTTAGTGCGCCACGGCTAGCTGGGAGGGAGTCCGGGGAAAAGTCTGGACCTGCCGAAGAGGCAAGAGACTTTTTCTTCCCTCTTTGTTTCCTGGTGCGTGAGGAGAGGGGATTAAGAGCGCTGCTTAAAGGAGCTCCAGAGACGGGTGCGAGCCGCGGCTAAAAGCGCGGATTCCGGAGAAGGGCATGAGACGCTAAGGCCGCTGCTGCTGCCACCAAGAAGCCTGTGTGCGAGCACAGGTCACTATCCACACCCGCCTTCCGCGGAGCCTGTGGAGCCCGCCACTGCCAGGGTCCTGGGATCCAGGGACAACTCCCCCGGGAGAACGCATGGCGCACCTCAGGCTGGTGCAACGTCACGCCGGCCTCTGCCACCGCAGGCCCGCCCCGCCCTCTGTGCCCCTCCCTCGCCCCCAGCCTGAGTGAGCCAGAGCCCCCGAATCGGAGGCTCCTTTAACCCCGTCCTATCTGAGCGAAGAACAGACGCCCTCCGGCGACCTACACACAGAGGCGTGGCCAAATCCAAAGCTGAGCCCCTGGGAGCTGTGAGAACAAAGAAGAGAAAGGGAAATCTCTCCCAGCAGCCTCAGAAGCAGCGGATTAAAGCTCCACAATCAACTTGATGTACCCTGCATCTGTGGAATACATGAATAGACAACGAATCACTCCAAATTGAGGAGGTGGATTTTGAGAGCAAGATTTATGATTTTTTCCACTTTTCCTCTTTTTGTGAGTGTGTATGTGTATGCTTCGGTGTGAGATTTTGTCTGTATAGCTTTGCTTCCACCATTTGTCCTAGGGTTCTATCCATCTGTTTTGTTTGTTTTTTAAAATATTTTTTCTTAATAATTATTTGTATTTTAATAACTTTATTATATTTTATCTTACTTTATTTTACTTTATCTTCTTTCTTTCTTTTTTTCTTCCTTCCCTCCTTCCTCCCTCCCTCCCTCCCTCCCTCTTTTCTTTCTTTCTTTCTTTCTTTCTTTCTTTCTACTTCTACTAATTCTTTCTACTTTTTCTCCCTTTTATTCTGAGCCATGTGGATAAAAGGCTCTTGGTGCTGCAGCCAGGAGTCAGTGCTGTGCCTCTGAGGTGGGAGAGCCAACTTCAGGACACTGGTCCACAAGAGACCTCCCAGTTCCACATAATATTAAATGGCAAAAATCTCCCAGAGACCTCCATCTCAACACCAGCACCCAGCTTCACTCAACGACCAGCAAGCTACAGTGCTGGACAACCTATGCCAAACAACTAGCAAAAAAGGAACACAACCCCACCCATTAGCAGAGAAGCTGCCTAACATCATAATAAGGCCACAGACACCCCAAAACACACCACCAGACATGAACCTGCCCACTAGAGAGACAAGATCCAGCCTCATCCACCACAACACAGGCACTAGTCCCCTCCACCAGGAACCCTACACAACCCACTGAACCAACCTTAGCCACTGGAGACAGACATGAAAAACAGCGGGAACTACGAACCTGCAGCCTGCAAAAAGGAGACCCCAAACACAGTAAGATAAGCAAAATAAGAAGACAGAAAAACACACAGCAGTTAAAGGAGCCAGATAAAAATACACCAGACCTAACAAATGAAGAGGAAATAGGCAGTCTACCTGAAAAAGAATTCAAAATAATGATAGTAAAGATGATCCAAAATCTTGGAAAGAGAATAGACAAAATGCAAGAAACATTTAACAAGGACCTAGAAGAACTAAAGATGCAACAAACAACGATGAAGAACACAATAAATGAAATGAAAAACACTCTGGATGGGATCAATAGCAGAATAACTGAGGCAGAAGAACGGATAAGTGAGCTGGAAGATAAAATAGTGGAAATAACTACTGCAGAGCAGAATAAAGAAAAAAGAATGAAAAGAACTGAGGACAGTCTCAGAGACCTCTGGGACAACATTAAACGCACCAACATTCGAATTATAGGGGTTCCAGAAGAAGAAGAGAAAAAGAAAGGAACTGAGAAAATACTTGAAGAGATTATAGTTGAAAACTTCCCTAATATGGGAAAGGAAATAGTTAATCAAGTCCAGGAAGCACAGAGAGTCCCATACAGGATAAATCCAAGGAGAAATATGCCAAGACACATAATGATCAAACTGTCAAAAATTAAATACAGAGAAAACATATTAAAAGCAGCAAGGGAAAACAACAAATAACACACAAGGGAATCCCCATAAGGTTAACAGCTGATCTTTCAGCAGAAACTCTGCAAGCCAGAAGGGAGTGGCAGGACATACTGAAAGTGATGGAGAAAAACCTGCAACCAAGATTACTCTACCCAGCAAGGATCTCATTCAGATTTGATGGAGAAATTAAAACCTTTACAGACAAGCAAAAGCTGAGAGAGTTCAGCACCACCAAACCAGCTTTACAGCAAATAATAAAGGAACTTCCCTAGGCAAGAAACACAAAAGAAGGAAAAGACCTACAATAACACAAAACAATTAAGAAAATGGGAATAGGAACATACATATCGATAATTACCTTAAATGTAAATGGACTAAATGCTCCCACCAAAAGACACAGATTGGCTGAATGGATACAAAAACAAGACCCATATATTTGCTGTCTAAAAGAGACCCACTTCAGACCTAGAGACACATACAGACTGAAAGTAAGGGGATGGAAAAAGATATTCCATGCAAATGGAAACCAAAAGAAAGCTGGATTAGCAATTCTCATATCCGACAAAATAGACTTTAAAATAAAGACTATAGGAAGAGACAAAGAAGGACACTACATAATGATTAAGGGATCGATCCAAGAAGAAGATATAACAATTGTAAATATTTACGCACCCAAAATAGGAGCACCTCAATACATAAGGCAAATACTAACAGCCATAAAAGGGGAAATCGACAGTAACACATTCATAGTAGGGGACTTTAACACCCCACTTTCACCCATGGACAGATCATCCAAAATGAAAATAAATAAGGAAACACAAGCTTTAAATGATACATTAAACAAGATGGACTTAATTGATATTTATAGGACATTCCATCCAAAAACAACAGAATACACATTTTTCTCAAGTGCTCTTGGAACATTCTCCAGGATAGATCATATCTTGGGTCACAAATCAAGCCTTGGTAAATTTAAGAAAACTGAAATTGTATCAAGTATCTTTTCCGACCACAACGCTATGAGACTAGATATCAATTACAGGAAAAGATCTGTAAAAAATACAAACACCTGGAGGCTAAACAATACACTACTTAATAACGAAGTGATCACTGAAGAAATCTAAGAGTAAATTAAAAAATACCTAGAAACAAATGACAATGGAGACACGACGACCCAAAACCTATGGTTTGCAGCAAAAGCAGTTCTAAGACGGAAGTTTATAGCAATACAATCCTACCTTAAGAAACAGGAAATATCTCGAATAAACAACATAACCTTGCACCTCAAGCAATGAGAGAAAGAAGAACAAAAAACCCCCAAAGTTAGCAGAAGGAAAGAAATCATAAAAATCACATCAGAAATAAATGAAAAAGTAATGAAGGAAATGATAGCAAAGATCAATAAAACTAAAAGGTGCTTCTTTGAGAAGATAAACAAAATTGATAAACCATTAGCCAGACTCATCAAGAAAAAAAGGGAGAAGACTCAAATCAATAGAATTACAAATGAAAAAGGAGAAGTAACAACTGACACTGCAGAAATACAAAAGATCATGAGAGATTACTACAAGCAACTCTATGCCAATAAAATGGACAACCTGGAAGAAATGGACAAATTCTTAGAAATACACAACCTGCCAAGACTGAATCAGGAAGAAAGAGAAAATATGAACAGACCAAACACAGCACTGAAATTGAAACTGTGATTAAAAATCTTCCAACAAACAAAAGCCCAGGACCAGATGGCTTCACAGGTGAATTCTATCAAACATTTAGAGAAGAGCTAATACCTACCCTTCTCAAACTCTTTCAAAATAGAGCAGAGGGAGGAACACTCCCAAACTCATTCTACGAGGCCACCATCACCTTGATACCAAAACCAGACAAGGATGTCACAAAGAAAGAAAACTACAGGCCAATATCACTGATGAACATAGATGCAAAAATCCTCAACAAAATACTAGCAAACAGAATCCAACAGCACATTAAAAGGATCATACACCATGATCAAGTGGGGTTTATTCCAGGAATTCAAGGATTCTTCAATATACGCAAATCAATCAATGTGATAAACCATATTAACAAATTGAAGGAGAAAACCCATATGATCATCTCAATAGATGCAGAGAAAGCTTTCAACAAAATTCAACACCCATTTATGATAAAAACCCTGCAGAAAGTAGGCATAGAGGGAACTTTCCTCAACATAATAAAGGCAATATATGACAAACCCACAGCCAACATCGTCCTCAATGGTGAAATAGTGAAAGCATTTCCACTAAGATCAGGAACAAGACAAGGTTGCCCACTCTCACCACTCTTATTCAACATAGTTTTGGAAGTTTTAGGCACAGCAATCAGAGAAGAAAAGGAAATAAAAGGAATCCAAATTGGAAAAGAAGAAGTAAAATTCTCACTGTTTCCAGATGACATGATACTATACATAGGGAATCCTAAAGATGCTACCAGAAAACTACTAGAGCTAATCAATGAATTTGGTAAAGTTGCAGGATACATAATTAATGCACAGAAATCTCTGGCATTCTTATACACTAATGATGAAAAATATGAAAGTGAAATCAAGAAAAACCTCCCATTCACCACTGCACCAAAAAGAATAAAATATCTAGGAATAAACCTACCTAAGGAGACTAAAGACCCTTATGCAGAAAATTATAAGACACTGATGCAAGAAATTAAAAATGATACAAATAGATGGAGAGATATACCATGTTCTTGGATTGGAAGAATCAACATTGTGAAAATGACTCTACTACCCAAAGCAATCTACAGATTCAATGCAATCCCTATCAAACTACCAGTGGCATTTTTCACAGAACTAGAACAAAAAATTTCACAATTTGTAGAGAAACACCAAAGACCCCGAATAGCCAAAACAATCTTGAGAATGAAAAATGGAGCTGTAGGAATCAGGCTCCCTGACTTCAGACTATACTACAAAGCTACAGTAATCAAGACAGTATGGTACTGGCACAAAAACAGAAATATAGATCAATGGAACAGGATAGAAAGCCCAGAGATAAACCCACGCACATATGGTCTCCTTAATTTTGATAAAGGAGGCAGGAATGTACAGTGGAGAAAGCACAGCCTCTTCAATAAATGGTGCTGGGAAAACTGGACAGGTACATGTAAAAGTATGAGATTAGATCACTCCCTAACACCATACACAAAAATAAGCTCAAAATGGATTAAAGACCTAAATGTAAGGCCAGATACTATCAAACTCTTAGAGAAAAACATACGCAGAACACTCTATGACATCAATCAAAGCAAGTTCCTTTTTGACCCATGTCCTAGAGAAATGGAAATAAAAACAAAAATAAACAAATGGGACCTAATGAAACTTCAAAGCTTTTGCACAGCAAAGGGAACCATAAACAAGACCAAAAGACAACCCTCGGAATGGGAGAAAATATTTGCAAATGAAGCAACTGATGAAGGATTAGTCTCCAAAATTTATAAGCAGGTCATGCAGCTCAATTACAAAAAACAAACAACCCAATCCAAAAATGGGCAGAAGACCTAAATAGACGTTTCTCCAAAGAAGATATACAGACTGCCAGCAAACACATGAAAGAATGCTCAACATCATTGATCATTAGAAAATGCAAATCAAAACTACAATGAGATATCGTCTCACACCAGTCAGAATGGCCATCATAAAAAATGTAGAAACAATAAATGCTGGAGAGGGTGTGGAGAAAAGAGAACCCTCCTGCACTGTTGGTGGGAATGTAAATTGATACAGCCATTATGGAGAACAGTATGGAGGCTCCTTAAAAAACTACAGATAGAACTACCATATGACCCAGCAATCCCACTACTGGGCATATACCCTGAGAAAACCATAATTCAAAAAGAGTCATGTACCAAAATGTTCATTGTAGCTCTATTTACAATAGGCAGGACATGGAAGCAACCTAACTGTCCATCGACAGACGAATGGATAGAGAAGATGTAGCACATATATAGAATGGAATATTACTCAGCCATAAAAAGAAACGAAACTGAGCTATTTGTAATGAGGTGGATAGACCTAGAGTCTGTCACACAGAGTAAAGTAAGTCAGAAAGAGAAAGACAAATACCGTATGCTAACACATATATATGGAATTTAAGGGAAAAAAATGTCATGAAGAACCTAGAGGTAATACAGGAATAAAGACACAGACCTACTAGAGAATGGACTTGAGGATATGGGGAGGGGGATGGGTAAGCTGTGACAAAGCGTGAGAGAGGCATGGACATATATACACTACCAAACGTAAGGTAGATCGCTAGTGGGAAGCAGCCGCATAGCACAGGGAGATCAGCTCGGTGCTTTGTGACCACCTAGAGGGGTGGGATAGGGAGGGTGGGAGGGAAGGAGACGCAAGAGGGAACAGATATGGGAACATATGTATATGTATAACTGATTCACTTTGTTATAAAGCAGACACTAACACACCATTGTAAAGCAATTATACTCCAATAAAGATGTAAAAAAGTAAAAATAAAATAAATAAAAGAACTTCCTCAAGCATAAATTTGGTAACTCAGTTAAATTCAGGAATTTACATTCTATACCTGGGATAATGCATGGTGTTAAGAAAAGTGTAATGAATATTCAGTCAAAGATTAAGGCAGGAAAGGAGCTGGGCAAATTCATTTAGCCACTGCTAATTTAGATACTGCCTCAGAAAACTGCCCCAGGCATAGGCTGCCCAATACGTAGTGCCTGATGGACATAGCAAGCTCCCACGAACATATGTGTTCATTGATATCAGGTGGTTTAGCGTAGTGGCTACAGTAAGGCAGCAGAATTCTGGAAAATGCTGGACATTAGGAGAAGTTTCTATACATAGGAGAACAGCAGACAGGAAGTATGGAGACGGGACATAGACCTGGGAAAGGTCCATATCCCTCAGCTTTGAATTCAGTAGTATTCACTGCCAGACAGAAAAACATTGGTGTCTAGAGGAATTAATATATAACTGAATCTTAGGGGAGGAAACCCAGGCTGAATTCTAATAGCCTGGCTCAACTTGAAGCACATGGAAGGCTATATTATCCAGAATGGAACACATTTCAAGCATGAGCTATACTGAATTGGTGATGTGGTTAGGAATATTCTTTTCTTCCCAAATAAAGTATGCTTGCAGACACAGTAAGTTCTTTTTCTCCATCTATAGTCCTTCAAAATAGAGTCCCACACTACCAAGTTTTAGTATCAATATTATTTTCAGTAAAATGCTGTTAAATATTAATTCTCTGACAGTAAAGAGGAAAACTTAAGTTAAAAAGTATTGTCAGAGAGGCACACTATCCCACAAGATTCCCAGTTTTATTAAATTAGAGGAGCCAGGATCTTTGGAAAGCAGCTTGTGGGGCTTCTGAGAAGTGTCTGGGGAAGAGCAGGTCTCTATACTGCTATTTACACTGGTCTGTGAGCTCAGATAGTAGGTGTTGATTTTGTGGATTCATGACATACAAGCTTAGGAACCGAGTAAACTTTTGAGAACAATTTTCTCCCTAAGTTCCATTATGGTAAATCATTTTTGCTGATGGTCTTCAAAAAAGAATCTGAGAAGGACATGAGAAATTCCCACAGATTATTTATCTCAGGAATTCACTTCCTGACTCAAGAATCCCAGTCTATTAAGCAATAGGCAGAAGCGGACGAACGGTATCTACGACTCTTGTGAGCAGTCACATGCACGAACTTCCTCTGATCAAGAATTTCCCCTGACCTTGCAATCCTCTCAAAGTTCTTTATTTTATTATTGTTTATAAAAACGAGTTGCCCAATTAATATATGTTCAATATAAAACATTTTGAAGGTTCAGATTAAATGCAAAGAGGGAGGAAATATCTAACCGTAACTACATTGACTTTTTCAATTTAACATGTCAGGGACCTAAGTTTTTTGAGAGTCAGTATTTGTAAGATTAAAACTGCCCAAGGCAGAGCAGAGTATCTGAGACTCCTATATTTGGGGGGGTGGGGAGGGGTGGGGGTCGGGAGCTCTTCTTTTAGCTATAAAATTATTCAGAGCAGTGAAATAGAATTGCTACTGACCTGAACAGCAAGTGGATTTTCTACTCTTGAGCTTTCAAGGGCCAGTATAGTTTCTCACCAAACCTATATAATGATTAGGAAAAGGCTATTTCTAATACTATGGCTCATTCACACAACGGATCATCATGCTTGCATTATGATAAAAATAAATTAGTTCTTTATTCACGAATATGAAACAATATTAAAGATGTATTAATTAAAAACAGAATTAAACTTCATAATAGGTTACGATGTGTTTATGTTTGTGTTAGACAGGTAGGTCTTTTTTCCAGTAGAATATACAAAAAAACTAATAGCTGATGACAGTAGTTCCTTAAGGGTGGGTTGGGAGAGAGGAAGGCTGGAGAGGATGCAGAACATGGGTACTGGTGGCTGGGGAGGGAGGAAGACTTAATTCTTATTTCACTGCCTTTCTTCTGTTGGATATTTTTACTATATAAATATATTGCTATTTTTACTATATAAATATTTTGCTATTTTTATTAAAAACTAGTTAAATAAACATATCACTCCATATGCCTTAGCGAATGGTATAGATTTTAATCTAAAACTTACTCCTTTAGCATATGATTGTTATATCATATCCAAATAATTTTAACATTGAACCTATAAATTACGATTTTTATAATCGTACTCCTTGAAAATAAAAGCAAAAGAGCATTTCACACCAAATATACTTTACATAACAGTTCCACTTCGAAAGTTACTTTTTCAGTTTTTGAAAAATCCAATCTGCTCCTATAGCACCTTTTAACTAGCTCTGAAATATTCCAAAAGAAGTGTGATCTGATTGTCTCATAGGGGCCTCAAGCTAAAAAGGTCCAGAATTAAATTCGGTATTTTTCTCCACTCACTGACCCATCAGCTCCCTTTCCTGTTGTGTTTCTAATCTAAGCAAAAGGCTCTACCCTTAATTATTCCATCTCCTCCGCCGCATCCTGTCAAACTGACCTCCCAAATATCTCTTAGAGCCACTGCTTTCTTCTCTCCTATTAACCTCATCCTAGTTATAGTTTAATAATAGCTGAGTCCCAAGAATTTTGCAGCAGTTTAATAATTAGTCTCCCTTCACCTCTTCAGTCTTTCCACTTAAAGTCCATTCTCCACAAACTTTTTTGAAGACACAGATACGATCATGTTGCTTCCTTCAAATGACTTCTTTATGAAAAGGTCAAGGCTCTTAATCAGCTGACACTTGTCTAATTTTCCATGATCAAATTTTGTCCTGTTTTCTCTATATATTCTGAATTCTCAGGCATAGTACACACTCATGGCCTCTGCTTTTCTCAACAGGACAATTTTTCTTATGAATTTGTGGAGTTTAAAGTGTAGTTGGGCAAAGAAGAGTCCTAAGAAAGAACTTCTGCATATATCCCCAGGAACAGACTCAGCAGTGAATAATTGAAAAAAAAAAAAAAATATGGGAAAAGTTGGGCTTACTCTCTAAACAAAACAAAGTATAGACATAAGAAAACTTTTTTCCCCCAAAGACAGATATGAAGGAAAAGACTGACAAGAAATGAAGCATGACCATGATTGATTGTACTTTTCTTTTTGTGAAAGTGGGAAAAGGCATTGAAGAATAATATTGCTTTATTTTTGTTATTGTCTTGACCTATAAGAGGGTATAATAAGTCATTTACATGAAAGTATGAAATGATGTCCTAGGAAGGAAGTGGCAATATGGTAATTCAGGCAGATGAAGAAATCCACCTTTCCCGTGTCCCTGAAATTCCAGGCAAACCGCACTCATTACCTGATATCCCTGAAGTAGCGCAGCTTTCCCACACCTTTAGGCATGCTGCTCTCTTTCTGCCTGGAATAGCTTCCCCTCTCTTTGCCTGACAGTTTAACTCTTATTCATCTTTGAGGTTTCTATTTCAGTGTCAACACCTCTGTGACTCTTTCCCCATTACTCTCCTCTGCTGTAACACTCCCCAATGTATATTGAAGCTGTTTACTCACTTGGTTATTTCCTCAAATATTTCATGCTTTCTTCAAGGGCACTACTGTATTCCTAGTATCTGTTGTGAAGTAAGAACTCTACATTTGCTGAGTAAATAAAGGAAGGTCTCTACTACAAGTTCTGAAGAAAGAAACAAATAGCAGCACCATTAAAATTATTAGGTGGGGTCCAGGTTTATAATCATTAACTTGAAAAAATTAACATTCAGTCCACAGTATAAGTTCAGGTTAATCCACTACAAGTTACCAGCCTTGTTACCATCATGAGGCAAATCATCCAGTCCTTCTTCCCATGTCCTACTTTGTTCACAAAGAAGGAACTTCCACTCTCTCAAAAATACTACAGTGAGACCATCTACTTTTCTCTGACCTCTCACTTGTTCCTTTCCTTGGAAGGAGGAGTAATTTATATGATGGGCATGACGGTGGGAGTCTGACTTACAGTGATCTACATCTCTTTTTTCTAATGTTCAATGTCAATACGCTTAAGGTTGCTAAGCATGTGTGACCTTTCCTCTGGAGCTTTCTGTATGCAGCTCAATGTGAGGCAGCTAATAGAGCATGTGCTGCTTTGCAGACCCAGCTCTCTCCAAATGTAAGTCCCAGTGCCTAGACATGTGAAGTCACCCATTTTGGTTTCAGAGGCAAGAGAGGTTTTCCAGTCTACCTCTATCAGATATAATTCAGAAGATATTTTCATCTATATCTGAACCTTCTATTTCTCAATTACTATAGAATCTATCTGTGTGGGGTGAGAATAGCACTCTCAAAACCAGACAACGCTTATTAGACCTCATAAATGCACATATCTACATGCAGTAAAGCAATCTTTTGGCTTTCCAGATGTCAGAGTTACCATGTTGGTGGTTCCACCAGTATTGGAATCAGAGTGTAACTAGGGGTTACTTTAATGAAATGGTGGGAGTTATTCCATGAAAACAGGATAATTAGATTCTATTCCCAAAAAACCTATTCATAAAACAGAAATTAGAGCTCAACTCTTCTCCCTCACCACCAGACCCTTGGAAATCCCTTAGACATTCCAGCAAAGTTACTCTCTGTGGTTCACATTGCAATCAAGACTTGGCCTTTGCTCTTATGATGGTTCACTTGGCCCCTGCATTTTACTTCTAAAGCTGGATTTTACTAAGCTCTGATCTATTCTCATGTAGCATCTTCTTCCTTCACGCAGGCCAGACACCTCCAAATGACAAAGATCGTGGAAAAAGGCAGGATAATATCTCTTTATCTGAACATGGTCTTCCTTTCACTTTTCTGATTTAGGACTAAGATAAGGACTTAGAGATGGGGTCATTTGTTTTTCTCCTCCATCCTAAGGAAGGATTTGGGAAGTTAGTTGGTCCCTGTCTCTTTATTTTATGGTAAAAAGCCTTTCCCTAGAAGAAGTCAAATTGTATAGCATAAATATGGGAAAATACACTGTGGAAGAAAATATCCAGGAATAGGTTTTGCTAAAGTTTTCTGAAAAAAAAAAAAATGGGTGAAAATTAGCCAAGAGAAGTTTTGGAAAAGGAAGCACTTAGATTGCTGTTCATTTTAATATGGGGGTTGGTAGGAGGTAAGTTAGGATGTATGGGGAGGTTCCTATGAGTGGACTCCCTTATGAAGAACTCAACTCTTGTATCTTTACATTAGAAACTGAAAATATACTATTTACCATAAAGCTTTAGTTTTTCTCTTTTTTTGGTTACCATCTGAAATTGTACTAATACTTCAGTAAAGAAAATCATATACAGATACATATATAGCTTGATGGTCTTGGAGAGGCTAAAGGCATGAGGTGGTAAAGAGGTAGGATAACCTGTTTTACTCTCTTGAGAGAAAGCAACCTTCCATGCAGACAGTGGCCATCATCTCAGGAAGAGTGTGACCTCACTCCTTTCCATTGTAATCCTTAAGCTAGGATGCAGCTTTTCTCTGAAGGACAGGGCATGATGCATCCTGTTTGTCTCACGGATAAAAAGATATGCAAGTCAGAAAATCTAATGATGAATTTTAGAGAACAAAACTATGGTTAATTTTCAGGTGAAATACTGACTTGAATGAACATGAAAACACAGTTGAGAAAGAGCTAAATCTAATACAACATGGAATCACAGAACTTAGAGCCAGAAAAAGCTTTAGAAATTATTTAGTCTTCACTTCTGGTTTTGAATCTAAGGTTTAAAGATGTTAAAATCTTGTCCTAAGATCACATACTGTGTGATGGGGAGTAGGGATGTGGTGTAGCCTAGAAACCAAGACTTCTGTCTATAATCTGTGTCCCTTATATACAACCCCATGCCTATTCCTAAATGGCCCCTATTAGCTGTGATGAAAACCAGTCCATGCCTCAAATCAGCAGGGTCCAAGAACGATCAGTTCTCTAGCTGACTGTACCTGATGAGCTCTATGACCTGGATTTCTCCTGCAATGTCTCAATTTCCCCTTGCCCAGTTGTTTTTATGACCTATTTAATAAGTCATAAATTATGTTCTAAATTAAAAAGACAATAACTTGTAAGACTACATTATGAGAATAATGTCATTGGTAAGGAATCCTATGTAGACTATTATTTTTTAAATTTCATAGATATCTATAAGTTCTGCTTAGGGGAGCTGGTTTGAACTAGATACAAAGAAATTAGCCATATAATGATTTATCTCTTTGGCAAAGCCATTTTCTTAGTTCTTCAAAATGACTCCTGCTTCAGAAATGAACACATGTCCAAAGCCAGTATACAAACCTAGTGGTCACTACAATAACATTGCAAAATACCATCTGATCTGCCCAAATACATATTCTTAGACAGTTCTAAAAATGGCTCCTTCCCCCGGGATACATATTTCTATTCCTTTTTTGTGAATGAATGTGTTCCTACTCCTGCACCCTTCATTTACAGGAAGAGGAAGAAACATTGGAATTACTAAATGGAGCATGACTTTTTTTCCAGACAGCAGGCCCAACCATGAGAATTAGAACGTCACTTGGCAACCGGATCCCTTTTCTATCCTCAGAGACGATGACACTTCAGGAAAGAGCTTACCTCCACACACTTACTAAAGCCTTATAAGGTCAGGAGTGTTTGCTGAGAAACATTTATTTTCCTCTTCTCAATTTAAAGGCATCACAATTTTTTTTTTTCAGAGAGGTTTCGATTCTACAAAGTAATTCTAGTAAAGACACTTTGGATCTAAAATTTATTACATTAAAAACTACTAAAATCAGTTCACTGTAATTTGCTTCAATTTAAAATATTATCATGAGAGTATGGCTTTTTATTTGTGTGTGTGTGTTTACTAAAATCAGTTTATTGTAATTTGCTCCAATTTAAAATAATTATCATGAGAATTGGTTCTTATATTTGTGTGTGTTTTTAAAAAATCATCTTTTAAATCCTTTTTATATTGTTTCATCCTAAATATATTAAAGTTAATCAAAGGCATGGTTGTTTTTTAGCTTAACTGGCAAAAATGGAGAAGAAAATTGCCAAATTTTAAGACATAGTCAATACTGAGAGTAAACTTATAGAATAAAATGTCAAATTCATCTTATCGGTAAACTATTTGCTTACATTCTTTAAGAAATAGACCAGGAAACCCTGTCCATTAATATGAGTTGATTGTACCTTTAGGATCCCTCCTAGTAACTCTGCCTGCCTAGTTCCTTCATAACAAAAGCCAAATCCTCAATAATAACTCTTGGTAGCAGAAGAAAGTCACTTTGGGCAGAAAAGGAAAATATGCATCCCAAAGGCATGGAATTTACTTGGAAAGACAAATATAGAAAGCAAATTAGTGGGATAAATATTGAGAGGTCTTTAATAACTAAAGTCTCATGTATTTAAATGTTACAAAGCAGAGGCGAGCTGCCCGAAGGCCAGTCACTAGAAGGATTTGTTGAGCTCTTACCCTGTGACATCATGAAAGTCTTTGGAAACATTAAAACATAAAAGTCTCCACCCTTCGGATATCTAGCCTCCAGAACTGAGGGACAATACATTTCTGTTGTTTTAAGTGATCCCAGTTTGTGGTACTTTGTTATGGCAGCCCGAGGAAACTAACAATAAACTTGTCTGTCCTAAAAAAAAAAAAAAAAAAAAGTCACCACCCCACTTCCTTCTGAGAGAGATTCTAAATGCCACTGAAAGTTCAAGGTACTCAAATGCCTTGATCTCTTAAAGATCTCCACTCCTGAAATAAGGATCTAGGATGTTTTAAATGTTACCTGGTTAGAGTGACAAAAATAAAAAAAAAAACACTCTGTCAAGTTACAGAAAGTGTTATTATAAAACAGCATAGAAACTGATTGCATTCTGACAAACAAGGACAGTTAAGCTTAATGACTGAAGCTTTGATAAAATTTAATTCACCCTTCTTTTCTTTGTTATTGTATTATATTTGGCATATATTAATGAATTTATGAGTGATTTTCCACTTTAAAGCAAGAAACTCAAAAGGAATCTCAGAGGTCTTTTTTGGAGATATGTTAATGCAAAAGGTAATTTCTATTTCTTTAGATAACACAATATTTTACTAGTTTAAAATAATATGAATCTGTGGTTATTGAATGGCGTTATATTGCTGGTGCTGCTAGAGACAGTCTTATGATGTGTGGAGCTGGAACCGAAAGTTTAGGTGACCTCATTTCAGCTGCTAAGTTCAAGTAGTAGAATTTTGTTGATTTGGCATCTCTTTTTTTTTTTTTTTTTTTTTTTTTGCGGTACGCGGGCCTCTCACTGCTGTGGCCTCTCCCGTTGCGGAGCACAGGCTCCGGACGCGCAGGCCCAGCGGCCATGGCTCATGGGCCCAGCTGCTCCATGGCATGTAGGATCCTCTCGGACCGGGGCACGAACCCGTGTCCCCCGCATAGGCAGGCGGACTCTCAACCACTGCACCACTAGGGAAACCCTGGCATCTCTTGACAGCACTCAAAATATATAATTCATCTTTAAATTCAGGTCCTGCTCCTACCAATCATTATCTGATTCATAAAGGTCCTTTCTTGCCTAATAAGGCCTTTGTTCCATGGGATAAGAGATACCCAATATTTTGTCATTGAAATGAACTGCCCAGTTTTTACCCATATTATGTCAGTAGCAGAATATTCCTTTACTGTACATCTACTATATATTGTATATATATAATCTTGGTGCAAATATTCATAAATTGTTCTCAATGTTTTTGATTCTGTGCTGCTCCTTATTCTTTCTGTAACAGTCTACAGGCATACCTCGAAGATGTTGCGGGTTTGCAGCAATAAACCGAATATCACAATAAAGGGAGTCACAAATTTTTTGCTTTCCCAGTGCATATAAAAGTTACATTTATACTATTCTGTAGTCTGTCAAGTGTGCAACAGAATTATGCTTAAAAAAACAATGTACCTATCTTAGTTAAAAAAATACTTTATTGCTAAAAAATGCTAATTATCATCTGAGGCCTTTTGCTGGTGGAGGGTCTTGCCTCGATGTTGATGGCTGCCGACTGATCAGGGTGATGGTTGCTGAAGTTTAGGGTGGCTGTGGCCATTTCTTAAAAGAAGATAATGAAGTCTACTGCATCACTTGACTCCTCCTTTCACAGATGATTGCTCTACAGCATGCAATGCTGTTTCATAGCATGTTACCCACAGCAGATCTTCTTTCAGAATTGGAATCAATCCTCTCAAACCCTGCAGCTGCTTTATCAACTAAGTTTATGTAATATTCTAAGTCCTTTGTTGTCATTTCAACACTCTTCACAGTTTCTTCACCAAGAGTAGATTCCATCTCAAGAAACCATTTTCTTTGCTCATCCAGAAGAAGCAACTTATCGATTCAAGTTTTATCATGAGATTTCAGCAATTCAGTCACATTTTCAGGTTCCGCTTCTAATTCTAGTTCTTTTGCTATTTTTGCCACATCTGTAGTCACCACTTCTACTGAAGTCTTAATCCCATCAAAAACATTCATGAGGATTGGAATCAACTTCTTTCAAACTCCTGATAATATTGATATTTTAATCTCTTCCCATGAATCACAAATGTTCTTAATGACATTTAGAACGGAGAATCCTTCCAAAAAGGTTTTCAATTTACTTTGCCCAGATCCATCAGAGGAATCACTATGTATGGCAGCTATAGCCCTATGAAATTAGTGTCTTAAATAATAAAACTTTAAAGCCAAAATGACTCCTTGGTCTATGGGGGCACAGAATGGATGTTGTATTAGCAGGCATGAAAACAACATTAATCTCATTGTACACCTCCATCAGAGCTCTTGCATGACCAGATGTGTTGTCAATGAGCATATTTTGAAAGAAATCTTTTTTTCTGATCAGTAGGATGCAACAGTGGGCTTAAAATATTCAGTAAACCATGTTGTAAACAGACGTGCTGTCATCCAGGCTTTGTTGTTCCATTTATAGAGCACAGGCATAGTGTTCTGCCTCTTAATGGCCCTAGGATTTTCAGAATGGTAAATGAGCATTGGCTTCAACTTAAATTCATTGGCTGCACTAGTCCCTAACAGGAGAGTCAGCCTGTCCTTTGAAGTTTTGAAGCCAGGCTTTGACTTC
Organism: Phocoena phocoena; assembly: GCF_963924675.1. NCBI lineage: Eukaryota > Metazoa > Chordata > Mammalia > Artiodactyla > Phocoenidae > Phocoena > Phocoena phocoena. The sequence goes on along the minus strand of NC_089222.1, from coordinate 93,311,566 downwards.
TCCTCTCTAGCTATGAAAGTCCTAGATGGCATCTTCCTCCAATAAGGCTGTTTCATCTAATATTGAAAGCCTGTTTAGTGTAGTTACCTTCATGAATTATCTTAGCTAAATCTTCTGATAACTTGCTGCAGCTTCTACATCAGCACTTGCTGCTTCATCTTGCACTTTGATGTTACGGAGATGGCTTCTTTCCTTAAATATCATGAACCAATTTCTGTTGCCTTCATTCTTCTCTTCTGCAGCTTCCTCACCTCTCTCAGCCTTTAGAATCAGAGAGAGCTGAGGCCTTGCTTGGGATCAGGCTTTGGCTTAAGGGAATGTTATGGCTGGTTTGATCTTCTGTCCAGACCACTACAACTTTCTCCGTATCAGCAGTAAGGCTGTTTCACTTTCTTATCATTCATGTGTTCACTGGAATAACACTTTTAATTTCCTTCACTTTAATTTTCTTGTGCATTTACAACTTGGCTCAGTGTTTGGTGCAAGAGCCTAGCTTTGGGCCTATCTCAGCTTTAAACATGCCTTCCTCACTAACCTTATCACTTCTAGCTTTTGATTGAGAGTGAGAGATGTGCAACTCTTCCTTTCACTTGAACACTTAGAAGCCAGTGCAGGGTTATTCGTTGGCCTAATGTCAGTGTTGTGTCTCAGCGAATAGGAGGACTGAGGAGAAGGTGAGAGATGGGGGAACAGCTGGTCACTGGAGTAGTCAGAACACATACAATATTTATCGATTAAATTCGCCCACCTTATATGGGCTCAGTTTGTGGCCTCCCCAAACAATTACAATAGTAACTTCAAAGATCACTGATCACAAATCACCATACAAAATATAATGATGAAAAAGTTTGAGATATTGTGAGAATTACCAAAATGTGACCCAGAGAGATGAAGTGAGCAAATGCCCTTGGAAAAATAGTGCCAATAGACTTACTCAATGCAGGGTTGCCACAAATCTTCAATTTGTAAAAAACACATCATCCGCAAAGCACAATAGATCAAAGTGCAATAACCTGAGGTATGCCTATATATGCCATCAAGCCTTTACGGCAGGAAAATGTAAGGAAGCTAAATTAAAAATAAAAATCAGAAATTTTATCTTGGATAAGAAGCTAGGTGTAGACTCTATAATAGGCTAATAATAAAATTTTAGATTATCTATTTTTTTCATGTACTCTTTCATTTGAAACGATTTTATCAATAAAAATTTTGTTCATTATCATAAAAATTTTACAATTTTTTATAATTTCATAACATCATTTTATATTTCCAGACATTAAGACAAGGAGCTTTCCTGGAAGAAAAGCATAAAGGCTCAATATTAATTTATTAAAATTAACCTTTAGGATTACTAGTAGGAAAAAGTCAAATAATAATAGCTCTCTCAAAAAAACACAGTGGTAGCTGTGTTTAGAGTATGAATATAGAGGAGTTTTTAGGTTAGATTGATACATCAACATTATTCTTGGCAGAATATATTTACTCATTCATTTATTTTAAAAATTATTTATTAAGGATTTATTATGCATCATGGTAGGTAACGGAAAGCTATGGCTCTTGCTCTCAAAGAGGGCATGATCCACTGAGGAGGTAAACACAGCAAAATAAATGCAGTGATTGAATACTTGTGAGGAGACTCTAACCTGGATTCAGGATGATAGAGAATAGAGGAGGGGAAACTTCCTAGAGGGGGATTCTTAGTTGATGAGGAGGAATTGGTAGGATAAAAATGGGTAGGCATGTTAAGACCAGGAATAGAGTCAACAACAAATGCAGATAGGCTTAAAACAGATGGTTTTCTAGGGAACTTCACTAATGTTGCTAAAGCACAAAGTGAAAGATAAAAAATGGCAATGGATGGGTAGAGGGAGGGATGGAAGACAGATTGTGGAGGACCTTCTATGTCATGTTTGGTATCTTGGTCCTTTTTCTTATGAGCAAGGGAGAGATGCAGAAGGATTATAAGCAGGTGTAGACATATGGAGAATGAATTCGAAATGCTTAGCCTGGAGCTAACTGAGATGCTGCTAAAATAATCCACTTTAAAGATAATAAAGTAATAGTGGAAAGAAGAGTACTATAGATACATTTGAGAAATATTTGGGGGTAAAATCAGAGGATATTTATTGAATGGTAAAAAAGGAGGGTGAAGAAATAATTAAGAATACATATTTACAGTGTGGGTGACTAGGTAGACAGTGAAGCCCCTAACTTGTATAAAAGATCCTAGAAAAGTAGGTTTAGAGAGGAAGAGGAGGGGCTAATGATATTTTAATTTTAAAGAGGGCTTTTGGCCATTCAAATGGCAGTATCTGGCAGACATTGAAATGTATAAGGTCAAAACTCAATAGATATTTTTAACTGGGAATATCAATTCAGACATCATTTTTATATAGCTGGTAGTTAAAATGATAAGTGTGGGCTGAGATCTCCTAGTGAAAGATTTGGAATAAGAGTGGATCAACACTGTATTTAGAAAGTTTTATGTGATCAGAGAAGAAAAAGTCCAATAAGGGGACAATAGAATCGGCTACAAGGTATTAGGAAATTCAAGCTAGAGGATAAGTGCCAACAAAGTCTGGTAGGTAGAAAGTTTTATGTGTTCCTATATGTTTCTAGAAAGATGGACGGAACAATTATCAATTTTGCTTGCTACAGAAAGTCCAGGACAATAAGGAATAATATTTACCTATAGACACTGTGATGAGGAAGTCATTAGTATCTTAGTGAGAGACTGTCCAGGGCTGTGATAGGAAAGAATCTTTATTACTATGCATTAAGGATGACCACATGAGTGACAAAGCCGTGACAGAAATATAAACCAATCTTGGAGAAGTTTGGATGAGGAAGTACTGAGAAAGATTAGATTGTTCTTAGAAGGAAATATTGCCATTAAAGGGAAGTTTGTTTCTTTATAATGGGGAAGACCTGAGCATATTTAAATGCTCAGAGATAAGAGCCATTTGAGAGGGAGAGGTTGAAAATACAGAGGTAAGAGGTAAGATGGTCCTTAACTAACAGAGCAAGACTCCAGACGAATCAGGATGGCACAGGCTTATTGGTTGACAATAGGTGGTAGGTGGGAAGTCAGTGAATTCTTACATATGAGAGGGGAAAAAAAAGTGAGCTTGGGTTTGTCTATAGACAGATTTGTAGATTTGGAGCCTGGACATAGAGCTAGATTGTATCTGAAGGCTTCAATGGTATCAGTGCAATTGGAGATAAGGTCTTCTGCCCAGAAAGAGGGTGGTGGGAGTTGATCAAGGAACTTAAGAAGAGAGATTGGAATCTGGAAGACTCATTGACAGAAATGGAAGGAGGAGTTGACCAAGGACAATAAACACATTAACTATTGATGCAGAGGAGCCGTTTGAGACTTAAAACTGTGTACCAGAGATGATCACAGTCTGCTTGGTTTGGTAGTTTTCTGCACAGGTTCTCAGTGCCTAGGGGATAGGAGCACAGAAGGCATATTTTAGCATTAATGTAAGTTTGGGTTTTTTGAGTGAAGAAAGCAGCAGAAGAATGTAAGGAAATTGAGCGTGATCTAAGAGTCATTCAGGTAATCAGATAGAGAGCTGGAGAGTAAAGAAGTCAGAGACTGTAGCGAGGTCTAAGTGTAGAGAGAAAATAGAGGGAAATAAAAAATATGGGAATCTAAATTGTTAAGGACAGAAGAGAAGAGCCTAAAAACACAGGAGGTTGTGGCCAGGGATTAGAACTAAAGGGAAATTATTTGTTTTTTGTTTTGTTTTGTTTTGTTTTGCAGTACACGGGCGCCTCAGTGTTGTGGCCTCTCCCGTTGCGGAGCACAGGCTCTAGACGCGCAGGCTCAGCGGCCATGGCTCACGGGCCTAGCCGCTCCGCGGCATGTGGGATCTTCCTGGACCGGGGCACGAACCAGTGTCCCCTGCATTGGCAGGCGGACTCTCAACCACTGCGCCACCAGGGAAGCCCTAAAGGCAAATTATTGAACAGACTGGGACTAAGATGTGATTTGGCCAAGACCACAGTACTGTCTAACATCGATCTTAATCTCTATGGCTCTAGGGTGTTCTCATCAGTTACTTCTCAATTTCTGTTCTACTAAAAAAAATTTTTTTAAGTATTACTTCACAAATATGGAGACAAGGTAGTGTGTGCTGTTAAGAGGCTTACCAAAGATAATAGGGAGTTAGTGAAGAGGCAAAAATATAAGTCAGGGTGTTTGTTGGGAAATTAGGTTAGAAGTGTCACTGAAACATTTGAATAAAGTCTTATAATTTTTTCTTCTTTGAGAGATATAGGGGGACTTCCCTGGTTGTCCAGTTGTTGGGACTCTGTGCTCACAGTGAGGGGGGCCCGGTTTCGTTTCCTGGTCAGCGAACTGAATCCCACATGCTGCAACTAAAGATCCCACATACCACATCTAAGACCTGGAGCAGCTGAATATAAATAAGTAAATAAATAAATATTTTTTAAAAAGAGAGAGATATAGGTTTTATCACAGAACATAGCTGTAGAACTCTATACTTAACTAAGGATGTTTGAAAGAGTAGCACAAAGATGCCCACATTCTCTTTGGTGAGGCATTCAGAAGAATTACCAGCACTTGCCCAATGTTAGGAAGAAAGAAAGAATTAGAGAGAGAGAGCAAGAAAGAGAAATAAGAAAGAAAGGCAATTTACATGTCTAATGAAGTCTATCAAAATATAACAAAATAGAAAGTTGAGTTATACTGCAGGATTTCTTTTATATCACACACCAAAACATCCTAGAAATCTCTGCCTCTGTATCTTAATATTTTACAAATCCTCTTCTGTCTCTCTTCTCTACCTAAACAAACAAACAAAAAAACCCCCAACCTTCCCTGAAACTCAGACTACGATGGCTAATACCTTTCTCTTCCTTCCCCACTCATCTTCCATGCTCTTCTCTACAGGCAAATCTCAGCCTTCCCCTTCACTAAAATTCATCTTATTGGATTGCAGAAAAGTGAAGGGGAAAATAAGGGAACTGAAAATCTAATAATACGATGATATGTATTTTTCTGTTTGCTAAACTGTTGCTAAATTATTACCAGGAACAGGGCTAAGATATCCACATGTTGTTATTCTATGTTTGCATATTCATGTAGGGAATAAAGAAGCAGATGAAGAGAAATGCTGTTAGAGTCTTTTTTTTTTTAACGTATTTATTGGGGTATAATTGCTTTACAATGGTGTGTTAGTTTCTGCTTTATAACAAAGTGAATCAGTTATACATATACATATGTTCCCATAAAGTTTCTCTGTCTGTCATTGTCTTTCATGTCTGTGGTATCATATGATAGTGAGCTATCATATGGGCTCTGGAGTTGGGCTGCTTGGGTTTAAATCCTGGCTCTTCCACTTATGAGCTCTGTGCCTCTAGGCAAGTTATTTAGGGAAATTAAATATACCTGAATTTCCTCATCTATAACACAAGGGTGATGATAATAGCATTGAACTCACCGAGTTATTATGAGGATTAAAGGAGATAATATTGGTAATATACAGTAAGTCCTCAATAAATGTTAATCATTATTACTTTGACTGCTAATACAGAGAAAAGAAGAAAAAGGAGGTCAGAGAGAAGAGAACCTAAATGTGTCAGTTTACTCTAGAAATAGTCTGTGAAATAGAAAGTTATTAGAATTTTTCTTTACATTGAAGTGCTCAAAGCTAGGAAACCAGCAAACCTTCAAGTGTTTTTGACAGTAGGTTCTTCGGATATAAGATGACTGTTTAGTGGTCCCAAGTAAGATTTAATTACACAATTGAATTCCGAGTGAAGTGAATTAGAAAGACAAATATCATATGATATTGCTCATATGCAGAATCTAAAAACATATTGATTCAAATGAACTTATTTACAAAACAGAAACAGACTCACAGACATAGAAAACAAACTATGGTTACCAAAGGGGAAAGGTGGGGGGGAGGGATAAATTAGGAGTTTGGAATTAACATATACACACTACTATATAATATAGTTAACCAACAAGGGCCTACTGTACAGCACAGGGAACTCTGCTTAATATTCTGTAATAATCTAAATGGGAAAAGAATTTGAAAAAGAATAGATACATGCATAAGTGAATCACTTTGCTGTATACCTGAAACTAACACAACATTGTAAATCAACGATAGTCCAATATAAAATGAAAAATTTTTAAAAAGCATACATGAAATATGTGCATATTTCTCCAGGAAGGGGCATCGGTTATCACAGAGAGAACTTCCATTTTATTTGATGACATAGTAGACTATAGGGTTCATAATATAGAAGGATTAATGATAATTGTGAAGATAATACTTTTACACTGTAAAGTTGCTAGTTATAAACTAAAATGATATGAGTGATTAAGATTTGTTAGCGGATGATTATGAACATAACTGCAAATATATGTAATATCTTTAGAATACTTGTAACAAATGTACTGCACCCTTTCAAATGATAAGTTGATTTTTAAATGTGATTAAAAATAGTAGCTGACATTTATTTTATGGAAATATTCTAAGATCTTTTCATGTAGTAATTAACTTCATACTCACAACAACCAGAGAGGTGGGCTCTATTTTTATCACTTTATGGATAAAGAAATTGATGGAGGGTTGAGTAAAATCATATATACAGTAAATAGTGTACTGAAACCCAACCAACTCTATATTACCTCCCCAAAATACTAAACATAGCCCATTATCTAGATTTTTTAAAATAACACATGAATGAAATCTTACTTTACCAAGGACTAGAATAAACTTTTAATAATTTAACTCAAAAAAAATTTTTTTAATTCATAGTTGGTGTTTCTGTGTACTTAATGTAATTATATTTGCAATCCAGGATTTTATCATTTGCATTTACCATTCAATAGAAGTTAATTTTCAGAAGCACTCTTAGAGAAAATTTGCCACTTAAAAACCTAACTTTGAAAAAAGTAGAATATAATTTACTGTTATATAAAAACAGAAATTTACTGTTTCAAACAGTACTAGCCTTGAACACTAATCACAACACACTCTTAACTTAAAAGGTTAAATTAGGCTTTAAGGGAAAAATAAAATGACCGTTGTTCATGATTATTAATTTGGTTAAAAGTTTTGAGAATTTGGTTTCATCATAAGCCAGGGAACAAACTGATTTATGGAAATATATTGGTCTATTTAATACATAATAGAATAAAACCGTACGTGCAAGTTTTTCTTTTTCTTTTTTTTTCTTTTCGAAACCACAATCTTTTAGAGGGCTTAAATTTACAGAGGAACCCTGATGAGTAGCATGTGTTGAATATGTAAAGCTGGGCTTGGAAAATTATACTACATATACAAATTCTTTCATATGAAGTAGGATTTGTGTATACTATCTTTGACTTTACTTCATGAATAGGCACAGTAGCATACTTATATTAGTTGCTAAATGTTTTAAAACTGATTGTAGGCCATTAAAGAGGTAGAGAATACAAAAAGAGAGGAAGCAATCTTACAGGTTCAGTATTTTAATGAAGAAGCTGGTTCCTCAATGTCTACAGGATAAACTCTTAACTTCCTACTATACCTGAAGCTGGGCCTTTTCTACAAACTTTACCTGTCTGCTCCACAGCTACTTTCCCTAGGCAGGAATAATAAACTCCAGTAAGTATTCCTGGTACCTATAATGTGTTTCATGGAAAGTCTATACCTTTCATAAACTGCTGGTAAAATCCTGGTTCAAGATCTGGTTTAAGAGGCTCCTTTTCTTAAAATTTGCCTTAAGTTGTTTAAGCAGAGTGGGTCTTTTTATCTCTTGAGCCGGTTTTATAAGCAGTCTATGTCATTATTATTATTTTTTTCATATATATATGTGTGTGTATACACACACACACACACACACACACACACACACATCTCATCTAGTTCATTGTGAATTCTCTGATGTCAAAACTATGTCATCTTTGTGAATAAGTCCCAAGCAGAACATATGAGACAAAGCAGTATCTCAATTTATCCTGAGACAAAGCAGTATCTCAATTTATCCTTGTTGAATGAATTATTAGAGATATTTCCTTTGGAATAAAAATAATTTAAAAATCCTAGCCATCACCTTCAGGTCATTCTGAGAGGAAATGTCATAAAGGAGAAAAACCTGGGTCAAGATCAGGAATCATGGATTCTTGTCTTGGCTCTCCCACTAACTCTCTCCTTGGCTTTTCTATAGACATGAAATGTTCCTGAACAATAACTAAATCATCTACAAAATAAGGACTCAGTTGCTTCTTTAAACGTAAGTGATTTTTGGACCCAATGAACAACAAAATACATACAGAAATTAATTATTTCAATAATGACCAAAGAGTTTCCTGGAAGAATTATTTGTGAATGAAAACTTAAAAAGCATATAATAAGGATTTACACCGTTTCAGAATTTTAAAACTTAAAAAAACATAAATACAAAGCTTCAAATATTTAGCATAATGATTCTACATGAAATTTCTTGAAAATTTACTGTTTGTATATTCTCTTTAAAGTCATGTCATGAAATAAGATAAATTCTGTTTTATTAATCTCATTCTTATGTAAATTTTGATTGATATGAGTTGATAAGGCATAATATTAAACGTTAAGACGCTTGATCTCAAACAAAGCACTTCTTTTTTGGTCACAGTTGTCCTTTTTTCTTACATCTTTATTGGATTATAATTGCTTTACAATGTTGTGTTAGTTTCTACTGTACAATAAAGTGAATCAGCTCTATGTATACCTATCCCCTCCCTCTTGAGCCTCCCTCCCACCCTCCCCATCTCACCCCTCTAGGTTGTTACAAAGCACGGAGCTGATCTCCCTGAAACAAAGCACTTTTATAAATACTTACATTTATTGTTGCTTTTGACAGTTTCCCTTAAATATAGGACATCTCTTCTGCGCTTGTGTTCTAAACTAATTGAGTTAAAGAGTAAAGCAGATAAATAATAACTAATAATAATACCACTAATTACTTCAGATAATGTAGTTTTTAGGTCTGTTACTGTTAGGCAAGTAGATTTTGTGCATACAGCTCTTCAGAATTAATCAAACAAGATATAGAAAGTACTGGGAATCTGCAGGGCTTCCCTTTAAAGAGAACGGAGGAAGGAAGGGTCAGCCTATTTCTCCTCCCAAAGATATAGCACTTCTTATCCCCTGGGGAGGAGTGAATGAGAGGCTGGAGAGAAGCCAAGAGTTTCATGTTAACTGATATACCTTCGCATGGAAGAAGGTATCAGTAGTTGGAAGTAAGTGTTGGCCCAAATACTATCACCCATAACCTCCAGGTATGTGCTTGAGGAAGAGTTTACAATAACTGTCTAAAGAGATAAATCAGAGAACTCATAAAAATACTTTGCATGAAACCAGGGTATTTATGACTGGATGACAGTCATTAGAGGCAGATTTCATCTATTCTGATATACTTTCTTGCCTTTTGCTCCTCATTTCCTTGGTTACCCCTTGCACAAAACCCTCAGAAGGAGCATTAGCGGACGACACACTGGCAGCAGCCAAAGCAATGTTATGCTCATACGCCATGGCCTCTGACTCTTCTCCAGCCAAGTTTCTTCAAAATTCTCCAATTTTCTGACCATATTCATGGGAGCTTTTGGAGGACAAGATGTAAATAAGGATTTTCAAACCAGTGGCTCACAGACCGACTAGTAGCATGATTTTTGTGGTATGTTCGTTTGGATCTTTACTGTGTGTTTTATTTTAATTATATTTATTCATTTACTTTTGGATCTTAGGTAGAGAAAGCTGGATAATTGCACTCCTTAGTCCATAGCATGTTATTATCATATGTCCACGTAATACTTTTTTTTTTTAATTTGGTATTCCTCTCTCATTTCTCATATCAGTCTTGCCTCGCATAACCAAGGCAGGATTCTAATGTGTTTGATTTATGTCATTCAATATACATGAAATCTTATAAAATATTTTGGGTTGTTTTTTATGTAAACATTTTAAATTTATATAAATGATATTATGCTGGAAATCTCATTCAATTTCTTTTTTTCTCAGTGCTGTGTTTTATAAATCCATGTGCTATACGCCATAAACCATTTTTATGAAAGTTGAATCAGTTCCCAACATTTACAAATTAGAAGATTTTTACATACAAATGCAGATTGTTGGTTTCTCTTTGAGTCTATTTCTGCATGGCAAACAATCACAGGACCTTTACTGACTACTGCCTTAAGAAGGAGCATATGCTTTCTATTTTTCTTTTAGACACTAGTCACTCATTAGCTGTTCCCTGTAAGCATTTCAATTTGCAGCCTCTAGAAGCTAAGAAACATGAACGTGGCTCATGGGACACTGTGGCCTGTTAAACTGTTATATTTTCCTTCCCTTCCCCCCTCCCTTGTTCCCAGCACTAAGTCTCCAGTTTAACTTCTAACTACCAGTATCTTTTTCTTGGTTATTAGCAACTTTTTCTTGAAGGACAAAAAGTGACTCTAGGATTCCTTTCCATTTCCACATTTGTACATAATTCAGCCCTTTTTCTCCATTAGGCCCTTCTACTATTTTCTATGCAAACACCCGTTCTTTTACTTTTACTCAAATTATGCACTTTGTCCTCATTTATGAGATGCCATCTCCATCAGTAAATATTATTCCCATATTTCCATTAGAGCCCTGTTGTTTTTCACTCTTCTATACTCTCTCATAGTACTCCCTGTTCTATCACTGCTTCTAAAACCAGAATCCCCTACACCCTCACACATATCTCTTCTTTTGAAGTAGTATATGCGTTCTGCTTTTACCATTCATTCATTCCTTCAGCCAGTCAACAAATATTTATTGAGCTACTACTAGGTGCTAGGAACACTGTTCTAGTTTCTGGGAATACAGAAATAAACAAAAAACAAACAAAAAGAACAAAATTATCTTCCTATTTCCATCCTCATGACTCATACAAGATATCAATAGTTGGGAATATGCAGTGGCCAAACACCATCACTCTTCCACACCATTAAGTGGCTTTTGTAATTGGTTCGAAAAAATGTATGACTGCTCTTATTGACTTTTATAATTTTCACCTGATGCTTAAAAATAGGTTGAAAATACACTTAAGTCTTACCATCTATTAGATTCCTCAATCAAGTTGGAGAATAATAGGTTTAGATTTAGTTCCAGGTTGATTTTACTAAGTTTACTGCAAAGTCAGCAAAAAGCAGTGGAAATAACATACTCAGACTCAGGATAAGTGTGGGAACTTCTCCCTAATATCTCCTTATTTCTTTGTGGAGCCAAATCCTAAGTTTGGTGGTCACTACAGACAATACAGAATGAGGAAGACACCAGGTCAGAGGATCCAGGCCATACGGTGAACCATCAGGCTTGGGCGGGGTGGGGGTGGGGGACGGGTGGTTCCTTACTATGCTCCAATCACTTACCTTTCTGTCTTATTTCCAATGTGATACTAGACCCACAGGAGGCCAGGCCATGCTGACCACAGTAAGCGAGAAATTTCTTATTATCAGAGCCTCTCACTATCTCTAGATGAGAGGAAGTCTGGCTTATAAGTGTTTGAGGTGAGAAGGTCGCTGATAAGGAGGTTGTAGAACCTGCATTAAATGGTAGATCTCTTCCCTAAAGGGGGTAGAAAGAACACACTTGAGAGAGTTCTCTGAAAATTTACTTTGTGCATCTGGCGATGTAGTCCCTGGCCTCAATCCTGAATGACCAGAAACAGGGTGTTATCCATTGAAAGCTCTTTGTCTTTTCTTAATCTGATTCAAGATCTGGTTTGTGAAAGTCCAAGGCAAGACAAGCTCAAGACAAAGAATTGTATATACCTATAGGAAAACTGTATATACCTATGGAGATTTTTATATACTAATTTTAAGTTGGATTTCAATGATTTTTGTTACTACTACAGCTTGAATTGACATTTTTTTGTTAATATATACAAGATATTTCTGATATTTTGAAGTTAATGTCTTTCTTTTTTTGGTGAGCATTGTTTAAAGTAAGAAAGTCAATAAATCAATTTAACAATATCATACAAACCTACCAAATGTATTTGTTCTCAGTTGGTAAATGAATCATATTCATGCATTTTATTTATAAAAATAAAATTTTTTTCATGCTAGTTTCAGAGAGACAGGATATATTAACGAAGTTGCTTTCTATTCTGTGACAGGCTCTAATGTTTATCGACTACCTACTACGTGTCCAGCACTGTACATGTTGCTGTACATATTCTATTGAAATTAATTCAAGTTAAATTAAGGATGGGGTTAGTATTTCTATTTTAGATCTGAGGATAATTAATATCACAGAAGTAAGTAACTTGGTGGAGATTACATAGATAGTATGTGGAAGAATTGTAATTAAATAATGATATTAAATAAAGCCTACACACACACACACACACACACACACACACACACACACACACACACACACTTTGAAGACTAAGCCAACTGTTCAGAACTTGGAAATGAACGTATCTGATTCCAGGTCTCATACTTCCCCTATTTTAATAATGATAGTGATAAGAAAGAGACAACCTGCCTTGATTCTCTTCCCCAGAGCTGGCATGGCTAGGTAGGTTTAACCAGTGTGATTTGAGGGGTTCCGGGAAGGAAGGCTTACTCAGACCCAGACTATCTCTATACAAATCCCCATCTGAAAGGCTTCAATTTAAGAGTCAATATCAATAAAACTTCAGGAATTTGTTGATCCAAACCATTTCCAGTGGTGACAGATAACAGAGAACACAGTCCCCAAGAATTAAGACAAAGGACAACATATAGGTTTTCCCCGGGAAGGAAAGCAACAGGTAATACTGAGAAGGCCATAGAACAGACATGAGGCAGCAAATAGTAAGCTGTACTTATTTACAGTTTTCTCAAGTTTTCTCTGCTCAGTACATGGAAAGGCATCAGTTCTGACCTTTAGAAAAATATTAGGTTTTGATATGATATTTTCAATTTGGTATAAAAATCATTTAAGAAAGTAAACGTAGTACCCTACGATGTCTTAATTGGCTTTTTTTTTTTTTTTTTCAAATAAAGCATACCTGCTTCAGATGTGTTCTCTTCTGGTAACGTGTGTTATCTCAAGGTCAAACGAATCCCAGCAGGGAGACCACAAATACACAGCATTATAAATGACCTCTGGAGAACAGAAAAGTGAATATTAATCAATTGTAAGCACTCCGAGACAGCAGGAGACTCTTTTGGCTAGGTTGCATGACACTTCTTCTAATGGCATGACTACTTGACAGCTCTTTCATTCTGGGGGAAGAAAAAAGTTGAACAAGAGTCAGGGAGGTCATAAGCGAAATCAAAATCTCAAAGGAGAAATCAAACCCCAGAAGTACTCTTTAAAAAGATGGACAGTGTATCCAATGTGTAGACATGTTACAGTGACTCATATTTGATTTTAAAGTATTATACAATCAGCTACTAAGCATCAATAATTTCAATCCAGTGAAGACAATGAAGATTTTTCAAAAACAAAGACAAAACTAGAAAGATTTGCTCCAAGCAATTAGTTAATTGGGGGGCAGCAAAACAAAGCAGAACAATTAAATTATGCTTTTTATTTATTTTTTTATTCTTTTTATATTTTTAATTTTTCTTTTTGCGGTACGCGGGCCTCTCACTGTTGTGGCCTCTTCCGTTGCGGAGCACAGGCTCCAGACGTGCGGGCTCAGCGGCCATAGCTCACGGGCCCAGCCGCTCTGTGGCATGTGGGATCTTCCCTGGCCGGGGCACAAGCCCGTGTCCCCTGCATTGGCAGGCGGACTCTCAACCACTGCGCCACCAGGGAAAACCTGGTTTTTATTTTTATTTTCTTACCACTAGCAATATAGTCATTGGTTTTCTCTGTTGACTGAAAAATCCGAGTTCCTATTTATAATTCATTCATCCACTTATTCCTTCAATGAGCATAAAAAATTTAGCTCTACTATATGCTAAGGACTGTCAAAATCACTAGAGTGAAAAAATACCAGAGGAGGAACTTCCCTGGTGGTCTAGTGGCTAAGACTCTGCGCTCCCAAGGCAGGGGGCCTGGGTTCAATTCTTGGTCAGGGCCCACGTGCTGCAACTAAAAGATGTTGCATGCCACAAGTAAGACCTGAAGCAGTCAAATAAATATTAAAATTTTTAAAATACCAGAAGATAGGAGAGGTGAAATGGAAAGTCAGAAAAGAAATGGAAAATTTAGTACCTGGAGAAGGAGGCAATGTATAGGTCAGGAGAAGGGAAGACGCCTGTCAACGCGGGGGACACGGGTTCGAGCCCTGGTCCGGGAAGATCCCACATGCCGCAGAGCAACTAAGCCCGTGCGCCACAACTACTGAAACCCGAGTGCCTAGATCCTGCGCTCCTTAACAAAGAGAAGCCACCGCAATGAGAAGCCCCTGCACCACAATGAACAGTAGCCACCGCTCACCGCAACTAAAGAAAGCCTGCGCGCAGCAACGAAGACCCAACGCAGCCATAAATAAGTAAGTAAGTAAGTAAATAAAGAGAAGGGAAGAAACTGAGTGTCAGGGGTATAAGGTTGAAACCCAAAGAACAAACAGGTGGAATGGTGAGTACTGGACCTTCCTCCATAAAAAAATCATCATCTGTCTGTTTGCACTTTTGATGTCTTGCCTACTGTAGTTGCTGGGCTTCCATACTTGTGGAAGTTGTAAAACATCCTGCACCAAGATAGTTTAAGTGAAAGTTTCTGTGATTCTAGCTGTCACGTATCTACTTTGTATGCTAACCCTGGTAATTACTAAATGCTGATCAGAAATGTTGGTCATTTTAACAATGCAAATTGACTCATATTAACATCCCAGCTGAAAAACGCTTTAAAAACTTCCCATTGCACCTGGAATAAAGTTCATCCTCCTTAGCATCACCTGTTAGGCCTTATGTGCTCTGGTCCCTGACTACTTCCCCAATTTCACGCTCAGTCACTCACCCCTGACTCTCTGTTCTCCGTGTGCATTCACCTGCCTTTAGTGCCTCAAACACAGAGGCCAAGGCTTCTGCTTGTGCTACTCCCTTTGCCAGGATTTCCCACTCCTACACCCACCACCCTCCATCTGACTAACTGCATTCATCTTTGCAATTGGATTTCAAATGTCCCTCCCTCGATGGTTCTTCTAACCATCAACTCTAAAATAGTCAGTCCCTCATTATTTTCTATCATTGAACACTGTCCTTTGTTTTTCCTTGTAGCACTTGTTCAAATTGGAATTGTATGACAGTATATAAGGCAATTATATTATAAATTACCTAGAGTACCAAAAGCTCCATAAAAACAGGGACCATGTTGTTTTTCATTTACAATATAATGCATGATTTATAAGAAATACTAGATAAGTGTTTGTTAAAAGAGTGAATAAAGGCTAATTATGAATGACCCTGAAGAATATGGGTAATTAATTATTACATAATACAGGCAGGATTTTAGAGTCAGAACATATTTTGAACTTAAGGTCTCTAGAGAGAGATTTAATAAGTACAGTCCATGGTGGTAAATGCCTGAGCTGGATGACCTCCAGCCGTCCTAGCCACATTTGGCACCTTAGGAGTCCAGAAAAGCTGGGTCCAGTCTTGGCTTTGTGGTCCTGTCCCTTTACTTCTTTGGGCCTCAGTTTCCCAAAGTGTTAAATGAGTGGTTGAACTGGATGGCCTTTGTGTTTCTGTATAAAAGAAAATCACATCCTCATGCGTGAATTTGAGAAAAAATTCCAATGAGGCACTAAGGATTTCAATGCTTAACAGTCTCTTGCTGTGTCAACTTGCTGGCATGGTGTCTGAAAGTTAAGGACCCAGGTATACGTACTCACTTTTCCGCCATTCATTTCACCTAAAGAGCATATCTTATCTCTCCATGCAGAGATTAGAAACATGTATGGGCAAGCCCTCAAAGAAAGCAACCATCTGACTTTCTAGGCACCCTTAGCACTTCAGCATCTAGGTCTGGCACAGAATCACAGAACTCTACACGGCGGCTGCCTTCACTATCACGTGTGCATACTGAATAAGACATTTCTGCTTTACAAGAAGCAATTTCAGAAAGTCAAACATTCAGCTGCTCTAATTTCATATGTCGCTACCTTAAGGAAGTATTTTATAGGCTATTTTGGACTTCTTTCTTTTTTTAGCCTGTGCTCACATACTGTAAGAGGAAAAAATCCGCAATATATGAATGCATACTTACCCAATGTGTTTGTTACTGCTACAATGAACTCTTTTGACTCTCAAAGTACTATTCTGCTGAAGGACTGGGCCACCCTTTCTCAAAGTATCAGTGTTGTAGAGTACCTACCAGGTGGTTTGGCATGTTTATTATGTAACCACTGTTGATAAAGTTCAGTTCATAGCCAGGAAATAATAGACCTTCAACTGAGGTTCACAGGTGCAAGTGTGATAGAAAAATCTGTTACTGAGCTCACCTGTGATTTATGTAAAGAAATTTTCTGAGTTGAAACATGACTTAAACTGAGAACTACAAGGCGTCACAGACTCATTTTACAATCTAGGAGAAGGAAGTTTTATTTCTAGTGTTTTCTATCTTAAGAAAGAGAAATAATAATATCAGACACATGTCTTGGACTTCAAAATAGTCATTATATTTGTGAATTAGTGGGATAAGCCCTGATCTGATAGATAGATCCTTTGTGAATACAGAGCTAAAGAAAGCATTATGGATATGTTAATGGGTGTCTAATGATTAGATTTGGAGTGAGGCAGTTTCATAAATTACTATACTAGTTATGGGTTGAAATTGAATGAAATAGCACTGGAGGTACAATTGGACCCTGGTGGAACCCATGACTTTGGTTTACACTGCTTCTCCTTTTGTCTGGAATACGCTCTGTGCTTTTTCTTCCAAGAATGAATATCAGACATCAGCATGAACATCACCTGCTCTATAAAGCGTCTCTTGACTTTGCCTCTCCCAAGCAAACTGACCACTTTCACCTAGCCTTTTGTCTCCATTGCCTCTGGACCCAGCACAAACGCCTGTTATAAACTTTAACGACTAGGTTTAATTGATTCCTTTTTTGGCAGTAAGTCTCAGGAAAGAAGTCACCATCCTGTTCCTCTGTTTACCTTTGACTTATCTCACTACTATAAACCAGAGCTAAAGAAGATGAATAAAGCATTTACCCTGCTTGGGAGTTTCCAGTATGATCAGACCCCTAATAAATGTCATTCTTGATACCTGGTATTAATAGCTTGCCAAAGATGAAAGATTATTCTCAGTGGAAAACCAGCTTTGGAGTCTAGGAAAAAATTAAGAAGTGAAATGGATTTTGTTTCCCTCTGCTTCCCATTCTATATCTTTCTTGCACTCCTCAGATTCCCAGAATCTTTATGTTCACTTTAGGGATTCAGAGTCTTCACACGAGGTACCTAGACTAGGTCTGCCCTTCCCAGAAAAGCCTCATGTCCCTCCATTTTCTTTCTTTTCTTCTAATTCCAACTCTTCCCAGGGAAGACTTCCTATTGTACAGTAAATGTTTATGCTGGGTATTGTTCTGATTATCTGAACAAAGTAATGTATATTACACAGTGAGGTATAAATTATTGATGCCTTATGGGGTATCAGTAGAAGACCTTGAAATAAGAGAATGTGTGGGCTTACAGGGAGATACTGTTCAATTTGACCGTGAACTACTAAACAAAAGCCTATCTACCTAAATCTTCTATTTTTGTTTCCAGGATAGGGTAATAAACCCCTTAGATGAGATTCTCTTCTCTTTTACATTCAATTTCCTGAAGGGGGAAGAAAATGCTCTCTGGGATTTGGCTAGACAAGGGGACCAGAGATGACTAATTTAAAGATTATTGTTGCCTGTATTTGGCACTGTTTATATTCTATCTCACATCCTTGGTATGTTTACATATCCTAATAACCTCTATTTATTTTTTGAATAATCTTGTTTCATAAATAATTTATAAGTTTCATTAGAGTAGTCTGCATGGGTTACAAATTATCTTCTGGATTAAGTTGAGAATTTTAAAGACTAATTTACCTCCCTAGTCTCTTGTTTATTTTGGCCAATTCATGAAGTATACTTTCCTCCAGGAATGTAGAAAAGGGAAAACAAATAGGTGTTTTATTAAGGTGTTGTAGGTAGACAAGTAAAAAGATAGAAAAGTCATATATCACCCATATTTGAATTTTGGTCTTAGGTTTCAATGCAGGGATACACCCATGAACTGGTTATCCTCTGCACTGTGAAAGTCATTGGTTCAATCATCCCTGTGCGATTGTCATAACTTACGGCTGCTGGATCTCCAAATAGTTGGTTACTGTTCCATGAAGTCATGAAGCCTGGGATGACTGTCGTACTCTCTGACCAAACCAGCTTGCCTCTCAGCCCTACAGTGGTGTCCCCTCCTTCTCCGTGAGTGCCCCGCTGTGCTTCAGCCATCCTCAAAAACTTCTCCATCAAAAGTAAATTTTTCCCCCTTAATCCACTGCCCCAGGGATTGTTGCTCCATTTTCTCCTAAGATCCATTTTAAGAAATGGTTGTCCAAAATCATTACTGGAATCTACTATTTGTTCTGAGGAAGACAGACAAATATCAGAACAATTTATACTGAATTGACTTGGGTCTCTTCCACCTAACATTATATCACATGTATTTTCCTATCTTATTTAATAGTCCTGTAAAATGACTCCCTTGGCTGCCTAATATTCCATAGTATAAAATAGTATGCTTTATTTTACCAATCTCATAGTGTTGGATATTTAGTTTCTTTCTAAACGTTCACTGTTACAACAAATGTTCCGCAAAAATTTAAATATTAAAACCCTCTATTACCTGACTTTTTCCATGCTTTTTTATTGATGACTGAAATGTAGTTTACTTGCAAGGTACTAGTTGGTACACTAATTGACCTTGGGTAGGAGCTGGGGATACACTTGTTCAATTATGGATTTGTCACCATTTTGGCAACTGAGAAGACATTCTGAAGCCAAAAGAAAATTGTCTTGATTTATTTAATATTTTCAGTTCACTTTACCAGTATTTTTATTGTCCTAATAGGGTTCTTTCAAAGCTTTTCTTAGTGAATTGAAGTAGTGATGAACCTATGAGCAGAACTATTGTTTTAATCATCTGTGTAACTCCCAGAGATTAGTAGGGTATCTGCTACATATGAGCACAAAACAAAGGAAAGATGAATTGCAAATAGCAAAAAAAACTGATGGCCATACATAAGAAAAGAAAGAATCATTTTGTCTCTGTATATGCATTTATCTACATCACCTATTGCCTTGACAGCTATTTAGAGAGGACTCTTCTTCCCTTGAGAAAAACCATATGCTTTAACACAGAAACTTCCAGAAGGTCAGAAAACACAGCATTTCCATGGAGTACTGCTTTGCATAGGGCTACTTGTGTTAGAGCCAGGAAGCCTGCTTTTATGGACTCAAGGGGACTATGGGCTGTTCCTGCTGGATCAAGCTCTTGCTATTTCTTTCACTATGCTTCTGGCCATAGCAGAATCTGGAACAGCCTGTAAGCTGGAGTGTGTTGGCACGTGTACACAGCTTTACCATCTGTTTTCCTTCTTCAATTCATCAATTTCCTCTACTTATGATCTCGCCCATCATTTAGTACAGTTATGAAAAATATGTACTCTGAGTATTTTGTCTTTAATTACTTTTATAGATCTTTTCAAAGGAAATTGTGCTGTAGTATGTGAGTAATGATAAAGTAAAATGTAATTGAGAAAAATGTAGTAAATCATTAAAATTAAATATTTACGTCTCAACTAATTAACAAGTCAATGGAAGCTGTGGTTGAGAAAAGGAACAGTTGAGAAGAGGAAGCTTCGTATCACTGTCTTTGACAAAGGCAGGGTCTGACACTATTCTGGCACGAGCTTATTTTCTGTTAACTCCTTTAGATTTATGTTAAAAACTTATAAAGCGAGTTCCTCTACACATATTATTTGAAATATTTAAATGCTAATATGGACTGTATCTATCTCTTATGGAAGCTGGAAAATGAGAGCTTCCTTGAGAGAAGAATCACCACCATTTATAATAGCTAAAATAATTGGTGAAGGCTGAAAACATTTTGACATTTCAGAAGGGATATATTTATGTTAACACAGGAATTATATTTCTGTCGTAGATGATACAAATGTAAGTGCCACTCTGCCAGGGAATTTTCCCAAACCTCTTCAATTCATGGCAAGCAACCACCAGATGGGTAGCATTATCATTCTTTTATAGGGGAAAAAAAATCTGGGACAAAGGATCAGCTAGAAGAATCAGAAAGAGTGAAGGAAAACAACTATAAAGATATAATAAAGGATACATGAATATATTCCGGATCCTATAAGTACCGAGAGGAGTGCCCCTGTCGTGGTAAAAAAAAGATTTTAAAAGAATATTAATACACCACCCACAGAACTGTCTGACAAGGAAATGGTAACTTGCTGAATGAACATAATGTAATCTAATGAGTCGGTTGCAGAATTAGAAATGCAACCTAAAATTCCTGACAAAAATCATCAATTACCAGAAGCTGCTCCCCTTCATATCATTTTAGCTTTATTACAAAGAATGCCTTGTGGCCATAAAAATTTAAATTAAATTACAAGGTGATAAAAATTCTGAAGGCAGTTAAATTTGTATTTTTCATTCCTCAAGGAACTAAGAAACGAGAAATACTGCACTTAAATGAATTTTCTGACCATTTACTAGTCATTTTAAATAAGAGTTTATAATTTGGCTTTAAAACCTGATGGCAGCTCCATGATGCAAATGCAAACTTTCCTAACCCTTTGAAACAAACAACAAACACTTTCTTTACCTGTTAACATTTGTTGCAATAACTTAAAATTGTTCTTTTGTCTAATAAGGTAAAGTTTATTAGATTCAAAACTAATTTACTCCCCTCCAGTCTGCCTACCATTTCTCCCCCCTATTTTACATCAATCTGCAGAAGAGGAAGGAGCACGGAGGACTGTACATGAGACTTTTTTAATGGGTCAGGCCTGGAGGTGTTCCACATCATTTGCAGTCACATTCGTTGACTAGAACTCAATTGGATGACCATACATAACTGAAAAAAAGGTGGCAAAACTAGTGTAGCTGCATGCACCCGAGGAAGAGAAAAAAGTCTCTGCCATTGGTGGAATCAGCACGCTCGTTCAAAGCCTGGAGAACCCTCCATCTGAGGTGGAGAGAAAATATCCGTAACCAGAGTGGGTTTGGAAACTGAGGTAGTGATAAATCAATGTATCAGACCAAAGAGGAGGGTCAACAGAAGGCTAAAATAAGGAGGAGTAGACATTAGTCTGCAGTGAGAAGATCCAGAGCACGGGCTCCAAATGCTTGTGGGGCCCAACTATAACGCAGTGTCCTGGGAACAGATGTTTCGGGAGTCTGGAATAGTCACTGAATAAGGCCCATTTGAATTTAGATCCCTTCTTGCCTTGACTGGTTTAATGGGAGAGGGTATGTGTGCAGAGATTGCTGCTGCTCTCTGCACTGACATTAGGTGCTTACAGATCTGTCTCTTCCACTGGACTGAAAATTCCACAGAAGCCAGGAGTGTTATCTTTATTAATCTGTGTATTTTTGGAATCTGGCATCTCAAGTAGGCCTTTGTAAACTAAACTGAACTGATTCTGTAGGTATATCTTACTTTTTTTTTTTTTTTTTTTGCGGTACACGGGCCTCTCACTGTTGTGGCCTCTCCCGTTGCGGAGCACAGGCTCCAGACGCGCAGGCTCAGCGGCCATGGCTGACTGGCCCAGTCACTCCGCAGCATGTTGGATCTTCCCGGACCGGGGCACGAACCGGTGTCCCCTGCATCGGCAGGCAGACTCTCAACCACTGCGCCACCAGGGAAGCCCTGTAGGTATATCTTAAATGTCATATGGCCTCCGACGGGCATGAAATAGGTTCTTGTTCATAAGATTTCCTCATTTTTAATGAAATATTACAGAATTTTTAGCTTGCAAAATTATTTATAGAATTTGGATCCTCAATATTAAAGAAATTTCAGGGCTTCCCTGGTGGTGCAGTGGTTGAGAGTCTGCCTGCCGATGCAGGGGACACGGGTTCGTGCCCCGGTCCGGGAGGATCCCACATGCTGCGGAGCGGCTGGGCCCGTGAGCCATGGCCGCTGAGCCTGCGCGTCCGGAGCCTGTGCTCCGCAACGGGAGAGGCCACAACAGTGAGAGGCCTGTGTACTGCAAAAAAAAAAAAAAAAAAAAAAAAGAAATTTCAGATTTTATTATCATATGTTGACACACCCAATGGGGAATATAGTATTTCTATCCTCTCTATTAAGCACCTTAAATATCCTAAGTAAACATAATAAATACATAAATAAATCCTTAAAATGGAAGAAAGGAAGAAAATAGAATTTCCAGATTGAAGAATACTAACAAAGAGGATATCTCAAAGTCTAGAATTATGGTGGGGAAATGCAAAATATAGAAGTGACCTAGAAGTATACTTGCAGTGACCCTATTATTCTGAATTTTTACTTGGAAGCCTAGTTCTAATTTTGTCATAGAAGAAATTTTACAGAAATTCCCTTTATAACCAATTTTACTGCAAACTTTAGCCTGGAAGGGACTGAAAATCCTATACGAAGTCTTGTTGAGGTGTCCTAACACTGTAGGTGAATTGAAGATGGATGCTGACAAAACACTTTAGTGTATGTTCTTGTAACAAGCACAGAAGCTTTGCATCTGTGTCCCATTTTCAGACAGAGTCACTTTGTGGTGGTGCCATCTACACTCAGTCCAGAGGCATGCTTCTTTTCAGTCTGGAGAGCTTGCCATTGAGCCCCAGTAAATCTATTATACATCTTTGAATTCGCAAATTGAGGGTTTCACTCTTTTCTAAGCATCAGTTGATTCACATCCAGCCAATTATTTCTCCATTTTCTTTTCTTGTCCCTCAAAAGTATGAAAATGTGGAGTCTTCTGCCTAAGGCACTAAAAAGGGATTAGCAATCCTTACAAATCCCAGCTTTATTTCCCCTCCTCTCTCCAAAAATGACTTCCTTTCTCTACTTTCCTTTTAAACCCATAAAGACCTGGATCATCTACAAATATGTTCTAAGAATTCTCAAGAAGCTTATGATAGCTTTTCAAGATTCCTGGATAACTCTGTGAACATCACTTAGTACTTAAGTAAAATATGTATCAACAAACATCTTTCCTCCGTCCCTTCCTTTCCTTCCTTTTTTTTTCTTACTTCTTATTTATCTAGCTATTATTTGGTGTAAATTTTAACCAAACATCTATTCATTTACTTATCCTTTTAAATATATAAAATTTAATGTTTAAATAAATTTTAAAAGATAAAAAGGGGTGCAGTGAAAAGTCTCCCTTACACTTCTGTTCCCCATCCAATAGTCCCCAGCCCCTGCTGTCATTCTGCACTTTTTATTATTTTCCCCTTTATTTCTTAATATAAACCTGACTACCAACTTCAGCATATGAAAAGACTTTACTTCTCTGCCTTTCAACATTATTTTTAGTAAAGTGGCACTAAGATTTACTTGGATATATTGTAATATTTCCATAAAGAAAAGGAAATTGGAAGGATTCATTGTGTATGTGACAGCAGATATATTAGTAATAAATTTAAATTATACTGAATACTTGACAAGAAGTTTAATATAAAAAGTTGTTCTTTATATGTTATTTCAACATTGGGTCGTCATAGAAGGGACTGTCTAAGAGTAAAAGCAAAGCTGATACCAAAATCCATTCAATCCAACTAAAACTAGAGCTGATATCTATCCATTCTTTTCCTCGAAGCACAACCATAATTAGAACATATATGTGAATCGAATGATGGAAAGAGACCATTATTGTGATATTTAAATAAGGTCTGGGTACATGGAAAAGAATAAAAATCCTCAGTGAACAAAATAATATGGGAAGGACAAAATTTTGCTCTTAAAGGGTATATGGGTTTAAGAAATAAGCAAGATTATTATAAAAACATTTTATTATCTCTACCAGAGAAAGATTTGCATACTCAGTAGAAGAAGAAAAAGGATAGGCAGGAAAAGGAGAAAGAGGAGGAAGAACAATTTCTATTTTCACTGGAATCAGTCAGATCTGCCTGGGTTAGAAAACCCAAATCCGGCATTTACTAATTGATGATATTTAAACTTGGTCCTCAGTATCTTCATCTAAAAAATGAGAATAATCGTAATGTCTGTTTTAAAGATGAAAAAGTGCTTTGCAAACTATAAATAGTATTAAAATAGTTATTACTTTTAAACTGCTCTTCTATTCTTTCCAACTTTCTTTAGCAAGTTACTAAATTCAATCAGAGAAACCTAGCATTGGAATCGCTGTCATGCTAATGAGTACACATGGCATCCTTGTACAATTCTCCACTCAGTAGGTGTTAACACTGTGGAGGAGTAGCTCGCAAATATACGCCATATTTGTCTGAACTAGGTGCCTCAGTCCCACAGAGCTTTGCATTATTTTGCAGGTTGACAATGGCCCACATTTCAGTCTCTACCTACCTCATTGGTTATGCTTTTGTGCAAGACAAAACTTGCAGAATTGTAAGCTGGGCTTTGGTTGGAAGACTTTCTGGAGGGGAGCTAGTCTAGTGCTCTCCCTCTGGAGGATACATGTAGAGTAAGGGAATCATTCCTTATGCAGCAAATTCCATTTATTACTGGCTTGCTGTAGATCCACCCTTAACTTCCAAACATTAATCTTAGATTCCCTTCTCTTGAGCCATAGGATACATTTCCATATGGTAAGTCTTAAATAATTGAAAGCTACTATTAAGTTTTCCCTAGGACATTTTGTGGTAGACCTGTTTGGTGTCCTTTTTATTTCTAACAGAACTCTCAATTTTGCTCAAATCCCTACTCAATTCCTCATACATCATCATGTCTCAGCAGAACATGACATTTCCTAGTTCCGGGGAGTCCTGGTTAGTGTGGGACTAATCCCATTTCTTTGAAAGTGATGTGTAAAGGAATGGTAATGAGACACAATTCTAACCAATGCAGTCATAAGAGAAGTCTTCTGAAAAACTTGTCTCTTTCTTCTTTGTAGT
Source organism: Phocoena phocoena (assembly GCF_963924675.1). Classification (NCBI taxonomy): domain Eukaryota; kingdom Metazoa; phylum Chordata; class Mammalia; order Artiodactyla; family Phocoenidae; genus Phocoena; species Phocoena phocoena. The sequence goes on along the minus strand of NC_089222.1, from coordinate 93,286,507 downwards.
GAGCCATAAGAAGAGGTATTCCTGTTAGATGTATTCTCTGAGTTTGATGCCTCAACCTGTCATTACCATGTGAAAGTGACTTTAATTCTGGACCTCTTGTTACGAGAGAAAATACAATTTCTTATTTTTAACACCAATTTGAGTCAGAGCTGTTGCTGGCACCCAAGGGCATTATACAGATGAAGTAGCCTCAGTGTTTTTTTCTTTAAGACTTTCTTCATATGCTTTTTTCCCGAGCTTAGATTATTCTGGTCACTCTCTTATGAATGCTTTTTAACTTGTTGGAGCCCAAGATTAAATGCAATAGTTTCCTATGGGATGTCCAGTTCAGAGCACTCTGCTGACTCATGTGGAACTTATGTCAACACAAAGTCTCAAGACATTTTTGTGCTTGCTTTTGGGACACTGCATCTCCTTCATGCTGTAACAGTGCAATTGTTTGTGCACACGTTTTAAAAATTATCTTTATTAGACTTCCCTGGTGGTGCAGTGGTTAAGAATCTGCCTGCCAATGCAGGGGATGTGGATTTGATCCCTGATCCGGGAAGATCCCACACACCACGGAACAATTAAGCCCGTGCACTACAACTACTGAGCCTGCGCTCAAGAGCCCACGAGCCACAACTACTGAGCCTGTGCACCACAACTACTGAAGTCCGTGTGCTCTAGAGCCCGCGTGCTGCAACTACTGAACCCATGCGCTACAACTACTGAAGCCAGTGTGCTGTAGGGCCCGCATGCCGCAACTACTGAACCCATGCGCTGCAACTACTGAACCCATGCGCTGCAATTACTGAAGCCAGCGTGCTCTAGGGCCTACGTGCCGCAACTACTGAGCCTGCATGCTGCAACTACTGAAGCCCGTGTGCCTAGAGCCCGTGCTCTGCAACAAGAGAAGCCACCGCAATGAGAAGCCTGTGCACTGCAATGAAGAGTAGCCCCCACTCGCCCCAACCAGAGAAAGCCCACGCACAGTAACAAAGACCCAATGCAGCCGAAAATAAATAAAAAATTTTTTAAACTTAAAAAATTTATCTTTATTAAATTATATGTGGTTAAATTATGTCCATCATCCTATTCTGTTGAGATACTATGGAAATCCTTCCTGGAAAACTATGCATTTGCTATCTCTTCCCCTTTTAATCATTCTTAAATATGTGAAAGAGGTCCTCTGTATCTTTGTTGATAAAAACTTTACTCTAAAAAGGGTTGACAGGAAATTTATGATCAAGCCATTAAACAACTTTCTTCTGATTGACATTGCTTTACCAGTAAACTCTTTTCATAAACTTGCATAGCCACTTAAAAATCTTGAGTATACTATTCAGTCCATGGTCTTTCCTACATCCCCAAAACACTATCTATTGCTTTCCTTTGATCAAAAAAAAATTTTAAGCATTCAATTTTATTTTAGTACATTTAAAAATTTAAAATATAAATATTTTCACCTGCCATGGTTCATTCTTAATGAATACAGGCTGATCTTTACTGACCAAATAATTATTCTTAACCGTTTTCAATAGACCAGCTATATTTTTTCTAAGATGGGTAAAATATAGTCTATTTTTAATGCAAATTCAAATTTCTCATTATTCTAAAAGCTTGAGAAATTATTTATTTGACTCTAGATACCAGATGACTATGTCAGTATTCATCGTAGATCATTGCAAGAGGTACAGTGATCTCGTTGGTATATAGTATTAGTTCCCTGAAGGGTAGCGGATGTTGGCTAGGGGGCTAAGACTCATTTAGAGGATCTAGATGCCTCTCATGTATCTTGGACTTCAATGCCTTCATACTCATGCTTGTTCTATCACTTCCATTTGGAATGATCTCTTTTGATGCAGCAGATAATAGAGTACAGTGATTCAAAACATGAGATCTGGCGTCAGGCTGCCTGAGTTCAAAACCTGGTTCTGCCACCTGCTAACTGTGTGCCTGTAGGCAATTTACAGAACCTCTTTAAATTTCAATTTCTCTATTTGTGAGAAAAGGTATGATAATATCCACATCATGGTGTTGTGTTTAGATTTAAATGAGATAACCTGCCTAAAGCCCCTCTTCTGATACCTAGTTCCTGGACATCAACTCAGCAAAATGTAATTATTACAGAGAAGACAAAGGAAGGGATATGGGCTAATACATTCTAGCTGTTATAACTAAGATAACTGCTTTAAGTAATAGCTCTGTGTTTTCTTATTCTTCTTGCACTAAGCAAATATTTTTCACTAGTTGCAGCTCATTCTCAGCACTATCTTTCTTACACTGTCTTGCTTATTCAGATGGGACCCTCTATCCATCTCGTGTGTATTTATAGACATTGCAGTTTATCACGCTGTTCTCTTTATATATATCTCTTCTCTCATAAAGGAACATTTGCAGTTAATAGTCATAATTTTATTTAATGCAACTTTTCTTCTTGAATCAGGTCATGATATCAGCCTCTAACTTTGGGAAATGTGCTTTCCTAATTAGGCCCTGATTACATGCCCAGTATCTCCCTTATTTCTAAGTTAACATCTTCCTATTCGCCCAATGTTTCTGTCTCCTCCAGGATATAAAACAATTTCTAATGGTGTGTCTGAATTAAGTCTAGAGTATATTTTGTCACTCAAAACATAGATCTTGTAAAGAACAAAACTTCCTACAAGACACTTCAGGAATCTATCAGATGTGGATTTTAGCTACATTAGAGCCATGTTTTTCCAGAAGACGAAGTCCCTTACCTCTATCTGCAGCAGCTCTGTTCCTGTTGAGCAAAAAAACCTCTCTCATTGCTGTGTTCTTGTCATGAGTGTCATCTCTTCAAGTTCTAGAGAGATACAGTGTCTGGATACTTAGTGTCCTAGAGTTAGAAGCTGGACTTTTATTTGTTTATTACTCCCTTCTTTTGCTTCACCATTCAGCTGACTGGGACCATAAGTTTTAATTGTAATTATCTTTTCTCTCTGTTTTCTCTTATCACGTACTGGATAAGTCCTCTTTTATTTTTTGTCATAAATAGTCCTCTACTTCTCCTTAATGTAATGTCTTCATTCTCCATTCAGGATTGTGCCAGGGCTACATTAAACTAATGTAGAAAAAAAAATAGCCCTAACATATTACATTTCTGTTTAACAGAGAGCTCTCATCTTTCTCTCCGACTTTGCATGGAGAGTTTGATGTTAAATCTTGAGCAGTTCCATTAAAATGTAATTGTGTCAGAACCTCAGTTTCAGTTAATATTTTTAAAAGATAGGCACTTTCTTGATATATCAATTTCTATTCCTGAGCTATTTCTTTGAAGCCCTGTCTCCTGCTGACATTTCTTCCTCCTTTTAGGTGAGATCAAAAGGCTGATGGGGGCTGCAGTAGAGAGGAATTCCCTTTCCCTAGCCAGATAAATTTTCAGAATTGTATCTGGTATAGTAGCATGATTTTCCCTGAAGAGTGGGCCTTTACTGCAGAGAAGACTCTGGAAGTGTTTCTCAGTGGTCACTCTGTCCTTCCCCTGACCAGTGACAAGAAGGGATCTTTCTCATATCTTCACCATGAAAACCTGGTGGGACTAAAAATAGGACTACCATACGACCCAGCAATCCCACTACTGGGCATATACCCTGAGAAAACCATAATTCAAAAAGAGTCATGTACCAAAATGTTCATTGCAGCTCTATTTACAATAGCCAGGACATGGAAGCAACCTAAGTGTCCATCAACAGATGAATGGATAAAGAAGACGTGGCACGTATATACAATGGAATATTACTCAGCCATAAAAAGAAACGAAATTGAGTTATTTGTAGTGAGGTGGATGAACCTAGAGTCTGTCCTACAGAGTGAAGTAAGTCAGAAAGAGAAAAACAAATACCGTATGCTAATGCATATATATGGAATCTAAGAAAAAAAAAGTCATGAAGAACCTAGGGGCAAGACGGGAATAAAGACACAGACCTACTAGAGAGTGGACTTGAGGATATGGGGAGGGGGAAGGGTAAGCTGTGACAAAGTGAGAGAGTGGCATGGACATATATACACTACCAAATGTAAAATAGATAGTTAAGTGGGAAGCAGCCGCATAGCACAGGGAGATCAGCTCGGTGCTTTGTGACCACCTAGAGGGGTGGGATAGGGAGGGTGGGAGGGAGGGAGACACAAGAGGGAAGAGATATGGGAACATATGTATATGTGTAACTGATTCACTTTGTTATAAAGCAGAAACTAACACACCATTGTAAAGCAATTATACTCCAATAAAGATGTTAAAAAAAAACCTGGTGGGATTCTGGGGGAAAAGTCCGTGAAAGTGCTGGGACCCCCTAAGGACTGAGGCCTCCAGAAGTTTCTCCCTTTCATGTTAGTCCACCACACTTAGCCTCTAGCAATTCCTCACAATTAACAATTTATGTGTTCCTACAAGTTTATGGCTTTAGTGCCTTCTGGTTCAGGTATGTAGATCTAAGCTGTGATTTTCTGTATTCACCTGTCTCTTTAGATTTTAAGTTTAACCTCCAACCTCAGTTCTCGAATGGGTCTAAGAAAAGTCATTGATTTTTCTGTTTAGTCAGCTTTTCTTTGCTGTAAAGATGGGAGTGATGACTTTTAAGCTCATTACATGTTGGAGCTCAAACTGGAAGTGTGCTTAACTTTAAAAAATAATGCTAAACTGCTTTCCAAAGCGGTTTTACCATTTTATACTCCCACTAGCAGTGTACAGAGTTCTGCACTTCCCTACCAAAACCTGAGATGGCCACTATTTTTAATGATAGACATTCTAACATGTTATCTCATTTTGGTTTTAATTTTTGTTTCCCTAATGACTAATGATGTTGAACATTTTTCATGTGCTTACTTGCCTTCATCTTTGGCGAAGGGTCTGTTCAAATAGTTTGCCCATTCATTTTATTGGATTGTTTGTTTTTATTGCTAAGTTTTGGACATAATTCTTATTATCAGATATGTGATTTTAAATTTTTTAATTATTTATTTATTTATTTATTAATTTTTGGCTGAGTTGGGTCTTTGTTGCTGTGCATGAGTTTTCTCTAGTTGCGGTGAGCAGGAGCTACTCTTCGTTGCGGTGCGTGGGCTTCTCATTGCAGTGGCTTCTCTTGTTGCGGAGCACAGGCTCTAGGCGTGTGGGCTTCAGTAGTTGAGGCTTGCAGGCTCTAGAGCGCAGGGTCAGTAGTTGTGGTGCATGGGCTTAGTTGCTCTGCGGCATGCGGGATCTTCCCAGACCAGGGCTTGAACCCATGTCTCCTGCACTGGCAGGCGGATTCTTAACCACTGCACCACCTGGGAAGCCCAGATAACGTGATTTACCAATATTTTCTCCCAGTCTATGACTTGACTTTTTATTCTCTACAGTAAATTTCAAAAAGGAGTTATTAATATTATAAGGAGTTATAAATATACATTAACTTATTTTTTCCTCTTACGGATTGTGTTTTTGGTGACATATCTAATGAAACTTGTCGAAACCAAGTTCAAAAATATTTCTTCTATGTTTGTTCTAGACCATTTATAATTTTAGGTTTTACATTTAAGTCTATGGTACATTGGAGTTAATTTTTGAATATGGTGAGAGTTATGGATTGATGGTCTTTTTTTTGTTGTTGTTGCGGTACGCGGGCCTCTCACTGTTGCGGCCTCTCCCGTTGCGGAGCACAGGCTCCGGACATGCAGGCTCAGCGGCCATGGCTCACGGGCCCAGCCGCTCCACGGCATGTGGGATCTTCCCGGCCCAGAGCACGAACCCGCGTCCCCTGCATCGGCAGGCAAACTCTCAACCACTGCGCCACCAGGGAAGCCCCGATGGTCATTTTTTGACATGTGGACATCAAATTGTTCCAGCATCACTTGATGAAAAGATCATCCTTTTTTCACTAAATGGCTTTTATGCCTTTTTTAAAAACCAGTTGTCCACATATATTTGGATATCTTTATTGTGTTGCATTATTTCTGTAATCTTTACTGTGTTGCATTAATCTTTATTCTGCTGCATTAATCTGATTATGTTATCTTCAGGCCAATACCATAATGTCTTGATTATTGTAGCATTTTGGTAATAAGTCTCTGAAGTAAGTTTTGTAATTCCTCTGTGTTTTATTTCGAACTTGTTTTGGCTAGACTAGGTTCTTTGCATTTCCATATGGATTTTATTTTTTTAATTTTTATAAAAATTTATTTATTTATTTTTGGCTGCATTGGGTCTTTGTTGCTGCGCACGGGCTTTCTCTAGTTGCGGTGAGTGGGGGCTACCCTTCATTGTGGTGCACGGGCTTCTCATTGCGGTGGCTTCTCTTGCTGTGGAGCACGGGCTCTAGGTGCGTGGGCTTCAGCGGTTGTGGCTCGCGGGCGCTAGAGTGCAGGCTCAGTAGTTGTGGCGCACAGGCTCCACAGCATGTGGGATCTTCCTGCACCAGGGCTCGAACCCGTGTCCCTTGCATTGGCAGGTGGATTCTTAACGACTGCACCACCAGGGATGCCCCCATATGGATTTTAGAATCAGCTTGCCAATTTCTATAAAAAAAAAAATGCTGCAATTTTGATTGGGATTTCATTGTAATTATAGATCAATTGGGGGCAAAACTAGCATCTTAACAGTATCAAGTCTTCTAATCTATGAACATATCTCTCCATTTATTTAGATCTTCTTTAATTTTTCAGCAATATTTTGTTGGTTTTAATGTATAGGACTTGCATGAATTTTGTTAGATTTGTTTCCAATTATTTCATATTTTTAGATGCTGCTATTAATGGTAGTTTAAAAAATTTCAGTTCCCAGTTGTTCTTTGCTAGTGTGTGGAAATATAATTGATTTTTGTATGTTGCTTTTGTATCCTGCAATTTGCTAAACTTACTTATGAGTTCTTGTAGCTTTTTTGTATATTATTTCCTACACACACAATTTTATGTAAAATAATGGTTTTATTTCTTCCTTTCCAATCCAGATAACTTTTATTTCTTTTTCCTGCCTATTAAGATGACTAAAACCTCCAGTATGATGTTGAATATAAGTCGTGAAAGTGGTTATTCTTGCCTTATTCCTGATCTTAGGGGAGAAATGATTTGGTTTTAGAGCATGAAGTATTGTATTGATGTTAGCTTTAAGTTTTTGTAGTTTCCCTTTATCAAGGTGAGGCAATTTACTTCTATACCTAGTTTGCTAAGGTTTTTTTTTTTTTTTTTTTTTTTTTTTTTTTTTTTTGCGGTATGCAGGACCTCTCACTGTTGTGGCCTTTCCCGTTGCGGAGCACAGGCTCCGGATGTGCAGTCTCAGCGGCCATGGCTCACGGGCCCAGCCGCTCCGCAGCATGTGGGATCTTCCCGGACTGGGGCATGAACCCGTGTCCCCTGTATTGGCAGGCGGACGGACTGTCAACCACTGCGCCACCAGGGAAGCCCAGGGTTTTTTTTTAATCAAATAGATACTGGACTTTGACAAATGCTTTTTCCACATGTATTGAGATGGTCATATGTTTCCTTTTTTTGTCTGTTAATATTGAAAACTAGAGTGATTTTTTTTCATAAAAACAATTTTTTGCTATAGTTTTAAGTTCACAGCAAAACTTAGGTGAATGTACAAAGATTTTCCACATACCCTCTGATCCCACACATGCATACTCTCCCCCCTTAGTAACACCCTCCACTAGAGTGGTACACTTGATGAATCTACATTGACACATCATAACCACCCAAAATCAATAGCTCATATTAGGGTTCACTCTTGGTGTTGTACATTTTATGGGTTTGGACAAATGTATAATGACATGTATGCAGCATTGTAGTCTCATATGAAATATTTTCAAAATATTTTCAGAAATCCTCTGTGTTCTACCTATTCATCTCTCACTGCCCCCGATCCCTGGAAACCACTGATCTTTTTGCTGTCTCCATATTTTTGTGTTTTCAGAATGCCATATAGTTAGAATCATGTAGTATGTAACCTTCTCAGATTGGCTGCTTTCATTTAGTAATATGTATTCAGGATTTCACCATGTCTTTTCATGGCTTGATAACTCATTTCTTTTTAGTGCTGAATAATATTACATTGCCTGGATGTACCACAGTTTATTTATTCATTCACCTACTGAAGGACATCTTGGTTGCTTCCAAGCTTTGGCAGTTCTGAACAGAGCTCTTAAAATTTCCAAGTGCAGATTTTCATGTGGACATAAGTTTTCATCTCCTTTGGTGAATACCAAGGAGCGTGATTGCTGTATTAAATGGCAAGCGTATGTTTAGCTTTGCAAGAAACCACCCAACTTTCTTCCAAAGTGGCTGTACCATTTTTCATTTCTATCAGCAATGAATGCTCCATTTTTTGCCAACATTCTGGATTTTGGCCATTCTAATACGTGTATAGTGGTATATCATTGTTTTAATTTGCATTTCCCCAGTGAAATATTACATGGAGCATCCTTTCATATGCTTATTTGCCATCTGTATATATTATTTGTTGAGGTGTCTGTCGAGGTTTTTGACCCACTTTTTTTTTTTTTTTTTTTTTTTTTTTTCTGGTACATGGGCCTCTCACTGTTGCGGCCTCTCCCATTGCAGAGCACAGGCTCCAAATGTGCAGGCTCAGCGGCCATGGCTCACGGGCCCAGCCACTCCGCAGCATGTGAGATCTTCCTGGACTGGGGCACGAACCCGTGTCCCCTGCATCGGCAGGCAGACTCTCAACCACTGAGCTGCCGGGCAAGCCCTTGACCCACTTGTTATTTGGGCTCTTTGTTTTCTAATTGTTGAGTTTTAACTGTTCTTTGTATATTTTGGATAACATTTATTAGATGAATGTTTTGCAGATATTTTCTCCCAGTCTGTGGCTTGTCTTTTCATTCTCTTGACATTGTCTTTCACACAGCAGAAATTAAAAATTTTAATATCTCACTTATCAATTTCCTTCACGGATCTTACCTTTGGTGTTGTATCTAAAAATTCATTGCCATATCTAAGGTCATTTAGGTTTTCTCCTATGAGTTTTGTTTTTTATATTTAAGTCTATGATCCATTTTAAGTTAATTTTTGTGAAGGTTGTAAGGTCTGAACCTAGATTATTATTATTTGCATGTGGATGTCCAGTTGTTCCAGCATTATTTGTTGAAAAGACTATATTTGCTCCATTACCTTTGCTCCTTTGTCAAAGATCAGCTGACTATATTTATGTGGATCTATTTCTGGACTCTCTATTCTCTTCCAATAATCTATTTGCATATTATTTTGCCAATACCACATTGTCTTGATTACTGTAATTTTACAGTAAGTCTTGAGGTCAGGTACTATCAATCTTCCAACTTTGTTCTTCTCCTTTAGTATTATGTTGGTTATTCTGGGTCTTTTGCCTCTCTATATAAACTTTAGAATTACTTTGTTGATATCCACAAAATAACTTGGTGGGATGGCACTGAATCTATAGATCAAGTTGGCGAGAACAGATATCTTAAAATATTGACTAATAGTTGAGTGTTAAACCAACCTTGCATGCTTGGTCATGATTTATTATCATTTTATATATTGTTTAATTTGATTGGTTAAAACTTGTTAATTTTTATATCTATGTTCATCGGGGATATTAATTTGCAGTTTTCTTTCCTTTTAATGTCTTTGTCTGTGTTTGTTGTTGGAGTTAACGCTGATCTCAATGCATAATTTGGCAAGTACTCTGTCCTCTTCAAGTGTCTGGAGACATGTGTAGAACTGATATTATTTTTTCTTTAACTGATTGGTAGAATTTCTCCATGAAGCAATTTGGAAGTTTAATTTGTGGAAATGTTTTGAAGAACAAATTTCTTTAATAGATACAAAACTATTTGTTTATATTGTTCTTCTTGATTGAGCTTTGGTAATTTGTATCTTTCAAAGAAATTGTCCACTTTAGTTTAAAATTTTAAATTTATTAACCTAAAGTAGTTTGTAATATTTTAAAATATTATTTTAATACCTACAGAATCAATTGTGATGTCGCCTGATTCCTGATACCAGTAATTTGGTTTTCTCCCTTTTATTTTTCATCATTCTGGGCAGAGATTTATACATTTTATTGATCTCATTTTCTTTATTGTTTTTCTGGGCTTTGTTTTTTGATTTCCAGTTTCATGTTGATTATTTCCTTCTTTTCTGCTTACTTTGGGTTTAGCTTATTCTTCTTTCTCTAATTTCTTAAGGTGGAAGTTAAGGCCATTTATTTGTGACCTTTCTCTTTTCCAATATGGGGAGTTTGTGATATGTATTTCTCTATAATCACTCACTTCTCTGCATCCTCAAATTTTTATTTGTCATGTTTTTATTTAGTTAAAAATACTTTATTTCCCTTTTCATTTATTCTTAAACCTATTGTTTATTTAGAAATGTGTTACTTCATTTTCAAATATTTGGGGATTTCCTAGATCTTTCTGCTGTCAATTTCTAATTTAACTCTATTATAATCATATCATAGATCATAATTTATATGTCTTAAGTCTGTTTAAATTTATTGAAATTTGTGTGATGGCCCAATATATGGTGTATGTTGGTAAATTCATTTTGCAAGTAGAATATCGTAAATTACTGCAATTAGTGTTTTGTCTTTGTTTTCTTCTTTTTCTGCTCCCACAAAAAAATAAGGAAAATATTTAGATCTCTTTTTATTATTTATTTATTTATTTTACTTACTAAAAAGTCACTTTGTTGTAATATGATTTTTTTTTCCTTTCTAAAAGCTTATTTCGGATTATACCATCCTCACGATACTCAATAATATTTTTGAGTTAATGTATCTTGTCTCCCTTAAAATTTGGCTATTTGAGTTCTGTTTGAAGCTTGATGCCACACCTATTTTTATACAATTTTGTGTTGCGTCCTCAGTGCTACGTGATCTGTAATTCAGGTACGGTGTTGATTCAGTTAATAATCCCTTCAATTCTGTAAGAAACACATTTAGTTAAAAACATCAACCTGATATTGTTTTCCAACCATTATTTTTTAGAAGTTTTACCTTCATGTACCCATTGCTTCACTGATATATACATTTCCCAAGATTAATATAATTTTATTTCTTCAAGAGAAATGTAATTAAGTGGACTTTTAGATATCATATTAGGACTATTTTAAGGAATATTTTTATAGGGTTTTTTTTTTGGCCTGTATTAGTTTTTAATACTAAAAATATAACTTACTAAGAAGTTCTTAAAACAAGAACAGCCCTGCCATTCAAGTGAAGTTTTTTGCTGATGAAGCTATATACATAAAGATTTGGGAAAAAAAAAGTCTACAAATATTACACGGTATTCAAAATAAAGCTTTTATATTCATCTAAGATAAGCCTATTATTCTTCTTCATTGTCTATCAAGAGTCTCATATCTTTGATATCTGATATTCATGAGTCTTTTCTCCTGCATCAATGCTAATAAAACTACCACAAACCAGGTGGGCATGAATACAAGTACTATAGATGTGTGTGAATATATATTACTTATAAAAACACAAAGACAAGATTCAAAGTTTAAAGGGTGCTGCATTCACTTTTGAAACTGAGAGTGAGTCATGCTTTTGATTTTCTCTAGGATCTAAAGATTTGCTGGAAGCAATGCTCTATAAGAAAAGAAGGAACGTTTTTTCAAAAAGCTTTACGTACCCTATTCCTATTTTTCTTTTCTCATGGTTTTATTTCATTCACCAGCCAAAACTTTCTACCGCATTTGAAAACTAATATCACTAAGGCCTTTGAACACACACTACAGTTTTGGTGTCTTTTATCTCCAAATTAAAAAAATAAAGGGATAGCTTCAATTACTTTAGGTTACTCTCTTTAATCTCACAAATTAGAAAGGTCCTCTTGCAATAGAAATGTTATCTTAAATCCCATAAAATTAAAATGACCAGGGAAAAAATTTTCATGTATCTGCAACTTTTAAAAATTATACAAGTGGTACAGTTTCATGATAACTAGGCAAGATACAGCAAACAAATATTTTCTATAATTACATCATTAAAGATGATTATTGTTAATGTTTTGTAATTTTTGTAAATTGTTATAGACAGATAGATGCATCCACTTATTTAAGTGGTTGAATCTAGATGTCTACTAAATTTACCAAATTCCCACTTTTTTATTCTTCCCCTTTATCTGACATAATATATCTAATTGTTAGCAAAGATTGTTGCTTCTACCTGTTAAACATATCTAATACCTGACCAATCCCCACTATCCTAGTCTAAATCACTGTCATCTATCAATAATACAATAGCCTTCTAGCTAATCTCTCTCATTCTTCACCCTTGCAGACTGTTCTCCACATAACAAGAAATAAATCATTGAAACACACATGGCTCTTCTGCTTTCCTCCCTCCAACGACTTTTCACCTAACTCAGAGTAAAGACAACATTACAATGTCCTAGAAGAGCTTGCATGAACTCTTAGCCATTTCCAGGACTTCAGATAGATCTATCTTCTCCTCACTCCATTCTAATTGCATAGCCTTCCTTGTTATTAAAAAATACCATGTATGGTCCTGCTGAGGCAGCTTTTCTTGGGCTGCTCCCTCTCTGTGAAGTGACCTTTGCTCAGAGGCACAAATGGCTGGACACCTCACTTCCTTCCTGTCTCTGTTGCAATGTCCTGTATCAGAGAGGCTTTCTTGGATCACCCTGTATAAACTAGGGCCCTTCCCCTCATTCTCCTTCCCATACTCTTTGTAGCATTTATCAATATCTGATTGATACGTATTTCCTTGTTTTTGTTCGTCTCTTCACTTTGTCATATTCACTTTTGCTTTTCTGTATCTGGAACACTGTCTGGCACATATTTGGGACTCAGCAATTATCTGAGTAAACTGAGCTATCATAGATACAATGACTATATATCCTGGCTTTGATAAGTATAAATATATTTATAAGGAAAAAATCAATGTAATGTTTTAATCAGAACTGTCCCAGAACTCCTGGGAGTGCCATCACCAGGAAAAGAACCAATCTAAGACTTAGAAAAGTTAGCTAAAACTTAGCTTCCTGGATTAAGGAATGTATTTTCTTGTATAAACAATGTAAAAAGGCAATCAGATTAGAAGCCAAGACAGCAAGTTCCTGTTTATAACTCGTGTTATAACTGAAAGAGTGTGGTAGTTCGGAGCACCTCTCTATCCCCAGCCCCAAGTTCCATAGGGTTCTTGAGTCATATCCCGCAGTTTTTCTGGGACCTGAATTCCCTTGAAACTTGAGCAGTGAAGTAGTGTTAGGGCTTTACGGCCTAGAAGGAGGGTCTCTTGACTGAAGAATACCTAAATGAACTATGAAGAAAGGTATATTAGGCTAGTTGGGCTGCCACAACAAAATACCATAGACTGAGGGGCTTACACAACAAAAATTAATTTTCTTATAGTTCTGGAGGCTGGAGGTCCAAGATTAAGGTGCCAGCAAGGGCTGGTGTCTGGTGATGCCTCTCTCCTTGAGTTGCAGATGGCCACTGTGTCACTGCGTCCTCACATGCCTTTTCCTCTGTGCTCTCGCAGAGAGAGAAAGATCTCTGGTGTCTCTTCCTTTTCTGGTAAGGACACCAATCCTATAGGAAGGAGTCTCCACTCTTATGACCTCACTGAACCTTTTATTACCTCCTTATACATCCTATTTTCAAATACAGGGGATTAGGGCTTCAATTTATGAATTTCGGTGGGGGGAGGGATACCATTCAGTCTATAACAAAAGGCTTTTGCACAAGAAAGTGGGGAGGGATCTGAGAAAGCAGAGGACAGGGAAATGGCCTGCCTGGGTGCCTGCAGCAGACGGGCATCTTGTGTTCCGAACGTCAGCAGAAGTCTGTTAAATCTCCCACCACCTGTGCTGATTCCCCCAGACATTTCAAATCTAAACAGCTGCTGTTTATCATCCCTCCCTCCCTTCAGCTGGCAAATCCTGACAACAAGCACAGGCTGTTTACAGTGTTTGTTAGGGACAATCTAAACCTGTAAAGCTTCTCAAGGTGACGGTTCCCCAGGCTAGCAACATCAGAGCTGCCTGGGGAAAACATTACAAATGTGCATCCTAGAGATGCAGTTCAGACCTACTGCATCTGAATTCCTAGGGCTGGGGCCGTACAGTTAGCAATCATAATAAGTACCCGTAGTGTCAATGAAGAGTTTTGGACAAATTGTGATATTTGTACATTGCAGTTTTAATTGTCTTTCTCCTTGCCTCCCTTTCTTCCTGCCCACATTGCTTCCTTTGTTCCTTCTTTTGTTTTTTTCCCACTTGAAGCTCCAGGCCAAGACTTTATATTTTACTAAAAAACAAGTTAGTATTCCGTTTATTAACATATCCACAGTAACTGTCGAGTATAAGAAAGTGAATATCCTGCAGCAGTGTGGGGTGATGCTGAACGGCTGGCAAAAGGAAGGAAAAACATGCTTTAAAAGAGGGGTTACAGGGCTTCCCTGGTGGCGCAGTGGTTGAGGGTCCGCCTGCCGATGCAGGGGACACGGGTTCGTGCCCCAGTCCAGGTAAATCCCACATACCACGGAGCAGCTGGGCCTGTGAGCCATGGCCGCTGAGCCTGCGTGTCCGGAGCCTGTGCTCCGCAACGGGAGAGGCCACAACAGTGAGAGGCCCACGTAACGCAAAAAAAAAAAAAAAAAAGAGGGGTTACAGATCATAAAATCTCTGAAGGGGAAAAAAAAAGCTGATCAAGAGTGGGGCGGGATTTCTGGTTAGAAGATGCTAGTCTCACCACTAGTTAAAAAATAGGTACTTCCTTTATTGTAATGAGGGTAAAAAGCTTGGAAATGAATGATGGAACACATATGTTTGATGTGTGTCCCATTTGTCCAGTTATTTTCCAGTTTCTGTTTGTGTTTAGAAGCCCTTAGGCAGCAGGGACCCTCAGGAGAGGGAAGAGCCTCCAGCTGGCTTGTGTGCAGGATTTCTGCTTCTTGATAAGAGCTCCTTAGCCTCAGGAGGGTCAGATCAGTTGCTTAGAAGGAACATTTTTTTCTTCTTTCCCCTAGGGCTGATAGTACCAAGCATCATAGATAAAGCAAGTAACACTTTCCAGCCAACAAGAGAAAACTGGGTTTGGAAAAGCATTCTAATCAGTGCACACTGAGCTCCTCTGATTGCTGGAATTCCGAGGTATCATGTGTGATTTAGAAACAGATCATCTGTTTGACAGGGCCTTTAAATTTTGCATTATTGCAAAAAGGCTTTTTGATGTATGAATTTTATCCAAACCCCTTAAGCGTAATTCGGAAAATGGGATGAGGCAAGAGCAGAGGAAATATCTCTGCTCTTTTTTTTTTGACCCAGAAAGAAATGCAATTTTAAGTGATTTGGTTATCTAAGTGAGCTTCTACTTGCCCTGTCACCTAGCTTTTGTGACCTCAATCCCACTTATAAAGTGCAGCCCAAGCAGCCTGTCTGAACACTATCAGCTTATGGTTTATCCCAGGAGATTCATTTCAAAGAACCAAGGATCGTGCATAATGGGCTAAGACTAAACTCCAGGCAAACCATAATTACACAGCTGGGGTGAAGAGAGAATTATGTATAGAGAGGCACGTTGCCCCGGGTCTCCCAGGCTTCCCAAGTCACTGATGCAGGGGATTCAAGCCTTTCAGTGACTTTCAATTGGTTTGTTTCTCTGTACTGACTCTCTCCCTAATCCCATGTGTCCTATATGTTGCTATTTGAGTAATCTTCCTAAAGAATTGTTCCAATTCATGGCCTTCTTCTTGCCTAGAAATTGAATTCCTGACATCTTTTCAGGCATCTCCGACTCTCTAAAGACTGGTTCTTAAAAGTGTGGTTCACAGATCAGGAGCATCTGCATCACCTAGCCAGAAATTCAAATTCCAGACCTCATTTCAATGATACAGAATCAGAAACTCTGGGGGTGGGTTCCAGTGAATGCTGTAAAGTTCCAGGTGATTCCAATGTGCTAAAATTTCAGAAGCACTGCTCTAAACCCTAACAACCCACCTTTCTGAACTTACCGTATCTCACTTCTCCACTTACAAATTTGACTATTCACGTTCTTTAAATGACCTCCAAATTTTGTTATCCCTTTGTCTGTTTATGGCAGTTCCTTTCACTGGAATAAAATTTTTCCATCTGTGCTATTTGGACGTTATCAATTCTCTAAGTTCCGGTTCAAATGCTATAGTCTTTCCCCATGAGTTTTCAACTTCTGTACTGTTGACATCTGGGGCTGGAGATAATTCATTGCTGTGGGGGTTATCCTGTGCATTCTAGGGTGTTTGTAGCATCCATGGCCTCTACACACTGGATGCCAGTAGTATCCCCAGTTGTGACAATCAGAAATGTACCCAGACGTTGTCAAATGTGGACCAGGGGAAAAATGTCGAGAACCGGTGGTATACCTTGTCATTCTATCATTTACCCCATATCCCAAAGCCAGACTAAGTCTCTCCATTCTCTTTGTGCTCCTAGAGAAATTAGGCTCTTATATTTTGCTAAATCAGAATCAGAAAGTTTTATCTACATATATATATGAATTAAAAATGAGATTGTATACATAAAAGTCTTCTATAAACTGTAAAATGGCATGAATATGTAAGAAACGGACATGATCTTTTGTGATGTTACTTTATGTCATTAATTCATTCATTAAAATACTACACACTTACACACTGCCACATAATGTGGCATAATTAGGTTCCCTAGAGCAGACTGGATAGACTGGAAGTAGTTAGGAACTGTTACTCAGCCTTTTAGTATGAGACTGATGCTGCTGGGAATGGGAATGAACCCATCATACATTTGAGAGATGAAATCCAGTCAAGTGGTCAGAGTATTGTGGCTGGGGTATGGGGCATTGTCATGGTTAATTTTTTATTTTTATTATTTTTTTTGCCGTACGCGGGCCTCTCACTGTTGTGGCCTCTCCCGTTGCGGAGCACAGGCTCCGGACACGCAGTCTCAGCGGCCATGGCTCATGGGCCCAGCTGCTCCGCGGCATGTGGGATCCTCCCAGACCGGGGCACGAACCCGTGTCCCGTGCATTGGCAGGCGGACTCTCAACCACTGCGCCACCAGGGAAGCCCGTGTCATGGTTAATTTTATGTGTTAACTTGGTCATAAAACTTATGTGTTTTTGGATGATTAACCTTTACATTGATGATGTTTGAGTAAACAGATTGCCCTCCATAATGTGGGTGGGTCTTCTCCAACCAGTTGAAGGTCCAAATAGAACAAAAAGACTGGCCACCTCAAGTAGGAGGGAATTTTCCAGCAAACTGCCTTCAGAATGGAACTGCACTATCAGCTGTCCTGGATCTCTAGGCTGCTGGCCTTTGGACTTCATCTGCACCATTTGCTCTCCTGGGTCTCCAGCCTACCAGCCCCCACTGCAGATTTTGGACTCACTAGCCTCCATCACTGCATGAGCGATTATAATAAATCTCTGTCTCTGTCTCTGAATGCATGTGTGTGAGTGTGTGTGTGAGTCTGTCTGTCTGTCTGTGTGTATCCTATTGGTTCTGCTTCTCTGGAGAGCCCTAATACAGGCATCTAAAAAAAGTTGGTAATTAAAGCTGGCAGAAAGTATCAAAGGGCCTAATACTGACTGAAGGATGAAGTTCTATTGAGAAGCTGGTGGGATACATTCATAAGGATTTCAGAAACAGGAGGCTTTTAGAAATCCAGGCAGTTAATTGATATCAGAGTAGTCTTTCAGCAGGTAGGAATACCCCCAACCCTCTTTCATGGGTAAAGATGGCAAATACGCTATGGTCCTAAAGACTTGTCAAGGTAGTAACTTGGATCAGGAAATGCATGCTAGATTGAGGCTTGGGTCTATGAAGAACAACACAGGTACTGAGTGAAAGAAATTTTAAAAATTATATAATACTGGCTATGTCATAACTTTTATAAGAATTGCTAAGCAATAATCCTAATAGTGACTTACAGAGTGGACACAGGAGTCAGAGAATCACAGAGCTGAATTAACAAATGCGGACCTAGTATATGATGATTTATCAGTGGGAGCCGTAACATTGTTTTTCAGATGAGACAATAATTAGTGGCTAACTTCCCATTGTTCTTCACTGAAAATGTCTTTGTCATTTCTAAAATCTCTGCCGATAAAGCTCCCCCTTTTTTGGAAAACACCAGAAAACCCAAATTTTTATTTGCTCAAAGTACTTTATGCAGTTAATGTATTCTAATTCTTGATTTTAAAGGAAAAGATCAGCCTCTGTACGGTAGCCTAAAATATTTGCAAGGATCACTGTTAAATATCATAAAACTCAATTATAAATAGGTATATTGAACTCGAGTCATAAAGATATTGATCTCTTGAGAACTCTGAACTATTAACATGTTCTGAAGTAGTCCTTTTATTTGTAACAAGAGGTTATTTCCAGCCTCACAATGCTTTCTGGGTTCACAGTAACATCAACAGAATACCAGCAGACTCACCTGTTCTATTTGCTGCCCATTTCCTTGGGCTCCACCTATTTTGTCACCTTCCTCTCAAATAGGGAGTGTTATCACCATCACTCTTCCTCTGCCACCACAGAACTTAAGAGAGTGGTTCCCAGACTGAAAAAGAGAAATGGAAGCATGATAAAAATAGATTCCTGAGCCATATCCTCTCCAAGATTTTGATTCAGTAGGTCTGGTATGGGCCCAGGGATTTTGCATTTTCACCAATCACACCAAGTAATTCTAATATAGGAGGATGGTGAATCATGCTTTGAGTCATTAACATAACCAATAGTCCCAGTTTCTAAAATACTAATAAAATGAGGTAGCCAAAAAAACATTAAAGGCTCTGGTATAAACAAGTAAATACAGAAAATGACTGCAAAGGGGAAAACAATTGATTTTAACCACTAAATTCACTCTTTTGGCTTCCTCCAGCCTCTTCTAAGACTCTCCTCTCTTTTTTCTTTCTGAACCTCCCTAAGTTACAGCTGTTTGGGAAGCCTTAATTCAGTGGTCGAAGAAGATGTCACAGTTTTAATTATTTTCAATTTTCAGTTCAATTATTCATTTTGGTGCCAATGAATATTTAACCAAAGTTGACACCAAAACATATCTTTGAATTATTAATTAAGTAAAGGGACAGGTAAAATTCCCAATTAAAAAAAAAACTCAGCATCTCATACATTTCATTTTCAACTTGCTTGATGGTTTGCAAGGGATATTTGTAGATCACTATGGCACAAATTTAACATTCTTAAGCTTTATGAGTGGGAGGAAAATATTCCAGCGTGTAAGCCGGAATGATCACGTCGGAAAAGAGGAGGAAGATTCCTGAAAACTCTGTGCTCCTAATATGAGTGTGGTACAAGGCCAAAGAATGAATAACACTTCCAAGAAAAACAATTAGCAGCAGGCAAAGTCAGAGAGGCATTAGAAAAGGAAAAATCACAAATACAGACACATACAGCAGACTGAGGAATTTTGAGGACGGTTTGCATGCCTATATAAAAAAATATATAGGTATGATGGGTACTCCCAAGCAAAATCATTACTTCACTGTGCTTGAGAGAATATGGTGGATACTAATAGGAGAGAGAAAGTGTTAGTTTGTAAGAGCAGTAAAAATGGTCTGTGTATTAGTTTGCTAGGGCTGCTGTAATGACATATCACAAATGGACTGGCTTAAACAACAGATACTTATTTGCTCTAGTTCTGGAGCTAGAAGTCCATGATCAAGGTGTGAGCAGGGTTAGTTTTGCCTGAGTCTTCTCTCTCTGGCTTATAGATGATCATCTTCTCCTGTGTCTTCAGAGTGTTGACTCTCGGTGTGTCTGTGTCCCAATCTCCTCTTCTTATAAGGATACCCTAATGATCTCATTTTATTTCTTTGAAGACCATGTCTCCAAATCTGGTTGCATTCTGAGATACAGATGTTAGGATTTCAACATATGAATTTTGGAAGGGACACAATTCAGACCAAAACAGTCTGTCACAAAGGTGTATCTTTTAGAATCATCAAAGTATGCTCTACTTATGTAAAAATAGTCATGAAACTAGGGTCTCTGATGAATTCTGACACTTCAGGGTTTTTTTTGTTTCTTTTTTTTGTGGTATGCGGGCCTCTCACTGTTGTGGCCTCTCCCACTGCAGAGCACAGGCTCCGGAAGTGCAGGCTCAGCGGCCATGGCTCACGGGCCCAGCCGCTCTGTGGCATGTGGGATCTTCCTGGACCGGGGCACGAACCCGTGTCCCCTGCATCGGCAGGTGGACTCTCAACCACTTGCGCCACCAGGGAAGCCCTGACACTTCAGTTTTGAAAATCAAAATACCTATCAAAATTATTCCAGTTGCAGTTTTCTCCCACTGCATCCTACTCCTGTCATTTTGTCCATCAGAAATCTTAGTATAAAGGCAGTCTGGCTCCCACAGACAGATTTCAGGGTTGAGATAGCATACAAGAGTTAACTTACTGCAGCCAAGCACTAGACAGCCCAGCAATGCTAGAAGATTAATTTCTTGCCAATAAACTCAGAGAGGTGCTATCATGATGACTTGTCTT
This sequence comes from Phocoena phocoena, assembly GCF_963924675.1. Classification (NCBI taxonomy): domain Eukaryota; kingdom Metazoa; phylum Chordata; class Mammalia; order Artiodactyla; family Phocoenidae; genus Phocoena; species Phocoena phocoena. Next base: position 93,266,050 of record NC_089222.1, on the reverse strand, counting down.
ATGGGGCATGATCAAAGTTCATGGTCATGTACTCCAGCCTACCCACTGTCAGTGGGGGAAGGAAAGAGTATATATACCATTGGGTCCTCTGCAAAGAAGCCTGAAGACTCACTGAGCCTTTCTCATGTGCTAGGTAATGTGTTAAGCTTCATTAAAGTATAATGACATACAATAAACTATATGTATCCAAAACGTACAATCTAATATACTTTGACATGTGTATACATCTGAGTAAACCATAATCAAGCTGCTGAACATACCTATTACCCTGACAGTTCCCTCACAGTCCTTTCTAATCCCTGCCTCCTTTATTTTCCTGGAACCAGAAACCCCTCAGCATATCCCCAGGCAACCACTGATCTATGCTGTCACCATACCTTAGTACACATTTCCTAGAATTTCTTTCAAGTGGAATCATACAGCGTGTACTATTTTGTATATTATTTGGCTTCTTACACTCAATGGAATATTTTGAAATTCATTCATATTATATTGTACTGTATATGAATGATTTATTCCTTTTTATTGCACCACAGCATTCCATTTTATGGATACACCATGGTTTGTTTATCCACTTACTTGTTAATGGACATTTGTGTTGTTTCCAGTTTTTGGTTGTTATAAATAAAGCTTGTATAAACATTTTTTAATGCAAGTCTTTGTATGGACATATGGTTTCACTTCTCTAGGGAAAACACCTAGAAGTGGAATGACTGGGTCACAAGGTAGGCATTATATAGTTGGGTCCTACTTTTTTAACTGATCTGACCATTTCTGTGTTTAATTGGAGTGTTTAGGCCATTTATACTTAATGTGATTATTGATATGGTCAGGTTTAAGTCTATGAACTTGCTATTTGTTTTATATTTGTCTCATCTGAACTTTATTGCTTCCCCTTTTTTTCTGACTTCTTTTAGAATAGTTTATTTTATGATTTAATTTTATCTCCTTTATTGTCTTATTATCTATACCAGGGTCACCTGATGTCCAGTGTCATGAAAACCATTTATTTCAAATGTTTTGTCAGGTTTAAAGGTTGTTTCAGGTAGGACAGTAACAGGAACAGTCCCTGTTACTCTGTCTTGGCTGGAAACTTCTAATGTCTATCTGATATATAGATTTTAAGTAGCAGATTGAAACTGGAAGCTAAGTCTCTCATATCCACTACATTATACTGACAACCACCACCAGAGCAAAGGGGCTTAGAGTTCCACTAATGTTTCTCAGGTCACCTTTCTGTGGTTTTGATCCCTCCCAAAAATTGGCTATTGGAGTTTATTATTGTCCTCTGTGTAAATATATATGTCAACATACTGTATTCTTCCTCCCAATCTTCTCATTTTAAGACCAGCCTTGATTAAAGGTTGAATGTGATTAATAAAAAAATGATAGGTGTTTGCTGGGAGTTCGTGTCATTTTATGACTCTCTTAAGGGTCTGATGAATACACATAAATACTAGAAAGATTTTATACAAGTTCTTATAAAATGGAACAAACTATCCAAAACTTTTCCTGAAGAAGACTAGTATGTGAGAAATTCATTAAAAATGATGAGCTATCAAACACACACTGGCTGCAAAAATAGCGGTAACAAATCAGTTTGCTATGTAAATATTAAGAATATTTCTTAAATTCAGATATAATTTTTATCTGACAGACTTGAGAATTTATTTCAAAAGGTCCTTACCACTGTTGCTATTCACCGAAGTGTGAACACAACTTCTCCTTTACCAAGGGGAAAACACACACATATTAAAAATCCTCTCATTCTTTTATTTCTATATACCTCTGTAGCTGCATTTAAAAAAAAACACAGTAAGCTTCTCTATTTCCATAGAAACCCCCAACAACAAGTACATCTGGGCGCAGGCTACCATCCGCAGTCACACGTGGATTTGTACATGTTCATAGAGGTGGAAAGCATTTAAAATTAGCATTACCTCTCCAAGGACATCACTCTTATTTAAGGCAATGAGGAGACTACAGATAAGCTGGATATTACGGCCATCATTGATTCCTTTGTGGAAGTTACTAAGGACCTGGAAAAATATGTGTCTTTCTCTCCACTAGAGTAATCGAAGCATTTAGTCTTAGGAAAAACAGAGAACAAAAACACAACAAAACGAGCAAATACTCATACTGAACAAACTACATGCTTGTGCCATGTAAAGGGCCCACACAGGTCAAAATATAGTTATGTTGTGAAAATGGTTCATACTGAGAGGTAGAAGAACTCAGTTGTTGGTCACTTACCAGTTTATAATCCTAGGCAATCACTAAGCATCTTTGAACCTCAAGGTTGATAAGAGGATAAAATGAAAAGTAACAGATATGACGGCACTTTGAAAACCATTAACCATGACAGAAGGGAAAGGCGTTTTGTTAGAAATCACCTTTTTTCTCACTTCAGTTATAGCAATTATATGGTAAAAATATGACTCACTACCAGATGTCCCATTCACCTCCGCAAACAAATTTTCCATTCTTCAGCCCTAATTTAGTGTGTGTGTGTGTGTGTGTGTGTGTATGCATGTTTTTATATAAATCAAAGGATGTATTGATGGATTGATGGTAGACTTTAATTCAAGTTGACTCTGGAAAAAAATCTTTTCAACTCGACCTCCTTTCTTTCCTGTTAGTCATGCATATTTCTTTCTCCATGCCTTTATACATGTTGTTTTCACTTTTTGTAACACTCTCTACTCTTCCTACTTTTCTTCTCCCCTTATACCCATTCTACCTATTCTACAAAACTGATTGAAATCCTGCCTCTTTAGTGAAGATGGTTTTTATATTTCTGGTTAATGATAGGCTTTCCCTTCTTTGAATTCCTTAGAGGCTTAGCCTCCATGCAAACTCAGTTATGCACACAGTATTTATTTACTTATTTTTTTCTCTCCCCAACTAGATTAATCAGACGATCCTTCTGAGAAGCTTACAAATGTCTTAGCTACTGGAAAACACCACTCGGAAGTCCTGTAGACACTTTAAACTCAATAAGAGCATATAAAGTCCCCAAATCTATTTTTCTTCTTTATTCCCTCAGTGACTAGTACACATGTCCAGCTAGTTTTGTAGAAACCTCAGAGAAATGCTTAATATCACCATAAATTTTACCTCTCCATTTCAGGATAAAAGTCGATATTTTTTAGCATGGCATGCAAAACTCTTTATGATATGACCTCTGTTTCTCTCCACAAATTTTTCTTGACTCCATATTTTCTCTGCCTATTGTAATACTGTGTCACCGTTCAGCTCTTGAGGATCAAACTTCTCAAAGTATTCTTCTTTCTCCTCATCTTCACTTTCTCATCTCTCACACATCTTTATATTCCAAACTGATTTCCATATCCAAGACACAACTGGATATAATTGACAACATATAATTGCCATCTTAGTAAGTCTAGCAGATACTTTTTATTTCTAATCTTATTTGCTCTCTTACCAGATTCAATAAATCACTGCACCCTTTCTGAAACATTATCTGACTGACCTCCGTGAGAATACTTTACCCTGGATTTCCTTATACCTCGCTACTTGTTCCTTGTCTACATCTTCTTTCAACTCACCTTCTCTTACTTGATGTGGTGAAGATTCTCAAGGCTTTTTTCAAGGCTCGCTCCTCTTTTCATCCAACATTTTTTTTTCCTCCTAGGTGATTTAATTCATTCCTTTTTATAACCTTACTATCATTTATCCTTTAATGACACCAAGATTTATTTCTTCAAGATATAATCTTGAGTTCCTGACCCACACATCCAAACAGCCTACTCAGCATTTTACTTGAGGGACTTCCCTGGTGGCACAGTGGTTAAGAATCCACCTAACAATGCATGGGATACAGGTTCAAGCCCTGGTCCAGGAAGATCCCACATGCCACGGAGCAACTAAGCCCGTGTGCCACAACTACTGAGCCTGTGCTCTAGAGCCCATGAGCCACAACTACTGAGCCTGCCTGCCGCAACTACTGAAGCCCGCCTGCCTAGAGCCCATGCTCTGCAGCTAAAAGAAGCCACCGCAATGAGAAGGTCATGCACTGCAACGAAGAGTAGCCCTCGCTTGCCACAACTAGAGACAGCCCATGTGCAGCAATGAAGACCTGACACAGCCAAAAATAAATAAATAAATTTATTAAAAACAAACAAAAAACACCTTACATGAACATCTTACAGGCAGTCCAACTTCATACATCCAACATTAAATCATTGCTTTTCCTCCCAGTCCTCTCTACCTCTGTGTTCCCCATTTCAGTAAATGATGAACCTGTTTAATGAAGGCAAACCTGAGAATAAATATTACACACTTCTGTCTTTCTCATTCTTCAGATCTAATCAACCACTAAGAATTATTGATGCATCCTTCTAAATATTTTTAAAAATCTGCCTACTTATTTCCAACTCTATGGCCACCTTCCTAGTACAAGGTATTGCCTGACTTACTGACATAGCCTTCTGTGGCATCCCATGTCCACTTTTGCTCAGCTACAATCTATTCACTACACTCTGGCCAAGGGATCTTTCAGAAACTGCAAATTGCATCATGTCATTTCTTTAGTTAAAAATCCTTCTGTGACTTCCAAGTTGCTCTTAGAATTATGTCGAACCCTTAATATAGCCTATAATACTTTGCATGGAATGTTGAGTCCCTCCTCCTTGCTTCCTCTCCTCTTAGCTAACCCTTGTTCATTCTAAGTTAATCAATCACCCTCTGAAATTCCAGACTGGTTTAGCCACCTCTCTTAATTAGATACCTTTAAAATATCTTTTATTTCTCCTTTGTTGCATTTGTTATTATAAACAATTACTGATTTCTGAAATTACTTATGGTAATCTTATTTGACCTGATGTATTTTAAATTTCATAGTCAGAGATTGTCTAGTTCACCACTGTATCCTCAGCATTAGTGAGGCAGCTGGCCTGTAGTCACTTCTCAATATACACTTCTTGAATGAAATAAATACATTGATGCATAAATCTCATTTCTCACTTTCAAGCCAGCCATACATATAAATTTGCCAGTTCTAAACTATATCATGTTTCCTGAAATTTTGGCACCTTTGCACACACTATTCTCTGTGCCTACCTGCTCCTGCTACCTTCATTGGCTGATTCAGCACTAGCCCAAGTCTCCATCCCATCAGGAGGCTTTCAATGACTGTTCACCTACTGGGTCCTGCACTCCCTTCACCCCACAGCATTCACATTCTGATACGACTGTGCCACCAGAGCACCACACTGCTAACTTCTGCTCTAGATACTTTCACTCTTTTGTTTCTGGTTACCTGTGCTTTATTTCTCTCCTGAGCTTTAAACTTCTAGAGTTTGGATAAGTGCCTTTTAGACATGACTCTTCAGAGGCTAACACTGTGCCTGGCACTTAGACAATGACCAATCCATAATTATAATAATCACTGTTTTTTGAATAAACAACTCCTTGATAGCTGGGACAATGTATTTGACATCTTTAACATCTACCACAGGGTTTGGTGCAGTTATAAATAAGAGATATTCAGTTAATACTAGATGGCGAATTATCCATTTATTTTATTTAATACCTGTGAAGAGCTTCTCATTCTATTCCTTATTCTCTGTACCTTTCTCTTTTGTATTGTCCCTATACATTATAGAGCTCTTTATGCAAGAAAAAGATTTTGCAGGAAGAGAAGTGCCAAGAATAAAAAAATGGAAGTACTAGTATTCTAGAGATTTATGTCCTTAACAATTTTTCTCTTTAAAAAGGCTTAATGAAATATTAAAGCAAGGCAGACATTTAACGTGCATTTATACACCTCATTCTACCGGAAAATGTACCATTTTTATCTGATAAATGTTTCATACAAGTCAGTAATTTAAAAACAAACTGCTAGAAATGTATATTATATTCATGTCCATATGAATTTTCATGGAAAATCTTTGTTCTCTATATTAGTCTCCATTTTTTTCTCCCTTTCCATTTGAAAAATAATAATAATACACCTGGGTTGTTAGGTTCCATCTATAAATTTACTGCTTGCATTTTAACTATATCAATTATGTACATGTGACTTATATACATTTATAAATTTTAAAAGTCACTTGAAACTCCAGATACTATATGTTATAGATCTTTTTGATGGAATATTTGAGATCTGTAGAAAATAGATTTTGAAAAACCACATATTTGTAAACCAATATTTCTTGTGATATAGTACTACTACATATTGTTTAGGTTAGTTTTTGAATATATCTCCAGATATATATTATCTTCTTTAATTTTACCAATAAGGTTTTAAAAAGTTCCAAACATCTTCTGAAAAATGGCCCAATACTCTCTTCTGTGCTTGCCTCTAGTAATTTGTGTAACTTTAGTGACCATCCATGATGACTAGGGAGATCTGGCATTCACTGTTTAAAATCAAGCTTGTTGAAATTGGTTCAGGATGGCAGAGTAGAAGGATGTGTGCTCACTCCCTCTCCCCAGAGCACCAGAGTCACAAATAACTGCTGAACAATCATCAACAGGAAGACACTGGAACTCAGCAAAAAAGATACCCCACATCCAAAGCCAAAGGAGAAGGTGCAATGAGATGGTAGGAGGGGCACAATCACAATAAAATCTAATCTCATAACCACTGGGTGGGGATTCACAAACTGCAGAACAATTATACCACAGAAGTCCACCCACTGGAGTGAAGGTTCTGAGCCCCACATCAGGCTTCCCAACCTGGGGGTCTGGAAACGGGAGGAGGAATTCCCAGAGAATCAGACTTTGAAGGCTAGAGGGATTTGATTGCAGGACTTTGACAGGACTCGGGGAAACAGAGACTCCACTCTTGGAGGGCACACACAAAGTAGTGTGAGCATCAGGACTAGGGGAAAGTAGCAGTGATCCCATAGGAGACTGAACCAGACCTACCTGCTAGTGTTGGAGGGTCTCCTACAGAGGCAGTGGGTGGCTGTGGCTCACCGTGGGGACAAGGACACTGAGAGCATAAGTTCTGGGAAGCACTCCTTGGGGTGAGCCCTCCCAGAGTCTGCCGTTAGCCCCACCAAGGAGCCTGTGGGCGCCAGTGTTGGGTCACCTCAGGCCAAAAAACCAACAGGGAGGGAACTCAGCCCCACCCATCAACAGACAAGCAGATTTAAATTTTACTGAGCTCTGCCCATCAGAGCAACACCCAGCTCTACCCACCACCAGTCCCTCCCATCAGGAAGCTTGCACAAGCCTCTTAGATTGCCTCATCCACCAGAGGGCAGGCAGCAGAAGCAAGAAGAACTACAATCCTGCAGCCTGTGGAACAAAAACCACATTCACAGAAAAACAGACAAAATGAAAAGGCAGAGGACTATGTACCAGATGAAGGAACAAGATAAAACCCCAGAAAAACAACTAAATGAAGTGAAGATAGGCAACCTTCCAGAAAAAGATTTCAGAATAATGATAGTGAAGATGATCCAGGGTCTCAGAAAAAGAATGGAGGCAAAGATGGAGAAGATGCAAGAAATGTATAACAAACACCTAGAAGAATTAAAGAACAAACAAACAGAGATGAACGATACAATAACTTAAATGAAAAATACACTACAAGGAGTCAATAGCAGAATAACTGAGGCAGAAGAACAGATAAGTGACCTGCAAGACAGAATGGTGGAATTCACTGCCATGGAACACAATAGAGAAAACAGAATGAAGGAAATGAAGACAGCCTAAGAGACCTCTGGGACAACATTAAATGCACCAACATGCACATTATAGGGGTCCCAGAAGGAGAAAGAGAGAAAGAACCCAAGAAAATATTTGAAGAGATTATAGTCGAAAACTTCCGTAACATGGAAAAGGAAACAGCCACCCAAGTCCAGGAAGTGCAGAGAGTCCCAGGCAGGATATACCCAAGGAGAAAAAGGCCGAGACACATAGTAATCAAATTGACAAAAATTAAAGACAAAGAAAAATTATTAAAAGCAGCAAGGGAAAAACAACAAATAACATACAAGGGAACTCCCATAGGTTAGCAGCTGATTTCTCAGCAGAAACTCTCCAAGCCAGAAGGGAGTGGCTCAATATATTTAAAGTAATGAAAGGCAAAAACCTACAACCAATATTATTCTACCCAGCAAGAATCTCATTCAGATTCAACGGAGAAATCAAAAGCTTTACAGATAAGCAAAAGCTAAGAGAATTCAGCACCATCAAACCAGTTTCTCTACAACAAATGCTAAAGGAACTTCTCTAAGTGGGAAACACAAGAGAAGAAAAGGATCTACAAAAACAAACCCAAAACAATTAGGAAAATGGTAATAGGAACATGTATATTGATAATTACCTTAAATGTGAATAGATTAAGTGCTCCAACCAAAAGAAACAGGCTTGCTGCATGGATACAAAAACAAGACCCATATATATGCTGTCTACAAGAGACCCACTTCAGACCTAGGGACACATACAGACTGAAAGTGAGGGGATGGAAAAAGATATTCCATGCCAATGGAAGTCCAAAGAAAGCTGGAGTAGCAATTCTCATATCAGACAAAATAGACTTTAAATAAAGACTATTACAAGAGACAAAGAAGGACACTACATAATGATCAAGGGATCAAGGCAAGAAGAAGATATAAAAATTATAAATATATATGCACCCAACATAGGAGCATCTCAATACATAAAGCAAATACTAACAGCTATAAAAGTGGAAATTGACATAACACAGTAATAGTGAGAGACCTTAACACCTCATTTACACCAATGGACAGATCATCCAGACAGAAAATTAATAAGGAAACACAAGCTTTAAATGACACAATGGACCAGATAGATTTAACTGATATTTATAGGATATTCCATCTGAGAACAGCAGGTTACACTTTTTTCTCAAGTGCACATGGAACATTCTCCAGGATAGATCACATCTTGGGTCACAAATCAAGCCTCAGTAAATTTAAGAAAATTAAAATCATATCAAGCAACTTTGCCGACCACAATGTTATGAAACTACAAATAAATTATAGGGAAAAAATGTAAAAAACACAAACACATGGAGGTTAAACAATACGTTACTAAATAACCAAGAGATCACTGAAGAAATCAAAGAGGAAATAAAAAAATACCTAGAGACAAATGACAACAGAAACACGATGATCCAAAACCTACGGGATGCAGCAAAAGCAGTTCTAAGAGGGAAGTTTATGGCAGTACAATCCTACATTAATAAACCAGAAAAATCTCAAACAATCTAACCTTACACCTAAGGAACTAGAGTAAGAAGAACCAACAAAACCCAAAGTTAGTAGAAGGAAAGAAATCATAAATATCAGAGCAGAAATAAATGAAATAGAAACAAAGAAAACAATTGAAAAAAAATGCTGGTTCTTTGAGAAGATAAACAAAATTGATAAACCTTTAACCAGACTCATCAAGAAAAAGAGGGAGAGGACTCAAATTAATAAAACTAGAAATGAGAAAGGAGAAGTTACAGTGGACACCACAGAAATACAAAGCATCCTACAAGACTACTACAAGCAGCTCTGTGCCAATAAAACGGACAACCTGGAAGAAATAGACAAATTCTTAGAAAGGTATAACTTTCCAAGACTGAACCAGGAAGAAATAGAAAATATGAACAGACCAATCACAAGTAATGAAATTGAAACTGTGATTAAAAATCTTCCAACAAACAAAATCCAGGACCAGATGGCTTCACAGGTGAATTCTATCAAACATTTAGAGAAGAGCTAACACCCATCCTTCTCAAACTCTTCCAAAAAACTGCAGAGGAAGGAACACTCCCAAACTCATTCTATAAGGCCACCATCACCCTGATACCAAAACCAGACAAAGACACTACAAAAACGGAAAATTACAGACCAATATCACTGATGAATATAGATGCAAAAATCCTCAACAGGGCTTCCCTTGTGGCGTAGTGGTTGAGAGTCTGCCTGCCGATCCAGGGGACATGGGTTCGTGCCCTGGTCCGGGAGGATCCCACATGCCGTGGAGCGGCTGGGTCCATGAGCCACGGCTGCTGAGCCTGCGCATCTGGAGCCTGTGCTCCGCAACAGGAGAGGCCACAACAGTGAGAGGCCCACATACCACAAAAAAAAAAAAAAAAAAACAAACAACTAGCAAACAGAATCCAACAACACATTAAAAGGCTCATACACCATGATCAAGTGGGATTTATCCCAGGGATGCAAGGTTCTTCAGTATATGCAAATCAATCATTGTGATATACCATATGAACAAATTGAAGAATAAAAACCATATGATCATCTCAATAGATGCAGAAAAGGCTTTTGACAAAATTCAACACCGATTTATGATAAAAACTCTCCAGAATGTGGGCATAGAGGTAACCTACCTCAACATAATAAAGCCCATATACAACAAACTCACAGCAAACATCATTCTCAATTGTGAAAAACTGAAAACATTTCCTCTAAGATCAGGAATGAGACAAGGATGTCCACTCTCACCACTATTATTCAACATAGTTTTGGAAGTCCTAACCATAGCAATCAGAGAAGAAAAAGAAATAAAAGGAATCCAAATTTGAAAAAAGAAGTAAAACTGTCACTGTTTGCAGATGACATGATACTATACATAGAGAATCCTAAAGATGCCACCAGAAAACTACTAGAGCTAATCAATGTATTTGGTAAAGTCACAGGATCCAAAATTAATACATAGAACTCTCTTGCATTCCTATACACTAACAACGAAAGATCAGAAAGAAAAATTAAGGAAACAATCTCATTCACCATTGTAACAAAAAGAATAAAATACCTAGGAATAAACCTACCTAAGGAGGTAAAAGACCTGAACTCAGAAAACTATAAGACACTGATGAAAGAAATCAAAACTGACACAGACAGATGGAGAGATATACCATGTTCCTGGATTGGAAGAATCAATATTATGAAAATGACTATACTACCCAAAGCAATGTACAGATTCAATGCAATCCCTATCACTACCAATGGAATTTTTTACAGAACTAGAACAAATAAATCTTAAAGTTTGTATGGAGACACAAAAGACCCTGAATGGCCAAAGCAATATTGAGGGGAAAAATGGAGCTGGAGGAATCAGAGTCCCTGACTTGAGACTATACTACAAAGCTACAGTAATCAAGACAATATGGTACTGGCACAAAAAGAGAAATATAGATCAATGGAACAGGAGAGAAAACCCAGAGATAAACCCATGCACCTATGGTCACGTAATCTATGACAAAGGAGGCAAGGATATACAATGGAGATAAGACAGTCTCTTCAATAAGTGGTGCTGGGAAAACTGTACAGCTGCATGTAAAAGAATGAAATTAGAATACTCTCTAACACCATACACAAAAATAAACTCAAGATGGATTAAAGACCTAAATGTGAGACTGGAGACTGTAAAACTCTTAGAGGAAAACATAGGAAGAATACTTTGACATAAATCACAGTAAGAGCTTTTTTGACCCACCTCCTAGAGAAATGGAAATAAAAATAAACAAATGGGACCTAATGAAACTTCAAAGCTTTTGCACAGCAAAGGAAACTATAAACAAGATGAAAAGACAACCCTCAGAATGGGAGAAAATATTTGCAAATGAATCAACGGACAAAGGATTAATCTCCAAAATATATAAACAGCTCATGCAGCTCAATATTAAAAAAAGAAACAACCCAATCCAAAAATGGGCAGAAGACCTAAATAGACATTTCTCCAAAGAAGACATATAGATGGACAAGAGGCACATGAAAAGCTGCTCAACATCACTAATTATTAGAGAAATGCAAATCAAAACTACAATGAGGTATCACCTCATACCACTTAGAATGGGCATCATCAGAAAATCTACAAACAACAAATGCTGGAGAGGGTGAAAAGGGAGAAAAGGGAACCCCCTCTTGCACTGCTGGTGGGAATGTAAAATGATGCAGCCACTATGGAGAAGAGTATGGAGGTTCCTTAAAAAAGTAAAAATAGAATCACCATATGACCCAGCAATCCCATTACTGGCCATATATCCAGATAAAACCATAATTCAAAAAGACACATGCACCCCAATGTTCATTGCAGCACTGTTTACAATAGCCAGGTCATGGAAGCAACCTAAATGCCCATCAACAGTGGAATGGATACCGAAGATGTGGTACATATATACAATGGAATATTACTCAGCCATAAAAAGGAACGAAACTGTGCCATTTGCAGAGACGTGGATGGACCCAGAGACTGTCATACAGAGTGAAGTAAGTCAGAAAGAGAAAATCAAATATCGCATATTAACGCATATACGTGGAATCTAGAAAAATGGTACAATGAACCGGTTTGCAAGGCAGAAATAGAGGACAAACGTATGGACAACTAAGGGGGGAAAGCAGGAGTGGTGGTGGTGGTGGTGGTATGAATTGAGAGATTGGTATTGACATGTATACAGTAATATGTACAAAATGGATAACTAATAAGAGCCTGGTGTATAAAAAATAAATAAATAATATTCAAAAAAAAAGAAAAGAAAAATAAAAGTTGTTGATAATACAACTTCAAGCCCTTAGATGTTCGACCAGACATGTAACTCTACAGCAAACATGAAAATTAATTGCTTTTAAAATTATAAACCACTGAGATTGATAGATTTCAGTAGGGCCATTATCTAAAACTGCTGTTTTATAGTTTTATAATTAGTCATTCAGCTATAATCACATTTAATACATTTTTAATATTTAAAGAACAATTCATTTAAAACGTGAAGTATAGCTTATTTCTTAAATAAGAAATTTTAAATCTACTGAGAGTTTGTATATAAAAGTACTTAAAAATATTTTAAATGCTAAAAATGAAAACATTAAAAACACTAAACATTAAAAAACTCTGTCAACTCTCTCCACAACTAAAAACCAAATATGATCTCATTTGGCACCAATATAAATTGTTTGGAACCTTTCTAGGCATTATCAGGGATTTTCCATTGAGGGCTCTGACCTTATCCAACTTAAAAATGAAATCCCCCAAGTACAGAGGTCACTCCTCTCTTGTTTCCTACCTCATACAAAAATCCAAATTGACTGTATGTCCCAGATGGTCCATGCTGTTATTTCATAAAGCTGAATTTTCTGGCCTCTGAACATTTGGAATATCTCCTGAATGAGCACAATTGGCCCAAATTATTGTGAAATATATTGGTTCATTGAAATATATGCCCTTTGAGGCATTTTATTTGCTAGGGGAGCTAAGAATAAGTGGGCCTAGCTACTTGATATTAGTAATGGCATTTTAATGTAGAGTCCACCTCACTTATAGGTCTCGGGTGATCCTTAAGGAAGACCTCACAAGACTAGAAATGTAAATGGATAGGTAGGATGAGAAAAGCGTGTTCCTTTCTCTCCTTTTGGTTGCCCTCACTTTCATCTTTTATTTTCCTTATGTGGATGTACCCAGTAGGCCCAGAGATGGAGTACCTTCTGGAAATCCACCTGCAATATACTGACCATTAAGGCTATAATCAGAAGAGTAAGAGAGAATTTTGTGGAATAGAGTTATTCATTTAGGCTGAGAAGACGCATATTCACATCAGGTGTTTTAACCTTTCTTTGTACCAATTTTAAAATTACCTAAAATACCTTCAGAATGATCACTTTTTTTTTTTTTTTGCAGTACGCGGGCCTCTCACTGCTGTGGTCTCTCCCGTTGCGGAGCACAGGCTCCGGACACGCAGGCTCGGCGGCCATGGCTCACGGGCCCAGCCGCTCCGCGGCATGTGGGATCTTCCCAGACTGGGGCACGAACCCACGTCCCCTGCATCGGCAGGCGGACTCTCAATCACTGCGCCACCAGGGAAGCCCCCAAAATGACTGCTTTTAAAGAGTTCAACAAGGGAGGTAGGTGCCCCTATCCCAAGAACTGCGATTTTACTAAGGGGGTAACAAATATACCAATTTAGCATGTGAAACTATATGACACTAAATAAGATTAAATAATGTGTTGAGTAGGTTATGTACTAAATATGAATGTATAAATATAACTTCGAAGGAGTATATACTGAGAAGCCCAGCAAGACTGAAGTGAAGGCTTTACAAGAAGCAGTTATGTTGTCAAACTGAAGAGAAATATTGGAGCCGGGCCTTCAGCCCCAGGGTATGGATTTTGTCTTTAATCCTTAGGGAAGGGAGAGTACTTTGGACAAGGGAGTAACATGATCAAAGCAGTCAAGTATTCCACAGCCCTCAGCAATCTTCGAGTTCAACAGTGACTTTCTATTACATCATGCTGTGAAGCAAGATGCTTTTAATTCAAATGGCTCTGGAAATCTCCTGAAAGGCCCTGAGAAGGCTGATCATTTCAAATTGATTTTACAATTCAGAAGTGCCTTGGGATTAACAGCGCTCCTTCAGTTTTAATCTCTAGTATGATCCCAGCAGCCTCTGCATGCTGAAATAGATGTACACTTGAGGTGAAAATGAATGACGGTGAGAGAACTCACACGTTACACAGTAGAAAAGGCTGGGAAGTGAGAGCAAGAAGTCAAGGTTGAGGGATGTGAGCATTGTCGACCTACTCACAATGAGAGAGGGAAGATAAAACTATGGTGTATAATGACATAAAGGGATATTAAAGGAGGCCAGGGAGCCATTATTTCTTCCCAACAAGGGGAAAGGAATAGGATATAATGGTCATGAGCTGAAGTAAGGAATATTTAGGTGAGACACAGAGAAAATTTCAACTTAAAGAACATTTAAACAAGATTTCGCTGGAGGATTGAGAGGCCATTGTTATACTGGATTTTCAAGACAGGAACTTGGCATTCCTTCTTTAAGAAAGCTTAAATAGTCCATTCCATGCTAAACGGATTCTGAGTGTCTTTAAATAAAGAAACAAAACAAAACAAAACAGAAAAACACTTCTTTGACCATATTTTATGATCAATGGGATGGTGGGGGCCACAAACTATATAAACCACATTCTTAGGAGCTTTCTCATGATATGATTTAGATTGTGCTGTCACTAATTAAAATAGAATTCAGAAGCAGAGACTGTGATATTGTGGAGCTTTAGTGAGTAAGGAAAAAAATAGCACAAATGCTCAGTGGAAACATTAAAAACTGAATGAATATTAAGTCTTACAGTTTTCAATAACTGCTCATATAATTTGATAGGTTCTTTTCATTCCTTAGTGGTTGGCATGAGTCTCAGTATGTAACTTGGGTATAAAAGAGGGATTCCTTTATGTTTCCTAACCACTTAATTTCTGACTTTAAATTTCGATGGGCTGTTGGAAAATGTTGACCTCAATTCCTCTTGGGGCTCTTTCTCTTCCCCAGGGTTGAGCCACAACCCAGTTTTTGAGGCTATAAGCACTGCTTCTGCTTCTTGGTCATCAGTTCACACTGAGGGTTACTCAGCCATTCTAGTTGAATGGCAGGAAAGGAAAGGAAGAAATATATTGATTTAAAAAGAGTATGCCAATACCTCCAAATATTGTCCAGTCCCCATTTAACAGCAATAATTGAATTCTAACAATGTGCCACGTACTGTACCGTGAATTCAGAGATAAGCAAGGCATCTATCATGCCTTGGGGTTTCTCATAGTCTTGTGGGAGAATATAAAGAAGAAAAAGGACCATTACCAGGGAATGAATTTATATTCAGAGTATAGTGTTTGTAGTCTCACTTAGATTTTAGAATTTTAGGACTAAATGCAGTCAAACTATTAGAAGCCCCTCAGACCATAATTCCAAATGGGATTGGATCTCAGAGATCACTTGGTCTACTCCTTATGTGGTATCCAAATGCCCTCAATATCACCTGTAAGCGATCATAATCATTGCATGAAGATTTTCAGTTTGGGGTAAGTCCGTTCCATTTTTTCAACAGATCTATTTCTTAGAAATGTCATTCTAATAATAATAAGAAAAACTATACTCCTTATAATTCTACTCATTGGCCCTAACTCTGCCCTTTGGAGTCAAACAGAATAAGTCTAATCACTCTGACACTGTAGAAGTCTTATAATTAATTATGGAGCTATGTTTGACACTAACATATTTCTCAAAAATTAGGTGCTTAACTAGGTAGTCCCCAAATGCAGAGATTTATCATGATGATTTGCCTAGTAATGCCTCATAATTAATGTTTAGGAAGTTGAATGTGGTTTATTATTCTTTTTTGCATATTACTACATCAATATAAAATGCATTATGAAGGATGTTCTGAATTAATATGATTAACATATTTACATTTGATGAAACAGCTTTATTTGTAGCCAGAGATTCACCATCATATTTGTAATATTTATGTTTTTTAAAACCCAAGCATATTTTGGTCACCAAACTGGGAGATACAGAGATTTTAATATATTAAAAGTTAAAAAAAAAATAGAAACAACTTGCTTTGTAAATAAAAGAAAATATGAAACATAAGAAAATAAAACGAGGAATGACTATAATTAGAATAAATATTTCATGACATGATTTGATCTTAATAAAAATGTTTTAACCAAAAAAAAAAAAATTTTTTTAAAGAGAAAATGTACTGAACTGCCACTGCAAAAAAAAAAAAAAATGTCAAAAGAAGGGGTGACTGAGCTGCTAAGTCAGGGACTCTTAAGGTTTTGATACACCTGGTGTGGTCATCAGGGCACAGGGCGTGGGATGTGGCCCTTAACTTTGCTATCCCAGAAACACAAACTTGTGAGTTAATTCAAAATTGAATAGCTCTTGGATAGGGACTTTCATTCACCAAACTCAATATGTGTGATGATATCAGAGACTACAGGCCAGGAGAATTGCTTTCTAGGGATGACGGGAGAGGTTAAGCCCCCCTTCACCCCTTGCTTCCCCAGGATACATTTTCTATTCCCAAGAACCTCCTTTTTCCTCTTTACTTCCTTCTCAACATTTAAAGCATTTTTTAAGGACCTAAATGTCACCAAGTACCTCCTCTGAGTCAATGTAATAAAGATCCAGCGTCTAGCTGAATGGCAGAAAGGGAAAGAGGAAAATATACTTAGATTTTTGCAATGTTAGAAAACCTCAATGGCTAGGGTCCAGGGTACTGCCTTTCTCTCGGAGGGCACCCAGGGGCCAAAAAACTAACCAGAATATAGCTTAATTCAAAACAAAAAATTTTTTTCATGGTTTTACCAGCTATTCGCTAAAAAGAAAAGTTAAGCCCAGTGAATTCTCCCTTTTATTAAACTGTTCCCCCCTATTGTCTTATGTCTACCAGATCTATTAACCCCCTTCTCTGGACAGTGCTGGGTATACATCAAAACATTATTACTGTTCAATTATTTCTTTTTTGTGTTATTTAGGCAGGGCACCTCCCTCCTTTAACTCATCATCATATTTAGCAGGTAACAACACAGCTTCCTTCTCCCATGGTTAAGTTGTAGCCCTGAGAATACATTCTGGTCACCTTAATTAGACTGAAGCACTCCAGTTTTTATTAGACACAAGAGATGACTTGCTAGTTTTGCAAAAGGCTTGCTGAGTGTCTCATTAATATCCCTCTCAGATACCATCTTATAGATGGCTGAACCTATCCATTTTATATTGATTTTATTAGGTTATATTTCAAAGAGTGAGCTTTCTGACCTGACCTTGTCACTGAGTTAAATATATGGTTAAACAGTCTTTCTGCAAACTCTAGTGAGAATCAACAACAGTCATTAGCAAAAACCTAGATGATCGTTAGAAAATTTGGGAAGTCAGTGAAGTTAATATTTAGACTAATCAGACTTACATTCCGTCCTTTATGTTTTTTCCTGAAACCTCATCAAAGATTAATATAATTATTCACCTTAAGAGTCACATAACAAATGAAATAGTAACAACCAACATTTAAGAAGTTGCATGTTTAAGATTATCAAGCACTTTAATATATAGGATTTGCTTTAATCCTCACAGCACTGGTAGATGACCACATTTAATTACTGTTAACCTTTAGACGAGAGCAGCGGTTCTTAGAATGTGGAGCCTGTATGAGCAGCATCAACATCATTTGGGAGCTTGACAGAACTGCAGACCTTTGGTGCCATCCAGATGGGCTGAATGAGAAACTGTTATGGGTTTTGTGGGTTTTTTTTGTTTTTTGGGTTTTTTTGCGGTACGCGGGCCTCTCACTGTTGCGGCCTCTCCCGTTGCAGAGCACAGGCTCCGGACGCGCAGGCTCAGCGGCCATGGCTCACGGGCCCAGCCGCTCCGCGGCATGTGGGATCTTCCCGGACCGGGGCACGAATCCGTGTCCCCTGCATCGGCAGGCGGACTCTCAACCACTGCGCCACCAGGGAAGCCCTCAGTTTGTGTGTTTTGGTTTTAAAATACTTTTCCTCATCGTGAGGCATTCAGATCTCTCGGGCACAGGGGTGGGAGGCTCCCCACCAAGTTGCCTTCTCATGTGAGAGGACGTCTGTTGTATTTGCTACTCAGCATTCATTCATCATCTACTTTCCTCAATTTCTTTCTGTGTGATACTCCTCTCCTCATTTGCTTTGAGTGAGCTACATTCCACAACTGCCCCTGCCCACTGGTTTAGGGGTAAGCCTTTATCTAGCCTAAGCTAATTAGTCCATCATATTCCCCTAACACAGTGATTGGTTCACGGATGGGGCACATGGCCAAATAAAATCCAATGCACAAAGAATTTTGCTGGATTGTGCTCCTAAATATATACTAGGGAAGTTTTCTCACGGATCCACAAGGGCCCATGGATAAGGATGTTCATTGCAGCAGTGTCTGTTTTATTCACTGATGTGTCTCATGTGCCTGAAACAGCGCCTGGCACATCATATTGGGCCAGTGAATGAATACACTGTAGAATAGGGAGTTGGGGGCAGCCTGAATGTCCATCACTGAGAAAAACAAGGGAAATATGGTAGTTGCACACTGTGGGGTGTTTTATATAGCAAATAGAATCAATGGATTCCATGTACAGTAGTAACATAACTGGAACCTAAAAACAGTGCTTAGTGAAACAGTAGTATATATAACATCCATCTCATTAAATTCAAACACAATTACACAAAATGGTACACATTTTGCAAAAACACAATAAATAAAAAGACAAACAATAAACAAATTAAATTGTTTTCATAGGGAAAGCAGAGTGGGATCAGCACATAGTGATAGAAATACATAGATAAATACATAAACATATATTTAAAGCATAATGTTTTGTAAGGGCCAGTTGCAAGTTGATGTGTTATGAACTGAAAAAAGCAATGCACTCAACCTTAGGCAACTGATTGCTGGAAATTCTGAGAAACTGATTCTATATTTTGTTCTGCGTCAAATCCAGGTAAGATAGAGCCCCAAGAACTGTATGGAAAAAGAAAAGCTAGAACCTGACCACATCATTAAAAGTCTCTGGATCTAGCCTTGCCTGAAGTGTGTTTACCAGCCAGATATGGTTAATTATCACTCCTTACCCCAACCTCCAATTTGTTTCTTTTATTGTGGTCATTTAAGGTGTTTTGAATTCATGTTTTCTTTCACTTGTAACCAAGAGAATCCTGACTGATATATCATCTCTTTCTTTGCTTCCCCTAACCAGCTTGGGAAAAAAGTAATATGTATTTGCTACCCCCATTTCACTACAAACATACTCTTGCACATGACTGAGCCATCTGGCACCGATCCCCTCACCTCTCTACTGAAACTGCTTTTATTTGTTACCAAGAATCCCCCAATCACACATATGTTTGACACCTTCTTAAAATGCTCTCCTCCTATTATTTCACTGATTGTTCATCCTCAGACTTCATCACTGGATCCTTCTTAAATATAATGATTTTTAGTCCAGGGTAGCTGAAGATAAGTACCTAACCAACTGTGAATCGGAGCAGATGCACTAACCAGCAAGAACAGCTACTGGCCTGTAAACAATGGGAATGACGTTACTGGGTATTGCTGTCTGGCTATCAGATTGGGTGGGAGCTATTGATATTTTTATTATCGCTATTAGTATTAATCTTCAAGTTACTCTATTAGTCCTCTGTGATTCACATTCTCTTCCTCATCTAAATTATCCAATGAAATAAGTGATTTTAATGTCACTTCAAAGCTAAGGACTTCTAAATCTGTATTTTGAACCCCGATTCCTCCTGAACTCCAAACCTGAATTTCCTATGAACACAAAGACTGAGATTGAACACAGTAACTTTTTTTTTTAAAGCATTGCACTAAGTTTAAAAACAATTTAATGAAATGTTGCAAACATACAAGGAGAAAAATAGAAAGGACACCTGTTCCCACAGTCAGCTGTATGAATGCCATACTTGCTTCAAATTTTTCAAAAAGGAATCAATATTACAGATAGAGTTGAAACCTGCACACGCCATACTGATTTCATCTCTATTCTACTCTCCCCTCTTAGCATCCACTGAAAATCTCTCCACGTTGAGTCTCTTCTCTGGTAATGGCACTACCAGGGACCCAGTTTCAAAAGCTATAAATACTAATAATTTTTCATTCTTCCCTTTTTTTCAACCGTCTATACCCCTTCTAACCCAAGCAAATGTATCAGTAGCCAAGTGCTAGAGATTCTACTCTATTTTATTTTTTTTAATGAGTATGTCCTTTTGTCCACTCTTCACAGCTATCATCTATCATCCTAATTTAAACTTCACAATTTTTTGTCTAGATCATGGTATTAGTCATCTAAAAATCTCTCCCTTCTTCTAATCTCCTGACTTTCTAATTCATTCTTTGCATTGCTGTTGAAATATTTTTTCCCTAAATCACAAGTTGGATCATGTCACATGTCACTTGTAGTCTCAAGTAATATTCATTAGCTTCCTGCTGTCTGCAGAAGTCTGCACACTCTCATGTCATGTTCCAAACTTTTCCTGAAATGGCCCAAAAGAAAACATCTTCTACTGCATCCTGTCCTTTCCTGAACTCTAGAATTCAATAATATTTATTGTCATCCCAGAGGAGATACTGAAATTCTAAGACTATTTAAACATCATTTCTTGAGCCTGGTTCTTCCCTTTATTTTTAGAAACACCTTTACTCTTTAAAGTCTAATTCAAGTTTACTCTTTCCCTTATGGCTTCTCTGAACCAGCCAGTCACAAAGAATAACTTCTTCACTTACAATCCTATAGAATGTCCCTTTTGCTCCCCGTAGCACTCATTCAAATAAACCTTGTAATACAGATTTTCCCCTCACAAATACCCTCATTCCTACCCCATGAGAACCAGAGTCTAAGAAATTTTATGATAAAGATTCTATCTTACACATCTTTAGGTCTCAATTCCAAGAACAGTACTTGTCAAATAGATGCCCAATAAATATTTAATTAAATTTAATGTTTATAAATGCCTGTAAAACTTTCTTGGATCATGGACCCGCTGAAATTCTGAGTAAGGCTATAAAGTTATATTCTCTAAAAGAGATACATAGACACATACACAAAATTTTGCATATAATTTAATGAGATTTATGGTGAACATTTGGACTGGCACACTCAACATTTGTTCCAACCCCATTCCAGTCTACAGAGGATGCAAAACTTAAAATTATTTTTTGCAGGTTCCTTTGAAGATTTTCACCTCCAGTTTCAGGATTCCATTTTTTTCAAAATATAATACCCACTCTTCTTCCTTATTAGCTGTCCTCATACGCTACTGCCATTGCTTAAAGATTTGAGCTTCTGGCTTTCTTGTCATTCCTTCTAACACCACACATTTCATAACTCATAGTGATTTCAATATCTGTGTAAGATACTCTTTTCATGTGCTTGGTTTTGCTGTTTCTTGGCCTTCTGTCCTCCAGTGATCTCCCTGGCCTTACCTCAGTCCCCTATTTTTAAGGTCACATGCCAGATTGTTTCACTACCCAAAACTGCACTAACTGTGTTCTTAGTTTCAAACCCTTCACTATGTCCACTACTTCCTATATTTCTAGCATGCTGCTTCTATTATCCCAATTGCAAGAATGTTATATGACTAGGACATACAATTCAATGATTCTATTAATTTACTATTACTATTACATGGTTCATCTTTGTGAGCACATCCTTGCTTATAACTTCAACTGTCTTGCTTCTCTCTTTCTCTTTCACACTCACTTGGAAAAGTACTAGAGCTGGTTAAATTCAACTCTCTTCATACTCTGCCAGCACCTGAGCAGTAAAAATGGGTGCAGAAAATCATACAACCATGCTGATTTGTCTTATTTTAACCTATGACCATTAACCTCAATTGTACTCATTGTGCTACTTTGCAATTCTACATTTCACCAACCTATGCACTCTCTTCTTATCCTAGATGGGATATTATGTAACTTCTTTTCTCAGGCCTCAAAGTAACTCTACTTCTGCCCCCTCCCATCCTCACTCTTACTTAGTTCACTGAGAAAATATAAGCAATCAAATAAGATTTTCGAACACCACCACCATCTACTCTTCTTGTCTCCTATTAGTTTGAATGAATTTCATTGCATTCTATGACCTTTGACTTCTCAACGATATCCTTTTATTTTTGTCCTCCTATATCTCTGGCATCATCAAATTTTCACTCTCTACTGAATCATTACATCAGAATATAAACATGCTATAATATCTCCTATTTTTAAAACTCGTTTGACCCATATGATTTTCAGCTATAGTCCCTTGAAAGAGTTGTCTATATTTATTGTCCCTATTTCCTTTCCTCCATTCTCCCTTGAACCTACTCTAATCAAGCTTTCATTTTTGTAATTCTCCTGAACAGCTGTCGAGATCACCAATGTTTCCACATAGCTGTATCTAACGGTCAACTCCCTGTTCTTGTTTGACTTGTCAACAGTATTTGATACAGCATGCTGTATTTTTTGAAACATGTTCTTTACTTAATGTTCAGGAAATTACTCACTCTTGGTGTCATTCTTGGTCTCATTTGCTAGATTATCCTCCATTTCTGTATTACTAAACCTCACGGTATCTTAGAGTTCAAACCTTGGGTCTCTTCTCTATGTACATGTACACTTAGGTAATAGTATCTAGTTCACAGCTTTAAATACTTTCTATATGTTGATATACTTTTTATATCTTGCTTTCTTTCTTGAACTCCAAATGTACATCCAACCACTAACTCAACATCATCTCAATTAGTGGCAATTTTAGTTTATCAGGTTAAAAATGTTGGTGCCATCCTTGACTCATCTCTTTCTCTTACATTTGACAGCAAATCCTATAGATTCTACCTTCAAAATACATCCAGAAACTGGCACCTTACTGCTTTCATCACCACTATCCTGGTCCAATGCATTATAACTTCTTAAGTGGACTACTCTAGACTTTTCACTTGAGAAGTAGAGGGATCCAAAGCTCTAGTGCAGTTAGAATTAGACTACTACTCTATTCTCCACAGAGTGGCCACAATGAAATTATTCAAGACTCTGTCAAATCATGTACTCTTTTACATAGAGCCTTCCAATATCTTACTATTTCATGCAGAAGAATAGCTAAAGTTCTTAGCACAATTTAAAAGGCACTACCTAATCAGAGGACTCACACCAACTCTATCCTCATGCTCTTCCACTCACTCTTTTTCTCACCCTGACCCTCCCTAACTGAACTTCTTTGCTATTTCTTAAACATACCAGGCTCTTGCCTCAGCCTTTGAACACATTCTCCTCTTTTCCCAGATATCTTTATGGCTTATTCCCTCAATTCTTTCAGGTCTCTGCTCAAATGTTACTATCATTGCCATACATCATTAAAGCTTTCCTTGATTGAGAAAGATAGAATAGTAATCCCTCCTTTTTTAAAAAAAAAAAAAGCATTATCCTTTCCTTTTATCCTACTTTAATTTTCTCAGAATCATTTATTACTGTATGGCATAGTATATAAAGAAATTTATATTTGTTTATTACCTTGCCTCTATAAGAAAGACATTTGCTTGCATTGTTCACTGCCGCATCCTTAGCACCTTGAACAGTAACTAAGTATATGGTAGACGTTTTAGGAATAAATGCATGAATGAATAATAGAATGAATGCAATTCAATCTCTAAAATCTTTAATTAGGAACTGTGCCATGTTAAGGGAAGGAGGGATTGAAGCATCCCCCCCAACCCTTTTTCTTTTTTTCTGACCTGGATCATGGCAGAGGTGGTGTGGTTTTATACTCAGGAGCAGCAACAGCTTTCAGAGTCTTTGATCTTTTGTATCAGTGTCCTTGTGATAGAGGATTCTAGAGAGTGAGAGTTGTCACTCACAACTTAGTTTAGAGTCCGCTAATCTACAATTTTGCATTCACATAATTTCCTCTATTAAACCCCTTCTGCCTGAACTAACTAGAGTGAATTCTGTTGTCTATTTATTTGTAGGTGAAGTTTGAGTGTTACAATAACTGCTTCATGAAGTGGTTACAGGTAATCAATGTTTAAAGAAATACAAACCTTTAGTTGGCTCTGTGGCCAGGGTCCAGTTATCAGTAGAAAGTCAGATATGTTCCTATGTCAGCCAGTGGTAAAACAGTTATTTAAATTACCTCTTGTGTTGATCCTAGAATGAAGTCCTGCTGAAGACAGGCTATCCAGATTGAATGACTGGACAGTCCTTTAATGCTGGTTCAAACATAAAAAGACTGTGTGGGTGGAATGGCTAATTTTAACTATGCTGTAGAGCTTTGAATGTCTCAAAATATCATTAGAGAACCAAGGAATTCATATGACTGCTCTAAGATAATATCTTCTCTCTTATATCAGCAGAGTTGAGGTAATAAAAAAATCAAGTCTTCTGATTTCCCAGTGTTTTATAAATGAGCCAAAGATGGCCTCTGTATATTAGCTGTATGTTGTTTATAGCAGACTGACTCCTATTAGCTCAAAAGGCAATCAGCACTAATATAAAATTTTTAGATATCCACTCGTTTTAATCATAGCCCAAATAAGCATATTTTAAGCTGAGAGCCTCCCTGCTTTCCACATGCATGAAACTACACCCACATCGGCTAACCATAGATAAGATCCGTCAGTATAAAAGATGCCAAGCTACTGCTGCCTTTCAAAACTCTCTGACCCAGACTCCGTGTTGGGCTGTTGAATGACATTATCTAAACACACAAGCCCCCCCATCTGATCTCTCTCTCCCCTTGGAGTTCTCTTACTCTCCTATTGCTTTTATTTTTATTTTTAAAAAATTTTTACTGGAATATAGTTGTTTATAATGTTGTGTTAGTTTCAGGTATACAGCAAAGTGAATCAGTTATACATATACATATATCCACTCTTCTTTTAGATTCTTTTCCCATATAGGGTATTCTTGAACAACAAAAAAGTTATTCTATCCCAAATGCCAATAGGACATATGTTGAGAAACACTGCCATAGAGCTATAGGCTCTATAAGCATGTGGTCTGCAATTTAACTATCATTGGTGATAGTTTTATCAAATGTTTTGCCATAGCAAGAGTCACCAGTGTTCCAGTCTGCAGTATCCTCACAACTGTTGCCTGACTGCCAATGCCTTCCATTACTGGTTTTATTTCAGTAGCACCTCACATTTAGGTACAAATTATGTGTTAGGATATCAGTCCAGCTGCTGCCAGTAATCCCAAAATGATGATGGTTTAGATTAGACAAATTTATTTATAATGTCCAAGCTGGTAGTTCTGCTTGAAGACATCAAGGGCCTCCACTTCTATCTTGTAACTCTACTATTTTTTTTTTATTGGAGTATAGCTGCTTTACACTGCTGTGTCAGTTTCTGCTGTACAGCAAAGTGAATTAGCCAGAGCACAGAGCACTGAGTTCCCTGTACTCTACAGTAGGTTCTCATTAGTTATCTATTTTATACATAGTATCCATAGTGTATGTGTATGTCAATCTCAATCTCCCAGTTCATCCCGCCGCCCCCCTTTCCCCTTTGGTATCCATACGTTTGTTCTCTACCTCTGTGTCTCTATTTCTGCTTTGCAAATAAGATCATCCATATCATTTTTCTAGATTCCACATATATGCGTTAATATACGATATTTGTTTTTCTCTTTCTGACTTAACTCTGTATAACAGTCTCTAGGTCCATTCACGTCTCTGCAAATGACACAATTTCATTCCTTTTTATGGCTGAGTAATATTCCATTGTATATATGTACCACATCTTCTTTATCCATTCCTCTGTTGATGGACATTTAGGTTGTCTCCATGTCCTGGCTATTGTAAATAGTGCTTCAGTGAACACTGCGATGAATGTATCTTTTTTTTTTTTCTTTTTAAACACCTTTATTGGAGTATAATTGCTTTACAATGTTGTGTTAGTTTCTGCTGTATAACAAAGTAAATCAGCTATATGCATACATATATCCCCATATCACCTCCCTCTTGCATCTCCCTCCCACCTTCCCTATCCCACCTCTCTAGGTGATTGCAAAGCACTGAGCTGCCTCCCTGTACTATGCAGCTGCTTCCCACTAGCTAGCTATTTTACATTTGGTAGTATATATATGTCAATGCTACTCTCTCACTTCGTCCCAACTTATCCTTCCCTCTCTACATGTCCTCAAGTCCATTCTCTAAGTCTGCATCTTTATTCCTGTCCTGCCCCTAGGTTCGTCAGAACCATTTTTTTTTTTTAGATTCCATATATATATGTTAGCATACAGTATTTGTTTTTCTCTTTCTAACTTACTTCACTCTGTGTGACAGACTCTAGGTCCATCCACCTCACTACAAATAGTTCAATTTTGTTTCTTTTTATGGCTGAGTAATATTCCATTGTATATATGTACCACATCTTCTTTATCCATTCATCTGTCGATGGACAGTTAGTTTGCTTCCATGTCCTGGCTATTGTAAATAGAGCTGCAGTGAACATTGTGGTACATATCTCTTTTTGAATTATGGTTTTCTCAGGGTATATGCCCAGGAGTGGGATTGCTGGATCATATGGTAGTTCTATTTTTAGTTTTTTAAGGACCATCCATACTATTCTCCATAGTGTCTGTATTTTACATTCCCATCAACAGCATAAGAATTACCCTCCTACTTCTGAGTAGTGGTCCCTGGGTCATAGCCTTTGTATGATTTAATGCAGTGAGGGACTCCTACATTCACATCTGGCCATTATCAAAAAATCTAAAAACAATAAATGCTAGAAAGGGTGTGGTGAAAAGGGAACCCTCCTGCACTGTTGGTGGGAGGGTTCTGTAGTTTTGATTTGCATTTCTCTAATAATTAGTGATTTTGAGCAGCTTTTCATGTGCCTCTTGGCCATTTGTATGTCTTCCTTGGTGAAATGTCTATTTAGGTCTTCTGCCCCATTTTTTAATTGGATTGTTTGTTTTTTTGATATCGAGTTCCATGAGCTGTTTGTATATTTTAGAGATTAATCCTTTGTCTGTTGTTTCATTTGCAAATATTTTCTCCCATTCTGAGGGTTGCCTTTTTGTCTTGTTTATGGTTTCCTTTTCTGTGCAAAAGCTTTTAAGTTTAATTAGGTCCCATTTGTTTATTTTTGGTTTTATTTCCATTACTCTAGGAGGTGGGTCAAAAAAGATCTTGCTGTGGTTTATGTCAAAGAGTGTTTTTCCTCTAAGAGTTTTATAGTGTCTGGTCTTACATCTAGGTCTTTAATCAATTTGGAGTTTATTTTTGTGTATGGTGTTAGGTAGTGATCTAATTTCATTCTTTTACATGTAGCTGTCCAGTTGTAGTGAGGTAGATGGACCTAGAGTCTGTCATACAGAGTGTAGTAAGTCAGAAAGAGAAAAACAAATACCGTATGCTAACACATATATATGGAATCTAAAAAAAAAAAAAAAAATGGTACTGATGAACGTAGTTGCAGGGCAGGGATAAAGATGCAGACATAGAGAAGGGACTTGAGGACATGGGTTGGGAGGGGAAAGCTGGGGCGAAGTGAGAGTAGCATCGGCATATATACAATATCAAATGTAAAACAGTTAGCTTGTGGGAAGCAGCAGCGAAGCACAGGGAGATCAGCTCGGTGTTTTGCGATGACCTAGAGGGGTGGGATAGGGAGGGTGGGAGGGAGGCTTAAGAGAGAGGGGATATGGGGACAAAGGTATGCATATGGCTGACTCACTTTGGTGTACAACAGAAAACTAACACAGTATTGTGAAGCATTTATACTCTAATAAAGATCTATCTTTAAAAAATATGTCTACTTCCATTCTTTGCCTCAAGGCCTATAAATGGAGTCAGGTTGCAAAATTCCCCTGGGAGCCAATTAAAAAGTAAACCAGGAAAAATAAGGTTTTCACATCAAAATAATTGCAATATTGTGTTAACGTGTAAAAGAAAAATCTGAGGAATGGACTCTCAGATTCTAGACAAGGATGGCAAAGATATCATTTTAAGATAGGCTTGACATTGTTAATATGGGTTTATACGACTAGAGATTTTTAAACTATTTCTTGATTTGGAGTTCCAGTCTGAGCACCTGGGAGTGCTTTTAAATGGTTTCTCAGTGAGTTGATTAAAACCTGGATTCAATATTGGTCTATCATTAATGAATTTGGGATGTCAGAATTTCCTTAGTATAATGTAGGAAAAAAATCCAAAGTCTTAGGGAAATAAGACTGCTGAAATGGATTATTTTTTTTATAGGCAACTGGCTCAATCACCCCTTAATTCTTTCTTCACCACAGAATTGAGAATTAGGTCAGTGTAGAAAAGTACATTAGCCAAAGCCCTGTAGTGTCTGTTCTCTGTAGGCCATGTATGAAAATGGGAAATGGTGACACTGAAACAGATTCTCTGATATCAGTGGGGTTATGAAATCCCTGGGTGACAGAGGCAAAGAAGCAGCACCTAATGAACAGGGATAAGATTGTAATAGTTATTCTATTAGGCAGCAGAGCCAAGGTAATTGACAGCAGAGCCAAGGTGGTAATAAAAGTTCTTTGATCTGAAGTTATCTTTGGTGGTAACTAATTGTACATGGCATTTCTAGAACTGAAACAGAGTAGTCCATTCATTCCCTACTTGATCTGCTTTACCAGAGGGGAGCAAATTTTATCTATGTTAGGAAGGTCAAAGTGGAAAGCTTTGCAACTGGAGAGATTGTCAGAAATACAGGTCTATGGTGGTGCATGAACAGAGAAGAATTTCTTTGGTCAGATGGGCAGGGACATAGAGAGAAAGTTATAAGTTTGGTGACAAGGTGCTATGGGGAGGAGATATGTGAATGGATCTCTTGAAATGGGACCAGAATGGAAGATTATTTGTTTTCCATATAAATTATCATTTATGGCCCCCTCTTCTAAGCACTTTCATTCAGGTTGACCATATGATCCCTACTGTGGGTGTCACTGTCTTTCTTCAACCATTCCAGTTCATGCCCACTGGACTCATGAACACAGTGGACATAATATTAGGAACTCAATATTTCCTCCCACTGAAGTTTTTATCTGACTACTGAGATTGTGGTGTACTAAGTATAGCATTCAAAGAGAACAGTGGTGAGCCCCTGATATAGCAGTATATTGAAGGGAACCAACCAGCCACCCGGGGGCAGGTGAACCTGTTCATTATATAAAGGGAACTGTTCATCCTGGAACTGACTCATATTATGCAAATTGGCTGAAACTACTAAATAGGTCTATTGAAAACTAAAAAGCATTCAATAAATTACTACATGAGAATAATTCATATCATATTACATGCATCTATGCCATTACTTTATTACCAAACCAAGGCCTAAATACAGGTTAAAAGTTGCTTGAAGCACTGGAAATTCTTGCTGAGGACTATCATTTCATTCTTAACAAAGTTGGTATTTGTAATAGAATAGTGTGGGTTGTGCTACCATAAAACACAACATCATATCTCAGTGTATTAAAATAATAAAGGTTTATTTCTTGCCCATGCTACTTGACATTGGCACATGGCCAGATGCTTATCACAGATACTAAGGTAGACAGTCTAACAGTCAACATTTTTTTTTTTTTGTCTGTACGCGGGCCTCTCACTGTTGTGGCCTCTCCCGTTGCGGAGCACAGGCTCCGGACGCGCAGGCTCAGCAGCCATGGCTCACGGGCCCAGCCGCTCCGTGGCATGTGGGATCTTCCCGGACCGGGGCACGAACCCGTGTCCCCTGCATCCGCAGGCGGACTCCCAACCACTGCGCCACCCGGGAAGCCCACAGTCAACATTTTGAATCTCGCCTGTTGTGCCAGAGGGAAAAAACCACTCTGAAGAGTCTCACTGTAGCCCAGAAGTAATACTTCACTTCTGCTCACTCTTCATTTGCCAGACTAGTTACATAGCCCCAGACAACCATAAACAGTTAGGAAGTGCAATCCTACAATAAACCTGGGGCAAGGAGGACTGGAACAGTGCTGCTGACTACCAAAGTGTCTGTTCAAGAATTCTGTCAAACTTTTCTTAAGGCATTAATACTATTCTGGGAAGGTATATAACAGATAGCTTTCAAATTCTGAAGACTGGCCAATTCATTTCTCTTATATTATTCTAAGGATTTTCTTGGAGCTATGCTGCCTTGCTTGATTTTCCTTTTTCTCCATTTCCCCTTTTCTCCTTTGTCTTGAGTGGGCATTCCAAGAATAACAAATTGTGTGTGAAAACATAGGCTGCCTCAGTATAGGTAAAGGAAATGTTTGTTGGGAAAAGGTCAAGGGCTTAAAGAAGACGATTCTGCAAGGTACTCTGTTGGCCTATGAATAGCATTGCCTAAACTCTAATTCGAGTCTAGGTAACTCAAAGTGCTTCAAGAATAATGAATTAGAAGATGTGGAAATAGTGTGACTCTGGAGGAAAATGCGGCCTCCATTATCCACTTAGTGATAGTTCAAACAGAGATGTGGATATTAGACCCTGGCTTTGCAAATTGCATTATGAAATGTTACCTGGGCCACCTCAGTTATTTCAAAGAGCCATGGATCTCTTTGCTTCCATCTGACATCCAGATAGACAGGAAGGGCTGTGCAGATAGGGTGGTAAATGAGGATTATTTTATAGTCTGTTTCTTGTGGAGGTGAAGGAGGGGACAGACACCTAAGGAATACAATCCTGTCATAGATGCCAGAATATCTAGATACACTGAAGCAAGATAGATTGATCACATTTCACATAAACATAAATTCACTAATATTAAGGTTCCAATTAATATTATTGTTTAAAAAGACTTCAACTTAACATTATATTTAATTGATGACTTAACTGGTGCTTGTTACATGCATAGCACAGTGCAATGGTCAAACACATTTCAGCTTCAGGTGGAAGTTCTCCATGAACTTCATCAACTCTAAGAACTACAGAGAAGTGCCACAAAAGTAATCACCATGTTGGAGAGTTGCATTTACTGAATAAATTTAACAAAGATAAAGACCAGATATATGCTTTCAGTACTAAGAAAAGAACAATGGGAATTAAAAGAGGAATGCAAAGCTATACATGGGGCAGATTTGAAATGAACATGATTTTCCAAAAGATCTTAAAAGCAATGAATTCTACATGGTTAAAATGGGTTATTTCCCCCTGAATGAGTACACTGAATGGATCATGAACCCCCAGACCCTGTCGTGACTCAATCACATACTTTTTGACTTACATAGTATCCTTATCTGATGAACTCAGAGCACATCTATTTTATTAATGTTTGTTCACAATATTCACAAGAATCACAAAGGGGGAGAGCCAACCATGGAAAGATCCAAAAGAAAAACATTCTAGAGAGGGCAGACAGCAGAAACAAGAAGAACTACAATCCTGCAGCCTGTGGCACAAAAACCACATTCACAGAAAGATAAACAAGATGAAAAGGCAGAGGGCTATGTACCAAATGAAGGAAGAAGATAAAACGCCAGAAAAACAACTAAATGAAGTGAAGAGAGGCGACCTTCCAGAAAAAGAATTCAGAATAATGATAGTGAAGATGATCCAGGACCTCGGAAAAAGAATGGAGGCAAAGATCGAGAAGATGCAAGAAATGTTCAACAAAGACCTAGAAGAAATAAAGAACAAAAAAACAGAGATGAACAATACAATAACTGAAATGAAAACAACACTAGAAGGGATCGATAGGAGAATAACTGAGGCACAAGACCGGATAACTGACCTGGAAGACAGAATGGTGGGATTCACTGCTGCAGAACAGAATAAAGAAAAAAGAATGAAAAGAAATGAAGACAACCTAAGAGACCTCTGGGACAACATTAAATGCAAAAACATTTGCATTATAGGGGTCCCAGAAGGAGAAGAGAGAGAAAAAGGACCCGAGAAAATATTTGAAGAGATTATAGTTGAAAACTTCCCTAACATGGGAAAGGAAATAGCCACCCAAGTCCAGGAAGCACAGAGAGTCCCAGGCAGCATAAACCCAAGGAGAAACATGCTGAGACACATAGAAATCAAATCAGCAAAAATTAAAGACAAAGAAAAATTATTGAAAGCAGCAGGGGACAAATGACAAATAACATACAAGGGAACTCCCATAACGTTAACAGCTGATCTCAGCAGAAACTCTACAAGCCAGAAGGGAGTGGCATGATATACTTAAAGTGATGAAAGGGAAGAACATACAATCAAGATTACTCTACTCGGCAAGGATCTCATTCAGATTCGATGGAGAAATCAAAAGCTTTACAGACAAGCAAAAGCTAAGAGAATTCAGCACCACCAAAACAGCTCTACAACAAATGCTAAAGGAACTTCTCTAAGTGGGAAACACAAGAGAAGAAAAGGATCTACAAAAACAAACCCAAAACAATTAAGAAAATAGTCATAGGAACATACATATCGATAATTACCTTTAAACGTAAATGGATTAAATGCTCCATCCAAAAGAAACAGGTTCGCTGAATGGATACAAAAACAAGACCCATTTACGTGCTGTCTACAAGAGACCCACTTCAGACCTAGGGACACATACAGACTGAAAGTGATGAGATGGAAAAAGATATTCCATGCAAATGGAAATCAAAAGAAAGCTGGAGTAGCAATACTCATATCAGATAAAGTAGACTTTAAAATAAAGAATGTTACAAGAGATAAAGAAGGACACTACAAAATGATCAAAGGATCAATCCAAGAAGAAGATATAACAATTATAAATATATATGCACCCAGCATAGGAGCACCTCAATACATAAGGTACCTGCTAACAGCTATAAAAGAGGAAATCGACAGTAACACAATAATAGTGGGGGACTTTAACACCTCACTTAAATCAATGGAAAGATCATCCAAAATGAAAATAAATAAGGAAAGAGAAGCTTTAAATGATGCAATAGACCAGATAGATTTAATTGAAATTTATAGGACATTCCATCCAAAAACAGCAGATTACACTTTCTTCTCAAGTGCGCACAGAACATTCTCCAGGATAGATCACATCTTGGGTCACATATCAAGCCTCAGTAAATTTAAGAAAACTGAAATCATATCAAGCATCTTTTCTGACAACCACGCTATGAGACTAGAAGTGAATTACAGGGGAAAAACGTAAAAAACACAAACACATGGAGGCTAAACAATACATTACTAAATAACCAAGAGATCACTGAAGAAATCTAAGATGAAATCAAAAAACACCTAGAGACAAATGACAATGAAAATAAGATGATCCAAAACCTATGGGATGCAGCAAAAGCAGTTCTAAGAGTGAAGTTTATAGCTATACAAGCCTATGTCTAGAAACAAGAAAAATCTCAAATAAACAATCTAACCTTACACATAAGGGAACTAGAGAAAGAAGAACAAACAAAACCCAAAGTTAGCAGAAGGTAAGAAATCATAAAGATCAGAGCAGAAATAAATGAAATAGAAACAAAGAAAACAATAGCAAAGATCAACAAAACTAAAAGCTGGTTCTTTGAGAAGATAAACAAAATTGATAACCATTAGCCAGACTCATCAAGAAAAAGAGGGAAAGGACTCAAATCAATAAAATTAGAAATGAAAAAGGAGAAGTTACACCAGACATCACAGAAATACAAAGCATCCTAAGAGACTACTACAAGCAACTCTATGCCAACAAAATGGACAACCTGGAAGAAATGGACAAATTCTTAGAAAGGTATAACCTTCCAAGACTGAACCAGGAAGAAATAGAAAATACGAACAGACCAATCACAAGTATTGAAATTGAAACTGTGATTAAAAATCTTCCAACAAACAAAATCCAGGACCAGATGGCTTCACAGGTGAATTCTATCAAACATTTAGAGAAGAGCTAACACCCATCCTTCTCAAACTCTTCCAAAAAACTGCAGAGGAAGGAATACTCCCAAACTCATTCTACGAGGCCACCATCACCCTGATACCAAAACCAGACAAAGATACTACAAAAATAGAAAATTACAGACCTATATCACTGATGAATATAGATGCAAAAATCCTCAACAAAATACTAGCAAACAGAATCCAACAACACATTAAAAGGATCATACACCATGATCAAGTGGGAGTTATCTCAGGGATGCAAGGATTCTTCAGTATATGGAAATCAATCAATGTGATACACCATAGTAACAAATTGAAGAATAAAAACCATATGATCATCTCAGTAGATGCAGAAAAAGCTTTGGAGAAAATTCAACACCCATTTATGACAAAAACTCTCCATAAAGGGCACAGAGGGAACCTACCTCAACATAATAAAGGCCATATACGACAAACCCACAGCAAACATCATTCTCAATGGTGAAAAACTGAAAGCATTTCCTCTAAGATCAGTAACGAGACAAGGATGTCCACTCTTGCCACTGTTATTCAACATAGCTTTGGAATTCCTAGCCACAGCAATCAGAGAAGAAAAAGAAATAAAAGGAATACAAATTGGAAAAGAAGAAGTAAAACTGTCACTGTTTGCAGATGACATGATACTATACATAGAGAATCCTAAAAATGCCACCAGAAAACTACTAGAGCTAATCAATGAATTTGGTAAAGTTGCAGGATACAAAACTAATGCACAGAAATCTCTTGCATTCCTATACAGTAATGATGAAAATCTGAAAGAGAAATTAAGGAAACACTCCCATTTACCATTGCAACAAAAAGAATAAAATACCTAGGAATAAACCTACCTAGGGAGACAAAAGACCTGTATGCAGAAAACTATAAGACACTGTTGAAAGAAATTAAAGATGATACCAACAGATGGAGAGATATACCATGTTCTTGGATTGGAAGAATCAATATTGTGAAAATGACTATGCTACCCAAGACAATCTACAGATTGAATGCAATCCCTATCAAATTACCAGTGGCATTTTTTACGGAACTAGAACAAAAAATCTTAAAATGTGTGTGGAGACACAAAAGACCCCGAATAGCCAAAGCAGTCTTGAAGGTAAAAAATGGAGCTGGAGGAATCAGACTCCCTGACTTCAGACTATACTATAAAGTTATAGTAATCAAGACAACATGGTACTGGCACAAAAACAGAAACATAGATCAATGGAACAGGATACAAAGCCCAGAGAGAGATAAACCCACTCACCTATGGTCAACTAATCTATGACAAAGGAGGCAAGGATATACAACGGAGAGAGGACAGTCTCTTCAATAAGTGGTGCTGGGAAAACTGGACAGCTACATGGAAAAGAATGAAATGAGAACACTCCCTAATACCATATACAAAAATAAACTCAATATGGATTAGAGATCTAAATGTAAGACCAGACAGTATAAAACTCTTAAAGGAAAACATAGAAAGAACACTCTTTGACATAAATCACAGCAAGATCTTTTTTGATCCACCTCCTAGAGTAATGAAAATAAAAACAAAAATAAACACATGGGACCTAATGAAACTTCAAAGTTTTTACACAGCAAAGGTAACCATAAACAAGACAAAAAGACCACCCTCAGAATCGGAGAAAATATTTGCAAACGAACCAACAAAGGATTAATCTCCAAAATATATAAACAGCTCATGCAGCTCAATATTAAAAAAACAAACAACCTAGTCCAAAAATGGGCAGAAGACGTAAATAGACATTTCTCCAAAGCAGACATAGAGATGGCCAAGAAGCACATGAAAAGCTGCTCAATATCACTAATTATTAGAGAAATGCACATCAAAACTACAATGAGGTAACACCTCACACCAGTCAGAATGGGCATCATCAGAAAATCTACAAACAACAAATGCTGGAGAGGGTGTGGAGAAAAGGGAACCCTCTTGCACTGTTGGTGGGAATGTAAATTGATACAGCCACTATAGAGAACAGTATGGACATTCCTTAAAAAACTAAAAATAGAATTACCATATGATCCAGCAATCCCACTACTGGGCATATACCCAGAGAAAACCATAATTCAAAAAGACAGATGCACCCCAAATGTTCATTGCAGCAGTATTTACAGTAGCCAGGTCATGGAAGCAACCTAAATGCCCATCTACAGACGAATGGATAAAGAAGATGTGGTACATATATACAATGGAATATTACTCAGCCATAAAAAGGAATGAAATTGGGCCATTTGTTGAGACATGGATGGATCTAGAGACTGTCATACAGAGTGAAGTAAGTCAGAAAGAGAAAAACAAATATCGTATATTAACGCATATATGTGGAACCTAGAAAAATGGTACAGATGAACCAGTTTGCAGGGCAGAAATTGAGACACAGATGTAGAGAACAAACATATGGACACCAAGTGGGGAAAGTGGGGGTGGGGTGGTGGTGGTGTGATGAATTGGGCGATTGGGATTGTC
Organism: Phocoena phocoena; assembly: GCF_963924675.1. Lineage (NCBI taxonomy): Eukaryota > Metazoa > Chordata > Mammalia > Artiodactyla > Phocoenidae > Phocoena > Phocoena phocoena. The sequence goes on along the minus strand of NC_089222.1, from coordinate 93,229,449 downwards.
ATGTATACACTGATGTTTATGAAATGGATAACTAAGAAGAACCTACTGTATAAAAATATAAATAAAATAAAATTCAGAAAAAAAAAGAATCACAAAGGGGGAAATCTAATCTTCAAGTTAAAGACAGACAAACTAAAACCAGATTAGAATTAGTGACATGTCCAAGATCATGTAAATACCACCTGAACTTGAAGTAGAGTTTACTTGTCTTCTTCCCAACCAGCAATCTTTTTCTAGATCACACTGTCCATGCAGTTCTCAAGTGTCTCACGTTGCTGATAAACTGGAATAATGCTGAATCCCGTATAATTATGCTATCCGAGCAAGATTTAATGTCTGTGTGATACCTGTCCCTCAAGAGATGGGACAGATGTGTTATTATCATCCTTTAGCAAATTACTAAGCAGCAACTCAAAAAGAGTATAACTCTAAATGCCATAGAGTGGAATTGATATTGTGAATTCTGTATTACAATTTTCACTTTCTCCTTCCCAACAGCTAACTGACATGAGGAGGAAACTAGCCGCCAAAACAGCGTGTAAGCTGAGTGCAACAACAATTCTAATGCAAAAAAGTCTGAAATTAAAATTGACTTTTAAAGTCAAACGAACGTTTAAGCCAATAAGGAAAAATGACTTCTAATTCGTGTTTTTTATAGTGTACACTGAACATGGTTCTCTTTATGAAAGTAGGTCAGATTCCTTTGCTAGGCTCTGAATTGCTTTTAACAAAAGCTACCTGTTTGATAATGAGAAATAGTAGCATTTGAAACTTCATCCATATTAAGTCACAGGAATGAAGTCAGTGAGTGGCCTGGCATCTCCCGCAGAGTGCCTGATGATCAGGTAGTACGTGTGGACGCGTCTGAATAGGTTTTCAGATAAGAGTAGTGTGATCATGCAGTCACGCGAATTATAGTTAGAAAATGTATGAAATTCCACCATTCAATGATGGTCTGTGTTCAGTGACAAAAATCATTAAACTTGTAATGGATTATAAGGAATCTATACGGCAAAAAGGCACTTGTTATTACAAATGTAAATCCAAGCTTCAGCTCACGTCAGATGTATAACGGGGTACAAATAAATATTTTATGATGACTATGCCATTAAAAACCAGCAGTTGATGTTTCAGAATATGGGTGACCTTACTAAGGCTGTAGAAGTAAGTTTAAATTAGTAAACTTTAAGCTTAAAACTAGGAATTTCACATATTCACAAAAAGATTAAAAATTATCCATGCCATCCTAATGGCAGAAAAACGTATGAAAGGTGACATGGTGAAACAGAAAGAATACAAAATAGAAGACAGGAAGCCTGAATTCTAGCTGGGCTGGACACTTGACCTTGGATTTTAATTATCATCCACATTTTCCTCATCTGTAAAATGATGATAATGAGTATAACAATTGTAAGTGAAAGTTATAAATGTATAAAATGCTAAGCAAACACAAAACGTGATTATATTAGTAAAATTTGCATATGCTAATGGAACATTAGCATGTAGTCTTATGATTATCTAGGTAAATGTTTATTTTTATTTATTTATTTTTAATTACAATTACATTGCTTTACCTATTTTCAAAAACATTCTCCAAAAGAAACAGTTTTCCAATAGTTGATGCATTTATAGCCACATAATTTGAAAGACATGGTTTGAAAGATATGCTTGTGTATGAGTTAGTCGTACTCACCTACATTTTCCATACAGGATAATGAGGTGTTACTATAAGCACAAGTACCAGCAAACTCTGCCCAACATATCAGTTTGCTGTTCGGTGAAAAACACTGTCTGGCACAGGTAACCTTTTGCATTTCTTGTACACATCGTCTTACAGTACTATGGGAATGTGGGACTGGTGTTTAGTAAATTGTTCGCAATAAGCGTTTTAAAATTTTCAATTATAACTAAAAGTTTCTGATCGATGAAGCACGAGTGTGCGGTCATGTGACTTATGGGGCATGTCACTTATTCATGTATCTGGAAGTGACTGATTTATTCATCCAAGGAGTTTTTTCCAAGTCATGCAACTGCTTTGAGACCATGACTGATTTATATTCTCAGGAAATGGTGACTGGTTCATGCACTTGATTTATAAGATGCACTACTGACTTACAAATCCTCCAGCTGAAGTAGAAGTCAGTTGTTTTTTTTTTTAAGATGTTGGGGGTAGGAGTTTATTAATTAATTAATTTATTTTTGCTGTGTTGGGTCTTCGTTTCTGTGCGAGGGCTTTCTCTAGTTGTGGCAAGCGAGGGCCACTCTTCATCGCAGTGTGCGGGCCTCTCACTATCGCGGCCTCTCTTGTTGCGGAGCACAGGCTCCAGACGCGCAGGCCCAGTAGTTGTGGCTCACGGGCCTAGTTGCTCCGCGGCATGTGGGATCTTTCCAGACCAGGGCTCGAACCCGTGTCCCCTGCATTGGCAGGCAGATTCTCAACCACTGCGCCACCAGGGAAGCCCAAGTCAGTGTTTTATACCTGGGATATAAATATCTGTTTTATTAATTAGATTGATTTATTTTACTTATTTGTGTACACAGACTTTAAATTTTAGCTATAGTCTTGCTCTAAATCCCTTTGATTCTATAAGGGGTCTCTTCTCTAAAATACAGATTGTATAATTACAGTTCGGTTTATGGAAACATCTATTGCATGCTGCGCTACATTCTTTCAGAACTACATTCTTTCTCTCTGACCAAGATGTAGTCTTTGCCTATTTCTTTTTGCTTTTAGAGCCAAATACACAAGGCTTTACTTGTTTTGCCTGTCATCACTTATTCTCTGTTCTCATCAGTTTTCAAATATACTTATAATCACAGCTGGCACTTTGGGGCCTTAGCTGCCCCTTCAGGAGCCAAAGGCTGGCTTCATGGTGGCCTTGTGAATGCTACTGATTCATGATAGCTCGTCTCATGAGGGGAGTGGTACCAGTCCCGGGGAGACACATGACCGGCAACTAGTGCAGAGGAAGCTGAAAATGGATGGGTCGGGGACAGAGGAAAGTGACCTTGCTGCAGACACTCACCTTGAAGAGGGCACCAGGGGTCGGGGTCAAGAGTTTAAAAGCACCTCGGTCTGAATTTTGCTTCCAAAATTCGTGGACCTGAAGACATCTAAACTCGTGACTAAGGCACAGGGTATATAGCAACTTAGAATTCATATGGTGATCAAATGATTGGAAGCCAGGTGTTGATGATTCTGAGAAATAATAATAGTGGCTAATATTTATTGAGTGCTTATTGTATTCCAGATACTGTTCTAAGGGCTTAACATATATAAACTCAATCATCACAACAGACACTAACAACACCTTTTTCAGAGACGGACAGAGACCCAAATATGTTACATATCCTACCCGAGTTCAAACAAAGAGAAAGTGAAAGAGCCAGGAATTAAACACACCCTGCTCTCTACTACCTCTCCTAAGAAGAGAGGAAGTCAGCCTCAGACCCAGAAAAGAGAGGCTGAAAGCAATAATAATGTGAGAATTTCAGAATATCAGAATTTCAGCAAAGTGTACTGCTATTGAAGGTGGAGGCTAATTCTTTTTGGGGGGGTGGAGGTGAAGAGCTTGAATTGTGCTCAAGATAACCTATTGGAACTAAGGACAAGAACTGCAGGCTGCTATCCAAGATGTGGGAAATTGGAGGCAGGCTAGAGAGGCATGTGGGTATCAGAGTGCATTCAGAAGATCACTCTGTCCTGTGGTGAAGAGGACCAAGTACTGTGCCTGGAATAAAATTGACTCAGTGACACTTTATTAAATAAACACTGTTAAAAGGCAAAGACTTGGGAGAGACACTACAATCTATTTCAGGTATTTGGAAGCCCCATGAAATCTGTGAATGTGGGCTACTTGTTTACCTATGAATTGGCTGAGAAGCTAGAGAAGGTAGGTGAGTTAGGGCAGATGTTTACCACAGACTATTTTAAAAATACACATTTTATAATGTTCTTGTCATAAACTCATTGTATAAATGTTAGCTTTTGAAATCATTTGAATTATAAAAGCAATTCACTTCTATGGTTAAAATAAGTGTCAATGTTTAAAGACAGAACTTTCCTCTTCCCACCATAGAATAGCCATGCTTGCACTTAACTTCTCATCATGAACAATGAGAAAACTGTACAAACGATATGAAACATCTGCTTTCAGACACTGGACACCAGGGAGAACAGATCTGTGGTCACTGTGAGAAGGAAACTGCACATGAGGTGAACTTCCTGTCAGAAGGCTCTTTCTAGATCTCAAGCAAAGCTCAGTGGTCCTGAGGAATTGAAGAGACACAGACTGCAGGCAGTGTGATAGGTGACCTGAATTTGCAGGCCACATTACAAGACAGAAAGGAGTTAGAGAAAGAATTCTGGAAATCTGCATAGGAAACATCTTGAATCTTAGCCTGAATTCTAATCTGTACATGTGTAGGGTGTTGCTTACCATCTATAACTAAAACCAAAACCAAATAAATCAAAGTCAAGAACAGAAGAACATGAGGTCAATGGTGGTCTCCTTAATTACGAGTCACGATTCTTCACTTCGTTCTATACCTAAGCCAGTGTTCAGATCCAGAACCCACTGGCTGGGTCTCTAGGAGGAAGGACCCTGCTAGACCATGGCAAACACATACGAGCACAATTCCCTCAATCCTTCCCCAACAGAGCCTATGGCCATTTACCTGGGTCCATGTCTGCTTTGGGGAGGATTATTGGACACGGAGTTGACTTTGATACCCAGAGATTAAAAGCACCATCACTGTACCCCTTCAGAGTGGGGACCTATGGGAGCCAGGTAGTAAGCAGAGTTCTGACAAGTCCAGCTCACAGTGGGTCCCCTGCAGTTATCTCCCTCGTTCCTGAGTGTATGACTGGAATTTCTACATTTGGCAGTTGGAGTAGCACCAACATTACGTCCCTGGCCTCTGGGGTAAATTCTGCACATAGTGTGGAAGGCATAGCTGATCATAGCTATTTCATGTTTAAGTAAGAGGGAGTCCGCAGTCACTTCCCAGGATCCATCTATTTTCTCTAGGGGCCAGACTGGAAAATTAAATGAAGATATGAAAGGGACTACCACTCCTACCTCATTTTGTTATTAATGGTGATACGAATTTCTGCCACAGCCCCTCTCTCACCCTGGGATACCATATTGTTTTTGAGAACCACTGCACTACATTGATATCATGATGACTGACAGGAAAAGTAAAAGGTGGCTGATATGCTGGTGGCCTTGGTAAGACATGCCAGAGGGTGGGAGATAAATCCTACATAGATTCAGGGAAGAGCCACTTCAGTGAAGGTTTAAAGGGTCTAGTGGTCAGGGCTATGCTAGAATATCCCTTCTAAAGTAAAAGACAAATTGTTGTGTCTTGCATCCCCTACTACAAAATAGCCTGGTAGGCTTCTTTGGGCTCTGGAGGCAACATATTCCATGCCTAGCAATATTATCAACCCATATACTGGGTGGCATGGAAAGCTGTTAGCTTTGTCTGGGGCTCCAAGTTGGTCTAGACTGCAGTGCAACCATCCTATTGCTTGGGCTATACAATCCTGCAGACTTTATGGTGTTGGAAGTGTTAATGGTAGAAAAAGATTCAGCACAGAAATTATGGTAAACTCCAGTGGGAGGGGCACGATACTGCCCCTGGGATTCTGGAGCTGTCCATGTTATCCACATGTTTATGTTTATAGAACCTTGGTAGAGACAGATGATTCGACCAAGGAAAATCAAGTGACATATTGTTGAGAAGCAAGTTTCCAAGGGTCTCTCGAATGTTGCATATTAGAGCAGAGGCACTATTTTTTTCCTGGACTATCTTTTCTTCTTTTTTTGGCGGAGGGGGCAAATATAATTTGATAATTACTTTTACTTCAGTGCATTTATGTTTTATCAGATATACTAAGTAAATTATTTGACTTCACAATTTACATGTCTTGTTTGTGACACAGAGAAGCTAAGTTGAACCACATTAATCCCTTCCTCTTTGAAGAATTTTACTGTGAAACAAAACGGACCTTGAATAGAAATGTTACATTGAGTACAGCTGGGCAGACAATAAGAGCCTATACTAGAAAAGTAGAAAATAACCCAAATACAATAGCTTCTTTTGTGATTTCATTTTTATAACAGAACGTTTGAGAAAAAATCTTTTTTAAAAAAATTAATTAATTTTTGGCTGCATTGGGTCTTGCTGCGCACAGCCTTTCTCTAGTTGTGGCGAGCAGGGGCTACTCTTCACTGTGGTGCGCAGGTTTCTCATTGCAGTGGCTTCTCTTGTTGAGTAGCATGGGCTCTAGGCCTGCGGGCTCAGTAGTTGTGGCTTGCGGGCTCTAGAGCGCAGGCTCAGTAGTTATGGCACACGGGTTTAGTTGCTCTGTGGCATGTGGGATCTTCCCAGTCCAGGGCTCGAACCCATGTCCCCTGTGTTGGCTGGTGGATTCTTAACCACTGTGCCACCAGGGAAGCCCTGGGAAAAAATCTTTTGAATAAAAAGTTGGTATGTTCATCAGGGTCCTAAGGCAACTATCAGAAATTGATTCAGGCCTGTTAAAGCAGTAAAAACAATTGATTTAAACAATTTTGAGAGATCCTGGTAATCATTTGGAAGGCTAGAGAACTGGGCCGTAAAGAGAGCTGCACTGCTAGAACCCCAGGCAAATCTTGCCATACCACTAGCCAGCAGGGTAACAGAGTTGCACCACTAAGCATTGGATGTGACCTGGCCTTCTTCACCTTTCGCCATGGGAATTGGGGTTTAGGCAGCCAGGATAAATGGTGATACTCTGGCTACTGACAATGCTGTGAGTAATAACATCCCCTGTCTCTTACACAGACAGCATTCTATCAGAACCCATGAAATTGTGGCAGGACAACTTTTTAGCTTTCATGTAGAATAAAATCTCATTTCCTTCACAATTTTGACAGCCTTGACATCTAAGTGATCATTTTTGTTTATTCCTAAGTATATTATTTTGTTGTTGACTCATAATGTATGTTCTAAGTTTTAGGGATCTCTGTGGTTCTTAAGAAGCACTCATGATCATCTGGGCCATCTTTTAGGGTACAAGACTTTTAAGCTCATGTCAACTTGATACTAGAGATTTTTATCCCTTGGTTAAATTCCTTCCTCTCCCGGCCAAGAATTGTAACAAGTAAGGTTTCACACCACATAGGTCATGAAAGTATGTCACCAAGACTCTAGAATGCTCGAAGAGTTTCATTTCTCTTACCCTGGGGCAGACCTTTCCTGTTCAGGTCTTGCACAAGCCCCTGCGTTTCATCTTTGTTTTGTGATTCCTCCCAAATAATAAAAGAATTCATGCAAAATAAGAATTCACGTAATCAGTGTTTCCTAGGTTTAAATTTTGTTCTGAGGACTTTAGCAGAGCCCTTGCAGGACCTTTGGTCCTGTCTAAAACATCCATAAGACATTTGGTCCATTATTCGTTTGGCCCATGCCAAAAGATCCTTGATATTTGGTCCTGTCCAAAACCACTTGGCATGAAACAAATATGCTTGTGGACATTTTAGACAGGACCAAATTTCAAGGACCTTTTAGTGTGGACCAAATGTCTTATGGACCAAATGTATTATGGATGTTTTGGACAGCACCAAATGTCTGCTAACCAATCCCATTTTATTTTAATAAGTATTAATATAAATTGAAACATAGATGTGAAGGAATACTGAGAACAGAGTTCTCTGGCAGAAAAAAAGTAGAATAAGCATTAAAAACTTAAACTGAACTTAAAACTGAAATTTCATTCTTTGTTATTTACCAAAGAGAAATAAAACATATATCCTCATAAGGACTTTACATGAATGTTCATAGGTGTGTTATCATATTAGCCCCAAATTAGAAACAAACAGATACCTGTCAACAGGTAAACAAACTGTGGTATGTCCATACAACGGAGTGGCATCAGCAACAAAACAAAATGAAACACTGATACGTGCAAAAACATGGATAAATCTCAAAAACTGAGTGGAAGAAAAACAATTTCACATCTAAATAGATATTCACACACACACACACACACACACACATGCATAGTACTATTCCATTCATGTGAATTTTTAGAACAGGCAGAACTAATCTATGATGACTGAAGGCAGACCAAGAATTATCTGCAGATGTCGGGTGGTAATTGTAAAGGGACAAGAGGGGACTTTCTGGGGTAATGCAAATATTCTATAAGTTGATTGTGATGGTGGTCACTAGGGTACACAAGTTTGTCAAAACTCATCAAACTAGATACTTGAAATAGATGCATTTCATTGTGCATAAGTTATACCTCAATAACTATTTAAAAGAAAAACTATGATTATAAAAAATCAATGATTTTAACTGCCTTTAGTTAAAATGTTATATATTTGGAGTTAGAAATATATTTTGTATTGTGCAAGTGAAGATTCTGAGATGGGTGCTGGACAGAACTGTGATATCTATGATGAAAATAGGGAGGTAGGTCTCTAGCAACTGAATGTCAATGAATTGAAACACATACTTAAGGACCCAGAAGGTTTAGTGATGCAAATAGCACTTTTATATAATTACTTCTACTTTGTAAATTTATGTTTTTCCTACTAAAAATTGATTTACATTAAAAATGTAAGTGCTCGTACTTCAGATACAGGACTGCCACATAAGTGTGCATAGGTTACATGCTGTATAACTCCAGGGGGTACCATTCTTGGACACTGCAGATGATTTTACCAGTTTTACCTGGCATTAAAAGTCCTTTCCAAGCATCCTTAAGATAAAGACTCCCTGATATTTTCTGACTTCAGGACACCTTAGAGTCAAATGCTTCTATGGGCTTTCTTACACTATGTCCCTAATCTCCTTTCAAGAAAGCTGTCAGCTTACAACTTGACTGAGGAACATTCCAGTTGTTTTTTCGACGTCTGATGCTTCTTTTTTGTCATTACTAAACTGAAAAAAAAGGGAGGGATTACAAGAAGAGTTGTGTAGTTGATTTATTTCATAGCTCCTTATTGAATATTTTTACTATAAGGAAGGAGAGATGTCTCTTCACTGCACGTGCCTAGTTTGTTTTGAAGTCCTTTACTCTATTCTGATCAATAACTCAATTCTGTATGTAATGTTTAAATGCATTAAATACTAAGTAGCTGTAGGTTCCCTGAGCCTTTTATATCTGGGTCTCTGAGAAAGAACACAGAGTCAATGTCCCTTTCCCATCACACATACTAGTTCAATCTCATTTTAGTACAAAGGGATGAAGGAGATTTTCTCACATATATATCAATGTAAAGCAAACCAGAACACATTTTTGGAATTTTAAGATTTCATGATATGGTAATCAATTCCCCTGTCTCAAACAGTAATGGAAAATGTTAACTATTTTGTTTTGTCTTTTATAAAATGTAGGGCATAGACAATCACATCTTGGCAAACTTTCTTGAAGGTCAAATAGTAAGTGGTTTAAGCTTACGGGCCATATGGTGTCTGTTGCAAGTACTCAACTCTGTCACAATAGCAGGAAAGCAGCCATATACACTACTTAAATAAATGGAAGCATCTGGGTTCCAATAAAACTTTATTTACAAAAACAGGTGGTTGGATCATGGGCCATAGTTTATAGACCACTGAATTAAATACTATTTAAATTCCCCCAATAGTCTAACATGTTATAACTCTACTTTAATGAACTACAAAATATTTTAGAAAAATACTATGTGGTTTGATAACAAAAGTTCCTTGTCAGAAAACTGGAACTACAAGTCTATAAGCCAAGATTTTGCATGACAGACCCTTTAGCATTTAAGATTATTTTAGAAGCAAAAAATTCAATTTGTTATCTCTCTCACTATGTGCACTTTCAGGAAATATATTACACATATTTCTTTGATAGGAATTAAGAATGGGTATATTCAGATTAAATGAGCTTGAAGTGCAAGGTGTATTTCAAGAAGGCTTTGATCAAAAGCCATGTTATATTAAAAAGTTAAGATGTTATGACTAATTTATGGAACACGAATTTAATACTCAAGCATGTCAAATTTAGGGCATAACCCACTTGACATTGTCACAGCACATAAGTAACCTTTCTGGGGTAGTGTTTCCTTGGTAAAGTATTATGAAAATATATTCTGTTCTTTATAAAATGCAAATTCATTTCAAAGTACATTAAACTTGAATAAATAAATTTTTAATGAAACAGAAGGGTTGTTTTTGAAATTTACTGTTCTCTGACAGACTCTAAATGGCTTCATTTCTCTGTGCTTATCCCTTTTTCATAAGGTCTATGACTACTAGTCTATGACTATTAAATTCTGGACAGCTTCTTGCATCTCTCACAGAGTTTGAAGAAGGAATTAATGAGCAACAAGCCTGTACGTTTCTTGCTCAACTTCTCCTATTAAGACAACTCATCATAGATCACCCACAAACAGCTGTGCTCTGCAAGTTGTAAATGATAGGTCATGTGTGGTGACTAAAGTATGACTCTCAATCAGTGATTGTGAAGAGCTACTCGTCAAGAGTGCTATTTTCACTATGTGAAAAGTTATTTTAAAGAACTCTATCAACACTGAGTTATCTGAGCCCTATATAGCCCCTGCCATTTTAAAAAATGACACATGGTCAGGGGCCCATTTACTCCCTCAAGACACAGGAAGATCTGTAAACCATTCAGGGCTCCCAGATCCTCAGGGACAGGGTTCATCAGTTCCTTAAATCCTTTTCCCCTCTTCCTGAAGGCATTTGCCTTATAAATTTCATACAAAGTTCTGACAGTGTCAGCAACCAGAAGCAGAGAAAGAAGCATTTCCCATTCTCCACCCCAATCTTCATTAATCTTAGAGTTAATGTAAATAGACCCCACCTTCCTGAAATTGTATATTAGGAGACCTGGAGTTAGAGCTTTGGACGGCAATAATGCTGGGCAAAATAATACTGTAAACCTGGTTTGGAAGGCTCGGGGGGGACTCATTCACATTTCAGACTTTGACTGCTTCCTGGTTCCAGTCGGAGCTGAAACACCCACAAAAATGAACACTTTTCCAAATTGCATTTTGGCTCATGCTTTTCCAGTTACAGCTGGATTCAGGAAATGTGCCAGGAGGAAAAAAAAAATGTTTTATTTTGAGTAAGGTTTTCTTTCTTAGCTTTTTTTTTTTTCCTCTTAAAGAGCCTCCAGGACACTGTTAATAGTGTCAAACAGTGAGGCATGATTGCTTTTTCTTGGCACACATCAAGTTTTTAGAATTACTGATACACTCTCAGTCCCTTGGACAGAACCCAGAGTCAGACTGGTGTATGTGGTAGGAGGTGTGTATGTAATATGAGAGGTGCTGAGCTTTAGAGCCAGGAGTAGGGAAATAGGGGTTTGCAAATGCTGGCTGACAGGCAGCATCGTCCCACCTTGATTTCATCCTGACTTATATCTTCAAAGTATAGACTGTAAGGCCAGATCAGAAGATACCTCATACGTATACTTTCACATGTGATCTCTTTTGCCTTCTCATCACATCTGTGCATCCTATTTTTTCCTTACAACAGTCATATGCCGTCTTCAAGACCTTAGCTTGACCAGTGGTTATCCATGAAGATAGGATATTACCAATTTAAGAATCTAAAATTTAGGTAGAATTTCAGAAAACAGAGTGGCAGTTTCTTATAAAGGTAAACACAACACTCACCCTATGACCCAGTGATCCCATTCCTAGATATTTATCCAAGACAAATGAAAACACATGTTCACTAAAAATCCTATGCACAGATGTGTATAGTAGCTTTAATCATAATAGTCAAAACTGAAACTAACCCAAATGTTCATCAATTGGTTAACTGTCATATATCCACACAACGGACTAGTGTTCAGTAAAATAAAAAATAAAATAAAATAAAATGAACTACTGATACATGCAACAACATGGGTGAATCTCAAATGCGTCATGCTGAGTGAAGTGAGCCAGGCTCGAAAGTCTACATATTGTTTGATTCCATTTATATGACACTCTGGAAAAGACAAAACAATAGCGACAGAAAGCAGATCAGTGGGGATGGAGGGAGACTGAGAAGGGGACTGAGGGAAATTTTGGAGGTGATGGAAATGTCTATTATGATTATATGGTGTTTACGCCTCTTTGTGCCTGTCAAAATCACAGAACTGTATGAAGTGTGAATTTTTACAGTGTGTAAATTCTCTTTCTCTTTCTCTCTCTCTCTCTCTATATATATATCTTTAAAAAATTAGAGCTCCACTGCAGTATTGAGAAACTTAGTGTACATTTCCTGTGTCTCTTTTGGTTTCCTTTGTTTAAAATTCACCTCCTCTCTCCCACCTACACCCCCAAACCAGCAATCTTACTCTCCCACCTATTATGACAAGCTAAGCAGAACATCGTTATTGACCAGTGCTTAATTTAATGCTTTCTGACAGGTTTTCAGTCTCCACAGTTATCTCTTATTACCCATTCTCTTTCTTGACAACCTGGCTGTTTCTGAAACCCCCCGTCCTCTGAGAAACAGCCGGAGACCTACTTTTTTGATTCTGTCATTCAAACTCTCCAGAAAAGGTGGATGGAACCCCAAAAAACTCCCTTTGTCTTTACAGTGGCTATGAAATATACACATGCCAATTTATGTAGTCATTCAACAAATATGTATTGATGACAGGTTGTGTGCCAGACACTGTTAAGCATGGGTGATGTGCACTGTGCAAGGAGGTGAATCCCTGCCTTCATGTTGTTTCTTGCCTGGCATTAAAGAATCATAGAGATAATCATGATCTGTACCAGGAAGGAAAGAGAGAGTGATTGTGGTGGTTAGAGCAGGGTTCACAACGTTTTTCCTGTCAAGGCACACGATTCGATGTGATAGTATATGATGGTAAGTGATTAGCAGATGAGATCAACAGAGGGTGGAGGAGATTAATATCTCAGCTTATTAGCAGCTCAAGTTACGCTGCAGTAGCTGGTAGGAAAGTGCTGGTTTTGAGGACTCACCTTGTCTGGGACATTGGATAAGGCTGACACCTGAAGGACAAGTCTTAGCAGTAACAGTAGAGGTGGCCTTGGTGGTGGTGATGGTTGTAATAGTTACAGTAATAGTAATAGTAGTAGTAGTTGCAGTAGTAGTGGTAGTACTAATAGAGAAAGGTCATGCACGGGAAGTATTTCAGGCACAGAAAGTAGTAAATGGTGTGTGTGTTGGGGGGAGGGGCTTTCCTAAGGTGGTTAACTATTATTATAAGAAAAAAACCCATGACAGTACATAAGAATTCATATGTAAATATGTAAATCTTTAAAAATTAGGAGAGTTAGACTAGACTGGATTTTATACTGACAGATAATTTTTTATTTCTACTCAAATCAAGATACACATAGGGCTACTTGGATGTCTTGTATATACACTTCCTGCTATTAAGGCACTATTTTATTGGAAAAAAAAAGACACACACACACACACACACACACACACACACACACACAAGGAGTAATTAGAAAATGGGATAAAGCAGAATTAGTCACACCCTAAAATATCTGATAAAGTAATGAAGAAAGAGTTATCTAGGTGAAAAGGGCCAAGAATGGCCTCGTGGAGGAAGACAGAGGAGGATGGAGGGTGTGAGACTTGAATCCATCTGGCTGGGTGAGGTGGAGGGCAGGCCTTTCTAGCCATGGGGTTCTCCTGGAGCAACCCCAGGGATGCAAAGAGGAGAAATGTACAAGAGAAAGCAGGAGCATATTTTGTTGACATAGTTAAAATCATTTGCTTGTCTGCTATTTCGAAGTGGATTTGTCCCAAACACCATGTTCCATTCCCATTAGAATCAATGTGCTGCTTACTGTCATCAGCTTGCTCCACTGGGGGAAGAAGCATTTTTTCTCCCATTATGTGTGCTCTTTATCATCTCACCATAAAAAGTGCTAGATGCTGTGATGAAATTAGCAAGATTAACATCTGTAGTGATGAAAGGTACATAGGCACCAGATCCAACGGCTTTCACACTTTTAATATCTTCCGGCTTAGACCTCCTGTGACGAACGCAAACCCGAGCGGCGTTTTATCCTGGTTTGTTCTGTAGTTGTCTCTCATCCTGGAAACCTCTCCAGATATCTTCCCTGAGCCTTGGGGATGGTTCCACATCTGAGTTAAGCTCAGTGTGGATGGTCTTTAGAACTTTTAATCTTTAGGCATCAGACCCAGGAAGTACAGGGAAGGGTAAAACTCATATTGCAGTAAATCAAGAGTTTGTGGTCAAGATCTGAAACTGTTTTCAAAGAGTTAACAAAATCAACATTAGAATCGAAGCCTGAACAATGAGGAAAAAAAGCTCCCTGACTGAAGGCTCCCCTGCTGAGTCCATTATGATTTTCTCAGTGATAAATTTCTGATTTTTCCTAGTATATTAATGATTTCTCCTCAAAAGACTGTGACTCTGGGATCCTAGCCCACCATGCTCTCAGCAAAGTAGCCTTACCTAGTTGGTCACCATATAAAACTACCACACTGCACGAACATAAAAAATACAAAGAATATACAAATACAGAATGACAACAAGGCCAGTCCAAATTTTACTCTCGTTTGGCAAATGTTAACCTATAAATTAGACTCTTGATTTATTATGCTATAACTCTTTTTAATTCATGTTTACTTCAGCCTCAGCCCTTATGAAGCTCTCATAAGTCTGGTATAAACTCTTTGTTTTTTAATCATTTGGTTCAATTCTCTCTTAACTACAGGTTGCATTTTTTCTTCTCATATGCTTCTGAATACTTGGTCACTAATTTAGTTTATATTTCAATTCAGTTCATTTAAGTTGATTTCACTTCAGCAAAACTGTATTGGGTATCTACCATGACCTTGGCACTAAGGGGCAACAGAGATGACTGAGCCTCATTGCCTTCTGTCAGGGAGGAAAATCATTTCTTCTATCCTCTTACGTTCATGTCTTAAGTGCTTGGAAATTAAACTGACAAAAGATAGATTAGCAAGAGAAAAGACAAATGAGAGTTCACAGAAAAATGTGACTCAAGGAGGTATTTAGAATTTGGGCATGAATCTTAACAGAAGAGGAGAGGGAGAAAAATACATATGGGAAAATAAATGACTTTAAGGAAAGATAAATGGGCTCTCAGGAGAATAAATGGGAGCCATAATTTTGTGACAATGTTTTTTTAGGTGTGATGTGGGGACTTCTCATCTCCAGCGATGAGTCAAGTTTCTTGGTAGCTCCCAAGCAGGAGATTTGTCCCCACTGAGTTCTTTTGGGAGGCTCTACCTTTAGATTGATAAGAAATTTCAGGAACTCAAAATAATTTTTGTGCTCAAAATAATTTTTTTTTTTTTTGGCTTCCCTGGTGGCGCAGTGGTTGAGAGTCTGCCTGCCGATGCAGGGGACACGGGTTCATGCCCCAGTCCGGGAAGATCCCACATGCCGCGGAGCGGCTGGGCCCGTGAGCCATGGCTGCTAGGCCTGCGCGTCCGCAGCCTGTGATCCCCAACGGGAGAGGCCACAACAGTGAGAGGCCTGCGTACCGGAAACAAAACAAAACAAAACAAAAAAATAATAATTTTTTTTGCCATAGTGGCATATTCTGGACCCTTTCACTTCCATTTAGTTGGAGAAAGAAAAGCATACACGAATCACTGTGTCACAAGCAAGCCACAAGTGCAACATGAGAACAGAGGAGGGAAAGCTGAATTCTGACCAAAAAAGTTTTGGAGAGTCATGGGATTTCTGAGCAGTCCCTAAAATATTGCGTAGGACAGAGGAAGTTGGGGACATAAGTCAAAAGGAGGAACCTGAGGGAAGGGAGTCTGGTGACTTCCTTGGATTAAGAATTCTTTTGAAATAGGCTATTTCCTTGATACTAATTTACATCATTTTTTTCCTTACGTAATTTTTCTGGTTTTCTTTCTTTCCTGTTGTTTTTGTTCTTTTGCCCTGATTTGTGCTTCACACTTTATCGAATCCAGTTTTCTTCTCAATCTTCTTTTTTGTAGTAATAGTTGGCCTAGCTCAGCCACTTTCTTGCTGTGTGAACTTAAGCAACAATCTGAAGATTGTAGATAAACTAATAGCACGGTGTCTTACACATAGAACACACAGCGTAGATGATGGCTAAAAATTTACCACCACTCACACATCCATATTCAAATGTCTACTTACCTTGGTAAATATCTACATATCTAGCAGCACTTGTAGTATGGTTTTGTCCAGAGTCCAGTTGATTTCAATAAACTTATGTATTATAAAACATGAGCTTTTATAGCCAGCCAGGTAAGGTAAGAAACCAGAATGATCAAGATGATTGAATCTCAATTATCAATTACTAAAGGAAATGGCAAGACTGGTCAGAAAGCAGGTCCTGTACTGAGGGTACTTTTGAAAGTGGCCCTTGAGGCTGCCTACTTTTCTAGAAGATATTGGGCAGTAGCCCCAGCATTTGGATGAGACTGGTCTACCAGTGTAAAACACAGGTTCTTCTATCCCAGGCCTCAAACTACAATCAAATACTTTAGCACCCAGGGATTTACAGTTTGGAAAACCACCGCAGTCTCCTCATATTCTAATTTTTCCAGTCCATTCCCTATTAAGTTTTACTCTAATTTATAGCTGGAAAGTCTTAAAGTAAGTCTGGTCATGGAAGAAATTCTACACATGGCTCGGAGAGGAAATAATTCTTTAGAACCCAGACAATACTTCGTTATTTCTAGTGTAGAATACTATAGTTGCCTTTACACAGTTCTTTTTATTTTAACTTAGGACTTCCTTTCCTAGATGAGAGGAGTCTGTTCCAGAATTCCCTTTTGCTTCAGAGACAGGATGCCCCTGGCTGCATGGGCATGAATAGAAAGAGGAAATGAGTACAATTGGCATTGTGTTGCTTTTTGGTCACCTTAACACACCCTAGGAAAGTGACGTCCATGTACCAGCAGTGTTTGGTCAGGGACGGCTTCTGTGAGGTAAAACAGCTTCACAAATCAATTCAAATGCTTAATGCACCACTCTCCCCTTTAATACATATTCAAGGCATTTAATGAATACAATCTGACTTTATCACTGTTCTCCTTAAATATGTCTAAGATTTATACATTGAACCTTAGCTAAAGGACAAATGGTTGACCAATTCATTTTTGCCCCCTCAAAGTTAATTGACATTGTTAAAAACCCCTTACGCATGGTAACATCCACTGAGAAAAACAGTGCATATGAATTACAGCAACAAACTTATTTTGAGTAAGAACAGACGTTTAGGCATAGTTGACTGCACGTTAGGTATCAAGGCTGCCTGCAGTGCTTCTTTTTGATGCAGCTGGGAGGGTCATCATCTAGTCTAAACAGTTAGAGTAAAATTCAGGCCATTAGCTGGTGACAAGTCTTCATCCACCCGCTTGGGTTATCCTCTCTTTTCATGTTGGCAAGTAATATGCAATCCTTTTAATACTCATTATTCTTAGCTGAATAGCAGCTGCCTGGAGCTAAAGGGTTGTGGATATCAACAGACTTGAGATCTGATGTGACCCCTTAGTCAAAATAATACAAGAAGTCTATTTTTTCATTAAGGAGAAAGTGTTTTTGTTTATTAAGAAGATTCTTTTTTCTGGCATGTCATTCTCATATTTACATTATTTGTGCCTACTATAGGGGCTAGAATTTTTTTTTAATGGCCTATTTATTTATTTTTGGCTGTGTTGGGTCTTTGTTGCTGCGTGCAGGCTTTCTCTAGTTGCGGCAAGCAGGGGCTACCCTTCGTTGTGGTGTGCAGGCTTCCCACTGCGATGGCTTTTCTTGTTGTGGAGCACGAGCTCTAGGTGCGCGGGCTTCAGTAGTTGTGGTGCGCAGGCTCAGTAGCTGTGGCTCATGGGCTTAGTTGCTCCTCAGCATGTGGGATCTTCCTGGACCAGGGATCGAACCTGTGTCCCCTGCATTGGCAGGCAGATTCTTAACCACTGCGCCACCAGGGAAGTCCCGGGGCTAGAAACTGAACTGAAGACATTTGTTGAACTAAAAGTAAAAGGAAGAGAGACTGAATATTCTATGAAGATTTTGA
This sequence comes from Phocoena phocoena, assembly GCF_963924675.1. Lineage (NCBI taxonomy): Eukaryota > Metazoa > Chordata > Mammalia > Artiodactyla > Phocoenidae > Phocoena > Phocoena phocoena. Next base: position 93,211,423 of record NC_089222.1, on the reverse strand, counting down.
CACAATGCATGTCTGGGGAGGATAGGTGAGATTGTGGGCTGGGGGGCGGGTATGTGTGGATGTGCAAAATTCACACACAAATGTATGTGTATGTCTGTAGGGAGGAGGTTGGATTAAAACCAGGCTAAATTAGATAGCCTGGTTCTTTCTTATGATATAAAACAGTGGAAACAGATGATCTTTTCTTTTCCCATTTTAGCAATGACTATTAAGAGAAGAACTTGTACATTACATTGTAAAAGTAACACTAATACATTAAAATCATAAAAAACAATACATTAAAGACCAACTGAGATAAACATTGTGGTTAAGGCTCAAATATCAGTTTAGATCCTGCCTCTACCATCTACTTCCTGTAGGACACTGGACCGATCACTTTGTTCTGACCTTCGGTTTTCATAACAGAAGTAATAATAGCACCTATTTCTTGGAGTGGTAATAAGATTAAATGCAGCAATGCATAGAGACACTAGTGTAGTCCCAGCACATTATAAGCTCTCAATACATGTTAGACTAATTTTTGTGTGTGAAATTAGTCAAATTAATTATCTTTGGTCTTTATTTCACTTGCATGAGATGCTTACTTCTTGGAAGGTGAAGAAGCCCCAGACACTTTTCAGTTACTTGAACATTAAGAAGAGCATCAATATTAATAGAGTTTCCTAGGAAATCTTTCTACATTCATTTTTTTTTTTTTTTAATTTGAGGATTTCCTAGGATTACTTGGCTTTAGAATCCAGGTTGACTTATCCATTAGGCAGCTCAGTGCCTAGGACCCACAGAAGACCACAAAAATAATTTATTTTAAAATCAGGAGAAAATATAAAATTTAGGTAAATAGTGTTTCAATATATCATATCAATATATACATCTTTATACCAATACAGTCATAAAATAACATTTAAAATATATTTTTATGAATGAAGGGGCCCAAGAAGACAAAGCTGCCCAAGGTCTGTGAAAATCATAATGCTTAAAATGTGATGTAGGTAATAGTATTTTCCCTAGGTGACATAGTGAGTCAGCTGAACTAGGAAATGGCACCTTCCTTTGTGATTTTTCTGCTTGACTGCTGGTGGATGGGGGTGGGGAGGTTGGTGGCCAGGTGGAGTGATGGACTTATCTTTTTAGAGTGTACCAGGCATATTTTTCTCAGGCTAACATTGACATAAATCATCACAGTAACATCAGCATATGGAAGGACATAGTAGAAAGAAATGTAGATAAGGCCAGGGTGAGTAATTCAGATAATAGGGAAAGGGTAATAGAGACAGAAACGGTTTTTACTATTCAGATAGGAGGTACAGCACCTCATTTAAAATCATATAAATAATTTTTAAACACACTGGAGAGCTAAAATAAAGTCATAGAGATATGTATTGTTACAGATATTACAGAAGTCCCTTTGCTCAAGAGGAACTAAGTTATATTTAAAACATGCTGACATACAAGTGCAATGTCTTAACAAAAAGAATCTGAACTTGTTGCTAAGGCAAGCCCTGTGCTTAAGCCTTTGGTGTAGTTATTTGAGCTCAGTATCTCATGTCTCATAAGGAAATTTTGGACATATCAGGATGTGTTACACTTTCTAACAGTAAGGAGGAGACTTTTCCTTCTTGTTGCTTGGTTTTGTGGTATTGTACAAAATTATATTTACAAATTGCTTTCATTACTGGTTTGGAGTTGTTCAACATGTTGCAAAGTGCTAGGAATCTCCAAAATAAAAAAGGTAAAACAATTTCTCAACAGACAGGGATTTAGAAATCACTGGTTTCCTCTATATGCCCAAAACATGCATTTTAACTATAGTCTACAACAGGAATCTTCTAAGCAATCTTGAGAATACAATTTTGAATATACTGTATAACACTCAGTTCAGCGAATCTCACTCATAGCCTGCAATAAAAATTTAGACACCCACGGTGTGGATGAACTGTCCTAGGCACTGGAACTCTGCCAACTATTCCACAGTTGAAGGAGCTCCAATTTACTTGGGAAAATCATTTCACTTCTCTTAACCTCAGTTTCCTTATCTTTACACTAGAGGTTGTAATTCTTACTTTATTCAATTATAGTGAGGCTCAAGTCAGACAATGCCTATGGAAGTGCTTTGAAAAACTGCAAGATCTCTGAAAATATAAGATATGGTTGTTACTGTCCTTTGGGCTCAGTTTTGATACCATGGCAACAATTGTGAGATTTTCATAAGAGTAGTCTGGGACTTGGGGCTAATTTGTGCACTTAAAAACATCTGTATGTGTAATTTAAGATTTAATTCGACAACAGTGTCCTGGGCCATGATGATTCTCTTAGGCCTAATAAAAACAAACACCTCTAACTAGCAACAAACTCAGTTGCCCTTTGTTGTCTACTTAGCCATTCTGCAAAGTGATTTGTTTTTCTCCTTGCAAATGTGTTAGTTCACAGTCTCCACTGAAAATTGTCAATGAAAATAATAAATGTGAAATGACAACAAATTGGTCAGAATCTTTGACTTCAGTTGTTAATTGAAGTCTATCCAATTTGAATGTTTTTCTCGGAAGCCACGATTATAAGATCTTCACACCTAAAGTACATCCCTAAAATTAATAACCAGATGTGCAATTTTGCAGATACGACCTAAATTATTTATGCAGATTAGCTTCTTAGAATTTGTGACTGACAAAGACAAAACTATGCAGATGACTTTGGAAACCTCTTTGGAGCTTCAGGTTTCACTTTTCTGTTTATTACTATCTTTCAACTAACTTTATTGAGTACCTACTATGTACCCAGTGCTACTACATATATCATTTCATGTAATCTTCATAAAGATTCCATTTTAAGACGAAGGAAACAGAACTTCATAAAACGTAAAAATCTCTTCAAGATGACACAGCTATCAGCGACGGGACTTCCTACTTACAGACTCCAAGACCGGCGTTCTTTCAAAAACAACACAGTTTATCACTCAGATCTACACTCTAGACGGAGAGTGTCCTCATATTTTTTCTGTCCTTCTAGTCAAAACTTGATCTCAGGAAAGAATTTGACAAACTGATTCACAATAAGGCGGTAAGACATAAATGACCTGAAAGGCTTAAATTCATATCTAACACAAGGAGGTGTATATTTTACCAGGGGAAAAGACTAATTGTAATATTATGTCATATGCTTGAAACACTTCCCAAAATTTTAGACATCAAGATGCAAGTGGGTTAAAGAAACTAATCACTACTCTGAAATCATGTTGCATAAGTGATCCTCCCCAATTAAATAAGTGGTACCCAGAACTGCAACTGTGACAGATGGACTGATGCTTTACTACTTTCATGAAAAGCTTGTAGTTAGATTTGTAACTGCTTCTTATGGCCTTTGCTCATATAAAGTCACTTGCAATAAGATTGCTGTCAAGTTGACACTGGCAGTTTATGTAAAATATTTCCCCTGCTCCTCCTCCAAAAACCACAACAAAGATAGATGATATATCACATATAGTTTTTAAAAACATGGCTACAACCAAAAGTAAGATACACATCTCTGAAGACCAGAAACAAAATAAAAACACAAAACAGTAAGTGTGGTTTAATTCACAGGCCTACTGAGTTCCAGGATAAGAAACGAGCAGAAGTGGCCATGGATTTATCTCCTGAGGGTCAAAATGGGTAGGAGAACACAGCTGGTTTCAGTGAGTGAAATAGAAAGTTAGGCCAGGGCATCCACGGTCAGAGGCAAACATCAAGTTTTTGCCTAGAGGGTTAGGAGGAAGCACAAATAGTGGCTTCACCAAAGCTGGGCCAAGATCCAACTAAGTTAGTAATGTATCCATAATATCCTTGCATTATGAGAGCTCTGGTTGCCAATAAAAGGGCAAGGCAGGTAGAGACAACTGTAAAACGGTCACACATGGCAAGGTGAGAAAGATGAGATTAAACAAAACAAAAGAAAGAAGGAAATCAGGAAATGCATATTGAAGAAAGCACACTAAAATTTGAAAGCATAAAAAGAGAAAAAAATTAATCATGAAAGATAGCCATCAAACAAACGTTAATCTGGTAACATGTTTGGTAATTCAAAAAAGACTTAAGTATGTACATTTAAGATCTTAAATATATTTAAGGTCTTGAATGCATGAATGAAGGAAAGAACAAATGATTCTAATACTGAAAAGAGGGTTAAGCATAAAAAACACGTGGCTATAAAAAAGTACTGAAGAAAAATCTTAGAAATGAAATATGTAGCCTTTGAAATTATGTAACAATAACCAAAAACCTGAGTAAACTGGATGAACAATCAGGTTGGAAGAGCTGAAGAGAATATTAATAAAGAGCACTGAGGATGTGACCTAGAGCATGTAAAAGAAAGATAAAGGAAGGGAAACTATGATGTCAACGTTACAACAGACTTGGAGAATGGTTCAACTTAAAATTTTTTTCCCATAAAATTTTCGTAAGAGAAAATAACAATATTTAAAGAGATAATAGCTTAGAAATCTCCAGACAGAAGTATCAAATCTTCACTTAGAAAATGCAGACAGTTAAAGATAAAAGTGAACAATCTGTACCTTGACAATCATAGTGAACCTGTAAAATATCGTGGCTAAAGAGAAAAATCTTAACACTTCCCTGGGAGAAAAGCAAATTATCTGATAATTAGAGTGAGAGCAGACATTTTTTTGAGAAGCAATAGGGCCCAGAAGACAATGAAGCAATAGCTTCAAAGTGCTGGAGAAAAAGACACCAAACTTACTATTGGGTTGGCCGAAAAGTTCGTTCTGTTAATGAATATGTTGTTCAGTAAAGTTCTTGGTGTAAAGGAAAAATGTGTCTTTTATTTTTATTTAAAACTGAGCGAACTTTTTGGCCAACCCAATATTATGTGCACCCTAAACCATCACTCAAGAGTAAGGACGCTAGGAAAACACTTTTAACACATAAACAACTAATGGAATTTTTCACCCATACACTTTGGCTGAAGAAAGTCTGAAGCATTTACTTTAGCAAACAGAAAAGTGTACCTGGATGGAAGGAGTGGGATGCAAAAAGCAATCGTGAGGGAAAAAAGATAATATGTGTTTGTACATTTGATTAAAAATAAGTAATTTTTGTTGACTTTTTATTGTTTCTTTTTAAAAAGAAGAAACTAAAACTCTAGATAGAAATAATATATGAGGTCTTGTTTGAGAGGAGGAAAGAGATGCTAAATTACTTTAAATTTGTTAGAAAAACCTAAAGTTTAGAACATATAGGCTCAACCTCAGGTAGCCCGTTTGCTGAAAAAGTGGGTTGATGTGCTGCTAAGTGACACAGGCCAGTTCCACTTCTCTGACTTTCCTTGTTTCTTAAATGGTAAAATACAGATGTTGATAAAATAAACAAAAAATAAAGACAGAAATCAAGAATCATTACATTGTAATTATACATCTGAATATATATCTAAAACATGTAACCACTAAAATAATAGAAGCACAATTGATGAATTTATACAAGCAAAACATAAAAAAAGGATTAAGAAGAACTTTATTATTGTAGCAGAAAGAAAAGAAGGAAAAGAACCTAGGAAAATCAAAGAGAAAAGGAAACAACATGCCAGATATACGTCAAAATCAGTAATCCACTCATGTATTAAAATATATAATCTATCAGAATATATTTTTAAAAATCTATATTAAATGGTTAAGAGACACAAATAAAGCCAAATAATACAGAAATAAAAGGATATAAAGCGAAATAGGAATAAAAATGATACTTATATATTGATTATATTAATAAAAAGAAAGCTGGTAGAGTACTACTAAATAATGAAATTACTAACTAGAATTTAAAACCAAAGCCCAACAAGGATGAGCATCTCCATAATAAAATATTCACCAGTGAGTACAAATATTATAAATTGTGATACTCTAACAATATATAATTAAAGTACATAAAATTGACAGGATTATAAAAAGAAATGAACAAATACATAACTACAGTGGGAGACTTTAAAATATTCTCCAATGTATGTTAGAGGTGGCGATATGAAAAAATCACAAAAAGTTGAGCTCCTCAGTAATTGGTGCTGGTCAACTGGTTTTGCATAAGGTAAGAACATAATAAGATTCCCTATCACAAACTGCACACAACAAAATAATCCTGTCTGATCTAACACTTAAAGATAAAAAGCAAAATTTAAAAACTTTTGGAAGAATACAGATGAGATTATTTTTCTTATTATGTGGAAGGGAAGAATTTCTTAAATAAGACAAGTAGTCATGAAGTAAATATAGATTAATTCAATACATAACAATTAAAGGTATAAGAAGAGAATTTTTCACTTATGTAACTAAAATAAGGTAACTATAATGTTAAAAAGAATTCATAAAAGTGAATAAGAAGGAAAATGTAACCAACTTAGTAAACAAGTAGACAATGTAAATGGAAAGCAATTTGGAGAAGAGCAAGCTTTGACTATTCAAAGCAAAAAGTTAAAAATAATGCTCAACCTCAAAACTAATCCAGAAAATAAAATTTAGATAGAAACGATGGATTCTTTTACACCAATAAGAATGGAAAATTTTTAAAAATTTTGACCCTTCCAAGTATAACTGAGAATGTGAGTAAATAAAAACTCTCATATTCTGGAGAAAGAATACAGTCTAAGGACCACTTTACAGATTGGTGATATAAAGTTGAAGATGCTTCTCTCTGTGCTAAGGCAATTCTCCTCATACATCCACATACCAGAGACCCTCTCACACATCTCATGAGGATTCAAATAAGAATGTTTATTTTAAAGCAATTTGTAATAGTGAAATGTCAGAAACTAATAAAATCAATATCAAAAGGAGAATGGGTAATAAAATGTATATTCTTACATGTGACATGTGTCAACATGAATAGATTTCAAAAATGTAAGATGGAATGAAAAACAAAATCAAGTCGCAAATGATAGCACACAATGATATCACTTATGGAAATTTAAAATATGCAATGTTTTGATAGTGACAACATATATATGATATAAAATGCAAAAGCATCAATGGATTGAATACACAAGGTTTTGATGGTGGTGGCCTCTGGATGGTTCAGGGATAAGTAGAGTGATGGAGACCAACTGTATTCATAATAATTTCATTTCTTTCCTGAAAATACGTCTGAAGCTAATATGACACAGAGTGAATATTTTTCATCCTGGGTAGTGGATGCATGTATGTGTGTGTTATTTTCTTAACTTTTCTGGCTCTTAAAACTTTTTCAAGACCTGAAATAATAAACCAAACCTACTAGTGTAGTTGCAAGATGGTGAGCTTGCAGTCAGCTGGGGCTCTCTTTAGTTGTATCTCATGCCTTCCTTGAGTTATATCTTTTATTTATTAGAGGAAAATGATTTATTTTATTCCTTTGGTTTCAAGGAAGAGGAATTTTTCCTAAACAGTCCTGGCTTTTTGTCCTAACCTTTACTGCGCCTGACTTGATTATAATTCAACCCCTTCTCTCTCTCTTTGGAGCCAGTGGCTTGAAGTGAACATTCATTCTTTGTTCTCCCTAAATTCATTTTCAGTTTTCTAGATTGTTAAAGCAGTCTTTAAATTTGGATGCTACATTAGGTCCCATTTATTGATTTTTGGTTTTTATTTTCATTACTCTAGGAGGTGGATTGAAAAAGATCTTGCTGCGATTTATGTCAAAGAGGGTTCTGCCTGTTTTCCTCTAAGAGTTTTAAAAGCTTTTGCACAGCAAAGGAAACCATCAACAAAAAGAAAACACAACCCTCAGAATGGGAGAAAGTATTTGCAAATGATGCAACCGACAAGGGATTAATCTCCAAAATACACAAACAGCTTATGCAGCTCAATATCAAAAAAACAAGCCAATCAAAAAATGGGTGGAAGATCTAAATAGACATTTCTCCAAAGAAGACATACAGATGGCTAAAAAGCACATGAAAAGATGCTCAACACCACTAATTATTAGAGAATTGCAAGTCAAAACTACAATGAGGTATCACCTCACACTGGTCAGAATGGCCATCATCAAAAAATCTACAAACAATAAATGCTGGAGAGGGTGTGGAGAAAAGGGAACCCTCCTACACCGTTGGTGGGAATGTAAATTGGTACAGCCACTATGGAGAACAGTATGGAGCTTCCTTAAAAAACTAAAAAAAGAGCTACCATATGATCCAGCAATCCCAATCCTGGGCATATACCCAGAGAAAACATGCATAATTCGAAAAGATACACACACCCCAATGTTCATTGCAACACTATTTACAATGGCCAGGACGTGGAAGCAACCTAAATGTCCATCAACAGAGGAATGGATAAAGAAGATGTGGTACATATATACAATGGAATACTACTCAGCCACAAAAAAGAAAATAATGCCATTGCAGCAACATGGATGGACTTAAGAGATTGTCATACTGAGTGAAGTCAGACATAGAAAGACAAAATATCATATGATATCACTTATATGTGGAATCTAAAAAGGGCTACAAATGAACTTATCTACAAAACAGAAACAGAGTTGCAGATGCAGAAAACAAACTTATGGTTACCAGGGGTTAAGGGGGAGAGGGATAAACTGGGAGAATGGCATTGACATATACACACTACTATATATAAAATAGATAACTAACAAAGACCTACTGTATCGCACTATACAGTAGTACTATACAGTAGTAGCACTATACTGTACAGCACTCTACACTCTACTATAGCTGTATAGTATAGCAGAGTATAGGAGACTCTACTCAATACTCCATAATGGCCTATATGGGAAAACAATTTAAAAAGGAGTGGATATATGTATATATATAACTGAATCACTTTGCTGTATACCTGAAACTAACACAACATTGTAAATCAACTATACTCCAATAAAAATTTTTTTTAAAAATTTGGATGCTATGTAGGAATATTTCCTTTCAGGCCTATGATCTGAAATTTTATATTAACAAGGCAAAATGGTAGCACAATGGCAATTTGATTTTATATTTCTTTTTTTAAAATTCTCAGACAATAGGCATGTTGGTGGCCTAAATAGAACCTGAGTGCTGCACAAAGAATGAAGAAAATAGCCACACATTTAGGAAGAGATATAAAGATACTTATGCTGAAAATAATTTGTATTCAGTTCTAAAAAGAGTCTTAATGCACCTAGGAATGGATGTGAGGTTATGTGGGCTAAAAATAATTTTCTTCCAGGTCTGTAAAGAGTATTAATATCTATACATGTTGCAAGCTCTTAGCAGTTTTTTTGAAGACTGCAGTAACTCATGTTCCTATGCATTTTGATGAGCACAAATGGAAACATTCAAGACTTACGTAATAATAACACCCTATATATTAGACAATGACTTTCTCTAAATAATGCATTTTTACTTTGTAAGCATTCCTTTAAAAAGTCAAAAAGTAGCAAATCTTAGAATAGCTTCCAGTAACTAGATTTGATCTAAATATTTTGGTGTGCCAAATTTTGATACGATATTCAGAGACATTCTAATGAATGCACAAGATTTTTGCCATTTTTTTGTCTGTTTATGGTAATGTAAGAAATGTCAAAAGCAATGGAGTTATTTTAAAAACAGTACTCCAGAAGAACAAACATATCTTTCTTTCTATTTAAAAACTCTGCTCCTAGAATAATACCATTTGGGGATTTCTGTATTAGTTCCACTCCCTGCCCCCAAACAAAGATAAAGTCTATAACTGCCAACTCTCATTCATACAAGGGTGACTAGTTAAGCAGAGTCCTTTGCCACACTATTTATTTATTTATTTTTAAAATCATGTTCGGTACTTTCTTTTATTTTAAAATTTTTATTGGAGTATAGTTGATTTATAATGCTGTGTTAGTTTCAGTTGCACAACAAAGTGAATCGGTTATACATATACATATATAGCCACTCTTTTTTTTTTTTTTAGATTCTTTTCCCATATAGGCATTACAGAGAATTGAGCAGAGTTCCTTGTGCTATACAGCAGGTTCTCATTAGTTATCTGTTTTATATATATAGTAGTGTGTATATGTCAATCCCAGTCTCCCAGTTTATCCCTCCCTGCCTCTTTGCCACACAATTTAGATGATCAGCCTGAAGACATTTATAGTAGGACTAATCCAATGGTAAATAGTTTTCAACTATGACACACGCAAATGATAATGTTGATGGTGAGAAACATGAACATTTCGTGTATCCTCATCTACCCCATTGTCCTTCCAAAGTCCCTGGTCTTCCAAAGTCCCTCTGATGCCTCAGTAATGCTATCTGAAGAGCACTGTGTTGGGAAGAGTGTGAGCTTGGAGACCCTTGTTCTTTCAGTGCTAGCACTTGTCTGCCTGCCCACACAGGCCAGGCTATGAACAAGGTTGAGGAAGGCTCTGCATGGGACTGGAAGAGCCATCCAGTCCCTCACTCCCAGATCCTCCCCATGTGGTGTCTAAACATGCTTTCCCAGGAAGCTCTGTACATCTCCCACTCTAACCCAGTCTTATACCCTACTGACCCAACAAACTCTTCTATTTGGTTCCCTAAAACTTGAGTCAGTCATCACCAATTTACCCTTTATGTTCTGCCCCTTCTGAAGTCTTCATTCCCTTATTTATCTTAACACATAATATGTCTCACCCCTGGCAACCCTGCTTTCCCTTTGACTCCTTCACGTCATGCTTGTTTCCTCTCCTATTTTTTTTCTTTCTTCTTCTTCATGCCCTTTCCAGAATCTTCTCCCCCCTCTGTCCATTTTTCCTAAAAATCCCCAGAATCTTTGAAGGTTATGATATCAAGCAATGTCATTCCTCCTTATTATAGTCATCGTCCACTCTTGAAGATTTAACTACCTGAATTACAATCTCAATTGTTCTCACTCTAATATTAATGCACACTTCTGTCTCTTTTGCTGGTGCCCTTGCTGAGTTCCTCAATCTGGCTGGAGTCCAAGTTGAACCCTAGGGCCTGCATACTTCACAGACTGTATACATTTAGATCTCTCTATACCCTACCACCTTCACCTTCAGACTTGGATGGATTGTTACTCTGTTTGATAACACAGCTTGGAACTGTGGGGGTCAGCATCTCCTGATATGAACTCTGACCAATGGGAAAGGGAGATGAAAGAGAGCAGGGCACATAAGTATCTCTTTATCTCTCCCTTCCAGACTGCTGCAGTGTATGTTTTCCCCTTGCAAACTTTCCAGAGAAGCCTCACACACTGAGTAAAACACCTGCTTGATGACCTACCTCATCTCTTTATAGAGCGTACTTCTTAGCACTACTTCTCATTACATCAGGTCCACCTTTCCTTGCCTCAACTCTCTCAATTTCTTCATCTTCAATGCCCTGGACTTTCACCTACTGATAAAGTATAAACATTTTAATCCCTTTCTCAGACTTTATTTTCTGGAAGCCTGGGGCAAAGACAAATAGTTAATATCTATGACTATATATTTTGTGGAGGCCAGAGGGAAATCGATGAGAAACTTTCAAGGTGAAATTAAGAAGATATCATATTCTATTTCAGTGGACCCTTCATTTTTGACAATGTGCTTAAGAAAAATGATGCTCAGAGTTTAATGAGCCACAGATAACATCTTTTTTCTGTTTCCTTTACTAGTGGGTGTTCTTTGATTTTTCACCTGAGATTACATTTTATTATTTGTTGTTTTCTTAATAAAAATGAAGTAACAGTCTCTGGCTATTATAACTATGATCAATAAAGTAAAAGCTAAATATGTTAACAATGAATGAAAATACCTGAAATGGAAATTTTAGAAATAAAAATATGTTTTATTAAATTAAAAAAAAAATCTCTGGATGGACATAATAGCCAAATGAACATGCTGCATGAAAAAGTAAATGAACTTGAAAAATATAGAAATAGAAATCATCCAAGGTAAAAAATAGAACAAAGATTGAAAAAAAGTGAATAGAGTCTCAAAAACCTGTTTTAGAAGTCAGCAAACTATGGCCCATGGGCCAAATCAACCTGCAAGCTAAGAATGGTTTTTACATTTTTAAAGTATTATTTTTTAAAAAAGAAAAAACACTCATGAACACTCATGTTCCTAGTAGCATTATTCACAATAGCCAAAAGGTGGAAGCAACCCAAGAATCCATCAAGGAATGAATGGATAAACAAAATTCAAAACATGCATACAATGAAATATTATTCAGTCTTAGAAAGGAAGGAAATTCTGACACATACTACAACATGGATGAAGCCTGAGGACATAATACTAAAAGAAAAGACAAACACTATATTATTTCATTTATATGATGTGCCTAGAATAGTGAAATTTATAGAGACAAAGAGTAGAATGGTGGTTGCTAGGGAGAGGGTGGGGTGGATGGTTATTGTTTAATGGGTACAGAGTTCCAGTTTTTCAAGATAAAGAGATTTCTGGAGTTAAATGGTGGTGATGGTTGCACAGCAATGTAATGTACTTAATACCACTGAAGTGTACATATTAAAATGGTTAAGGTGGTCAATTTTATGTGTATTTTACCACAATTAAACATTTTTAAAAAGAAATAGAAAAATATGTAACAGAGATCATATATGGCCAGCAAAGTCTACATTATGTATTGTCTGGCTCTTTACAGATAAAGTTTGCTGACCTTTGATGATCAAATACAATAATTTGGTTCCAGAAGGAGAGAAAAAAAGAATGAGGGAGAAGAATATTTGAGGAAATAATGATTAAAAATTTCCAAATTTGATTAAAAAAACCAAAATTTGAAGCTACAAGATGCTAGAGGAAAACCAAACAGGATAAACACAAAGAAGCTCAGCTAAGACATATATTACTTACACAGCAAACTGCTGAGAGCCAAAGATAGGGAGAAAATCCAACAAGTAGCAAGACAAAAATTGCATAAGGGCAAGAAATAAATTTTCTGAATCAGAAACCATGGAGACCAGAACAAGAGATCAGATCAACAACTTTAAAATGCTGAAAGAAACAAAACAGTCAATGAAGAATTCTATATCCAAATTATCATTTAAAAATGAAGATGAAATAAAAGCATTTTCAGATTAAAAAAACAACTAGAAGCAGTAGATCTGTACTAGAAGGACTAGTAAAGAAAGAGGAAGCTATTCAAGAAAAACAAAAAGACTTTGGATGGAAAACTTGAAATTCAGAAAAGAATGATGAACATTAGAAATGGTACATATCTGGGTAAATGGAAAAGTCTATTCTTATGTTTCTTTTTGTCATTTTCTTCTATTTCTTTATAAACTATATACCTGTTTGAAAACATAACATTATAGAGTTTATAATGTGTGTAGATGTACTGCATATAACAATTATAAAATAAGGGACAGGGAGGACATGGCCCTACACAGTTGTTAGATTTTCATATTTTACATAAAATAGTATATTGTAGTACTAAGCATGGACTCAGAAAAGTTAAGGATGTATATTTTAAGACCTGGAGCAACTGAAAAAAAAAAAAAAAGGAAAGAAGTGTAACTAAAAAACAAACAAGAAAATTAACGTGGAATTAAAAAAAATTATTCAAATATTTTTAGGAGTAAAAAATATAAAGCAAAAAACACAAAAGAGACAATTATTCTCTTCCTTCTTTTACAATCACCTTTCTCACTCTAGCTGAGAAAGTTTCTCACTTTTTAGGACAAATGTGATTAGATTAAGCCAGCCAGATAATCCAGGATAATTTTCTGATTTCAAGGTCCTTAACCTTAATGACATCTACAAAGTCCCCTTTACCATGCAAAATGCCATATTCACAGGTTCTGGGGATTAGAACATAGACATCTTTGGTGGTCATTATTCTGCCTATCATAGTGCCCTCTAGCCTCCAAATATTCATGTTCACTTGGTAGGCAAAATACACTCACCTCATCCCAAGATCCCCCAAACTCTGAGCCCATTACAGCATCAACTAAGTCTAAATTCTCATCTAAATCTCATCATCTCGAAACCACCTAATCCTATCACCTAAATCATCTAAATTACATATCAGTGAGGCTCTGTGTATAATTCACCCTAGTATACAGTTCCTCTTTTTCTTTGGACCTTTGTAGTTAAAGAAGAATTATCTGCTCCCAAAATATGATGATAGTACAAGCATAGGATAATAGCTCTAGAATTCCAGTCCAAAAGCATATTGGAAGTGGGAAGAAAAAAAAGTCACTTGTCCCAAGAAATATAGAAATTCAACCAGGCAAACTCCATTTGGTCTTGGTCTATACCTGGGAATAATCCTCTTTGTCACTAGGCTTCCCGCCCTCTGGATTTGAGGTTCTAATCCTCAGAGCCATCCTTCCCTTTCAAGGCAAAGTAGCACATGTTTATAACTGAGTAGTTTTATCAGTCTGTTTCCTGACTATGGAATTTCAGGATCAGACAGACTTCTTGCATTTTGCACTTTCCCTTTCAGTTCAACCTGGCAGTGTTTCTGCTGGTATAAAATTCTCAGGAACCTTATGGGTCTCCTGTGGGGAGACCTACTCTACTAGTAGGTAGAATCCTAGTAGATTACTGAAAACATCTGTGCTAGTAGAATCCTGTGGGGATTCAATCTACTAGAAAAGAGGCTTGTGCACAGATTTCCCTACACAATCTCTTCTTTGTTTTTGGCTTTTGCTGAGATGGTGGAGGGCAAGACCCTTAAGCTTCTAAGTTGCTTTCTTTTTTAATGAAATTTGTGAGTTACATCCTTAATGTCTTCACTGAACCTTTGATATAATTAAATATTTGAACTTTTGATCTTTCTGGGATATTAGCACATGGCTGTAGGTTACAACCTTGGCTTTTTCTGACAATGAATCTCTTAATTTTGGCATTTTCTAAAATCTAGATAGGCTGAGAACTTCCAATATCATCAAGTTATAGTTCCATCTTGTTTAACGTTCTTCTCTCAGTTTCTTTTTACATTTTACTCTAGGCAGAAAGAAAAGACCAAACCATACATTCAACATTTAGCTTGGAAATCACAGCTAAATTCCAATTTCATTTTTTACAACTTCTGCTTTCCACATAACTCTAGGACACAGTTATACTAAGTTTTCTGTCACAATATAATAAAGATTTTTTCTTCAGTTTCAAATAATATGTTCCTTATTTCCTTCTGAGCCTTCACTGGCAGCACCTTTAAAATCCGTATTTCTCCTTACAGTATTTTCAAGATAGTCTAGGCTTTCTCTCTTTTTTTTATAGCGTAGTTTTTAATGTATTTTATCTATCAAACATGAATCTCAGCTAAATACAAACAAAAATCGTTTTTATTCTCAAAGCTATGTTAGTTTACAAATCCCAATTTATCAGAATTTTAAAACAAAAAGAGATGGTCCCCTTTTTCTTCATACATTTTCAGTATGATACATACATTTTCAAAATGATACATACTGAAAACATCTGTGCTGAGTTTTTTGAAGCAAATTCTGTGAGACTAATAAGCACTGACAAAGAACACAAGATTGTGAAATGCTATCTTCTGTTGCTTTCACTTAAGCAAACACACTGAATTTCGACCTTTTCTATCATGCTCCTCCAACTTTTCCAGCCTCTGCTCAATGCTCAGTTCCAAAGCCAATCTATTTTCACATTTTAGTATTTATTACAAAAGCATCCTGCTTTCAGCTACGAAAATCTGCATTAATTTTCTATTGCAGTAATAACAAATTACTGCAATCTTTGTGGCTTAAAACAACACAAATATGGCATGGGGGACCGGTCCAAGATGGCAGAGGAGAAGGACTTGGCAGGTGAAAAGCTCACCTCCTCCCATGAATACATAAAAAATACATCTACATGTGGAACAATTCCCAGAGAATACCTACTGAAAGCTTGCAGAAAATCACATACAACCAAAGCTACAAGAAAGATCCCCTGTAACCAGACAGGACAAAGGGAAAAAGGAGAAGAGGAATAGGAACAGCTCCTCTGGGAGGGAGCTGTGAAAGAGGAAAGCTTTCCTCACCCTGGGAACATTTTTCACTGAGTGGTAGGTCTTCTGGGACAGGTAGGGAGTTTTAGAGGCTGGAGAGGAGAGTGTGGGAGCTGGCCTGCAGTACTGCAGGGTAGAAAGAGACCAACACAGGCAATCTTGGACATGTTGCCACAATTTCCACCCCAAAGAGCATGGCTGCTGGTGTGTGCAGTGACTGGGTGGTGAAACTCGGGCTTCAGTGGAGAGACTTGGTTTGGCTGCATGGAGACAGCCCAAAGGGCCTGGAGTGTGGCCAGGCAGCAGCTGAGGGCACATGTAGGACAGAGCGTCAGTCTGCCATAGGAGCCCCATTGTCAACACAAGGGGAAGGGAGGGATGTGGGTCCACCAAGTCACCTCATTGTCAATGTGTTCACAATGGGGCATGGCTCTGGGCCACCATGGGTTCTGCAAACTTTGTGGGCACGCACATGTGGAGGCAGGGCTGAAATCTGAGCTGATTACCAGCAATCCCACTGCAGGCATGGAGAAGCAGCTCCAACGTATTCTTGCTCCAGTCGAATTTGGGACCAGTACTGCACCTGCCTCTGAGCACCATCTGGGCTGATGGTCTGTGGGCTCAGGGGACTCAGATCCAGTGGATTTGCACGCTGGAAGTTTTGTGAGCATGCATGCATGCTTAAGGGACTTCCAAGCTGATTACTGGAGCCCCCAAGAGGAGGGAGCTGCCAAAGGCAGTGTCATCAACAGTGATCTTTGTGGGCACATACACTGGGTGGCAGGTGGCATCACAGTATCATATGGGTGGGTGGGCATCTTTAGGGAGGAACACACTGTGGCTCCTTTCTCAGGGGGAGTGCTCCAGTCCCACCTACTTCACAGCACAACTTAGAATCAGATCTGAGGACTTCTATTACAACAACTGGGAGCAGACCCTACCTGACAGGGCTGTGAAACCCACAGAGCAAAGAGGAGGCCCTACCCAGCATCCAGTATGGGCTCTCTTTACCACGACAATAAACACACCCCCTGTTAAAAGGACAGGGGCCAGCACACCCTGAGGAGAGACATGGCAAGCATCCATACCAAAAACAGCCCTCTCACCAAAAATATTGGACTCAAGCAGGCTACACAGAGGCACTCCCACATAAAAACACTTCAAGACCATAGTAGATAACTGTTTCTCCTAAATTCACAGTGTCAGAGAAATATAACAAAAATGAAAAAGCAAAGGAATTACTCCCAATTAAAAGAACAGGGGCTTCCCTGGTGGCGCAGTGGTTGAGAGTCTGCCTGCCGATGCAGGGGACACGGGTTCGTGCCCCGGTCTGGGAAGATCCCACATGCCGTGGAGTGGCTGGGCCCGTGAGCCATGGCCACTGAGCCTGCGCGTCCGGAGCCTGTGCTCCACAACGGGAGAGGCCACAACAGTGAGAGGCCCGTGTACTGCAAAAAAAAAAAAAAAAAAAAAAAAAAACAAGAGAAGTCCTCTGAAAGAAGAATGAAACAGACTGCTCAAGTCTACAAGACTCTGATTCAAATAGGAAGAAATAAAAATGCTGAAGGAATTAAGAAAAGCTATCAATAGAAATGTGGATTGTTGTAACTAGAAACTATGAAGAGGAGTGGGCACAAACTATAATTTGCCCACAATCAAAATTAGACAACTCAACTGCCAAGATGAAAACTGAGCTAAAGGCAATGAACAGCAAAATAAATAATGCAAAAAAACAAATAAGTGATCTGGAAAATAAAATAACAAAAATCACCCAATCAGAACAGCAAACAGAAAGATAAATGAAAAAAGAAAGCAACATATGAGATCTATTGCATCTATGCATAATAGGAATCCCAGAAGGAGAAGAAAAGGAAAAGGGGATCAAAAATGTATTTGAAGAAATTATGGCTGAAAATTTCCCAAACCTAAAGAAGGAAATAGCCAGATACAGGAAGCACAGAGTGTCCCAAACAAGATGAACTCAAACAGATCTACACCAAGATATACCATAATTAAAATGGCAAAACATAAAGACAAAGAGAGGACTCTAAAGGCAGCAAGAGAAAATCAAAGAGTTAGTTACAAGGGAACCCCCAATAAGGCTATCACCTGATTTCTCTACAGAAAGTTTTCAGGCCAGACAGGAGTGGCAAGATATATTCAAAGTCCTTAAAGGGATCTACAATCTTGGATACTATACACAGCAAGATTATCATTTAGAATAGAAGGAGAGAGAATTTCTCAGACAAGCAAAAACTAACAGAATACAGCAATACCAAACCTATCTTAAAGGAAATATTGAAAGGTCTTCTCTAAATACAGAAGCAGCAAGAATCTATAGGAAAGGGAAAATCACAGTAGGAAAGGTAAATATATAAAAGGATTGAAGCTCACTTAAACAGACCACTACATAGGTTAAAAAACAATTTAAAAATTCTGTGAAAGTGATTATAACTACAATGAATAGTAAAAGGATAAACATGAAGATGTAAAATAGGATATAATAATCACAAGATGTGGGGGAGGGGAGTAAGAAAATGTAGATCTTTTAGAATGTATTTGAGCTCATATGCCTACCAGTCTAAAGCAAGTTGATACAGTGGTGGGTTAACATACTTGAAAAACAGGGTAACCACAAATCAAAAACATACAATGGAGTCATAAAAACCCAAAAGAAAGGTAGTTAAGCATACTACAAAAGAAAACCACAAGAGAAAAAACAAAAAGAAGAAAGGAATAAAGAAGAAATACAAAATCAACTGGAAAACAAGGTTTAAAATGGCAATACATACTTATCAATAATTACTTTAAATGTCAATGGATTAAATGCTCTGATCAAAAGATACAGAGTGGAAGACTGCATAATAAAACAAGAATCTACAATAAGCTGTCTACAAGAAACCCACTTTAGGGTGAAGGACACAAATAGATTGAAAGTGAGGGGACGGAAAAAGATATTTAATACAAATGGAAATAATAAGAAAGCAGGAGTAGCAATACTCATATCAGACAAAATAGACTTCAAATCAAAGGCCTTAAAGAAAGTTAAAGACACTATGTAATGATGAAAGGATAAATATAAGGAGTGGATATTACACTTGTTAATATATATGCACCCAATAGAGGAGGACCTAAATAAATAAAACAAATACTAACAGACATAAAGAGAGAAAGTGATAGGAATACAATAATAGTAGGAGACCTTAACACCCCAATGACATCAATGGGCAGATCTTCCAGAAAGAAAATAAATAAGGCAACAGAGACCCTAAATGACACAATAGAACAGTTAGACTTAACTGATATCTATAGAACACTGCATCCAAAAAACCAGAATACACATGCTTTTCAACCGCACATGGAATGTTCTCTAGGATAGACACCATACAAGAACACAAAACAAGCCTCAACAAATTTAAGAGGATAGAAATTATTTCAAGCATCTTTTCTGACCACAATGGCATGAAACTAGAAATCAACCACAGGGGGAAAAAAAAAAGAGAAAAAAACAATTACATGGAGACTAAATGATATGCTACTAAAAAACCAATGGATCAACAGTGAAATCAAATAGGAAATTTAAAAATAGCTCAAGACAAATGACAATGAAAACACAACCATACATATCTATGGGATGCAGCAAAAGCAGTCCTAAGAGGGAAGTTCATAGTGATATGGGCCTTCCTCAGAAAGCAAGAAAAAACTCAAATTAACAACCTAACCCACCACCTAAAACAATTAGGAAAAGAAAAAGAAACAAAACCTAAAGTCAGCAGAAGGAAGGAAATAATAAAGGTCAGAGAGGAAATAAATAAAATAGAGATTTAAAAAATTGAAAAGAAATCAATAAAACCAAGAGCTGGTTCTTTGAAAGGGTAAACAAAATTGACAAACCTCTGGCCAGGCTCACCAAAAAGAAGATAGGACCCAAATAAACAAAATAAGAAATGAAAGAGGATAAATAACAGCCGATACCATAGATGTACAAAAAAATAATAAGGGAATACTATGAACAACTATATGCCAACAAATTGGACAACTGGAAGAAATGGAAAAGTTTCTACAAACACACAGCCCACCAAAACTGAACCAAGAAGAAACAGATAACTTGAACAGACTAATCACTAGAAGTGAAATAGAATCTGTAATAAAAAAATTCCCTGCAAACAAAAGTCCAGGACCAGAAGGCTTCACCAGGGAATTCTACCAAACATACATAGAAGAACTTATATCAAACCTTCTCAAACTCTTCCAAAAGACTGAAGAGTAGGGAACACACCCAAAGTCATTCTATGAAGCCACCATCACCCTGATACCAGAACAAAACACACTACCAAAAAAGAAACTTATAGGCCAATATCTTTGATGAATATAGATGCAAAAATCCTTAATAAAATATTAGCAAACTGAGCCCAATAACACAAAAAAAGGATCATACACCATGATCAAGTTGGATTCATCCCAGGATCACAAGGATGGTTCAACATATGGGAATCAATGAATGTGATACACCACATCAACAAAAGAAAAGACAAAAACCACATGATCATCTCAATAGATGCAGAAAAAGCACTTGATAAAATTCAACATCCATTCATGATAAAAACTTCAAAGTGGGTATAAAGGGAACATACCTCAACATAATAAAAGCTGTTTATGACAAACCCAAGACCAACATTATACTCAGTAATGAAAAGCTGAAAGCCTTCCTGCTAAAATCTGGAACAAGACAAAGATGCCAACTTTCACCACTTCTCTTCAATATAGTATTGGAAGTCCTAGCCACAGCAATCAGACAATAAAAAGAAATTAAAGGTATCCAAATTGGAAGGGAAGAGGTAAAACTATCATTATATGCAGATAACATGGAACTCTATATAGAAAACCCCAAAGACTCCACACAATAACTATTAGAACTGATATACAAATTCAGCTAGGTAGCAGGATACAAGATTAATATACAGAAATCTGTTGCATTTCTTTACACTAACAATGAAATGTCAGAAAGAGAAAGTAAAAAAAAAAAAATCCCTTTAAAATTGCATCAAAATAAATTAAAATAACTAGGGATAAACCTGATCAAGGAGCTGAAAGACTTACATGTTGAGAACTGTAAGACACTGATAAAGGAAACTGAAGATGATTCAAAGAAATGGAAAGATATCCCATGCTCTTGGATTGGAATAATTAATACAGTTAAAATGCCCATACTACCCAAAGCAGTCTATGAATTTAACATGATCCCTATCAACATAACATCTTTCACAGAACTAGAACAAATAATCCTAAAATTTATATGGAACCATAAAAGACCCAGAATTGCCAAAGCAATCCTGAGGAAAAAAAAACAAAGCTGGAGGCATAACCCTCCCAGACTTGAGACAATACTATAAAGCTACAGTAATCAAAACAGTGTGGTACTGGCACAAAAACAGATATTTGGATCAATGGAATAAAGAACCCAGAAATAAACCCATACCCCCATGGTCAATTAATCTTCAACAAAGGAGGCAAGAATATACAATGGAGAAAATACAGTCTCTTCAATAAGTGGTGCTGGGAAAACTGGACAGCTACATGTGAAAGAATGAAATTAGAACATTCTCTAACACCATATACAAAAATAAACCCCAAATGACTTAAAGAACTAAATGTATGACCAGATACTATAAAACTCCTAGAGGCAGAACATTCTTTGCCATAAATCACAGCAATATTTTTTTGGACCTGTCTCCTAGAGTAATGGGAAAAAAAAGCAAAAATAAACAAATGGGACCTAATTAAACTTAAAAGGTTTTGCAGAGCAAAGGAAACCATCACAAAATGAAAAGACAACCTACAGAATGGGAGGAAAATATTTGCAAAAGATATGACCGACAAGGTTTCCAATATATGCAAACAGCTCAATATCAAAAAAGCAAACAACCCAATCAAAAAATGGGCAGAAGACCTAAATAGACATTTCTCCAAAGAAACATACACATAGCCAATAGGTACATGAAAAGATGATCCACATTGATAATTATTAGAGAAATGCAAATCTCTCTACAGTGAGGTATCACTTCACACCAGTTAGAATGGCCATCATCAAAAAGTCTACAAATAATAAGTGCTGGAGAGGGTGTGGAGTAAAGGGAACCCTCCTACACTGTTGGTGAAAATGTAAACTAGTACATAGAAAACAGTATGGAGGTTCCTTAAAAAAATAAAAATAGAGTTACCATATAATCCAGCCACCGCACTCTTGGGCATTATGTCTGGAAAAAACAAAAACTCTAATTCAAAAGGATACATGCACCCTTATGTTCATAGCAGCATTACTTACAACAGCCAAGACATGGAAGCAATCTAATTGTCCACTGACAGCTGAACAGATAAAGAAGATGTGGTATATAGATATAGATATACATGTGTACATACAATGCAATATTACTCAGCCATAAAAAATGAAATAATGGCTGCATTATTGCAATAACATGGATGGATCTAGATATTATCATACTAAATAAAGTAAGTTGGAGAAAGACAAATATCATATATGATATCACTTGTATGTGGAATCTTAAAAAAATGATACAAATGAACTTATTTACAAAACAGAAACAGACTCAGACTCATAGACATAGAAAACAAACTTACTGTTACCAAAGAAGAAAGGGAGGGGGGGCGGGATAAATTAGGAGTTTGGGATCAACATGTACACACTACTATATATAAAGTAGATAAACATGACCTATTGTATAGCACAGGGAACTATATTCAATATCCTGTTATAACCTATAATGGAAAAGAATCTGAAAAATTGTATATATACATATATGTATAAATGAATCACTTTGCTGTACACTTGAAACTAAAACAACATTGTTAATCAAATATACTTCAATTAAAAACAAAGAAATAGGACATGGAGTTCAGTGAACTAAAATCAAGTCATCAACAGGCTGCATTCCTTTCTGAAGTCTCTAGAAGGGAATCTGTTCTGATCATTTGGGTTTGTGGTAGAAATCAGTTCCTTCAGGTTGTAAGATTCAGGTCCTTGTTTTCCTCCTAGCTGTAAACAGAGGGCTGTTCCCAGAACTAGAAGCTACCAGCTCTTGGTTCCTTTCCTTCATCTTCAAACCTAACAACAGCAGGTTAAGTCCTTCTCATGTCACATCTCTCTGAACCTTCTTCCACTGTGGTTACATCTTTCCCTGACCACATTTGAGAAAGATTCTCTGCTTTAAAGGATTTATGAGGTTATAATGGGCCCACCCAAATAATCAAGGATAATCTCTTGATTTCCATGTCCTTAATCATAATCACATCTTCAAAGTCTTTTGCTATGCAAGGTATCATATTCACAGGTTCTAAGGGGTTGGGGAGTGAATATCCTTGAGGACTATTTTTCTGCCTACTACATTAAACATTTCAATAATTACATTAATCATGAAAGACCAAAACACTCCAATTAAAAGACAAAGACTTTTGAATGAACATAAAACAAAACCCTAATATATACTGACTCCATGAGACACATGTTAAATATGAAACCACAGACATTTTGAAAGTAAAGGGATGAGAAAGATACACCATGTAAACATTAAGAATAAGATGGCTAGAGTGGCTATATTAATGTCAGACAAAATAGATTCCAAAACAAAAATATTACCAGAGATAAAGAGAAATCCTTCATGAAGATGAAATGGTCAATTCATCAGGAAGACACAATAATTGTAAACAGAGCTTCAAATTACATGAAGCAAAATTTACATAATTAATAAACAATTACACAATCACTATTGGGGATTTTAATATCTCTCAGCATTTGCCAGAACTAGACAAAAAAAAAAATCAATATAGATAAAGAAGAACTGAACTGTGCTATCAACTACCTTGATTTAACTGATATTTAATCGATCACTACGTCAAACAACTGCAAAATACACATTCTTTTCAAGTGCAATGATACTTTTAGTAGGATAGACCATATTCTGGTCTCATAAAACAGACTCAATACATTTTTAAAACATCTGTACAGATTATTCCTAACACAAATGAATAAAGGGGAAAATGAGGAAAGCAATAACTCATGGGTCAGTACGGATAATAGCTATTACTGTCTTCTTTTCAATTACAGTAGGGTTTATTGTGGTTCCTGAAGAACAATGCACTTTTTAGCACCAAAAACTCTGTAGTGAAGAAAGCTAAAGGCGTAAGACATGAGGGGATGGGGTAGCAATGTACTGTACAAGAAACTGGGTAATTTTTTTTTTTTTCTAGCTGTGCCATGTGGCTTGTGAAATCTTACTTCCCTGACCAGGGATTGAACCCAGGCCCTCGGCAGTGAAAGCCCAGAGTTCTAACCATTGGACTGCCAGGGAACTCCCCAAACTGGGTAATTTTGTGCACATAGATTTATTTCTCTATATCAAATATTGAAACCAATAAACATTTTAATGTTTTCTAAATTCTTTTTTTAAAAAAATTGCCTGAGAATTTTTGTCTTTTTAGCTATAATCTCTCAAATAAAACTTTGACTTTCTAAAGGCTATGCCAGTTAGGATCTCTCTATATACATAAATTAGAAAGAGCACCCAAACACCATCCACACATACCAAATCAAGAGCTCTGTATTCTCACTATTTTTGTGTCCAGTTGAAAAATTTACCTCTAATAAAAGATTTTTAAAATGTAAATGTCTTTAATTTTAGGCTACTCATTTATGATGAGATTAAACATCTCATCATAAATGAGTAGCCTAAAATAAGATAATGTAGGTGAGAACATTTTGTAAACTGTACAGTCCTGAAAATATAATCAGTATATATTCTATTGATATAATAGAAATATTACATGTGATACTTTCATTTTATAAATTAAATTCTAATACTGGCTTCTCTAGGAGTTTAACCTAACTTAATGAAGAACCAATTATTTCCCCTAAAAATGGTAGAAAACATTGCATTTCTGAAGACACACATATATTACATATTTAGTGGTATTATTTACTTATGAGAAAGTAGTAATTTAATATTCTATTTATGACATACTGTCCTTCAGTGTTCAGGTTTCTCTTCCTCAAGACAGCCTTCTTGACCTAACCCACTGTGATGGTTAATTTTCTGTGTCAATTTGGCTGGGCCATGGGGTGCCTAGGCATTTGGTCAAACATTATTTTGAGTTTATAAATTTCTATACAGCTTATAAATTTCTAAAAGAAAATGGCCTTTTCTCCAAAGAAGATATACAGACTGCCAACAAGCACATGAAAGAATGCTCAACATCATTAATCATTAGAGAAATGCAAATCAAAACTACAATGAGATATCACCTCACACCAGTCAGAATGGCCATGATCAAAAAATCTAAAAACAATAAATGCTGGAGAGGGTGTGGAGAAAAGGGAACACTCTTGCACTGCTGGTGGGAATGTGAATTGGTTCAGCCACTGTGGAGAACAGTATGGAGGTTCCTTAAAAAACTACAAATAGAACTACCATATGACCCAGCAATCCCACTACTGGGCATATACCCTGAGAAAATCAAAATTCAAAAAGAGTCATGTACCAAAATGTTCACTGCAGCTCTATTTACAATAGCCCGGAGATGGAAACAACCTAAGTGCCCATCATAGGATGAATGGATAAAGAAGATGTGACACATATATACAATGGAATATTACTCAGCCATAAAAAGAAATGAAATTGAGCTATTTGTAATGAGGTGGATAGACCTAGAGTCTGTCATACAGAGTGAAGTAAGTCAGAAAGAGAAAGACAAATACCATATGCTAACACATATATATGGAATTTAAGAAAAAAAATGTCATGAAGAACCTAAGGGTAAGACGGGAATAAAGACACAGACCTACTGGAGAACGGACTTGAGGATATGGGGAGGGGGAAGGGTGAGCTGTGACAAAGCGAGAGGCATGGACATATATACACTAACAAACGTAAGGTAGATAGCTAGTGGGAAGCAGCCGCATAGCACAGGGATATCAGCTCGGTGCTTTGTGACTGCCTGGAGGGGTGGGATAGGGAGGATGGGAGGGAGGGAGATGCAAGAGGGAAGAGATAT
This sequence comes from Phocoena phocoena, assembly GCF_963924675.1. Lineage (NCBI taxonomy): Eukaryota > Metazoa > Chordata > Mammalia > Artiodactyla > Phocoenidae > Phocoena > Phocoena phocoena. The sequence goes on along the minus strand of NC_089222.1, from coordinate 93,185,482 downwards.
GGGAACATATGTATATGTATAACTGATTCACTTTGTTATAAAGCAGAAAGTAACGCACCATTGTAAAGCAATTATACCCCAATAAAGATGTTAAAAAAAAAAAAAGGAAAATGGCCTTTTGATACATGTAATTCCTGAAAAAACTGGACATCCCAATGGATTTGGGCATCTCCATTCCTGGTTTGGTATAAAGGCAATCAGGGCCCTAGAATGGAAAAGGACCATCACATGGAAGGGAAATGCTCCTCCTTGTATTCTACTCAGCCGCTTGTTCAAAGTGAGACAATCATCTCCGCATAATAATTAAAGGCAGAGATGGCTAGAGGCAAATAATTATCATGGTTGAAAATTTGTGATTTTAAAATAATTCCAGTTGGACCTCTTTCATAATTGCATTCATTACCCTAGAAAAAAATAATGAAACTTAAGTTAGGAAGTGTTTTGGCATGTAGACATACTTCAAGATTCTTTCTTTTGTCAGGGTATGTGAATTAAGAACAGAATGGAATTTTTAAAAGTAGAGCAATGGTGGTTAAAATTACTTTCTTTTCTATTCTTTATGTAAAAAAAAGTTTTAATCAACACTTAAAGCCAAATGTCTAGGTTTTGTACACATCAACAGAAAATACAAACAAGAAATAGAAAGAACACAGAGACTACTATTGATCCCTCTTTACACAAAAGGAGTTATTTTCTTTGGTATTGGCTTTAAAAAGTGGTGTTCCTCCCCTCTCCCTCCCCTTCAATAAAGAAACCAACAGTTCATTGTGTGTAAGCTGGAGCTGCAAGGAATTACTGAAAAAGAACTAAAAAAAAAAAAAAGCAAAAAAAAAGCATTATGCCAAAGAGAGAAACACATTTCAAGTCAGACTTATCTACTCTCTTGGATTTAGGCACACACATTTTTTACTGTGAGCTGAATGAATGAGCGTGAATACAAGCCTGTGTTGATGGTGCCTTGCACCCAACCACATTACTAAAATCCTTTTCTATATAAATTGCCCGGTGTTGCATTCCTTTTATTCTCTACATTGTTGTACCATAAATACCTAGTTTAAACTAACATGCAATGCCATTTTAGTAAGCCCCTGGAGAGCCATTCATTTAAATACATGTAATAGCAAGGGGAACAACCTAGGACCCATTATACTAGCATATTCCTCCATGTAAAAAAATGATATATTTCTGTCAAAAGCTGATATTTATGACTCTAAATTTTAAACTAAACTTGTGAGAAATAAGTTGTCCTTTTATCCAAAGACTAGTACAGTGTTTCCGACATACAAAAGTATCATCAACGCATATTTTTTTAAAGTTACTTTTTACATATTTATTCCAATGAACACAATTTTTTAAAAAGCTCAATACTCACAGCTAGCACTTTTTTCTATTTTCCTTCACCGTCTATTTTACATGGGCAATTTTATAGTCAGCTTTCTTCACTTAATACAGTATCATAAACATTTTACTCTGCTGTTACCTGCTTTTCTTAATATCCTATTGCAAGTACGTACATACTTACCATAATCATTCCAGCTATTTACATTTTTCCCGTTATAAATCACACTGTAATAAACCTATTTGTGTATATAAGTTTTTATAATTTAAATAAGATGAATTCTGAGAAATAGAATGGTCTTTTAATGACATTCTTTCCTGAATATAAGAAATTGAATCAGTAATCCAATTTAGTCACTTCCTTTCAGAATAGATAAGTAAGAATCCAAGCCTCCTTTTACACAATTGTAAAACAGGTTGATAACTCACACTTGGGGTTAGTAGGTCTAGGTCTCAATTCTATCTCTAATACCTGTACGATCTTTGGGAAGTGACTTACCTCTTACAGTTCTTATTTTTCTCATCTTAAAATGGGAATAGTGACCTCTGGTTTCCAGTTCAGCATGTAAGGAGCTTAGAAGTCACTACCCCATCCTAATAACAAGTAAAAAGCTGAAGAAATGGAAAAATCAACAACTCCTTGAATCATCAGAAATGTGATGTCACACAGCGTAACTGCTGCCCCCAAAATTGGAGCATCAGACAAGAGGACACAGAGAATCCCAACTTACCAAAGCAGAAACCCACAAGCACTGTGGGAACCAGTGCCAGGGTAAGGAAACCTGAACTGTAATTGATGAATTACTGGAAGCTCAGCATGGACAGCTCTGAGCGTTAAACTCAAGGGAGACTCCCGTCATTGTTGGAGAAGAGCACAGGAGCTCAACCAGGTCCATGAGGTGAATATCAGAGAAAAATCCCCTCAAGCTTCCGGCAAGAAGAAAGCGGAAAAAAGCCAATTTGAAAGGTACAAGAACATTGTTCTTTTTTTTTTTTAAACATGTTTATTGGAGTATAATTGCTTTACAATGGTGTGTTAGCTTCTGCTTTATAACAAAGTGAATCAGTTATACATATACATATGTTCCCATATCTCTTCCCTCTTGCATCTCCCTCCCACCCTTCCTATCCCACCCCTCCAGGCAGTCACAAAGCACCGAGCTGATCTCCCTGTGCTATGCGGCTGCTTCCCACTAGCTATCTATTTTACATTTGGTAGTGTATATATGTCCATGCCACTCTCTCACTTTGTCCCAACTTACCCTTCCCCCTCCCCATGTCCTCAAGTCCATTCTCTAGTAGGTCTGTGTCTTTATTCCCATCTTGCCCCTAGGTTCTTCACGACTTTTTTTTTAGATTCCATATATATGCTAGCATACGTTATTTGTTTTTCTCTTTCTGACTTACTTCAATTTGTATGACAGACTCTAGGTCCATCCACGTCACTACCCTGAGAAAACCATAATTCAAAGAGAGTCATGTACCAAAATGTTCATTGCAGCTCTACTTACAATAGCCAGGGCATGGAAGCAACCTAAGTGTCCATCAACAGATGAATGGATAAAGAAGATGTGGCACATATATACAATAGAATATTACTCAGCCATAAAAAGAAACATTCTGTTCTTAACAAGGCCTGCCTTCAGGAGAAATTGTTTTACCAGAGCCTAAGTTTCTGATGATTTATAATAGCCTAACTTACCTGGGAGGGAAATACTCAACTCTATTTCCCTCTAGCTTTCCACATAGGGGAAGGGAAACACACAACTCCAGCCTCCTCTAGCCATTCTGTGCTGACTAATGGGGAGAAAACCTGAGAATCACTGGTGAAGTTTAAAATCCAGGAGCATAGGCTCACCAGGAGACTGAGACTTAATCAGAGGACTACAGAATGCTTCCCCTCCCCCACACCTTACCACTACATTACTGAAGGCCTATTTACTATCATTCTTTTTACCCAGTACCTCATGTCTCCCTTTCAACACAAAATTATAAGGCATACTAGAAGGCAAAAAACAGTTTTGGGAGACTGAACAAGCATTAGAACCAGAGTCAACAGGAATGCCAGAGTTATCAGACCAGGAGTTTTTAACAAGTATGATTAGTATGCTAAGAACTCTAATTTACAAGAATAGATGAATAATGTAAGCAAAGAGATGGAAATTCTAATAAAGAATCAAACAGAAATTCTAGAGATCAAAAACACTGTAGTAGAAAAGAAGAATGCCTTTAATAAGCTCATTGGTAAACAGGAAACAGCCTAGGAAAGAATCTCTGCACTCAAGAATATTACAATAGAAAATTCCAAAAGTGAAAAGCAAGGAGAAAAAAGACATACTCACAAAATCCCCAATAGAACAGCATGCCCAAGAACTGTGGTATAACCACAAAATTTGTAACATATGTGCAATGGGAATACCAGAAGGAGAAGCTAAAGAGAGAAAGGAACGGAAGTAGTCTTTGAAGCTATAATAACTGAGAATTTCCCCCAAATTAATGTCAGGCACCAAAATGTACATCCAGGAATCTCAGAGAACACTAAGCAGATAACACCAAGAAAAAACCCTACACATAGGCATATCACCACGACTACTGAAGCCCATGCACCTGGAGCCCATGCTCCACAAGAGAAGCCACCACAATGAGAAGCCCACACACCACAAAGAAGAGTAGCCCCTGCTCGTGGCAACTAAAGAAAGCCCATGCTCAGCAATGAAGACCCAACACAGCCAAAAATAAATAAATAAACTTAAAAAAAATTAAAGATAAAGAAAGATCATGAAAGAAGCCAGAGGAAAAACCCACCTTACCTATAGAAGAGCATGGATAATAATGACATCTTACTTCTCCTAAAAAAAAAAAAATAATAATACAAGCAAGAGGAGAATGAAGTGAAATATTTCAAGTATTGAGAGAAAAGAACCCTACCAACCTAGGATTTGGTACCCTGCAAAACTGTCCATTAAAAGTGAAGGAGAAATAAAGACTTTCTCAGACACATAAAAATTAAGGGAATTTGTTTCCAGTAGACCTGTCTTGCAAGAAACATTTAAAAAAAATTCTTCAGAGAGAAGGAAATGATATAGGTCAGAAACTTGGATTTACATAAAAAAGGAAGAACATTAGAGAATTAATAAGTGAAGATGAAATATTTCTTATTCTTACTTGATTTAACATACTTCTTATTCTTAATTGATTTAACAGATTTCAGTTTGTTCAAAATAATAATAGCAACAAATCTTAGATTATATCCTTTTATGTATAAGTGAAATAAGTGACAGCAATTATACAAGGGATGGGAGGGAAGAATTACAAATATTTTGTTATTATAAGGTATTTGCAATACCTGTGAATTGATATACTGTTATCTGAAAGCAGACTTGGATTGACTGTAGGTATATATTGCAAATCTATGGCAATCACTAACAAAAGTAAAAAAAGAAATACAACTGATATGCTAAGAAAGGAGAAAATATGGAATCATATAAAATGCTCAATTAAAACCACAAAAGACAGAAAAAGAGTAAAAAGGAACAAAGAACAAAGGCAGCAAATAGAAAACAGACACAAATATGTTAGATATTAATCCACTATGTCAATAATAACTTTGAACATCAATGGGCTAAATTTACCAGTTAAAAGGTAGAAACTGACAGACTGGATCAAAAAACAAGACCCAGCCATATGCTGTCTACAAGAAACCCTCTTTAAATATAAAGATAGGCACTCTCATTCATTGATGGTGGGAATGCATAATGGTATAGCCGCTTTGGAAGACAATTTGGCTGTTTCTTACAAAACTAAACATACTCTTTCCCCATTATCTAGCAATCAAACAACCTAAAGGAGTTGAAAACATATGTCCACACAAAAACCTGCACATGGGTGCCAAAACTTGGAAGCAAACACAATGTTTTTTAGTAGGTGAATGGATAAACTGTGGTATATCCAGACAATGGAATATTATTTAGCACCAAAAATGAATGAAATAGGAAGCCATGAAAAGACACAGAGGAAACATAAATGCATATTACTAAGTGAAAGAAGTCAATCTGAAAAAGCTATATACCATATGTTTCCAAATATATAACATTCTAGAAAAAGGCAAAGCGATGGAGACAGTAGAAATTTCAGTATTTGCCAAGGGTTGTGGGGTGGGGGTGAATAGGCAAAGCATAGAGGATTTTTTAAAAAACTATTTTTCAAAGTCGTTTTAGGATCACAGAAAAATTAACAGGAAGGTACAGAGATTTCCCATATACTCCCTGCCCCCACACATGCACAGCCTCCTGCATTATCAACATCCCCAGCAGAGTGGTACATTTGTTACCACTGATGAACCTACAATGACACATCATAATCACCCGGAGACTACAGTAGACTAGAGTTCACTCTTGGTGTTGTACATTCTATGAGTTTGGACAAAGGGATAATGATATGTATCCTCCACTGTATGTAGTATTGTACAGAAGTTTCACTGTCCTAAAAATCCTCTGTGCATAGAGGATTTTTAGAGCAGTGAAAATATTGTTTGATACTGTAATGATGGATATATGTCATTATACATTTGTCAAAACCCATAGAGTATACAACACAAAGAATGAATGAACCCTAGTGAAAACCGCAGACTTTGGGTGATAGTGATGTGTCTATGTAGGTTCATTTATTGTAATAAATGTACCATTTTGCTAAGGAATTTTTATAATGGGGGAGGCTGTGCATGTGTGAGAACAGGGGGTAAAGGGAAACTCTCTGCTCTGTTCTTTCTGCTCAAATTTGCTGTGAAGCTAAAACTGCTTGAAGAAATGAAGCTTATTAATTATAAAGAAATTGGGAGTAATAATGCTTATTTGCCCATATAAGTGATTGTGCACATTAAAAAATGTAAGGTCAATACAAATATAAATTATTATGTTGCTATATTCAAGGTAATTGTAATATTTGGCAAATCAGTAAACACCTGGATAACAAATAAAAAAGACATTCATGGCATAAAAATATCAACGCAACTAGATTTCATTTAAAATTTGCTAAAAAATGAGATGATCCTGTGCTAGTGATAATTATATAGTCGCTCTAGATGAAAAACAAATGGAGTTTTTATGAAATATTTCTGAGGTGTAGAAAACTGATGCTTCCAACTTGGAAATAGTGCTACTAGAAAAAGGCGTCAATAGAGAAACAGCTCACTGATCTTTACATTGTGTTTTCAGCCTCCTTTCAGCAATAGTTTTGGAATCCCTGATATTCTTCTTTATGGATTCTGAATATGTCTGGCAGAACCAAGAATCAGAAGCATTTTAGCCAGCTAAATGGTTGTAGCCTTTATCTTCAAGGCAGATGTCTGCTTTAATTACATCCAACTATTCTTGTTTAATTTGAAACGTGACCAGTGCCAACACTTAAAATACATATACAGTTCTATCTGTTCTAATACTATGCTAAATACAAACAATACTGGATATTTTTTTCACTTTCAATTGTTCAATTTCAAATTACTTTCATCCTCAGAATCAGTGAGTAATGAACAATCATTTGGAATATGTTTTTATGATATTTAAACATCCTATAGATATGACATGGTATCTATATCAATGTGCATTTCCACACGAACTTTGTTTCTATTTTATTTTCAGAAATAACTGCTTATTTTAATTAAAATAAATCGACTCCATGACAAGAGGATGAGCAAGGTCTTTCTAAGGAGCTTGAGGTGAGGAGAGTTGTAGGTTTGGGTGACAAGTACTTAATGGCCTGATTATACTGTTTTGGTGGAATAAAAGCTATTTAACTTTGGCTTTTACTCTTAAAAGATAAACTGGGCCATATTAAAAATTTTAAGACTTTACTTGGGCAAAAATCGATTAGAGTCAGGCATAACCAAATAGGAAGTGGTTAGGAGAGCTCCACCAACAGGAGCTGAGGAGAGATTTTTAAAGAGAAAAAGTGGAAGGAAATTGTGGATTGGCTGTAGCTTAAAGTCTAGTTGGTTGTGATTGGTTGTCCTTAGGTTTCAATTCTGCAATCTTGAGGCATTTACAGGCTAAGATTTTGGTTTGCTTCTTCGTGCCACCTCAGTCTAATAGTGTCCTTGTTTAATTAGTTTAACATCACACATTATCAAAGTTATGTCAGATTGTTGGTTATTTTTACTTGTAGATTTTAAGTCTGGGAAATCGGGATAATTTTAGAGTTTAACAAAATCCCCCTGTTGTTTGCACATAATCTGAAATAAGAAAAATCAGTGAAAAGATGAAAAGGAGAATCAGAAATATGGGATTGTATTTGAGAAAACATATCACAGGAATAAAAAGTGACTGTCAATTTTGGTTTGAAGCGTATGTAATATTAGGATTATGGTTCAAACAAAAGGCAATGTATATGAAATCAGAGAAGACAGTGCTCCATTGGTTCTTGGTTTGTCTATTTATAGGTAATCATATTTATGACTCCCGAAGAGTTCTGGAAACTGAGATGGAGGCCACAGTGGTTGTATAATATGTCCACCTAGCAATTCTGTGATGATGGCAGGTTATCTGGAGCCCTACATGCGTGAGTACCTCATTGACTTCCAGGGAGCAAGAAAAGGAGATTTGGTGCCAAATAGTCAGGGCCCTCAGGATATCAGAGAAAGAGGAAATGGCTGTGAGGCAGTTATGTAAAAGCACGTCCTGAGGCTGGGAATGGTACAGGGATTTTTTTAGCCTGTTTTTGGCCTGACATACTAGGCTTGTAATCAATAGTGAAAATATTCAGCTTTGGGTTATAGCCTTTAATTCTCCTTGAACTTATTTCTAGAGAACTCTTTTTCTCCTTAATAAGCAAGACTATAAAACTGAAACTTCAGGTGGCAATTTGGAAACCTAAAGAGCTGTGAGGGCTGAAAGGGGGAAAAATGATCTCCCCACTTTGTGGCACTAGCTGTAGCTCAAGGAATGAGAAGAGAAAAGTGGACAGTGTCTGCGTATGGAGAGCAGCAAAAGGAGACAATAGGTACCTGGGAAACCTGCAGAGGGAGACGAGCTAGAGGGTTCAGAGGACCCATCCTAATACTTAGGGGAAGGCTCAGAAGATACAGCACAGTCCCAGAAAAGAAAACAAGCAAAAGAAGAAAACGGGTACTAGAAAATTATCCAACATCTACTGAACTGAACTGAAACAAGCAGTTAAAATGAACACCATGAGGGTTAGAATTGGTTTTGTAACTTTCCATCAGGTATATGTAAGTATTTATTGTCACACAGTGACTTGATTTATCTTTCAGCTTTGGAAGTGGGACATTTAATACATCAACAGGCCTAAAGCTTCTTAGAGATTAGCAGAGTCTCACCTGGTTGGCCCCTGGTGCCTCCCTCTCAGTTGACATTGCCCCAGATCATATCAAAGGAACCCAGTCTACAGTCTCCTAGGATAAGGGGGGAGGCTTATCCATTCTACCTACTATACTAATAAAGCTCCTCAACCTTATCTCCTCTTTGGAAGCCCATCCCTTCCACCTGAAGGATGAAGAGGCTGAGGGTGTGGAGGGCAGTCTTCATTGTTTTGGAGAAGTCATTGTGACAATGTTAAACCAGCAATAATTCCCCTACATGATAATCACCCAAAGGTACAGTGCTATAGTCATTTTCTGGGCTTCATTTTGAACAGCTCTTTTAAAAGAGACAAATATTTGAATATTATTCTTAGATGCTTTCTTCTCCCTAACCTGCAAAGGAAGGTATGGTTTTGAATTTTAATGTATCTACCTTGAAATTTTGGTAAAAATTTTCCCCCAAGAACTGTTGGCTAAAAATACCCCACTATCTGTACTAATACCTTTCTATCAAGTTAATATTTTAATGATAAGTAGTATCAGATGCTGTATTCTTGGGCTTGTTTTTAATAAATTGGTTTCTATTTTGATGCTCTCTAAATATTAAAATACAAAGTCTTCCTAGCCAAGATAGTCTGCTGGATCACTGAAATTCAAAGGGGTCATAAGAAAGGAATATCACTGGCTCATCAACATTTGAAAATTTCATTTTCTTCCTGCAATATTTAATTATTACAAGAAAAACAGAGCATTGGATGGAAAGAGAAAAGTTTTATCTCAAGTGGCCCAGGGATGCATCATTTAGAAAGGCTGTGTTGATTTTTGTGTATGAGGAGGTAGAGAGGATTGTGGTGTTATGATTTTTTTTAAAACAAACTAAACTGGGTTTTATCTTTATTGCCACACAGAGAAAAAATAGGCTTTTGTCAGAGGGTTAGGAGAGAGTTAGGTTGCAGACGTCTCACTTCAAGGAATCTCATCTAATCAGGGGTGTAGCAAACCAGTCACGTCAGATCTGAGGCTTGCCATACAGAGGGGCTCTTCAAAGACTTGCCTTCAAACCTCTGGGACTCCTCAGATCATTTGCTCCCAGACTGACTTCCCTGGCATCAATATTAGTATCCTCTGTTCCTGCTGGTTGCCACACACAGCCCTTAAGTGGTACGTAACGATGGAAAAACAGACTCTCTAGAAGAACAATTTCCTCATTCAAAAAGGCAGAATAAAAATGCATATAAAAAACACATCTATCTTTTTTCCCCAGCTTTACTGAGATATAACTGACACATAACACCTTGTAAGTTTAAGGTATACAAGGTGTTGACTTGAGCCACATATATATTGTAAAATGATGACCAGCACAGCATTAGCTAATGCCTCCATCATGTCACATAGTTATCTTGTGCCTTTTGTGAAGTGAAAACATTTAAGATTTACTCTCTTACCAACTCTCAAGAATATAAAACAGTATTGTTAACTACAACCACCATGCTGTACATTAGATCCCCAGAACCTATTCATCTTATAGCTGAAGGTTTATACTCTGTGATCAACATCTCCCCATTCCCCTCACCAACCAGCCGCTAGTAACCACTATTCTTGTCTCTGTTTCTGTGAATTTGGCTTTTTTAGATTCCACATAGAAGTAACATCACATAGTATTTGTCTTTCCTGTCTGACTTATTTCACTTAGCATAAAGCCCTCAAGGTTCATCCACACTATTACCAACAGCAGGATGTCTTTCTCAAGGCTGAATAACATTCCACTGTATATGTATACTGCATTATCTTTATCCAGTCATCCATTGACGAACATTTAGGTTGTCTCCATAACTTGGCTCTTGTGAATAATGCTTCAGTAAACATGGGAGTGTAAATACCTTTTTGATATCTTGTTTTCATTTCCTTTGCATATATACTCAGAAGTGGGATGGCTGGACCACAGGGTGGTTCTTTTTTAAATTTTTTTGAGGTCTCCCACACTGTTTTCCATAGTGGCTACACCCACGTGTATTCCCACCAACAGTGCACAAGAGTTTCCCTTTCTCCACATCCTTGCCAACACTTGCTACCTCTTGTCTTTGTGATGACAGCCATTCTAACAGTGATATCTTATTGTAAGTTTGATTTGCATTTCCCTGTTGATTAGTGATGTTGAACACCTTTCCATATATCTGTTGGCCATGTGTATCTTCTTTGGAAAAATGACTATTCAGTTCCTCTGTCAACTTTTTAATCAGATTCTTGGTTTGTTTCTATTGAATTGTACAAGTTCTTTAATATTTTGGATATTAACCCCTTATCAGACTTATGATTTACAAATATTTTCTCCCATTCCATAGGCAGCCTTTTCATTTTGATGATGGTTTCATTTGCTTTGCAGAAGCTTTTTAGACTGATGTAGTCCCACTTGTTTATTTTTGCTTTTATAATAAAATCCACAAAAATCATTGCCAAGGGCATTGTCAAGGAGGTTACGCATTGTGTTTTATTCTAGGAGTTTTATGGTTTCAGGGCTTACATTCACATCTTTAATTCATTTTGAGTTGATGTTTGTGAGTGGTGTAAGATAGAGTTCAATTTCTTTTCTTTTTCTTTTTTTCTGTATGTACCTGTCCAGTTTTCTCAACACCATTTATTGAAGAGACCATCCTTTTTCCCCATTGTATGTTCTTCACTACTTTATGATAAATTAATTAACCAAATATGCATGGGTTTATTTCTTGGCTCTTTATTCTGTTCCATTGATCTATGTGTCTGTTTTTACACCAATAGCGTATTTCTTGTGATTACTATTGCTTTGCAATATAGTTTGAAATCAGGAAACATAATGTCTCCAGCTTTGTTCTTCTTTCTCAAGATTGCTTTGGCTATTTGGGATCGTCTGTGGTTTCATTCAAATTTTGGGGTTGATTTTTCTATTTCTGTGATAAATGCCATTTGAATATTGATAGGGATTGCATTGAATCTATAGATAGCTTTGGGTAGTGTGGACACTTTTACAATACTCATTCTTCTAATCCATGAGCAGGGAGTATCTATTTATTTGTGTCTTCTTGAATTTCTTTCATCAGTGTCATAGATTTCAGTGTACAGATCTGTAACCTTTTTGGTTAAATTTAATCCTATTTTATTCTTTTTGCTATTTTAAAGGGATTGTTTTCTTAATTCTCTTTCTGATAGTTTGTTGTTAGTGTATAGAAATACAACTGATTTTTTTAAAACATCTTTATTGGAGTATAACTGCTTTACAATGGTATGTTAGTTTCTGCTTTATAACAAAGTGAATCAGCTATACATATAATATATCCCCATATCTCCCACCTCTTGCATCTCCGTCTCACCCTCCCTATACCACCTCTCTAGATGGTCACAAAGCAATGACCTGATCTCCCTGTGCTATGCAGCTGCTTCCCACTAGCTATCTATTTTACATTTGGTGGTATATATTAGTCCATGCCACTCTCTCACTTCATCCGAGCTTACACTTCCCCCTCCCCGTGTCCTCAAGTCCATTCTCTACATCTGTGTCTTTATTCCTGTCCTGCTCCTAGGTTCTTCATAACCATTTTTTTTTTAGATTCCATGTATATGTGTTAGCATACGGTATTTGTTTTTCTCTTTCTGACTTACTTCACTCTGTAGGACAGACTCTAGGTCCATCCACCTCACTACAAATAACTCAGTTTCATTTCTTTTTATGGCTGAGTAATATTCCATTGTATATATGTGCCACATCTCCTTTATACATTCCTCTGTCTATGGATGCTTATGTTGCTTCCATATCCTGGATATTATAAATAGAGCTGCAGTGAAAACTGTGGTATATGACTCTTTTTGAATTATGGTTTTCTCAGGGTATATGCCCAGTAGTTGGATTGCTGGGTCATATGGTAGTTCTATTTGTAGTTTTTTAAGGAACCTCCATACTGTTCTCCATAGTGGCCGTATCAATTTACATTCCCACCAACAGTGCAAGAGGGCTCCCTTTTCTCCACACCCTTGCCAGCATTTATTGTTTGCAGATTTTTTCACGATGGCCATTCTGACTGGTGTGAGGTGATACCTCATTGCACTTTGGATTTGCATTTCTCTAATGATTAGTGATGTTGAGCATTCTTTCATGCATTTGTTGGCAATCTCTATATGTTCTTTGGAGAGATGTGTATTTAAGTCTTCTGCCCGTTTCTGGATTGGGTTGTTTGTTTTTTTGATGTTGAGATGCTTGTAAATTCTGAAGATTAATCCTTTGTCAGTTGTTTCATTTGCAAATATTTTCTCCCATTCTGAGGGTTGTCTTTTCATCTCATTTATGATTTCCTTTGCTGTGTAAAAGTTTTAAGTTTCATTAGGTCCCATTTGTTTATTTTTATTTCCATTTCTCTAGGTGGTGGGTCGAAAGTATCTTGCTGTGATTTATGTCATAGAGTGTTCTGCCTATATTTTCCTCTAAGATTTTGATAGTGTCTGGCCTTGCATTTAGATCGTTAATCCATTTTGAGTTTATTTTTGTGTATGGTGTTAGTGAGTGTTCTAATTTCATTCTTTTACATGTAGCTGTCCAGTTTTCCCAGCATAAATAATTGAAGAGGCTGTCTTTTCTCCATTGTATATTCTGACCTCCTTTATCAAAAATAAGGTGACCGTATGTGTGGGTTTAGCTCTGGGCTTTCTATCCTGTTTCATTGATCTATATCTCTGTTTTTGTGCCAGTACCATATTGTCTTGATTACTGTAGCTTTGTAGTATAGTCTGAAGTCCAGGAACCTGATTCCTCCAGCTCCATTTTTCTTTCTCAAGATTGCTTTAGCTATTCAGGGTCTTTTGTGTTTTGATACAAATTGTGAAATATTTTCTATAGTTCTGTGAAAAATGTCGTTGGTAGTTTGATAGGGATTGCATTGAACCTGTAGATTACTTTGGGTAGTATAGTCATTTCCACAATGTTGATTCTTTCAACCCAAGAACATAGTATATCTCTCCATCTGTTTGCATCATCTTTGATTTCTTTCATCAGCGTCTTATAGTTTTCTGCATACAGACCTTTTGTCTCCTTAGGTAGGTTTAGCTCTAGGTATTTTGTTCTTTTTGTTGCAATGGTAAATGGGAGTGTTTGTTTCAAATTTTTCATCACTAGTGTATAGGAATGCAATAGATTTCTATGCATTAACTTTGTATCCTGCTACTTTACCAAATTCATTGATTAACTCTAGTAGTTTTCTGGTAGCATCTTGAGGATTCTCCATGTATACTATCATGTCATCTGCAAACAGTGACAGCTTTACTTCTTCTTTTCCAATTTGGATTCCTTTTATTTCTTTTTCTTCTCTGATTGCTGTGGCTAAAACTTCTAAAACTATGTTGAATAATAGTGGTGAGAGTGGACAACCTTATCCTGCTCCTGATCTTAGTGGAAATGGTTTCAGTTTTTCACCACTGAGAACGATGTTGGCTGTGGGTTTGTCATATATGGCCTTTATTATGTTGAGGAAAGTTCTCTCTATGCCTACTTTCTGGAGGGTTTTTATCATAAATGGTGTTGAATATTGTCAAAAGCATTTTCTGCATCTATTGTGATGATCATATGGTTTTTATCCTTCAATTTGTTAATTTGGTGTATCACATTGATTGATTTGTGTATATTGAAGAATCCTTGCATTCCTGGGATAAACCCCACTTGCTCATGGTGTTTGATCCTTTTAATGTGCTGTTGGATTCTGTTTGCTAGTATTTGGCTGAGGATTTTTGCATCTATGTTTATCAGTGACATTGGCATGTAGTTTTCTTTCTTTGTGACATCTTTGGTTTTGGTATCAGGGTGATGGTGGCCTCATAGAATGAGTTTGGGAGTGTTCCTCCCTCTGCTATATTTTGGAAGAGTTTGAGAAGGATAGGTGTTAGCTCTTCTCTAAATGTTTGATAGAATTCGCCTGTGAAGCCATCTGGTCCTGGGCTTTTGTTTTTTGGAAGATTTTTAATTACAGTCCCAATTTCACTGCTTGTGATTGGTCTGTTTGTATTTTCTGTTTCTTCCTGGTTTGGAAGGTTGTGTTTTTCTAAGAATGTGTCCATTTGTTCCAGGTTGTCCATTTTATTGGCATAGAGTTGCTTGTAGTAATCTCTCATGATCCTTTGTATTTCTGCAGTGTCAGTTGTCACTTATCCTTTTCCATTTCTAATACTATTGATTTGAGTCTTCTCCCTTTTCTTGATGAGACAGGCTAATGGTTTATCAATTTTGTTTATCTTCTCAAAGAACTAGCTTTTAGTTTTATTGATCTTTGCTATTGTTTCCTTCATTTCTTTTGCATTTATTTCTGATCTGATCTTTATGATTTCTTTCCTTCTGCTAACTTTGGAGATTTTTGTTCTTCTTTCTCTAAATGCTTTAGGTGTAAGGTTAGGCTGTTAATTTGAGATGTTTCCTGTTTCTTGAGGTAGGATTTTATTGCTATAAATTTCACTCTTAGAACTGCTTTTGCTGCATCCCATAGGTTTTGGGTTGTTGTGTTTTCATTGTCATTTGTATCTAGGTATTTTTTGATTCCCTCTTTGATTTCTTCAGTGATGTCTTGGTTATTAAGTAGTGTATTGTTTAGTCTCTATGTATTTGTATTTTTTACAGAGTTTTTCCTGTAATTGATATCTAGTCTCATAGCATTTGGGTTGGAAAATATACTTGATATGATTTCAATTTTCTTAAATTTACGAAGGCTTGATTTGTGACCGAAGATATGGTTTATTCTGGAGAATGCTCCATGAGCACTTGAGAAGAAAATGTATTCTGTTGTTTTTGGATGGAATGTCCTATAAATATCAATTAAGTCCATCTTGTTGAATGTGTCATTTAAAGCTTGTGTTTCCTTATTTGTTTTCATTTTGGATGATCTGTCCACTGGTGAAAGTGGGGTGTTAAAGTCCCCTACTATGACTGTGTTACTTTTAGTTTCCCCTTTTATGGCTGTTCGCATTTGCCTTATGTATTGAGGTGCTCCTATGTTGGGTGCATAAATATTTACAATTGTTATATCTTCTTCTTGGATCGATCCCTTGATCATTATGTAGTGTCCTTCTTTGTCTCTTATAATAGTCTTTATTTTAAAGTCTATTTGTCTGATATGAGAACTGCTACTCTAGCTTTCCTTGGATTTCCATTTGCATGGAATATCTTTTTCCATCCCCTCACTTTCAGTCTGTATGTGTCCCTAGGTCTGAAATGGGTCTCTTGTAGACAACACATATACATGACTTGTTTTTGTATCCATTCAGCCAGTCTATGTCTTTTGGTTGGAGCATTTAATCCATTTACATTTAAGGTAATTATTGATATGTATGTTCCTATTACCATTTTCTTAATGTTTTGGGTTTGTCATTGTATGTCTTTTCCTTCTCTTGTGTTTCCTGCGTAGAGAAGTTCCTTTAGCATTTCTTGTAGAACTGGTTGCGTGGTGCTGAATTCTCTTAGCTTTTGCTTGTCTGTAGAGGTTTTAATTTCTCTGTTGAATCTGAATGAGATCCTTGCTGGGTAGAGTAATCTTGGTTGTAGGTTTTAACTTTTCATCTCTTTAAATATGTCCTGCCACTCTCTTCAGGCTTGCAGAGTTTCTGCTGAAAGATCAGCTGTTAACCTTATGGGGATTCCTTTGTATGCTATTTGTTGTTTTTCCCTTGTTGCTTTTTATATTTTTTCTTTGTAGTTAATTTTTGATTGTTTGATTAATATGTGTCTTGGCATGTTTCTCCTTGGATTTATCCCATATGGGATGTTCTGTGCTTCCTGGATTTGATTAACTATTTCCTTTCACATATATTATTCTAATCTCTTCAAATATTTTCTCAGTCCCTTTCTTTTTCTATTGTTCTTCTGGGACCCCTAGCATTCAAATGTTGGTACATTTCATGTTGTCCCAGAGGTCTCTGAGGCTGTCCTCAATTCTTTTCATTCTTTTTTCTTTATTCTGCTCTGCAGTACTTATTTCCATTATTTTATCTTCCAGGTCACTTATCCGTTCTTCTGCCTCAGTTATTCTGCTATTGATTCCTTCTAGAGAATTTTAAATTTCATTTATTGTGTTGTTCATCAGTTTGCTCTTTAGTTCTTCTAGGTCCTTGTTAAATGTTTCTTGTATTTTCCCCATTCTATTTCCAAGATTTTGGATCATCTTTACTATCATTACTCTGAATTCTTTTTCAGGTAATCTACCTATTTCCTCTTCATTTGTTTGGTCTGGTGAGTTTTTACCTTGCTCCTTCATCTGCTGTGTGTTTCTCAGTCTTCTCATTTTCCTTAACTTACTGTATTTGGGGTTTCCTTTTTGCAGGCTGCAGGTTCGTAGTTCCCGTTGTTTTTGGTGTCTGCCCCCAGTGGCTAAGGTTGCTTCAGTGTGTTGTTAGGCTTCCTGGTGGAAGGGACTGGTGCCTGTGTTCTGGAGGATTAGGCTGGATCCTGTCTTTCTGGTGGGCAGGACCACTTCTGGCAGTGCATTTCGGGGTGTCTGTGACCTTATTGTGATTTTAGGCAGGCTCTCTGCTAATGGCTAGGGTTGTGTTCCTGTCTTATTAGTTGTTTGGAATAGGGTGTCCAGTGCTGTAGCTTACTGGTTGTTGAGTGGAGCTGGGTCTTAGCATTGAGATGGAAATCTCTAGGAGAGCTTTCGCTGTTTAATATTACATGGAGCTGGGAGGTCTCTGGTGGTCCAATGTCCTGAACTCGGCTGTCCCAACTCAGAGGCACAGGACTGACACCCGGCCGGAGCACCAAGACTCTGTCAGCCAGACGGCTATCATGGCCACTGGGCAGTTGGAGGCTGGCAGGTGAGCAAGGGCCCACACACACACCGGCGCCCAACTGTACCTCATATGAGCGGCACTCCCAGGTTAAATCATCCAGGAAGCCTCTCCCCCATGCCACAACTGATTTTTTTATATTGATTTTCATCCTGCGACTTTACTGAACTTGTTTATTATTTCTAACAGCTTTTTGGTAGAGTTTTTAGGAGACCTTAGGGCCTCCTATATATAATTTCATGTCATCTGCAAATAGAGATGATTTTACTTCTTCCTTTTGAATTTGGATGCCTTTTCTTTCTCCCCCCCACCCCACCCAATTATTCTGTCTGGGACTTCCAGTATTATGCTGAGTAAACAGTACAAGAGTAGGCATCCTTGTCTTGTTACTGACCTTAGAGGAAAAACTTTTAGCGTTACACTGTTGAATATTTTAGCTATGGCCTTGTCATGTACGGCCTTTTTTTGTGTTAGGTAGGTTCCCTCTACACACAGTTTGTTGAGAGGTTTTTTTTAATCATGAATGGGTGTTGAGTTTGTCAAATGTTTTTTCTACATATATTGAGATGATTATATGATTTTATCCTTCATTTTGTAAATGTGGTGTATCACATTGATTAATTTGCAGATGTTGATCCATCCCTGCCTCCCTGGAATAAATTCTATTTGATCATGGTGTATGATCCTTTGATGTACTATTGAATTTGGTTTGCTGATATCTTGTTGAGGAGTTTTGTGTCTATGTGCATCTAAAAGTATTGGCCTGTAGTTTTCTTTTCTTGTTTCCTTGTCTGGTTTTGGTATCATGGTAATGCCATTCTCATAATACAAATGTGGATGTCTTCCCACCTCTTCTATTTTTTAGAAGAATTAATACAGATCCATATTTAATGCAAATCCTTCCCAAAATGTTTGGAAGAATTCACCAGTGAAACCATCTGGTCTGAGACTTTTCTTTGTTGGAAGGTTTTTGATTACTGATTCAACCTCCATACTAGCAATTGGTCTATTCTCATTTTCTCTTTCTTCATGATTCTGCTTTGATATGTTGTATATATCTAGGAATTTATCCATTCCTCCTAGGTTGTCCAGTTTGTTGGCATATAATTATTTATAGTAGTCTCTTACAATCCTTTGTGTGATATGTATCATTTATAATTTCATTTATTTGAATCCTCTCTCTTTTTTTCCTGGTTAGTTTAGCTAAAGGTTTGCAATTTTGTTTATCTTTTCAAAAAATAAAAACAGCTCTTAGTTTTCTTGATCTTTCCTATTGACCTTTCAGTCTTTATTTCATTTATCTCCTATCTGATCTTAGTTATTTTTTTCCCACTACTAACTTTGGGCTTATGTTTATTCTTCTTTTTCTAGTTCCCTGAGGTGTAAAGTTAGGTTGTCTAAGATCTTTCTTTTTTCTTAATGTAGGCATTTATTGCACACTTTTAGTTTTGGAAGGGACCTTACAGATCACATTGTCAGCTTTTCTTTATAGGACATATGCCACTTGATCATCCAGTGATGGGGAGCTCATGGACTTGAAATGAAACAAATCTCAATTTCAAGTATTTACTAAACATAAGAATGTCTTCCCTGATATTGAAATGAGATTTCCTTCTGGACTTCTATTCACTGGTCTATGCTTTAAGATTACCAATTATAAAGCAATTCTGTTAGTATTTTTACAAGAGCTTACTTGTTATATTTTATGATAGCGTTCACATCCCCAGCTAAGGATTTCTAGTTCCAGAATTAAC
This sequence comes from Phocoena phocoena, assembly GCF_963924675.1. Lineage (NCBI taxonomy): Eukaryota > Metazoa > Chordata > Mammalia > Artiodactyla > Phocoenidae > Phocoena > Phocoena phocoena. The sequence continues at coordinate 93,166,291 of NC_089222.1, read as the reverse complement.
ATCCTGGATACTTTAGATACTTCTTACATAATATGGCAAGATCCCTTTTGCAGTCTAGCCACCATGCTCAAAACTTTCTACAGCTTTATCCCAGTACATTTTAAAACATGGTAACCAGATATAAATATATTATATGGGATATGACCAAGACAAGTACAGTGGTCTAAGTATGTTCTTTCTTCTTCTCTTAGTATAAATTAGATTTTCATGAGTATTTTTGGCAACTCACTACACATGGTGGCATATATTAAGTTTCAGTTAACTTAAGTGCTTACTATTTTTTCCAAGTGAGCTGTTTAATTGCTTTGCTTGAAAAATAATGTAGAATTTTGAATTTTTACCTTGATTGTTTTGACTTTGATCTTGATTCTTATGATTCTAGATGACTATATTATCTATATATTTATGTGGGAATAAAACAGTGTGAAGTGGTGAACCTTCTTCTGTCCCATTAAAAAATGACCTATAAGTTGTTAATAATTTTTTTGTAAGATTATTTGGCTATGAACCTATGTAACTGCATATGTTGTTCTAGCTTATCTTCAGGGGAGAATTCTCCAAATGCCTATTGAAAAGACTGTCATGTCTTTAGTGAATCCATTCTGCTTCCTGATAAGCACCAGGTTCCTCTGTTAAATATTAACAAGTTATGGACTTAAATTCTACCTAAATACTTTTAGGTGTATATGTCGTACTTTTTGAATCTGTAGCTAGAATTCAAATTTATCATTAAGATAATTACTATTTTATTAATAATAATTTGTAAAATAATATAACAATTTAAAAGAATAATAATTTTATCATTTTTGAGGCCAACAAAATAAATAAAAATATAACCTTCATCAAAACTATCATTAAATGACCTTTCTACAATGATGTATGCACATTCTTTTCCATACCCTGAAATATAATTTAGCATAGGTTGCATGAGGCTTGAATCTTAAAACAGGAGTTTAAATTTGATGGGAGTCACCTAGAATGTTTGTGATCCTAGTTAAATGCCTTATATTCTTGGGACCTTGGTCTGTGAGGATGATGAATATGAAAGCATTGGTGGTGACAACCACAAATCTTGGATTCAAACATCTGTTTATGACATATACTATACCTATATGCACATTTTTTTCCCTTAAACTCTCCAAGATAACTAATTTTATGGATATTGCTGACTAGCACATTTCCTCCACCCCCATTCCCTGTATTCTTAGGAATATCTACTATTAGCCACACAACTAAAGTACTTAATTAAAGGAAGACACCATCTAAATTATCAAAAATTAACATACCATCTACACATAAACTCAGAATTCCGGAAAAAACTCTATCTGCAAGTCAATAAGTTTACTGAAGCCAATGGTTTATGCTTTTTTCTCATGCAATTTAGTGAGGGTTGATATATATACCTTTGCCTCTTTATTCGGTCTCTCAGCATTTCCTAGAATTTTACTGCATGAAAACAGTAAACCCAGGAATATTCTTTTGAATTCACCTAGTTGCTCCAGTTCTTTCCTCTTTTGCCACTGGCCCCAGAACATTGTGTTTTTGGATTGCATCCCTTCCTTTGCCAAAGGTCACACATTACTCCTGACTATCTATGCCAACTTTACATCTGCAACATTTTGTCTATGAAAGTCCTCTCTAAATCACCAGATAGAGTGGGCCTTAACTCCTTTTAACGGCAATTGCTGTCATCTTTCTGGTAATCTCATATTCTTTTCTCTGAGAGAGAGGAAATCAGTCTTCCAACAGAACATTTTAGAATTTAGTTATAAATCCATCTAACTACCCACCATTTTAGAGTTTAGAAGTATGTTTTGGTAAAGTTTCAAAAGAAGGAAGCATAGCTGATGGTAAGATTGGTGAAGTTTTGGACAATATAGCTATAAGTAATTCTTCAAGAATGTCATCTATTATGAGGCTAACACCTCATGTTATTCTCTCCCAAGCCACCGGTTTCATAACATTGGCAAGCATCTTTCACTTCCCTTCTAACATCTCCAGGTGCTCAATTGCAACACATAGAAAGCAGTGTTTTAAAGGACAAAAAGCCATATTCAGCCCACAATTTTGGCTTGCTTTCCCTATTACTTTCCATCAGAATTATGCAATCTTTGGGTTGTGACAGAAAATATGAAAATGATCATCATCCATATAGGACCCTGTCCAACATGCTTAAGGATTTTTAATCACAATCCAGCTTGTGTTTGAGTTTTGCATGCAACCTCCACTGGAGAAAGATGTAAGCACTAAAGGATGGCAATGGCTTTCTTACCTGATGTCAGAAAAAAGAAAACTTGTTTTGTTATTTTCACCAAAGGGAAAATTCTTTAACTAAGCAGACTGAACTATGGATCTTTGGTATTATGAAGGACACTACAGAGTGTGTGTCTTTGATATAAGCCTAGACCTTTTAAATAAAAAATTATTTCAGCTGATTGAACTGGGGATTATTGGTTATATGAAGGGCACAATAAAGTTGTGTATCTCCATTACAAACCTAAATCTTTTTTTAATAGAGAGTTTGGACCATTATGTTTTCACATTTGCTTCTGAATAGGTAATGACTACCAATCATGCTCTTTTATAATAAATTATCGGTATGATCCCTAAACGCCCTTGCATTAAAATGTGAGAATGAGTGGGAGTGATGTGTACTTTTGACTATTACTGTCATTAGCATTAGATGATTCCTCTTAATACTTTTCACTTGAGTGCCTATTATAAAATTATAATTTTTCAAATGGATATTTAAAAATCACAGGAAAAAGAAATGGGGTGTACAAAGGTGGAAACTACTCATGCAGGAAGTACTTTTCTTGCCTGGGGAACTCTATAATTTCCTGGGAAATGTTGTCATAAAACACTTCATATTTTTAGAATACTTTCACCATGAAAAACCTGCTACATTTTAGTACCTCCTCTCTCTTCTTTTATTGCAAAAGGAAAAATCCGAGCTTCATGTGTTTTAAATAACTGATTGCCTTCACCCTCTTCTTCTCCTACTATTTGCCAAGCTTGATATTATCTGGGTCTTTCTTTGGCCTCTTCTGGAGCATGAAGTTATGCCTGGCATTATCAGACACGTGTGGCAGGGCATTAAGCCTTAGGTACTGAATGGTGTCACCCCAGCTGATGATGTGGGTCAAGCAAGGACATAAGTTGATTCTGGCTTTTGAACTACATAAAGACATCCAAATGTATGTCTTTCCAGTATTTATGGAAAAAAAGTTTGTTTTTTTTAAAGGGCAATCAGACTATAAAATAATGGACCTTAAAAACACACAAAATCAGTGTCATTGTGACTATTACAAATTTCATTTTTTAAAAAGGCACTATCAAGGCAAACAGGGACTTTCTGCTTCTGAGAATGGAAACCCATATGGCAGTAGACAAGGTCTCTAGGGACAGTATATGTAGATCAAAACAGCGGGAGTGGAATTTTCCCGGGTTTTACTTCTATAAATAATTAACCAAATGTCTTTACATAAATAAATATTTCCCCCTGGGAATTACAGCATCATTAGGAATTTGTGAGTACTAATTCTAGTTTGGGCATCTATTCCCCATTCTCATTTTTAGCATCTTTCTGTCTGCTTCTCTTTTAAGAAGTAATCTCCTATTTTCTGAAGAAAACAAAAGAGAAATTGCATAATAGTCAAAAATAATGTGTATTATTAAGAGCAAAATGGGACTACCGTAAGGGGAGGCATGACAAAGGGCCAGGAAAAAATAGTCTTTTTTACCATTAAAAACCTATAAACCTCTAGTGTTGAAATTCATAGGGAGTGATGCTATCTCTTTCTCACCTTGGACCTTTATTCCCTTTCTCTCTTCTTGGTAAAGGGATGTCACTGAACCACTGGAGGTGGCTTACATTAGTCATATTCCCTTCACTATTCAAACTAGTTACTCTCCTTTTCAACATTATAGAGAAGACCATGGGGAGTTAGCCTACAACTCAACCATCAAGAAGTGAAAGAAGACAAGTATTCAAATCTCTTATTTCTGAAGTCACGACAGCCCCCATTGTCATCTCAATATAATTCAACACAAAAGAGGAAAAAAAAGAAACGATGACTGTCAGATACTTATTTCCATAAACGAGGCTCTTGACTAGTGCTAGGAAAAGCAAAGTAAGCAGGAAGACTTTTTTTTTTTTTGCGGTACGCGGGCCTCTGACTGCTATGGCCTCTCCCGTTGCGGAGCACAGGCTCCGGACACGCAGGCTCAGCGGCCATGGCTCACGGGCCCAGCCGCTCCGCGGCATGTGGGATCTTCCCGGACTGGGGCACGAACCCGTGTCCCCTGCATCAGCAGGCAGACTCTCAACCACTGTGCCACCAGGGAAGCCCAGCAGTAAGACTTTTTATACTTTGAGGGGGAGCAGGGAATCTAAAATAGGTAATAGTGATACAGTCATGCATGAACAGTAGATTTCACCTATCAGTGCTTTGTAACTATTATACCTAAAACCATTTGTATAAGTCAGTTTCATAACTTCATTAAGAGAGCTCTTTGTAAAGGGAGTCGTGTGTAAATTTGTTCGCAGTACGAGTAATCACCTCTTCACTGATCAGTTCTGGAAGTCAGAATTTGGCAGGTCATATATTCTTTTTTCTTTTTTTTTTTTAACATCTTTATTGTGGTATAATTGCTTTACAATGGTGTGTTAGTTTCTGCTTTATAACAAAGTGAATCAGCTATACATATGTTCCCATATGTCTTCCCTCTTGCATCTCCCTCCCTCCCACTCTCCCCATCCCACCCCTCCAGGCTGTCACAAAGCACCGAGCTAATATCCCTGTGCCTTGCGGCTGCTTCCCCCCAGCTATCTACCTTACTACGTTTGTTAGTGTGTATATGTCCATGACTCTCTCTCGCCCTGTCAAAACTCACCCTTCCCCCTCCCCATATCCTCAAGTCCGTTCTCCAGTAGGTCTGCGTCTTTATTCCTGTCTTACCCCTAGGTTCTTCATGACATTTTTTTCCCTTAAATTCCATATATATGTGTTAGCATACGGTATTTGTCTTTTTTTTTTTTCTGACTTACTTCACTCTGTATGACAGACTCTAGGTCTATCCATCTCATTACAAATAGCTCAATTTCATTTCTTTTTAAGGCTGAGTAATATTCCATTGTGTATATGTGCCACATCTTCTTTATCCATTCATCCGATGATGGGCGCTTAGGTTGTTTCCATCTCCGGGCTATTGTAAATAGAGCTGCAATGAACATTTTGGTACATGACTCTTTTTGAATTTTGGTTTTCTCAGGGTATATGCCCAGTAGTGGGATTGCTGTGTCATATGGTAATTCTATTTGTAGTTTTTTAAGGAACCTCCATACTGTTCTCCATAGTGGCTGAACCAATTCACATTCCCACCAGCAGTGCAAGAGTGTCCCCTTTTCTCCACACTCTCTCCAGCATTTATTGTTTCTAGATTTTTTGATGATGGCCATTCTGACTGGTGTGAGATGATATCTCATTGTAGTTTTGATTTGCATTTCTCTAATGATTAATGATGTTGAGCATTCTTTCATGTGTTTGTTGGCATTCTGTATATCTTCTTTGGAGAAATGTCTATTTAGGTCTTCTGCCCATTTTTGGATGGGGTTGTTTGTTTTTTTGTTATTGAGCTGCATGAGCTGCTTGTAAATTTTGGAGATTAATCCTTTGTCAGTTGCTTCATTTGCAAATGTTTTCTCCCATTCTGAGGGTTGTCTTTTGGTCTTGGTTATGGTTTCCTTTGCTGTGCAAAAGCTTTGAAGTTTCATTAGGTCCCATTTGTTTATTTTTGTTTTTATTTCCATTACTCTAGGAGGTGGGTCAGAAAGGATCTTGTTGTGATTTATGTCATAGAATGTTCTTCCTATGTTTTCCTCTAAGAGTTTGATAGTTTCTGGCCTTACATTTAGGTCTTTAATCCATTTTGAGCTTATTTTTGTGTATGGTGTTAGGGAGTGATCTAATCTCATACTTTTACATGTACCTGTCCAGTTTTCCCAGCACCATTTATTGAAGAGGCTGTCCTTTCTCCACTGTACATTCCTGCCTCCTTTATCAAAGATAAGGTGTCCATATGTGCGTGGGTTTATCTCGGGGCTTTCTATCCTGTTCCACTGATCTATCTTTCTGTTTTTGTGCCAGTACCAGACTGTCTTGATTACTGTAGCTTTGTAGTATAGTCTGAAGTCAGGGAGCCTGATTCCTCCAGCTCCTTTTTTCGTTCTCAAGATTGCTTTGGCTATTCGGGGTCTTTTGTGTTTCCATACAAATTGCGAAATTTTTTGTTCTAGTTCTGTGAAAAATGCCAGTGGTAGTTTGATAGGGATTGCATTGAATCTGTAGATTGCTTTGGGTAGTAGAGTCATTTTCACAATGTTGATTCTTCCCATCCAAGAACATGGTATATCTCTCCATCTATTTGTATCATCTTTAATTTCTTTCATCAGTGTCTGGTCATATATTCTTAAATCAGGGAATTACCCACATTATAAAAGAGCAACATTTCTCTGAAGATCTCTCTTAGCTAGTACTGGGAGGGGATCTAGTTTGGGAGCAGACCTAGACTGGTAGAAAGTAGGGTTTAATGAGGCAGCTAACCTTTGCCCATCCAGATCTATGATGTGTACTTCCATACCCTGGTCTGCATAGAAACCTGGCCCCATGAACTTATCAATGGCTTCTCTACCCTTTGGCTTCTTGCTGGTGCTGATAGAAGAGCAGCCGGTAGAAGAGGGTGAGTGTTTATTTTGCCAGGTCCCTCCCTTTCAGGTTGCTGTGTTTTGTCTGTGTATGACCTCTACCACAGGTCCCAGTTCCTGTCAGGCAACACTCCCTTACACCCACCCAGGTGGGGATGCCCCTCCCATCCTAGGTGGTAACAACTCTGTACTGCTACTCGCCCAAGTACTGCTCTATCCCTTAAACCTTGCCTTTGCCAATCATCTTTTATTAAATTCTTATCAACTATTTGACTGGACATCCTTGATTCTTGACCACATAGAAAGTTTCGTGATACAGTAGTAGATCACATTAGATTAGTAGAGTATATAGTAGTGAAATAGTAGATTAATTTTCAGTAAAGACTCCAAACAGACTTTTTCTTCTAAAAAGCATTCTGCTTTCTGCATTTCTCCTCAGCACCCCTGTCCTCTCAGCTGTCTTGGACTGCAGGGGAAAATGCTCCTGCTAGAGCTAAAGAATACTGACCCCTTCCTACAAATGAAGCATCACTGGAAAGTTAAAGAGACATCTTCCCTGAGAATTTCTTAGACCTTCAAGAACAGGAATGAGAGACAGAGCTGTATCATTACATTGTTGTTCTCAGGTTTAAAAGACAGGTTAAATATATGTTCTGTTTGGTAATAAGACCAAAAGGGAGGGCTGGACATATTGACAACAAACCCTAAAATGTGGGACCCAAAGAGAACTGGACACTAGAGAGAACCATTACATGGCTTCATTATTAACAGATTATTATACCTTCTTAATTTCACCCGATCATTTATTTGCTCAGTCATGCATATAGTCATTCAACAAATATCTGAGTGATTAACTATGTTCCACAGTGCAGTGATAGGCCTTAGGAATATAACTGTCAACAAGGTAGAGTCTCTCACCTCAAGGAGCTTTGTGAAGAGGAACTACGACTGATATAAAAACACACTACACCCATTTTATAGTTTGTTAAAGATCATTCTCAATCAATCTTTGTATCACCTTCATAAAACATGAAGTCATAAGAAAAAACACTTCATGGATAGCTACCTAGAGGTATCTAAATATGGTGGCCTCTACACCATTACTATTGACAAATGCTGGTGCCTCCCTTACCAAACATGGTCAGAGCGTATTATGTGTTAAAGGGCACATTCTCATTTACAGTGGTGCCTGCCCTTCGTATAGAGGTTGGTCTGGGTACATTTCCTCTTTACTTCAACAAGTCCTGTGCACCAAGTAGATCTGGCATCTCCATAGGTGATGTGTGTATTGATATATATTTTGGTGCTCACTCTCCAAGTGTTTTTAGTGTTTCAATGTAGCCAGGCCAAAAAAAAAAAAATTTAATTCAAAAAACTGCTAGTTATTTTTATTATTTAAAATGCAGAAAAATGTTACTTCACTACAAAAGGTAACAGATCTAGCCTTCCAAGTTTTCCAGCACAAATACCAAATGTGAAAGTGAACTGTAGTATTGTATCCAGTTCTCTCTTTCCTTCATGTGTCCTCAACTGACTGCCCTGCAAAATAGACTTCTTTCCCAGAAACAAGAAAACTATGCTATACCTGGGTTGGGAGATCTTACAGATCCTTGCTAGATCCAAAATAATAATGATAGAAAGTAGATTAAAAATATTTACATGGTTGTAACATTTTTGATTTTTTTTCAACTGTAGCAACTTGTATAGTCACTTTTTTACCTCTTCTCCTTTTCCACATCGCTTTAATCTCTATTGTGAGGTGCACACTACTAACAGAGAAAGTAAGATTAAAACTGCATATTGCTGTAGAAAGCTCAGTTTATCCTTTGAGGATTTCTTATTTTGACCACAGGGGGTAAAATTGCTTTTTTGCTTAAAGCAATCAAATGCTCTGTCAATATTGGCTGCTGTCTTTAAAATTACATATTTTAATGAATTTTAAAAGGATTGTCTGCACTTTGGGGTATATAATCAAATTATATTGAATTTCTTAACTTGCCAATTTAACCATCCATGCTGCTCTGATGGTAAAGAATGAAACTGGGCAGCAAAATTCAAACAAGGTAAGTATGGGGGTTACACAAGGAAACAATTGGAAAACAGTTATTTCCTACTGGTTGCTTTTATATACCCTGTCTTCCATCCAAACTTACTTGTTTTCCTGCCGCTGTACCTTTGTTATGGTACCAATTACATGTACAAATCCAATCTAGGCTTCAAGAACTAGTTCAATATTTTCTTAAGTATTTAATACTTTTTACATTATGTTATGTATCCTTATGTTCTTTTTGTTCTCTCTCTCACAATAAGCTATGAGTTCTCTGAGGACAGGATATCTCTCTGGTTCACCTTTGCATCCATAGAAGCATGTAACCAAGTAGAAGCTCAAGTGAATTTGGCTACATTAATGAATGGATGGATGTGTTCTAGGCTGCAGTTTAGATTCTTCTGATTTATTTCACAAAGGATATTATTATTTTAATAAGATAATTACCTTAAAATGTCATTATATACTAAAATAAGGAATATACCTACTATTGATATGAAAGATTGACATGTATAAGAGATTGCCATACTGAGTGAAGTAAATCAGATGAAGACAAATATCAAATGATATCACTTATATGTGGAATCTAAAATAATGGTACAAATGGACTTATTTACAAAACAGAAATAGAGTCACAGATGTAGAAGACAAACTTACAGTTACCAAGGCGGGTAAGTGAGGGGAGGGATAAACTGGGAGATTGGAATTGACATATACACACTACTATATATAAAATAGATAACTGATACAGACCTAGTAGAGTACAGGGGACTTTACTCAATACTCTGTAATGACCTATATGGGAGAAGATTCTAAAAAAGAGTGGATATATATATATGTATAACTAATTCCCTTTGGTATACAGCAGAAACAAACACAACATTGTAAATCAAGTATACTCCAAAACAAATTTTTAAAAAAATGAGCAGAGGACCTGAATAGACATTTTTCCAAAGAAGACATACAGATGGTCAACGGACACATGAAAAGATGCTCAAAATCACTAATCATCAGAGAAATGTAAATCAAAACTGCAATGAGATCACCTCACAGCCGTCAGATGGCTATTATCAAAAAGACAACAAATAACAAGTGCTAGGGAGGATGCAGAGGAAAGGGAACACCTGTCCACTGTTGGTGGAATGTAAATTGGTGCAGCCCTACAGAAAACAGTATGGAGGTTCTTTAAAGAACTAAAAATAGAATTACCATATAATCCAGCAATTCTACTTCTGGGTATTTATTAGAAGAAAACAAAACCACTAATTTGAAAAGATATATGGACCCCTATGTTCACTGCAGCACTATCTACAGTAGCTAAGATTTGGAAGTGACTTAAGTGCCCATTGATAGATGAATGGCTAAAGAAGTGACACACACACACACACACACACACACACACACACAGTGGAATACTACGCAGACAGAAAAAAAGAATGAAATCTTGCCATTTGTGACAACATGGATAAATCTAGAGGGTATTAAACTAAGTGAATAAGTTAAAAAAAGACAAATACTGTATGATTTAGCTTATATGTGGAATTTTAAAAACAAATTAACAAACTAAATAAACCAGAAACAGACTCATAGATACAGAGAACAAACTGGTTGTCACCAGGGGCAGGAGGGGTGAAAGGCTGGGCAAAATAGGTGAAGAGGATTAAGAGATACAAACTTCCAGTTATAAAATAAATAAGTCATGGGAATAAATGTACAGCCTAGGAAGTATAGTTAATAATATTGTAATAACTTTGTGTGGTGGCAGATGGTTACCAGACTTATCATGGTGATCAATTCATAATGTATATGTCAAATCACTATGTTGTACACCAGAAACTAATATAATATTGTATGTCAACTATGCTTCTATTAAAAAATAAAACAGCTTTGGATCCCAAAATAATGAGACCTATATCTGAATATTGTTACCTTGGTCAAGTTATTTATCTTCTCTGAGTTTCTCCTCTCAAATGTAAAATCAGGTTGGATGAGTAGGTTCCAAGGTTTTCTGTAACTTTAATATTCTTATTTCCATTTTTAATCCTGAAATGAAAAGAAATGATTAAAAAATTCTCATTTGTATAAATCTTTCCACACATTACTTTATACTTACAAAACATCCCTTAATGTGGATGAGTCGATATGGAAGGAAATTAGGGCTTAGAAAAGGGTATTTAATCATTTACCCAAGACTATATATCCAGCTAGTGAGAGTCAAAAACAGAACACATGCAAAAACACAAACTCCTTATCCAGTGCTTTTTCTGTGTTAGCGATCTGCTTCTCCAAAAACTAGACAATGCACACACATATAAGCTCACACACACACACACACACGCACACACACACACACACACAGACTTCCTCCCTTTCTTTATATACACAGTGAGCTTGTATTTATATTGATATCTATAAGCACACAGCTGTCTGGATAAATTACTGTTTACCTTGCAGAAAGCTGGAAATATTTCAATTATTGGTTTTGTGCCAATGTATAGTCCTAACCTTCACACATGAGGGCAGTTATTTGAAGAGCTGTAACATCTCCAAAGCAGCGCATCTTCCCTAGACTTCTTATATTTCCAACATGCAGCTTTTACTGCAGCAGTAAGATGAACCCAAAGTTGTTTGTACATTATTAAATATAAGTGAAAATAATATTTGCACATATTTTCACATGTAGATAAATTTAAATTAAAATATATCATAGTGGTCTCCAAGATTTTGCTGTTTACAATTTTCTACCTAACTTGGGGCTAATAGCACTTGGTTTGTAATTTTTAGCAATTTTTGTTTTTCACTCTATAGATGTATAAGTGATCACCCTTGCTATTGTACTGGAACGCTGAAGTTAAAGAAATTAAGTTTTAATAAAAATAGTTGAGTACAATATTGATGCTTATAATCTTCTTGAAATCAAGTTTTATCATCCTCCAGCTAAAGAAGATGACTTATAGACATATGGAAGTAAAAATGAAATTGTGTTTTTTCTTAATATCTTGTTTTGTCCAAATAATAATTTAAGGCAGGTTATACTGAGTCATAAAATACAGAAAGATGCAATAATTTAAAAGAATATAGTTGGAAGTTTCCAACAGCCAATAAACAAACAAAAAGGTACTCAACTATATTAAATAAACTTTTGGCAAAGCATACACTGCTGTTTCTGAATGAGACAGGAGGGGGATCATTGTTTATAAAACAGTTATACTTGAGGGTTGTTTATCACAACAATAAATTTAACTTTATATTATTAATTTGAAACCATAATTAGGAACACAGCCCATTAAATGTAATAACCAAGACTACCTTCTCTTTTTTAGCACCCAAAATAATATTCACAGTAAGTTGAACGACGAAAATATAACATATGGGTATAAAAGAATAACAGTCTTTCTTTATAGCCGGAAGATGTGTATTCATCTCATTTTAACGGTATATCAAGTATTTAAGGAAAAAAATTAAAAGGTAGGTAAACACACACAAACAATGCCACTGATAAGTGAAGGCTGTTATGCAGCAGTAATGATTGGATGTCTAGGTTGAGTTCATGCAACTTTGCTAACCAGTTAACCTCAAAGCCTGAGAGAAGGTCAACATAACCTTCAAACAATGACTTCATTATGGTCAGGTTTTGCTGCAAGTTTGTAATATACAGTGGAATACCTAAACGTAAAGCCTATTTAATTTACATGTGAAAGAATGGTCAGGTAAGTCCTTTTTGGTATTTAATGAAACATGAAACAGTTATTGGGCAAATATTTTAATACATGAATCTACTGTCACTTGGGAGACTTTTAAAAGGGGGTTTCTTTAAAAAATTATGGCACTAATCACAAAGTACTATGCTTGTAGGAATGATACAGGTAAACAAATGAGCAATGTTGAAAGTCCATCATTATAAGCGGTCCTTGAATAGATCTACCAGTAAGATACCTTCCTGAATGCTTTATTCAAGTTTTGATCATTATGAAGAACTGCTTCCAGTATTCAATAAGATCAGTCTGGGATCCACAAAATTAGGCGGTTAACCTTGACCTACAGTGCTACTAAGCTTCTCAGGTCGGACAGATAAGAATTGCCACAATTTCAGTAGCCACTTTCAAACTGTGGGTAGCTAATACAGATATGCAATGAAATGCTAACTAAATTATAGTCGACAGATATTTGTGCAGACTTTTCCAAATAAACTTGTTTCTCCATTCATTCCCCCATTCTCAATAGTGAAAAATGAAGTTTTTGAGAGGGACAAATTCTTTGGGAATGGATATTAAATGTAAACAAATCCTCTACTCAACAGAATTAACCACATTGGGGACACAAGAAAGGTAAGAATGAATGATCCAATAGATTCTGCTTCTTAGACCTGGAATTACTATCTGCAAGTCCCATCAAGTAGGAAAATCCTTGATGTATTCAGTCTACGCAGTCTTTCTTCAATGGCTTTTCATGTATCTACCCCTTTGTTAGGAAAAAAAGTAAAAACAAAACCCCAAACACTTTTTTTTTTTTTTTTTTTTTTTTTTGCGGTATGCGGGCCTCTCACTGTTGTGGCCTCTCCCGTTGCGGAGCACAGGCTCCGGACGCGCAGGCTCAGCGGCCATGGCTCACGGGCCCAGCCGCTCCGCGGCATGTGGGATCTTCCCGGACCGGGCACGAACCCGCGTCCCCTGCATCGGCAGGCGGACTCTCAACCACTGCGCCACCAGGGAAGCCCCCAAACACTTTTTAAAAAGGGCTTCTTGATGTACACTGTCAAATTGCATTTGGAAAAAATGTAGCAAGTTATAATCCCACCAACAGTGTATGAAAGTACCTCTATTTTGAAAAATTTTCTCTTATTTCCTAGAAGACTCCACTGGGTGCTTATCCATCTTTAATGCTTTATAAATTTACTTTTAACAAGGAAGGCAGAATAAGCTACAGATGGCAGGAGCTGCCAGAGTAACAGTGAACAATAAAAGAAAGTTGTGTGTTAGTTCACAGCACAGCAAATGTCTAGAACTGTGAATAACTGAATCCCTGAATCTGGAGGATGACTGTACTAAATACACAGACAGTTACACTCTGCGAATTCATACTTTTGTCTGAATTGTGGAGAAAACTACACAAAGAATTGTTACTAAGATTAATATTATTCAATATATTCATTAATAACTTAGAGGTCAAAGAAAATTTAACACTGATAAAAATGTATAAATATTAGAGAGAACAAAAGAGTAGCAAATACAAATATTTAATAAGAATACATATGAACTGGTACAACTCTGTTAAGCTACAGTTGAGTTTTAATATACTGGAGTGACCATAATATACCCAAGGACAGAAAATGCCTGACAGTGGTATACACTGTGGATGAGTATATGGCTGTGAAGAGAGATGAGATAATTATCAAGCAGAAAATGAGTGCTTTTTTTTATGTCATTTTGTTAAAGCCAATTTTGTATGGTCAGAAATTGCAGCATAAAATTCACCATGGCATTTTGAAAATGATTTGGAAAGACTACCTTTAAATAATAGGGAATTGGGTTGCATTTTGTATTTTCAACAGATCTTGTAATGTTAAACATTTTTCTCACACTTTGAGGTAGGTCAGTTATCATTTCACTTTGTAAGGGTCTGTTTCTAAACCATTAGCAGCATTTCCTAATAACCTACCATGTGTTGAGTACTGTGCTAGGTGCTATGGTAAAATATTTTGGTGAACATATATTAGGTGCACAATTAATAGCTTCATATATATATATATATATAGGGAGGCCTGAAAAGGCACAGATACAAACTGAAGGCTCATATGAGAAAAGAAGTTATAAAGAAAGAAATGGAATAATTAGCAACTGAAGAGGATATTATGAGCTCTTGGTGAAAAGTCATTTCAAAAAAACAAAGGGCAATTACATTAGGCTAGGTAAACACAGAAGGGGTCATTCAGACAGTATGCAAAGAGGTGAATCCAAGAACACCTCATATGAGTAACAGAAAGTGCTTAGAATCAGAGAATTCACACTCATTGCTTCATTTCCTCCAACAGAGAGATCCCCAACTCCCTTCTCCCTTCCCCACACATATATGCAAATAACCCAGAATATTCTTTGGAACCTGAAGAAGGAAGGAAGGAAGGGAGGGAGGGAGGGAAGGAAAGGGAAAGGGGATGGGAAAGGGAAAGGGAAGGGAAGGGAAGGAAGGAGGGAGGAGGGGTCTAGTTTGGCCAAAAGCCATGCCTTTCCCACATTCTACCACCAACTATAGAGAAAATTATTGCTGTATTTGGGATTACCAACTATAACTTAATCTCTTTTAAAAAAAGAAATTCAACTATTGAATTAAACTCTAAATTTACCATTTTTTAAACTGGTCTTAAATGAGTATTACTGTAGATAAGCACAGCCCAGTCGAAATATCTGTGAGGATGGAAATCCTCACTGTCCAACATGGCAGCAATTAGCCACGTGTGCTTATGCCTGCTGAACTCTTGAAATGTGATTAGTTTAACTGAGGAGCTGAATTTTTAATCGCTTTAGATTTAAACTTAAATAGCCACCTATGGGTAGCGGCTACTGTACTGGACAACACAACTTTACATTTTAAATACTTTGAAGGCCGGGCCTTTGTAAATGACTTCATCACTAACAGAGCCCTGCGCAAGGTGGACCTCATGATAAATACTCATTAGCTGCTAAGTAACCCTGGAAAGATTCAGTAATCATAAAAACAGAAATAAGTGTAGGAGTGAGCACTCGCGTGGCTGATGGAGGCCGGAGGAGGCAGTGACTGCTGGGAGGAGAGCGTAAGGTACCGGCATTCCGGGTAAAGGGGTGCAGTAAAAGATACACATTATTGAAAAATGACATTTTAATTTAAGGCTCAAGATGGAAAATCATAAACCAGATGGTACTGTCAAGAATAACTTAATTGAAATCATAACCAGAAAAATTAACCAACTTCCAGAAGCAGAAAGGAATCTGCTTGAAAATGGATCAACATATATTGGACTTAATGCTGCCCTCTGTGGCCTGATAGCAAATAGTCTTTTTCGATGCATCCTACATGTGACACAGGCTCGTGTAGCTGCTGGCTTACCAATGGCAGTGATCCCATTTTTGATGGCACACGTATCTTACAAAGGTTTAGTAAGTTTACCTTTGAATACAGGTGATTTACATTGTGAAACCTGTACCATAACACGAGGTGGACTGGTTGGTCTTGTTTTTGGTGGCCTGTACCCTGTTTTCTTGGCTATCCCTGTGAATGGTGACCTAGCAGCCAGGTGTAGCTCAGCCCTGCTACCCGAGAAAGGAAACATCTTAAATTACTGGATTAGGATTTCTAAGCCTGTCTTTAGAAAGACGTTATTTCCCATTTTGCTCCAGACTGGGTTTGCAGCATACCTTGGGTCTAGACAATATAAACTACTTATAAAGGCTCTTCAGTTACCTGAACCTGACCTAGAAATTCAGTGATGGTTAAGCAAATCTGTACACAAAAATAAAACTGTAAAAATAAAAAAAAAGAAATAAGTGTATAGCCAACCAGAATAAGTCACTGTAAATTTAAATAGTTCTTACTTTAATTGCATGGGAAAATAGAATATATTCCAGTCATATCCATTAACATAGAATAAGGTATTTTTAACTCATTGCAAAGTTGATAAAGAAGACCATAAGGGGGCTTCCCTGGTGGCGCAGTGGTTGAGAGTCCGCCTGCCGATGCAGGGGACGTGGGTTCGTGCCCCGGTCCGGGAAGATCCCACATGCCGTGAAGTGGCTGGGCCCGTGAGCCATGGCCGCTGATCCTGCGCGTCCAGAGCCTGTGCTCCGCAACGGGAGAGGCCACAGCAGTGAGAGGCCCGCGTACCGCAAAAAAAAAAGCTTTTAAAAAAAAAAAAAAAAAAAAAAAAGAAGACCATAAGGTTTTCTCCTTGAGAGCTGTAGGCTGTGGTTTACCATCAACTTTTCAGGGCATGAGGCCAAGTGCAGAGCCAGAATCAACTTCTATGGATTCTTTATTAATGTTTCACTTGGAATTCTGAGTTCTTTCTTGCCACACTGTCACTATATATGTCACAATAGTTTTTCCATCTCTCCTAAGGTTCAGACCCTTTGTTATATATGAATTTCTAACAGCATTTTAGTACAAAGTGTCTATTGCAAGATATCTTAGGAGATTTTTTTAGGTGGCTCAAAAGAAACGAAGGAACATTGGTTTCTATTATGACCATACATTTAACCTAAATTTGAGTGGAAATATAAGCTGCTATTTTGAAAAAGAAAAACAAGCAATGTATAACTCTATTTCAAAACTTCCTTCTAGTCACTTGGAATTGCACATTGGGCACCAGGATCCTCACCATCACACCACTGTAAAAACTGTTAAAAAAAACAAATTTTACTTCTCCCCTGAAAAACCTAGATCCTTTACAATTGCAGTCATGTTAGAAGGTTAACAATATTAAGCATTAAAATGTGCCACCAGTAAATGAGGTGACATAGTTAAAACTGAATAATGAAATTTGCATTTATATGTCTTCTCTATTAGCCTTCCACTCAGTTTGACTTTCATTACTTTTCAAATTCCTTTAAAGAATTTCTGTATAATTGATATTTTCTTTTTTCCATAAAAGTATACAAAAGCTTTGGTACTACAGAAATGAAACCTGATTTATACACTGACAAAGAAATTATGTGAATGGTGGTGATAAGTATTAGGAACTGAAGGGAATAGGACTGGAGTCCTCTAGGTTATAGAGCTCACTAAGGTAGGGGTCAAATTGAGCCAAATTTGGTGGCCTATTACATGACCATTTGTAAAATACAAGCTTAGAATTTGTACACTGTACACTGTAGGGTTCAAAACTTGGAAATCAAGGATACTGACATTAGGAGGTGGGATGTTTAGATGGCCTTAGAAATGGGGAGTAAGAAGCTGGAGGGGAGATATATAGTCGATCCTAATTAACTGTGGATTCTGTATTTGTGAATCTGCCTACTTGCTACAAACTTTCTGCAGCCTCAAAATCAATAGTCATGGTGCTTTCACAGTCATGTGTGTTCACGTGTAGAGCAGAGTAGTTTTCTGCTCCCGTTCCCAGCTCAGGTCACTAGGCGATGCTCTGCATCCTTGTTTCAGCTCTCATACGTAAACAAGTGTCCTTTCCATGGTCTATTTAGTGCCCATTTTTCTGTTTTTTTTTTTTTTTAACTTTACTGTTTAAAATAGCCCCCGTGTGTAGTGCAGAAGTGCTGTCTAGTGTTCCTATGTGCAAGAAGGCTGTGATGTGCCTTATGGAGAAAAGATATGTGATCGATAAGCTTTGTTTAGAAGTGAGCTAGAGCACAGTTGACTGTGAGTTCAATTTCAGTGTAAGTGAATAAACAGTATATATTAAATAAGTTGTCTTTAAACAGAAACAAAGTTATGTATTGATTGGTTGATAAGACTACTGTGACCAGAAGCTCACGGGAACCTAACTCTGTATTTCCCCTAGGAGCAATGGTTCAGTATTTGCTAATTCAGTGTTCATGGTGACTTTTAGAGAGAAACAACTATGAATAATGAGAATCAATGGTATATATTGGAGAAGTGAGGGAATATTAGAGACATTTAATTACTATTTTTGGGGGAATGTTATTTATGTCCATAATGGGCTCTAGGTCCCAAATAGAGCATTAGGATAGGGGAGACCTGAAAGTTTCTGAGACATGTTTTCTTGACTTAGGTCCATGGGTTAACTTCAGTGAGTCCCGAACACCATGAAATGAAAGAGTATATTATGTATATATGTACATGTGTGGTTTTTTTTTTTTTTCTTTTCTCTACATGTGTGCATTTTTCTGGAGGTTTGGTCCAGAATTTCCAGTAGATTTTCAAAACTGTCCATGACTCAATTAAAAATTACTGCTCTGTGATGTAAGTGTGAGGCCTAGGACTGTGGTACTATATACAGAGCTTCAGCTGAGTAGGAACTTGGCTTTTGTCTGACAATGCCTAGCAAGGATGTGGCTTTGGGTTTGGTGGGAGATGGAGCTTGAATGGTCAATTGGGAACTCAAGGAAGAAAGATCATGGAAACTTTTTTATCTGATCACACATAAAGGCTGCTCAGCCATGAAAGAAATGCCTGAGGAAGACAGCCTCTGAGACTCTATAAGGAACTTGGGGAGTCAGGCTTTTCAGGCGTAGGTCCACTTTACAAAGATTGGAGGCTCAGAAAGTTCTTGGCATAAGAATTTTTTATGCAAATGTTTAGAGCTGAAAATCTATATATTTTAATTTAGAGTTAAATTTGAATATCAAGAAAACCAAATCTTGGTTTAGGAATTGGTAGTTTGCACAAGTGTTTTGTGGGTGGTGAATGGTTGCCCTGTGCCAATCTTTTAGCCCTTAGTGTACCATCTCCCATCCTTGTCCTTTTTGTCCAGAGTGCTTTTCATGATAGATAATCCCTAGGGGTGTGGGATACCAGAGGGCTTATGTTTACAGATGTGGTGAGGCTGTTAAGAGAAATTTGGATCACAAATGGGATGAAATGCTTGTAGGTGCCCACAGAGAAAAGGCAAGTCACATGGTTTTCTAGATCTCAGAAAAACTTAATCCTGGAGCTGAAGGAAAGACTCTTCTGTTCACTAATTGGTAGAAGTTCTCTAGCCGTCCTCTTCACTTGTCCCTATCTCATCTCTCTACCACTGAACAACCAACAAATAATTCATCTTTACCCGGCACCTTCATTGGACACATCAAATACATTAACCCTTTTGGACTAGCAGATTCTATTTAGCACACTACTTACTGCCTTAGTACCTCAAATAATGACTACATCTGTAGAAATTTTTTACTCTTAAGCATATTCGTATATTAGACTAAATTTATCCTGTGCAGGACAAGCAGATACATCCTGGAATGATTAGAGTGGTGATTAAGAACCCTGGCTCGAGGATTACTCAGCTATTTTTTACACCAAAAAACCAGAATAATAATTCCCATCTCATACAGTTGTTGAGAGAATTAAATGTGATAATATAGCAAGAGGACCACTTAGCTCAGTGCCTATAGATACTCAGAGCTGGATATTTGTTAACTATCAATATACTATTATTATATTACTCATTCAATGACTTTTAAATTTTAACTATACATTTATGGAAGCTAAGATCCAACAAAGTACTTGCTCCAAATCACAGAACTAATTGGAGCTAAATTTGGGACAAGAACCCAAGACCCTGACTTACTGGAGGGTGGTCTTCTGTGTGAATCACTATCAAATATACACATCTGTTTCAATTTGAGCATTTGCTCCCTGAATTTTGATAGTCCTGGTATGCTTTAATAAAATGGAGACCTTGACAAAGTCTCAGGGGAGCCTGCATCCTATTAATTGAGGTTAGAGTTGTTTTGAAACCAATTGGTCTTGTTTTTATGGCCAAATATATCTGTAGATCATTAATGCTGTGAAAAAGACCATTGTTATGGAAAAAGTTGAAAAGCTCATTCCTCCCTCAGGCTAAAAATGAGGACTGTGGAACACATATCAGGCAATTATATGATTTATTCTTGTTTTTTTTTTTTTTTTTGCCGTACGCGGGCCTCTCACTGTTGTGGCCTTTCCCATTGTGGAGCACAGGCTCCGGACACGCAGGCCCAGCGGCCATGGCTCATGGACCCAGCTGTTCCATGGCATGTGGGATCTTCCCGGACCAGGGCATGAACCTGAGTCCCCTGAATCGGCAGGCGGACTCTCAACCACTGCGCCACCAGGGAAGCCCTATATCATTTATTCTTAATTTACTGACTTGCTCCCTCCATAGGCATAACTTTCATGCTTATAAATCAGAAAAACTCTCATAAGGTGGGAGAGCCCATGATGTTTGATACATAACTGATTTATTAATTGTTATGCAACCTTAGTGATTGGTGCAACGTGGTGGCACATGGGTTATTTAAAGTTATATACTGAAATATGACATTACATTTTCAAATATACTTCACCATTGTTAATGAATTCAGATGTTCTTCCAATGACGTTAGCATTATCCTCAGTTTTACACATGGACAGAGTTAATAAATAGCCCAAGGTCATACTCCATATTACTAGATAGTTATGAGTAAGAGCCAGAGTTCTTAGCTTTTATTTTAGAGTTTAGGCAATTTTCCCCATTGCTTCAATCATGATGGTAGAAAAGGAAAGGAATCTCTTTAAAACAAATTATTGCTGGTGGTTTTCCCTTTCACAACATGTGGGAATATAGCCTTTAAAGCTAAACCTACTCCTTAAGGGATGGTTTCCCACCTCTTAACTTTACTTTCTTAAGGTTAAAGTAAATAATGGTAGACAGGAGAGTTGTAGACAGTTGTAGACAGGACTGTTCTTGTTCACTGACCAACATTTGGTACCCATATTAATTGCCAGTAACTCTTCCACTTATTGTTGACAGTCAAAGACAATAGGGCTCCCCATCTCCCCCTATTCTCTCTTCTCTAGAGGCCCTTTTAGATGCCCTGAGGGCAGGTGAAAGAACCCAAGGTCACTGATTTTTGGTAAGTATCCTTTTCTAAGAGCTCTTAGCATTAAGTTCCCCACTTCCCACCAGGTTTTGTATGTTCTGAGTGTTTTATCTGACCAGCTCCTTTACACACACATTTTTAGGAGTCTATATGGTAAATAAAACTAAAGTCAATTATGCTTTCCTGAACCTAACATCCATTTATAATGAAGGGTAGCAGAATATGCCAGTCCAAAACATGCCATTTTGTCATAAGGAGCATTTTGAGGTGAAGGCAACTGAGAAGAAGCAGATACAAGAAAAGTTCTCTGCTCTCCTATTTCCTAAAAGCAGGACATCGATTTGTAAAGGTGTCCCACCCCCAACCCCGCAAACAGGAAGGACACAATTTAATCCCAAGAGACAACTCTAGACCCCTACAGCTCAGAGAGGGCACCAGAGAAATCTACCTAACAAACCTTGTTAAAACTAGCCCTAATCTACCATTAATTTCCCCATATATTTGCCCTCCCATAGTTTGCCAGTCATTAGAAGCTCAAAGTCATTTTCTTTTGCCTTGTCACTTCTTAAAAAATTTATTATACTTTTGTGAAGATGCTATATAAGCCCAAGTTCTAACCATGCTTCCGGTTACTCACCTCTGAGTGTTCCCATGTGTACGCAGGATGCACGTGTTAATAAACTTGTCTGTTTTTCTCTCGTTAACCTGTCTTTTGTTAGTCTAATTTCCAGGGCCTCAGCCAATGAACTTAAGATGGGTAGAGGGAAAACACTTTTTCCTTCCTACAATACTCCAACACTAAATGCCAGTATATTAGACAAAATGACTTCAGAGGTTAAGCAGTTTTCCTTCCTCATTTACGTTAATCTATAGCTGTCTCCTGTGTTCCTTTAGCCTTTCCATAGTCCAAATACCTTACACTTAAGGTCATGTTCACTACCAGTGCATACATATACTTCTCAAAGTTGAAATGCTTTAAAAGTTCAAGTCAAATTCTCACAATTTATGGCTGTACCTCTTCTCACTGTACCCTAATCCCTTCTCTTGAAATTAAATGAAAAAAAAAAGACCTTCCTTTGGAAATATTTTTTACCATTCCCTTAGGAAGAAGCAATTCATCTTAGTAGAAAAGTACCAATTATGGAGTAAGACTACCCGAGTTGTAATTTAGCTTCTTTGGGCCTCAGACTCTTCATGCGTAAAATGGGGATATTAGGAGTATCCTCGTTATCATGAAGATGTAATAAGATAATGCATAAAAAGATGTAACACAGACCTGAAACATAGTAAAAAATCAACAAAACTGATTTTATTTATATGTTAAATATATACAGGTAAATGAATTTGATGATAATGATGACACAACTCTGCCCTATGGCAATATCTTATTTCAACGAGTTGTTATTCACTTGCATTAAATTTTTTAAAAGTTTCAAAATTTAGAGGAATAGTTAAAATAATGAATAGCAGAGTCAATATTTGAAATTAGTTCACTATATTTAGAAGATGGGTTAAAATCAGTGAGACGTATTTTGACAGGAATAAATGAAAAGGTTTATATGTCAATTTAAATGATTGATGGGGCTGTCAAAAAGACCTAAAAGTTTTAATTCTCCAAAAGTCAATATCGAGATGAAGTGGTTAGGAAGTAAACATAATCTTGGAATGAGTTAATCAGAATTTGGTTTACAAGAAAGTTGTCCATTTTGGAAGTCATTCTCTGTGCTTGTTGTATCACACTGTGGGATTGTATTTTGTTCTGGGCTCTAAGTTTTAACAGTAACATTGCAAACCAAAATAAAATATTTTACAAAATATAGTGCCCTTTGTCTTATGAGAAACAGCTAGATGAACTGCTGTGATTTAGCTTCAAGACAAGGTGATTTAGATCATGCTTTGTTGTCTTCAAATATTTGAAGGGATACAATGTGAAAGACATCTTTACTGGTTATTCACTACTTTTCTAATAAATTCTAGTCATAAAAAATACATCCAAAAATGTTTTTTAAAATGCTCAGAAGTTATAATGTTTAAAGGTAAAGAAAAGAAGCCTCAGAGAGGCTAAATGATTTAGAAACAGAGATCCACAAACTTTTTCTCTAAAGGGCCAAATTGCTGGTGTTTTAGATTTTTTGGGTCATATGGTCTCAGTTTCAATACTCAGCTGTCATTGTTGTGTGAAAGCAGCAATAGACAATACATAAATAAACAGGTGTGGCTATGTTCCAGTGAAATTTTATTTATAAAAATGGGCCCCAGGCTCTCTGTGGTTTGTGAACCCCTGACTCAGGGATTTAACCACATATATATAAAATGGTAGAGCAGAGCTGTAAGATTCAGAATCTTCAGTTCTACAAAAATAATGAGTCATTTAACAAGAGTTAAAATTGTAAACTTCCAACTCAGGAAATTTTCTACAGTATCTGACCATTTGTTGGGGTTATTTATTCATTCACTCATTTATTCTAAAAACATTGAGTGTGTACAGGAATTTCAACACATTTCTGATTTTATCTCATTGGCTGGAACTGTGTCACATGGCCATACATACCTTGAGAGATCCTGGAAAAGTAATATTTTACACATCAAATCTAAGTCCAAATCAAGGAAGAATTAGGAATAATATTGAGTAGGAAATTAACAATACATGCCACATTAAAAAGTAGTAAGTTAAGTGACAGAAGTATATATGAAATCAAATGGGGAAATTTATCAATATTGTACTAGATAGATTTCAGGGAAGATCACCAGAGAAGGTTAAAAGGGATTCATGCATTGATAAAAATATTGAAAATATGACAGTAAAAGATTTTTAAAATTCTTATGTTTCCTGATTTGGAGGATTAGCCAGATAACTATAACACCTGGAGCAACTTAAAAGTTTAATTTATCTTTTCTTAAACTCTTTCTGAATGTTATCCAGTGAGAATGGTCCACTTACAATGTTTAAACATTTCATAAGTCACATTTAGCCAGGAATAAGGAGAATTAAAGTAATGCTTCACATTTAATTTTGACTTTTACAACAACATGTTTTTCTGGCAAAAGACAATAGATTAAACAGACACATTTAACTGTGCTTCCTCTAGAAACCAATATAAAATGACAGGTAAAGGAATTTTATTTTATTTCATATGGCATATAGCCACAAAGAGTAAAAGAAGTAGAAAGCAGAACACCAGTGTTCAGCTGCTAGGTACCTGCATGGTATCTAGCTGGGGCTTACCCTGATCAGTCCAGCATCTTTTCTGATTGGTTGACTCCCATAACATACCCATTATTAAACATTTTATCATAATTAAACATTATATTTTTCCGGGGGTAGGAATGATATAAAATTTTGGAACTGGGGAAGCTGAAAGAGGAGTTCTAATTGAGTCACTCTGAAAAAGCTTAATTCTAAGCTGGCAGTGAGGGAGAAAAAGAAGCAACATGATTTATATCATAGAACCTCTAACAGGTTCAGGAAGTGGCATCACCTGCTAACTCTGGGGTAGGGATGAATGTGGGATGAAAAGAGGATTTGTGGAGTGAGCTTAAGAAGTAGAGACACCCACAGATCCTCAATCACACTCTATATGGCTGAACAACTGCCTCTCTCCAAATGTTACGGACTGAACTGTGCCCCCCACAAATTCATAAGTTGAAGTCCTAACCCCAATGTGACTATATATGGAGATAGGGCCTTTAAAGAGGTAATTAAGGTTAAGTGAGGTTACGGGGTAGGACTAGTGTCCTTACAAAAAGAGGAGGAGAGATCAGGAGTGTATTCTCGGACGAAAGGCTGAGACAAGGACACAGTGAACAGCCAGCTGTCTGAAAGTCAGGGAGAGAGGCCTCAGGAAAAACCAACTTTACTGGCACCTTGAACTTGAACTTCCAGCTTCCTAAGTTGGAAGAAAATAAATTTCTGTTGTTTAGGACACCCAGTTTGTGGTATTGTCATGGCAGTGTGAGCTAACTGCACTGACCAAGACAGAAGATTGTAGGTTTATTCTCTGAGAAGGGTAAAACAAAAGGTCTTTGTATAGATGAGCAGCTATAGTTGAGAGCAGGTTATGGTTAGGAGTCGTCAATGTTTATATAAGGAATGTAGAGAACCCCTTAGCCCTCTTTCCTCACTCAGTTTCTAGAATGTTGGCAGGCAGACATATATCTGGAATATTCTCTTCTGTAAATTTTTACCAGACCAAGAGAAAGATCTAAAATACTAAAATTCAGAGTCTCCCAAAAAAACAGTACAGCCAGATCTTCACATAGCACAGTCTGCAATAGAAAAAACTATCCCTGTGTGCTTCCCCAAAATCTTTTAATCTATCTCTTATAATATGAATAAAGAATAAAATGAACAAGAAGCAGATAGTATACAGATTGAAGGAAAATTTAATATAAGTTTTATTACAATGCTCAGAGTTAGGAAAAATATTGCATCCATGAAAAAAATAATAAGATGCTATATAAAATAGAATAATTGTTCTTAAAAATTATAAACAGCAGAAATAGAAACTTCAGAAAATGTTTTGAAAGATAAAAGAAATTCTCACAGAAAGTAGAGCAAAAGAAAACACGTATTTTTTTTTCAAAACCCTAAGCCATTGAAAAAATTTTTAAATAAATGAATTAGAGGACCATTTTAGGAGATTCAATATCTGACTAATAGGAAACCCAGACAGAAAGAATGGAAATACTAGAAAGTAGAAAATCATTAATAATTCAAGAAAAATTCCCAGAAATGAAGGATATGAATTTCTAGATTATGGCCAGCACAGCAGCTGAAAATCAGTAGACGCAAAGGCATTTAACTGTAAAATTTCAGGACTTCAGGGATAAGGAAAAGATTGTAAAAGCTTCCATGATCAGGAATTAGAAAGGATTTTGATGTCTCAAAGTTACACTTAAGATACAGGACAATGGAGAAATGCCTTTGAAATGTGGAGGAAAATTATTTTGAATCAATTAACACCATGCCACTGAAACTACCAGTCAAGTATGAGGGTAGTCTACAGATATTTTCAGATGTGCAACCCCCCTAACAATTTGTTTCCCATGCTGTCTTTCTCACAAAGCCCTTGGAAAAGTTACTTCACCCTAATGGAAGAGTAAATCAAGAAAGAGGAAAGCATGAGATGCAGAGAATGGGAGCTTCAGCTCAGGAGAGAGGATAGGATTTCTCTAGGTTTAAATTGAAGGTAGATCTTAGGATGATGGCATTTCTAAGGCATACAGCATAACCAATCCAGTTGGAGCAGATCAGCAGCCTCTGAAGAGTTGTCTGCAAGAACTTGATATAATCCTAATGAAATTGGAACAATTCAGGGAGAGTAAGGGCATAGAAAACCAAGTCAGTAAAAAAGTAGTACACTTAACAGCAAGAAGGTATACAGAAGGTTGTTCAAGAAGGCAAACATAATCCTAGTATAAAATATAGCACAGTCAACATTTACAAAAATATAATGATGTGAACCCTGAATACTGATCTAAGTAATGTTATGACTCTCAAGTATGGGGAAATTTGTACAGTAAGGAAGGTTAGAGGGTGGAAAAAAAGAATGCTAAATCCACATTTCCCCTAGTGGGAAATTAATAAAGTGATGCTTAAAAACTGCTTTAAAGCTACCAATATAACAATGTTTATTGTTAAATGAAGGGAAATAAACACAAGTGAGTGCTGAAAGCGAACACTGAGGTGTGGGAAATGCAGGAGACAGGGAGGACAGAACATTTCGATAATTCTTATGGAAATGTTTGGCCCATTAAACCATTTGTATATATTTTTCTGTTGAACATAAAAACTTAATTACAAATTTAGGAACAGCTAACAATGGTTATATTTTATAATAGTATTTTCACTTGAGTTCTCCTGAGTTACATTGTCTTACTGTTGCAAACCCTAAAAGTAAATTAATCTTGGTATTTGCTACCTACATTTGAGGAATGTTGTGTTTTATTTACATTTAGATGCTTTAGCCTTTATAAAATATATGGTCAATGTAATTATTTTCAAAAGTTACTTATGGCCTAGCCAGCATAGGAATGCACTGCATTTTAAAAGCCCTTTACATCACTAAGCTCTCATCATATCAAAGGCTAAGATAAATTTGAGGCATCCGTAACTTTGTAGGCAACCTCAGAATGTGCTGATGTTGCATGCAATAGAGAAAAAGTCAGCCACCCTCACTTCCAGGACAGAGAAATGAGCGATAAGTGACTATGTAATTATATTTTCTCACCTCACCAGAAAATTTAACTTCAAACAATGTTTACTTGACTTGAGACGTGCTGACACTTTGCTCACTTCTATAAAACACATAAAATCTTTATCTGCAGGTTTCCTAAATGACTTCCATTGCTCCTTGTTTATTTGAAGCTCTAGTTCACATGTTTCTCTCTTGATTTTAAATCTCATTTGAAAATATTTTCTCCTCACATTATTATCGGTTTCTTTTTTTTTTTTCCTTCACTTGCTTTATTATTTCTAAACACTTCACTGAGCTTTTTGACACTTAGTTTGTAGGAGAGATGATTTGCTGTTTCAGTAAATTCCTTGCTGGAATTTAGAGTACAGAAAAAAAATCACAGAAGTGTTAAAAGATAATGTTGTACAAGCTATTGGTATAGAAAAGTTGAAGCAAAAGCCTTGCCCGCTCCCCTTGTTGCTTCCCTTTCCCCCACCCTCTCTAGCATATATCTTCCTGGTCTTCCCTGAGTATTGCAACTCATAAAATTCCAAAAATCATCATTTTTTTTCTGATTAAGGAAATGACTTACTGCTCCTGTTATTTTACCGTGAAATGAGAAACAATGAAACAAAACTCTAAAAAAAAACCAATGAATTTAAGAGACCGACAGGAAATGAGAGCCTGTTGAAAGAGGTCAAGCTTATTATCCTGATATCAATATACTGAAATACTTTCCAAGCTGTTCTGGCCTTTTCTATTCCTCTAACACACACACATGCAGTGCCACACACAAAACATATCTTTAAGCATCACCACATAGACCACTGGGTAAATGCCCCATTTTTCTATATCCACGTAGATGTATTACCTTTGATCTGAGCTAGAAGTTTTACCTATGTTGCATTTGAATTCCAATATATGGAAAGAAAGAAAGTAGGTCTTGGCAGGACCTATGTCCCCTTAATAAGCTTTTCACTATCAGTTTGCCAAAAATGTAACACTGTAAACCAGTTACTATCTTAACAAGGAAGCATGCTCTTTCCGCAGACCACTGAGTCAACTCAATAGCTCAGGCATGTTTAACAAAAAGGGATTTGTTACAGTAGGGATTTGATACAGTAGGGATTTGCTACTTTTTGGCATTTCTAATACTGCCCTCATTGCCTACTGGCTTTTCCCAGCATGCAGTTTGGTGGCAGAGAAGTCCGATTGCTGGTAATCTACCAAAGAAGTGCCACCTGCTTCCTCTCACTGTTTTAGGAGAGCAAATGGCCAAAGCTCAGCCAATTGAACTGTATCAAGATACACTTTGAATCTTCGACAAGTGATGCAAAAAGAGAAGAATGGGTTGGAGTTTCCTCTTCACAGAGGCGGTGGCCTGATCAGCCTGTTCCCTGTCCAGCCCAGGCCTACATTTGGTTTCTTAGGCCTCTGAAGCTTCCTTGGCTCTTCCAGGGTAGTTCTAGTCCAATTCTGTGGTCTCCCCGTCTCCACTATGCATCCTAACTATCTTAAACCCTCTTTTGCTTAGGTTAGCTGGCACCAGTTTCTGTTTTTACAGTCAAAAACTCCTAAGTGATACAAAAGACATTTTGTAAGGAATCTAGGAAAATACAGTTAACATGTACTATTTCATATTGTGAAAACTACCCTTTGTTATCACATGTTCCTGCAAAAAAAAAAAAAAAAGTTATGCTGATGTTAATCTTCAGAAGGAGAAGGCAGCGATACAATCTTTTTCATGGGCAGAAAGAACAGGACTGGAAGTACATCACTTTTTTTCTTAGGCTGGGCCTAATTTTTCTCTACTTTTTTAAAGATGCAGTATCTCATTCACTTATTGAGATCTTCATTAGTGGTTATTTGTGTTCTGCTTGGGACAGAAAACTAACCTGTAGATTTCCATTGAAATTGCAGTGGTCTTAGAAATGAGCTAACATGCAGCCTCTTGTGATATCTAGTCCAGCATAGCTCAGTCCTAGTGTATTAGCACTGCTGAGAGGGAAGCAGCTATTTCTCCTACTTTCTATTTCCCCTAGATGTGAGATCACGGGCAGGCCATTTTTCCTCTTGGGCCTCAATGTCCATGTTTTCAAATGAGTTCTAGCATTTTATGATTCTGTAATTCAGTAATTTCAACAAGGTTATTTCAATAAATACAAACATCTGTAATTACAGATTACTGATGAGACTGGCATCCTTATATCACTCTGCGTGCAGACTTTTGTTCAATTTTATATCAATTTAACATTTGCTATGGGGGGAGGGAGAGCCTATTTCACCCACCAAAATAGCTAATAGGTGACCACACAATTTTAGGTGAATGGACATATGCAATCCTGAATTTAATGATTATAACTTAATAATAATGATAGTAATAACAGCACCAAGCTACACACTTTTAATTAACAGCCCAGCTACAATAAGTTGTCTACGAATAGATATTTTAAGAGTAGCTGTGTTATGAGATTTCTATAAAAATCAATTACCCTGGCTGCATAAGTCAATGAATCTGTTTCTAATTGTTAAAAATTAACACATTTCAGTGTAAACATTTTCCTCCATTTGATTTTTATGATTGCCAAAGTTATTTTTCACACATTTAAGTGTCAAGTGGTTCTGAAATTCTTACCAAGAAAAATAGCAATGCACCAACCCTTCCTGCCACTTCCATTTTCTCAGAGATAAATTTTTTCAATTGTTTTAGCTTCTTAGTTAGCTGTTATTTTTGATAACTTCCCTCCATTTGTGTAAGTAAAATAACAATATTGCTCTTTCTTGATCTTTCACTTTTAGATTGTATCTATTTACTTCCTACAATGGAAAATAAGGATTTAGCTCTCTTCAACTACGCCCCAGAAGTAAATACACATACTTCCCATGTCCTTTAGTTTCCCACTAAAATTACTGCATAATTTTTATTAAAAATTTTTAGGGAACTTTATTATGTTTACGCAAGAACTATTCACAGAGAAGCTATGTATAAGCCATGACTACTTTTACTTCTTTAAGTGACTTTTTGTTTCCTCTGTAGCTAATAATTGTTTTATTTTGTTGGCTTTATTTTCTATGTACTAATCACTGAAAAATGCCCAAACTCTCCCAGTTACATCAGATATTCTATCATTTTTACTTTGTTAGAGATAATCTTCCTGGAACCTTCTGAGCTGCTCTATTCTTGCTCTTGCCGGCCAATGATTTGCTGCATTCCTGTTATATTCCATCATCTCCATCCTGGAGATATTCTTTGCCTCTTTCTTAAAGGAAAGAAAATCCCATTTTCTGGATTCCCTGTCTTTCTTTTGCTTCGTTACTCCCTCATTTTAGTACAGCATTCCTGCAAAAGTTTCCTAAGGAAGGACACAGGGGAGGTAAACTTTTTTAAGCCCTTGAATACCTGAAAATGTCTACCCTTACCCTTGATTTGTTAGTCTGTCTACAAATAGAAAACTAGAGTCAATATCTTTTTACTTCAGAGTTCCAAAGTTATATTTTCATTATCTCTCAGTTTCCAGCACTGCTCGAGAAGTCCCAAACCATCCAGTTTTCTGATCCTTTGTTTGTGACCTATTTTATCTTTCTGGAAGCTTTAGAATCTTCTATTTAACCTGTAGTCTGAATTTCCATTCTGAAGTGCTCTGGAGTAGATCCATTATATCTACTCAGTGGGCACTCAGTAGACACAAGAAATTTTCTTGATTGTTTATTTACTGATTTCCTGAGTCTGATTCGTCTGTTCTTTCTTCATTGGAACTTCTATCATTCAGCTGTTCTTCCTTTTGGATTGGTTCATTAATTTTCTTTTTTTTTTTTTTCATTTAACTCTCATCTTTTGTTGCTTTGCTCTACTCTCTGGGAGATTTCCTTGATTTTATTTTCTAACTGTTGTAATGAGATTTTCTTTTTTTGCTATTATATTTTTAATTTTTTAATATTTTTCTTATTCTCTGAACAAACATATTATATATAAATTATTATATATAAATATATTCATATATAAATGTATACAAGATATGTACAGGAAACATATGTATATATATTCAACACATATACATATATATATTTCTATTTTTGTGTCATGAATGCAATGTCTTTTTATTTTTCTATTATTATTAGTACATATATATTTGAACTTTTCCTCTCCTTACATAATCTGTTTCCTTTTAGTGCTTTTTTTTCTGTTTGTATACTTGTGTCTTTTGATTCTATCATTCATGCTACACACTTGAATGAAGTGTCTACTGATCCTTTATTGTCTATTCATGTATTAAGTGGATTACAAAAAATTGTTTAGAAGCTACAGGTTTGTTGAATTTAGGCTTCACTGTACTGATTTGGTTGTAATCTTTCACTGGAAAATAGTAGTATCTTTTCTCTAGCTCTGGTCATTACTTAGAGAAGAATAGTTTTGCCTGAAGTTCTAAGTCTGGCTGCCAGTCTTCTGGAAATTGAATGGGAAAAGACATATGGTCAGTTTCAACGTTGCATATATACTCCTGGGCTGCCACTATTTTGGGAACAGTACCCTTCACACCTCAGTACTTGGCCTCCTGAGGCAATCAGGAACTTCCATTTTACTGCCACCACAGAATAAGCCTCCAGTCTTCCACTGAGGTGCCGGATGGAATCTGGACTTCTAACAAGAAATGTATCAAGTTCCCATTTGTTTTAGCCATGCCTGTACCCTCACCTTCAGATATTCATGCCATTGTGATTTCTCAGCCTTTTGTGATATGAATTCTGATGTACAATTAGATCATTTCTTGGATTTCCCCACTGCTTGGTTAGGTTTCAGCATATTTGGGCCTTCTAAGTCAGTTACTATTTATACTTGTACATTCTGCATTGCAAAAAGCTATTCCTAATCTGCTTTGTTTTATCCGTTTTATCTTTTTGAGTTTACATTTTAGAATCTCTTTACTGTTATTTCCTAATTTTGGAAAGAACAGAAGTAAATATATATGGACAGTCCATCCTGTTTAACTGGAAGATGGAGCATTTTATTTCAATATATTATATATATATAACTATATTATAATTTTATATAATATTATATATATATATATAGTTATATGTAATATTTGTAAAACTTAAATTACCACTGTTGAAACTTCAGGTTCTATAAAACAGAGTATAGAAACTATAACATTTTTGTATAAGAAACACACATACATCTATGCTTGATTTATAAAATAGTCTATAGTAAGAAGATAAACAGGCCCATCAGTGGCTTCCTATGTATTGACAAATTTTTTTTAAAGTGAGAACTTGTGAGGATCTTTAGGGGAAAAGAGATGTTTAAAAGAAATATTTAAGAAGTCTGTGTGATGTAATATGCTTTCCCATTTCCAACAAAATCTACATCATCCAAACATATTTATGGGTTAGATTTAATATTTTTACTCAAGCAACGAGAGGAATTATATTCAATGCTAGAACATACCAATTATAGCCATAGTGCACTATTTTGAAAAATATGTCAGTTTATCCCCAGTCTGTTTCCTCATATGTAAAATGAGGATGATACCCCCACTGAATTGTTTAAAGGATTAGAAATAAAAACTAAATATATACCAGGAAAGCACTAGGAACAGGAAAACTTCTACCTGTTGTTAACATGTGCAAATTCAAAAACATGTATACGTTTACTTTATTCACTGTCTTCCCTCTTGTTTTGCCAAGACTCTAATTCTGGCAAGATATACTGAGTCTTAAGGAGAAGCCCTCTATTCTAACTGCAGTCTATTTCCTTGCCATCTTCTTGCCAGGAATAACCAAAAGAAGGACTCATTTTCAGAGTGCTTCATTAGTAAGAAGTGGATTAATGTTTAAATCTGTGTGTTTAAATTGATGTGTGTCTGTAGCATTTCAGACAGTGCTTGACAGACAGTATGCTCTCCACAAATATTTATTGAGTGAATGGGTGAACCAAAAATATTGCTAAAATTAAACTACTGTTTTTTCTAGTTATGCTTTCAAGTTACATTATCATTCTTTCCTAACTTATCTTTAGATATATAGCTTATATTAAGGTAGGGGTGACAAATGTCACCTTTAAAGGATCAGATGATAAATATTTTAAGCGTTGTAGGTCATATGGTCTCTGTTAAAGCTACGAAACTCTGCCATTGTAAATGAAAGTAGCCACGGAAAGGACATGGCTGTGTACCAATAAAACTTTAATTGTAAACACTAAAATTCAAAGTTTATATAATTTTCACTTGCCATAAAATATTATTCTTCTTTTGATGTTTTCAATAATTTAAAAATTTAAAAATCATTTTTAGCTCACAAACTGTTCAAAAGCAGGAGGCTGGCCAGATTTGCTAAACAGACTAGTTTGCCACCTCTTTACTAAGGGATGGTTCTTTGTTTAAAAACAGAGAGAAAATCAGATGAGTAATTTCCTCTAGTTGTCAGCACAGCCTTACAGCAAATACAAGATATTTTTGTTAGAAGTTTCTGTTGGATTTCTTTTCACACCATTTTCCATAAGAGTAGCATGGTAATTTTGAAATCCAGTTTGCTCAGGTATATGGTTTTCATGTCATGACAATAATGTTTATCAGAACATTTTACTCAGCTTTCAAAGTTCTGACTGGTTTCAGAAAACAAACAAACAAGCCATTATTATTTCAATTATTTCACCTTACTCAAAACCTTAATCATAATTGACTCCTCCCTCTCCTTGCATCTCCCCCATCCCTCAAAGCCAATCAGTTCCCAAATCTTGTCAGCTTTTCTTTTCCAGTTCGATATGTCTTATTTTCTGTCCCCATTCTCAGCCTAGTTCAGGACCTCATCAATGGTTATATTTTGTGAAATAAACACTGTATATACTCTATTTCTCTTCTGTCAATCACCTGTCACCATAATCCTCTGAACTGTAAAGATGATACAAATAGGGAGTCTCACTAGAAAAACTGCGCCATGTTTTTTTACTTACAAGGACAGGCATAGGGCATTTGTCAAAATTATAAGATAGCTAGCCTAGAAATAAATACAAAGAAAATAGTTTTCAGTGCCATAGGTCATGACAGAAAACAAATTGCATGGCTAGGTTGCATTTAACCCGAACCACTTATTCACAGAATTTGCAACTGAGAAATTGAAAAAGAGAAGATCAAGATGGCAGGCAAAAAATGACTAACTTCAGGGATCAGAAAGAATCCTTTAATCATCTCTCTCTTCTTTTTTAGACTTAACTGCATGAATTTCTTTATGTGAAAGTCTTTGATTGGATTCTGAATATCAGACATTTGATATTCAGGCACCAGGATATAACTTCTGAAGTTTCTGCCACTGAGATTTTATGAGCTTCACCAAAATTAGTAAATATTATTAGATATTAATTAATGGGCAACCAGCAACTTTTCCAGGTCCCATTCTAGAACATCACATTATTACTTTTCAATTTTTTGTTTGGAACCATAAATGTAAACCTCCTTATGAGCACCTGTTAGATCTAAGGACTAAAAGACACAGGACGCTGACAAGTGACTCTGATACAATGAACTTTTAAAACAGTCCAGACATCCTGTGTGCCCCAGATACCTCCTCCCTAGCCTATAAGAGCAAGTTAAATATTCAAGGCAGTTGACTACAATTTGAATTTTCCCTGTCCCCAAACAATAGTTGGTTTGATCTTTCCTTGACAAGGCTCTAAACCCAAGAATTCTCCACTGTCAACCTTGATTCTCATCTCTGGACCTTCTAGACTTTGTATTGGTAGATGATCTTTCCTGTTTGGGGACCTTGACTTTATACAGTGAATTGTTGTTTGGTTTTCTCTTTTGCCTCTAGAAAAAAAGTTTCTGCTCCAGAGCCAGCCCAAATAATTCAGTCTTCCCCACCTCTTCTTTTTTTGCCTCTTTAAGCCCACATTTACAATTCTTAATTACTCCCTAAAATCCCAAGTAAAGAGACACCCTACCATAGAAAGAAAAGTTTGTCGGGAGCACATTGGATTTTAACCATTACCCATTTGCTTGATAATTGCCAAGTGAGAAGAAGCCAAGAGGGAAAGCTGGAAATCTGTCTGGTACTATTAATTATTTTGATAGTATGAATAAAGCCTTGGGAAGCTTATTTATAAAATTCCCCTATGACTCTATTCCAGATGATCTAACATGAAAGGTGACATACATTCAAAATAAATGCCTGTCTAAGAATAACAGGTATAGGGGTTATTTTTATTTCCTTGCCTGGATTTTTAATATTTTCTGTATGTATTATTTTTAATAAGAAAAATTATTTTAAAATATGCAAAAAGGGTCAGACAGGTTTGAATATTGAGCTAAACACAAGATGATATTCAAAAGGAAGATATAAAAAGTACTACATTTGTGTTTTATTTTTAAAAATCTGTTATAAAACTACAAAATGGTAAAGACATAGCTTGTCAGCTGTAAAGAACAGACTTATCAGCTGTCAGTATGTGGGAAAAAACCTGGATCTTAAAGGGGTACAAGCTAACTTGATTACAACAGAAAACTACTGATCACAGGCCGAATTAACAGAAATATAGTGTCCAAATAAAAGGAATAAGACTGTTAATGAAAGAAGCACTCAAACATTTCTATGCTAAGACATATTTGAATATGAATATAGTCTGAACTTCATTCAGGATAAGAAAAATTCAAATTAAGCTTACTTCAAAATATATTTCACCTTTCAGATGACCAAGATCAAAGAGTCTGATATCATAATGTATCGGTGAGGGAATGGTGGAGACACTCATATATTTTTTATGAGTTTAAATTTGTAATACTTTTAGAGGTAACAATTTGGCATCTTTCAAATTTATAAAGTATATCCACACATTATGGTGAACTGTGCTGGTATTCTAATTATTTGCTTGGCCTTCCTATGAGGAAAGAAATATACATCCATATCCTACTGATGTCTGGCTTGACCACACGACCTTCTCTGGCCACTGAACTGTAAGTAGAAGTGACAGGTACTATTTTCAAGCAGAAGCTTTAAGAACTATCATATAGTTAACCATGTCCTCTTTTCCTTCTACCAAAAACCTATTTTGCTCTGGAAAGGGATTGCTCCTTTAGCCTAGGTGCTAGAATGAGGATGATGTAGAAAAGAGACAAAGAATCTTGCAATAGAGATGTAACATAAGTCAGAGATTAGCTTTTAGTTTTGTAAGCTACTAAGGATTTGACACCATTTGCTATTATAATTTAGTCTGAACTAACTGATACAGTATTTTACTCAGTGGTTCTACTTCTTAGAATTTATTCTATACCTATACTCATGCATGTATAAAATGATAGGTAGGTAGGTAGATAATCTGTTGCTGTTATTATGCTAATAAATGATTAAGAACCTAAATGTTCATCAACAGGGAAATTTCTAAATAAAATATTATGCAATCATACAAAAATACTATGAAGCTGAAAAAAAAGGATGAGGAAATTTTTATTAATAAGATGGTCTGATCTCGTGTATATTTACAGTTATGTAATTAAGAAGGCAAAAGGAAAACAGACTATCTCTGAAAGGAGATATGACTTGACCCTGTTTAGGAAAACTGGATGAATGACAGATGAATAAGTTTGGAAGGCTTTTTAAAAGACTGCATTCTCTTTCGTACATTTTTAATTTTGAATGTTTGTGAATGTATTATATATTCAAAGGAAAAATAAAATAGTAAATAATGAAAAAGAGGATGCAGTAGTTGAATAGGTCATATCTGGATTCTGGAATCCTAACTGCTCCAATAATTCTATACTATAATCAACCCGGTCTCTTTCCCTTTGTTTAACCTTTCCATTGAAGCTGCTAAATAGCTCTAATCATTTTTTTATGTCCAAGCTCAATTCCATGGCAGCTTTGTCTTACCAGTGTAGTCTTCTAAATTATAGTAAAGGTGGTGCCCTGCCTAGAACTACTGGGTTGGTGCACCCATATTGAGCAGCTACTATGAGTGTTGACTGGTAATGACTCATCTACATATTTCTCTGGAGAATTATCTTTGGCCAACAGGAGCCATCTAACCCTGGGACTCCTGGGAGGTTACGTCACCCTTCCCAGTAGAGGCTCTCAGCCAGAACTGACTGATAAGGGTAAAAAAATACTCAGCTCTTATACATCAAGATGGAACAACTTTGTGATGCCATTTGTGCTCCAGAGTTACACATGGAATCAAGTGCTAAAATCGCATATTAATTTAGCTTTTTCTCCTGCCATATCCTAATTACTTCCTCATAGGTTTCTCCTGATAACTTTCATTGGGATGGCCCATAGGACACTATATTTAACAAGATAATAAGAAAGACACTGTGTGTGTGTGTGTGTGTGTGTAGAGATATCTGCATCATGGAGAAGGTCAGTGGTGGCTATCCTTTGTATGTTGGGCCCTATGTGAGGTCATGCTATTAAAGATCTAAGTTATAGTTAAAAACTTCCCTAATATGGCAAAGGAAATAGTTAAGTCCAGGAAGTGCAGAGAGTCTGATACAGGATAAATGCAAGGATAAACACGACAAGACATGTATTAATTAAACTATCAAAAATTTAATACAAAGAAAAAATATTAAAAGCAGCAAGGGAAAAGCAACAAATAACATACAAGGGAATCCCAATAGGGTTAACAGCTGATCTTTCAACAGAAACTCTACAAGCCAGAAGGGAGTGCAAGGACATATTTAAAGTGATGAAAGGGAAAATACTACAAACAAGATTACTCTACCCAGCAAGGATCTCATTCAGATTTAATGGAGAAATTAAAACCTTTACAGACAAGCAAAAGCTAAGAGAATTCAGCACCACCAAACCAGCTTTACAAAAAATGCTAAAGGAACTTCTCTAGTCAGGAAATACAAGAGAAGGAAAAGACCTACCATAACAAATCCATAACAATTAAGAAAATGGTAATAGGAAAACACATATCGATAATTACCTTAAATATAAATGGATTAAATGCTCCAACCAAAAGACATAGACTGGATGAACGGACACAAAAACAAGACCTGTATATATGCTCTCTATAAGAGACTCATTTCAGACCTAGGGACACATATAGATTGAAAGTGAGGGGATGGAAAAAGGTATTCCATGCAAATGGAAATCAAAGGAAAGCTGCAGTAGCAATTCTCATATCAGACAAATAGATTTTAAAATAAAGACTATTACAAGAGACAAAGAAGGACACTACATAATGATCAACGGATCAATCCAAGAATATATAACAATTGTAAGTACTTATGCTGCCAACATAGGAGCACCTCAATACATAAGGCAAATGCTAACAGCTATAAAAGAGGAAATGGACAGTAACACAATAATAGTAGGGGACTTTAACACTCTACTTTCACCAATGGACATATCAATCAAAATGAAAACAAATAAGGAAACACAAGCTTTAAATGACACATTCAACAAGATGAACTTAAATGATACTTATAGGACATTTCATTCAAAAACAACAAAATACACTTTCTTCTCAAGTGCTCATAAAACATTATCCAGGATAGATCATATCTTGGGTCACAAATCAAGCCTTGGTAAAGTTAAGAAAATGAAGTCGGATCAAGTACCTTTTCCAACCACAACGCTATGAGACTAGATACCCATTACAGGAAAAAAATCTGCAAAAAATACAAATAAATGGAGACTAAACAATACACTAGTAAATAACCAAGAGATCACTGAAGCAATAAAAAAGGAAAACAAAAAAAACCTGGAAACAAAAGACAATGAAAACACAACGACCCCAAACTATGGGACGCAGCAAAAGCTGTTCTAAGAGGGAACTTTATAGCAATACAAGCCTACCTCAAGAAACAAGAAAAATCTCAAATAAACAACCTAAACTTACACCTAAAGCAATTAGACAAAGAAGAACAAAAAACCTCCAAAGTTAGTAGAAGGAAAGAAATCATAAAGATCAGATCAGAAATAAATGAAAAAGAAATGAAGGAAACAATAGCAAAGATCAATAAAACTAAAAGCTGGTTCTTTGAGAAGATAAACAAAATTGTTAAACCATTAGCCAGTCTCATCAAGAAAAGGGAGCAGACTCAAATCAATAGAATTAGAAATGAAAAAGGAGAAGTAACAACTGACACTGCAGAAATACAAAGATCATGAGAAATTACTACAAACAATTATATGCCAATAAAATGAAAACCTGGAAGAAATGGATAAATTCTTAGAAAAGTACAAACTTACAAGACTGAACCAGGAAGAAATAGAAAATATACACAGACCTATCACAAGCAGTGAAATTGAAACTGTAATTTAAGATCTTCCAACAAACAAAAGCCCAGGAACAGATGGCTTCACAGGTGAATTCTATCAAATATTTAGAGGAGAGCTAACATCTATCTTTCTCAAACTCTTCCAAAATGCAGCAGAGGGAAGTACACTCCCAAAATCATTCTAAAAGGCCACCATCACCCTGATACCAAAACCAGACAAAGATGTCAAAAAAAAAGAGAAAACTATAGGCCAATATCACTGCTGAACATACATGTGAAAATCCTCAACAAAATACTAGTAAACAGAATCCAAAGCACATTAAAAGGGTCATATGCCATGATCAAGTGGGGTTTATCCCAGGAATGCAAGGATTCTTCAATATATGCCAATCAATCAATGTGATACACCTTATTAACAAATTGAAGGATAAAAAACATATGATCATCTTAATAGATTCAGAAAAAGCTTCTGACAAAATTCAACAGCCATTTATGATAAAAACCCTCCCGAAAGTAGGCATAGAGGGAACGTACCTCAAATCATAAGTGCCATATATGACAAACCCACAGCTAACATCATTCTCAGTGGTGCAAAAATGACCATTTCGACTAAGATCAGGAACAAGACAAGGTTGCCCACTCTCACCACTATTGTTCACCATAATTTTGGAAGTTTTAGCCACAGCAATCAGAGAAGAAATAGAAATAAAAGGAATACAAATCGGAAAAGATGTAAAAGTGTCACTGTTTGCAGAAGACACGATAGTATACAGAGAGAATCCTAAATATGCTACCAGAAAACTACTAGAGCTAATCAATGAATTTGGTAAAGTAACAGGATACAAAATTAATGCACAGAAATCTCTCACATTCCTATACACTAATGATGAAAAAGCTGAAAGAGGAATTAAGGAAACACTCCCATTTACCACTGCAACAAAAAGAATAAAATTCCTAGGAATAAACCTACCTAGGGAGACAAAAGACCTGTATGCAGAGAACTATAAGACACTGTTGAAAGAAATTAAAGATGATACCAACAGATGGAGATATATACCATGTTCTTGGATTGGAAGAATCAATACTGTGAAAATGATTACACTGTTCAAAGCAATCTACAGCTTCAATGCAATCCATATCAAATTACCAATGGCATTTTTTACAGAACTAGAAAAAAAAATGTTTTAATATGTATGGAGACACAAAAGACCCCGAATAGCCAAAGCAGTCTTGAGGTAAAAAAACAGAGCTGGAGGAATCAGACCCACTGACTTCAGACTATAATACAATGCTACAGTAATCAAGACAGTATGGTACTGGCACAAAAACAGAAATATAGATCAATGGAACAAGATAGAAAGCCCTGAGATAAACCAATGCACATATGGTCATCTTATCTATGATGAATGAAGCAAGAATATACAGTGCAGAAAAGACAGCCTCTTTAATAAGTGGTGCTGGGAAAACGGAACAGCTACATGTAAAAGAATGAAATTAGAACACTCCAAAAAACCATATGCAAAAATAAACTCAAAATGGATTAAAGACCTAAATGTAAGGCTAGACACTATTAAACTCTTAGAGGAAAACATAGGCAGAACACTCTATGACATAAATCACAGCAAGATCCTTTTTGATCCACCTCCTAGAGAAATGGAAATAAAAACAAAAGTAAACAAATGGGAGCTAATGAAACTGAAAAGCTTTTGCACAGCAAAGGAAACCATAAGCAAGATGAAAAGACAACCCTCAGAATGGGAGAAAATATTTGCAAATGAGGCAACTGACATAGGATTAATCTCCAAAATATACAAGCAGCTCAAGCAGCTCAATATCAGAAAAGCAAACAACCCAATCCAAAATTGGGCAGAAAATCTAAATAGACATTTCTTCAAAGTAGATATACAGATTGCCAACAAATGCACGAAAGGATGCTCAACATCACTAATCATTAGAGAAATGCAAATCAAAACTACAATGAGGAGGAAACTTACACAAGCCTCTTAGATAGCCTCATCCACCAGAGGGAAGACAGCAGAAGCAAGAACTGCAATCATGCAGCCTGTGGAACAAAAAACAAATTCATAGAAAGACAAGATGAAAAGGCAGAGGGCTATGTACCAGATGAAGGAACAAGATAAAACCCCAGAAAAACAAATAAATGAAGTGGAAATAGGCAACCTTCCAGAAAAAGAATTCAGAATAATGATAGTGAAGATGATCCAAGACCTTGGAAAAACAATGGAAGTAATGATCGAGCAGATGCAAGAAATGTTTAACAAAGATCTAGAAGATTTAAAGAACAAACAAACAGAGACGAACAATACAATAAATGAAATGAAGACTACACTAGAAGGAATCAATAGCAGAATAACTGAGGCAGAAGAACGGATAAGTGACCTGGAAGACAGAATGGTGGAATTCACTGCTGCAGAACAGAATTTTAAAAAAAGATTGAAAAGAAATGAAGACAGCCTAAGAGACCTCTGGGACAACATTAAATGCAAAAACATTCACATTATAGGCGTCCCAGAAGGAGAAGAGAGAGAAAAAGGACCCGAGAAAATATGTGAAGAGATTATAGTCAGAAACTTCCCTAACATGGGAAAGGAAATAGCCACACGGGTCCAGGAAGTGCAGAGAGTCCCATACAGGATAAACCGAATGAGAAATACGCTAAGACAAAGTAATCAAATTGGAAAAAATTAAAGACAAAGGGAAATTATTGAAAGCAGCAAGGGAAAAATGACAAATAACATACAAGGGAGCACCCATAATTTTAACAGCTGATTTCTCAGCAGAAACTCTACAAGGGAGAAGGGAGTGGCATGATATACTTAAAGTGATGAAAGTGAAGAACCTACAACAAAGATTACTCTACCCAGCAAGGATCTCATTCAGATTTGATGGAGAAATCAAAAGCTTTACAGACAAGCAAAAGCTAAGAGAATTCAGCACCACAAAACCAGCTCTACAACAAATGCTA
This sequence comes from Phocoena phocoena, assembly GCF_963924675.1. Taxonomy (NCBI): domain Eukaryota; kingdom Metazoa; phylum Chordata; class Mammalia; order Artiodactyla; family Phocoenidae; genus Phocoena; species Phocoena phocoena. The sequence continues at coordinate 93,123,661 of NC_089222.1, read as the reverse complement.
AAGGAACTTCTCTAAGTGGGAAACACAAGAGAAGTAAAGGACCTACAAAAACAAATCGAAAGCAATTAAGAAAATGGTCATAGGAACGTACATATTGATAATTACCTTAAATGTGAATGGATTAAATGCTCCGACCAAAAGACACAGGCCCACTGAGTGGATACAAAAACAAGACCCATATATATGCTGTCTACAAGAGACCCACTTCAGACCTAGGGACACAAACAGACTGAAAGTGACGGGATGGAAAAAGATATTCCATGCAAATGGAAATCAAAAGAAAGCTGGAGTAGCAATACTAATATCAGATAAAGTAGACTTTAAAATAAAGAATGTTACAAGAGATAAGGAAGGACAATACATAATGATCAAAGGATCAATCCAAGAAGAAGATATAACAATTATAAATATATATGCACCCAACATAGGAGCACCTCAATACATAGGCAACTGGTAACAGCTATAAAAGAGGAAATCGACAGTAACACAATAATAGTGGGGGACTTTAACACCTCACTTACACCAGTGGACAGATCAACCAACATGAAAATAATAAAGAAAGAGAAGGTTTAAATGACACAATATACCAGATAGATTTAATTGATATTTATAGGACATTCCATCCAAAACAGTAGAATACACTTTCTTCTCAAGTGCGCACGGAACATTCTCCAGGATAGATTACACCTTGGGTCACAAATCAAGCCTCAGTAAATTTACAAAAATTGAAATCATATCAAGTATCTTTTCTGACTACAACGCTATGAGATTAGAAATGAATTACAGGGAAAAAAATGTAAAAAACACAAACACATGAAGGCTAAACAATACATTACTAAATAACCAAGAGATCACTGAAGAAATCAAAGAGGAAATCAAAAAATACCTAGAAACAAATGACAATGAAAACACGATGATCCAAAACCTATGGGATGAAGCAAAAGCAGTTCTAAGAGGGAAGTTTATAGCTATACAAGCCTACGTCAAGAAACAAGAAAAATCTCAAATAAACAATCTAACCTTACACCTAAAGGAACTAGAGAAAGAAGAACAAACAAAACCCAAAGTTAGCACAAGGAAAGAAATCATAAAGATCAGAACAGAAATAAATGAAATAGAAACAAAGACAACAATTGCAAAGATCAATAAAACTCAAAGCGGGCTTCCCTGGTGGCGCAGTGGTTGAGAGTCCACCTGCCAGTGCAGGGGACATGGTTCGTGCCCCGGTCTGGAAGATCCCACATGCCACTGAGCAGCTAGGCCCGTGAGCCATGGCTGCTGAGCCTGCACGTCCGGAGCCTGTGCTCCACAATGGGAGAGGCCACAACAGTGAGAGGCCCGTATACCGCAAAAAAAAAAAATAATAATAAATAATAAAATAAAACTAAAAGCTGGTTCTTTGAGAAGATAAACAAAATTGATAACCATTAGCCAGACTCATCAAGAAAAAGAGGGAGAGGACTCAAAACAATAAAATTAGAAATGAAAAAGGAGAAGTTACAACAGACACCACAGAAATACAAAATATCCTAAAAGACTACTACAAGCAACTGTATGCCAATAAAATGGACAACCTGGAAGAAATGGACAAATTCTATAAGGTATAACCTTCCAAGACTGAACTAGGAAGAAGCAGAAAATATGAACAGACCAATCAGAAGTAATGAAATTAAAACTGTGATTACAAATCTTCCAACAGGGCTTCCCTGGTGACGCAGTGGTTGAGAGTCTGCCTGCTGATGAAGGGGACATGGGTTTGTGCCCCAGTCTGGGAAGATCCCACATCTTCCTGTGCTCCACAGTGGGAGGGGACACAACAGTGAGAGGCCCACGTACAGCAAAAAAAAAAAAAAAATCTTCCAACAAACAAAATCCAGGACCAGATGGCTTCACAGGTGAATTCTATCAAACATTTAGAGAAGAGCTAACACCCATCTTTCTCAAACTCTTCCAAAAAACTGCAGAGGAAGGAATACTCCCAAACTCATTCTACGAGGCCACCATCACCCTGATACCAAAACCAGACAAAGATACTACAAAAATAGAAAATTACAGACCTATATCCCTGATGAATATAGATGCAAAAATCCTCAACAAAATACTAGCAAACAGAATCCAACAACACATTAAAAGGATCATACACCATGATCAAGTGGGATGTATCCCAGGGATGCAAGGATTCTTCAGTATATGCAAATCAATCAATGTAATACACTATATTAACAAATTGAAGGATAAAAACCATATGATCATCTCAATAGATGCAGAAAAGGCTTTAGAGAAAATTCAACACCTATTTATGATAAAAAAACTCTCCAGGAAGTGGGCATAGAGGGAACCTACCACAATATAATAAAGGCCATATATGACAAACCAACAGCAAACATCATTCTCCATGGTGAAAAACTGAAAGCGATTCCTCTAAGATCAGGAACAAGACAAGGATGTCCACTCTCACTGCTATTATTCAACATAGTTTTGGAAGGCCTAACCATGGCAATCAGAGAAGAAAAAGAAATAAAAGGAATTCAAATTGGAAAAAAAGAAGTAAAACTGTCTCTGTTTGCAGATGACATGATACTATACACAGAGAATCCTAAAAACGTCACTAGAAAAGTACTAGAGCTAATCAATGAATTTGGTAAAGTTGTAGGATACAAAATTAATGCACAGAAATCTCTCGCATTCCTGTACACTAATGATGAAAAATCTGAAAGAGGAATTAAGGAAACACTCCCATTTACCATTGCAACAAAAAGAATAAAATTCCTAGGAATAAACCTACCTATGGAGACAAAAGACCTGTATGCAGAAAACTATAAGACACTGTTGAAAGAAATTAAAGATGATACCAACAGATGGAGAGATATACCATGTTCTTGGATTGGAAGAATCAATATTGTGAAAGTGACTATACTACCCATAGCAATCTACAGATTCAATGTAAGCCCTATCAAACTACCAATGGCATTTTTTACGGAACTAGAATAAAAAAATCTTAAAATTTGTATGGAGACACAAAAGACCCCGAATAGCCAAAGCAGTCTTGAGGTAAAAAAAACGGAGCTGGAGGAATCATACTCCCTGACTTCAGACCATATTACAAAGCTACAGTAATCAAGACAGTATGGTACTGGCACAAAAACAGAAACACAGATCAATGGAACAAGATAGAAAGCCCAGAGATAAATCCACTCACCTATGGTCAAGTAAGCTATGAGAAAGGAGGCAAAGATATACAATGGAGTAAAGACAGTCTCTTCAATAACTGGTGCTGGGAAAACTGGACAGCTACTTGTAAAAGAATGAAATGAGAACACTCCCTAACACCATACACAAAAATAAACTCAAAATGGATTAGAGGCCTAAATGTAAGACTGGACACTATAAAACTCTTAGAGTAAAACATAGGAAGAACACTCTTTGACATAAATCACAGCAAGATCTTTTTTGATCCACTTCCTAGAGTAATGCAAATAAAAACAAAAATAAACAAATGGGACCTAATGAAACTTCAAAGCTTTTGCACAGCAAAGGAAACCATAAACAAGACTAAAAGACAACCCTCAGAATGGGAGAAAATATTTTCAAATGAATCAATGGACAAAGGATTAATCTCCAAAATATATAAACAGCACATGCAGCTCAATATTAAGGAAGCAAACAACCCAATCCAAAAATGGGGAGAAGACCTAAATAGACATTTCTCCAAAGAAGACATACAGATGGCCAAGAAGCATATGAAAAGCTGCTCAGCATCACTAATTATTAGAGAAATGCAAATGAAAACTACAATGAGGTATCACCTCACACCAGTTAGAATGGGCATCATCAGAAAATGTACAAACAACAAATGCTGGAGAAGGTGTGGAGAAAAGGGGACCCTCCTGCACTGTTGGTGGGAACATAAATTGATACAGCCACTATGGAGAACTGTATGGAGGTTCCTTAAAAAACTAAAAATAGAACTACCATACGACCCAGCAATCCCACTACTGGACATATACCCTGAGAAAACCATAATTCAAAAAGGCACATGCACCCCAATGTTCATTGCAGCTGTATTTACAATAGCCAGGACATGGAAGCAACCTAAGTGTCCACTGACAGATGAATGGATAAAGAAGATGTGGCACATATATACAATGGAATATTATTCAGTCATTAAAAAATGAAACTGAGTTATTTGTAGTGAGGTGGATGAACCTAGAGTCTGTCATACAGAGTGAAGTAAGTCAGAAAGACAAAAACAAATACCATATGCTAACACATATACATGGAATCTAGAAAAAAGAACTGGTCCTGAAGAACCTAGGGGCAGAACAGGAATTAAGACGCAGATGTAGAGAATGGACTTGAGGACACAGGAATGGGGAAGGGCAAGCTGGGGCGAAGTGAGAAAGTGGCATGGACATATACGCACTACCAAATGTAAAATAGCTAGCTAGTGAGAAGAGCCACATAGCATAGGGAGATCAGCTCGGTGCTTTGTGACCACCTAGAGGGGTGGGATAGGGAGGGTGGGACAGAGACGCAGGAAGGAGGAGATATGGGGATATATGTATACATATAGCTGATTGACTTTGTTATAGAGCAGAAACTAACACAACAATGTAAAGCAGTTATACCCCAATAAAGATGTTAAGAAAAAAAAAAGAAAACCTTTGGGGAAATAAAAACACTATTTGATGAAAATAAAAAAATATGACGTCTTAGTATGAATTTCCTCGGGATTTTCCTATTTGGTGTTTACTCAGCATGTTAAATCTGTATGTTTATATCTCTCGTCAAGTTTTCAGCCATTATTTCTTCGAGTACTTTTTCAGCTTCACCTTTTTTCTGTTTTCAGGACTCTAATAACACAAATATTCAGTCATTTATTATGATCTCACAGGTCACTTAGAAGCTTCCCCCTGTCCACTTTATTTTCTTTCTGCTGTTCAGATTTCAGACTAATTTCTATTGCTTTATATTCTAATTCACTGATTCTTTCGTCTGCCCCTCCATCCTGCCACTGAGCCCTTCTACTGAGTATTTTGTCTTTTCAGTCCTAAAATTTCCATTTTGTTATTTTGATTTCTTATGTCTTCATTAAAACTTTCTATTACTCTGCTATTTGCCATCTTTTGATTTGTTTCAAGCATGCTCATAATTGCTGATTAAAGCACTTTTATTGTGGCTGATATTGAAATCTTTGTCAGATAATTCTAACATGCATGCATTGATTATCTTTTTTCAGCCAGTTTCAGAACTTTCTGGTTTTTGATATGACTTTTTTACTGAAATGTGGAAATTTCATTGAAACTTTAAAATTATCAGATTCTGGTCTTATAATTTAAGTTATAAGACTGTGGATCATATTAATTTCCCGTTATAAGACTCTGGATCTTATTTTAACCTTCTGTTTTAGGTGGATTTCTCTGACACTGATCCAGTGTCTGCCTCTTTACTGCCAGGCAAAGGAGAAGTACAGGCTCCCTAGTCAATTTTCATTGCCACCTGATATAGGGGGAACCTCGTTACTGCTAGATAGGTATAGGAGTTCCAGCCCCCCTTTCTTCCCACTAACACCACAGTGTGAGTGGCTTCGTTATTGCTGGTGATAGTGAAAGTCCTGAATCTCCACTAGGCTTCCTCTGATTCACCCCGGTGAGGAATGAGGAACATCTCACTACTGCTGGCTTAGGTGAAGTCCATGCTCACTACGTGGTCTCCATGACACTGGGATGAGGGCTGGCCTCACTATCACTTGTGAGGATCATGGAAGTCCCAGGTCCCAACTTGACCTTCTCTGACATGACCCTGGTGTGGGCATGGGGAATACCTCATTATAGCCAAGACAGAATGGAGTCTAGGTTCCCCACTCAGCCTTTGCTGGAATAGGTAGAGGTGGTGCCACAGTTTTTTCTGTGTTCTTTGGCTAGAGTAGAGCAGTTATTGTCAAATAGTTTTCCATTTTGCTTATCTGCCTTATGGTCCTTTGGCTTGAGAGAGTAGGTTTTGGGGGTCTTTTGGGGTCAACACCTGTTGGTGTTTCTGGGTTGCCAGCTTCTTCAGCTTCAAGTCTTGAATATAAGGGCGAAAAAAGAAAACCCAAGGAAGTCACCACCATGTCATTCCTTGTGTCGTGAAGTCAGTTGGTTAGCTTTCTTTTCTCTACTTTTCAGAGTCTTTTTATATTTGTTTCATACATAATGCCTAGAGTTTTTAGTTGTTTTTAGTTGGAGGAATAGGGAAAAGTACATTCCATTTTCCTGGAAGCACAATTCTTAAAACTTAAAAAAAAATTCAGTTTCAGGACTTACGTTTCCCCTATTCAATCAAAACCAAATTTCATATTGTATTTCACTCTAGAAACAGAATTCTCACTTCTTTCTATTCCCAGAGGTTTAACAATAAATCCTTTAGCCTTTTTCCATTCCTCAAACTGATATTTCCCTATTCTGACTTTAATAAATGCTTTCATCAACTGGCAGTTGATCAGATGGTTTGTGTGACCTGATAGGGTGACACAGAACCTCTTTTCAAACTGACAGAATATTCAAAGCCTTTACTCTTTCCACCAGTAAAGCTGCTTTGTAAATGCCAGATTCTTTTAAAATTGTGTTGCTTGCAAGTGCATGTATCATTCATCTGACTGAGGTATCCCACACTGTCAAGGGGGAAAATTGCAAGAATCTATCTCTGAGCTTCCCTTTGATGCTGTGAGAAGATTCAAAATGAGTGGATTGGAAGGTGATTGTATTTTTCCTTTACCTTCTGGTTAAACTGACAATATCTGCTTCATGCTTCCTATTACCATATGACATGTCACCCAGGAGGATGACCCTGAGAGCTTGAGTCACCCAAAAAAAGAAAAACTAGTTGTGTGATCCAAGTGTCACAGAGGAGATACTGATGCTGACCAATGGCCGCACACATTTCTCCAGCTCTGCACATGACGCTTTCTGAATGGGACAACAAGCATCTTATTTCATAAAGCAGCAACAGCAGCAGAAATTGAAATGTGCCTAGATATGCTCTTTCCAGTACACAATTTACAAGGCTAGATCTTAAATGAGATAGAATTCTACAAAGGTAAGACTAAAAAGACTTGAGAGGTCACTGAATCACAGCCCCCTTCTCCCTCCGGCCATTCTATAAGTAATAGTGGCCCAAGCTAACTAGTGGCAAAACTAAGACATGCTTTGACAGCTGACTTTCATCCAGTATTCTTTTATACACACCATATGGTCACCAATAATGACTTTTAAAATGCTGGTTGATTATTTTGCATTAGAGCAGAAAATTATCCATCTACCATAGAAGTACAATCTATGTGAACTTTGAGAACTGATTCCCTTAAGAGTCAGGATTTTGATGACTAAGTCATTCAAAAACACCAAGGAGCTACAAGAAATAGGGAGTGATTCATTCAGTGGGTAGCACTGTTCCTTGTGATGGTCTACTCCCAAGTCTTCTGTATTGTCAGCTGAAAAGTGAGCCAAACCTAGGCCTCTGAGGTCTCCACAAATCACAGAGTATAGCATAAGTTGACTTGTCTTCCAAAGTAGGTCCTAGCTGGGCAAAAGTTCTAGGATTGCTTTCTGATTCCATTTTAAAGAATGACCTCTAGCTGACCTATATTCTCCTGAAAGCTTAAAATGGATGTGGTTTCCAACTTCCTTTGCTATCCTAAACTGTATAGCTCTCCGAACAGCTGTTTAAAAAGCTGTAGATTCTATACAGGGTAATGAGTACTAGTAGTTCACACAATAGCTGCTTATGTATTTAAATATAACCTATATATATATGAAGGTTTCAGTATGAGTTTGTATAACCTAGATATATTTTATGAAATATATTTGATATTAAAAGACACTTTAGATTATTGTTTGTTATTTTCTGTTAGAAAAAAATAAAGAGGAATGTGAAATAATGTCATGGGAATGCAAAAGATTAAATATTATTCTAATAATTATATTTTCTGAACCTTAAATCAGGGCACATAGTAAAGAAATGTAATAAGTAAAACCTGAACTCTCAAAGATACAGATTTTAGAAATGTCAGAGACTTGAGGAAACTAAGACCTCATAAAAAGATCCATTAATTCCTCAAAATCCTTATTTATGGGAATGACCAAAATTGTCCTCTTAATTTTTACCTTGATTATTTTAAAATCTTTTATATCTATTAGATCTTAGATTTTGCAAATATCTGATAATCATTCAAGTCTAATAAAAAGCAACAAATTAATATTGATTAATGTGAGAAAAGGAGTTTATCCAATAGATAATAAAGAGCCAGTGAGGGGTTTTAATACAAGGTGTTGTGAGACATTTCTCCATGGGTTGCTCTCGCTTCTGTACATTTTCTGAGCAAAGCCATTGATAGCTTTTGTCCCCCAAGTACCTTTCCAAGAGCGTTTGTATGTTAAACAGCCTTGGAATATGGAGAAAGTATCTCCTTTCAGGGCAGAGGAAAGATTTGTTTGCTGTCCAGGATAATAAAGACAGTTTCCCTCCAGGGTTAAGGTTGGGTAGATTTAACAACAGACTTTTTGGAAAACTGAGAGTTCCATAACCTGATATTCTTAAGATGTAATGTGTACTCACAGTGAGCACAGCATCCCCTTGGGCATCTCCCCATGGAACTTGGGGGGCAAGGGGAACTGAAGAGAACATTCAATCAATGTAATAAAGTCCTTTGTCTCTGACCCAGGAGTCTCATGTCATCTGCTAGTAACTATGGCAAACTAACTTAATAGCTTGGAAGCAAAGTAAAATCTCAGATTCAATCACTGTTCTTGACAAAAGGTGACGTTGTCAACGTTCACATACTACATTTCCGCCATTCTTAGCTATGACGTCTATGTTAGTGATTCAAACTGAGTGGCTCTGTAAGGAATCCTAAGGAAGACCATGACTAGCCAGAGAAATGGGATTAAAAATTATACGAATGGTCTACTTCCTAGTCAATCATGGTAATATATTTTAACTGAAGACACTGTCCCATGTTCTCATCAAAGCAGTGTATAAATGTGAGAGTGCCACTGTTGGTGGTCTTGGAAGGTAATGAGAGGGGCATTACCCAGCTAAGTGCTGCCATGAGCACAACAATTACATCCTCTTCTTTCCCAAACTCTGGGTGTTCTTTCAGTGGCTTACAGCACTCATTGACATTTCTTGACCAGGACTATAATTTTATGTTGCCATTATGGTTCTTCTACCCTGAATGTTAAACTTTTCTAAATACAGCTAGTAAGACATATCAAAGCATGGTGGCTTACCATTAAAACACTAAACTTAAATTCAAGAAAACTGAGCCCTACCTTGTTGTCCCTGGCATCATCAGATGTGGACACACTTTTCTGTTCCTTAAAATAATGGAGGTTTAAGTGCAAGGGTAAATGCAGAAGGGGAACAGTTGAGTATAGACAGATAATGGAAATGAATAAACTACTTGGCAACTCAGAGGAAATGCCTGAGCTGTGCTGTCAATATGGAGCCACACATATGGCTGTGAAGTACTTGAAGTGTGGCTACTCCAAGCTGTGACATGCTCTACATATGAAAAATACACACTGGATTTTGAAAACTGAGTGCAAAGCAAAATGTAAATACTCATCAATACATTTTATATTGAATACATGTTGAAATGATAATATTTTGGATAACTTGTATTAAATAAAACAGTTTTTAAAAATAATTTTACTTGTTTAACCTTTTTTTCATGGCTACTAGAAAATTTAAAGATTACCTCTGTGATTTTTGTGTATACTATTTCCATCTGACAGTGCTGTGCTAGACTATTCCTTGTCATCTACCTTAATGACATGAATGGAGTGGGCCCATAAGGAATCTTAGGGCTGACCCAGTAGCTATAAACCAAATGGTGTCAACTGTCACACACTAGATGAAAGAATTAAACCCGTTGAAGGCCTGTAAATGGACCACAGGTTTCTTGAAAGCAAAGGTCATGTATTGTCATATCCTTTTCTTTTCCCTAGCGACAAGATCAGTCCCCCAATTAGCTCAATTATTTTTTACCAGTTGAATGAGTTATAAGGAAATCTAGGAAAAAGAAATACTGCAAGTGGAACAATTCAGTACATGAAGAGATTGTACATATTAATTCTGAACAGGACGCCTGTGTATCATTCTTCTTAGCAGTCGTTTATATTCTTCGTTTAAGAATGAAGTCTTACAGTGCAATTTATCTTCCAGTAGGTCTCACTGCCTCTAGAGATCTAGGCTGGAAATGCTTATTTTTCTAACACATATCTTCTTTTAGAACACACAGAGCAGTCATGGGGGTTAATTAAAGTGGGAATCACTTGGGCACAGGTGAGTAAGTTAGTAGATACACACAGGCCATGGAGTTTTCAAATTATCTGAAGATCATGGCCTTAAAAAAGCATTCAGGGCTTCCCTGGTGGCGCAGTGGTTGAGAGTCCGCCTGCCGATGCAGGGGACGCGGGTTCGTGCCCCGGTCTGGGAAGATCCCACATGCCGCGGAGCGGCTGGGCCCGTGGGCCATGGCCGCTGAGCCTGCGCGTCCGGAGCCTGTCCTCCGCAACGGGAGAGGCCACAACAGTGAGAGGCCCGCGTAACGCATAAAAAAAAAAAAAAAAAAAAAGCATTCAATATTTTGTGCGTACAGAGACAAAGAAAGTCCTAATAGAGAGGACAAAGCCAGCAGAATCTCCATGATGTCTTTGTGCTGCTTCCATTTATTACTTTATCTGCTTGTAGGGAGTGATACAGTGAACAGGGAGAGATGTCCCCAAAATGTAAGGTCCATTGCCATTAGCACTCATACATGTTGCAACAGAGATGAATGTCTGGTATATGAGACTGACAGGGATACAGGAACTAGTGGTATTCTAAGACATGTAAAGCATGCTTTGCGTGTTCTTTATTAGGTGCAACTAATACTGATGCTGGTAGATGAAGGATGATTGCCATAATCTCTTATAACTAACATATGTTGTGTACTTACTCTGTGCTAGGTAATTTATACTATAAATTACAGAAACTTTGGAGGGGAGCTGTTATCTTTGTTTTATAATTAAAAACAAACTAAGTTTGAGAGAGTTGCCCAGGGACATCACAGTGCTCGTCAGTGGAAGAGTCAGAACTTGAACCCAAGTGTAGTCCAACTCCAAAACCCATCTCTTTCTAGCAAACCAATACCACCTCCTCTATAATGTAACAATGGCATTATTATGATAATGTAGGGTAAAAAAAACAGAGTTTCAGCGGCCTTACTAACTTCCTGTCTTTCCTGCCTTCCTCCCTCCCTTTGCCTCTCACTGTTGCGGCCTCTCCCGTTGCGGAGCACAGGCTCCGCAGGCTCAGCGGCCATGGCTCACGGGCCCAGCCGCTCCGCGGCATGTGGGACCCTCCTGGACCGGGGCACGAACCTGTGTCCCTTGCATCGGCAGGCGGACTCCCAACCACTGCGCCACCAGGGAAGCCCCTCACACTCTTTCTTTTCTTTCTCTCTGTAACAACTTTTCCTCTCTTTGCTTCGTTCCACCTATTTTTCCTCTCCTCTTTTCCATTTTTTACTACCTAAGCTGCAGTCCTGCCAATGCCCTTGGCGAACCTTGCTCTGTGATAGCCCGGCTACTGGAGAAATACAAAGGCAACTGTAGTAGCTGAAGAAGCAAATTGAGCCCAAAGTTTCTTTAGATTTGAAGATAATTCTTCCACCAAATACCACAAACATTCCAATAGCTTAGAGTTGTAGAACCGTAGGGCTGGAAGGGAACTTCCTGCTTATGTAGCTTGATACCCTCATTGTATACCAGAGGGAACTCCAGCCAAGGGCAGCTAAGAGGCTGCCCATGGTGACCAAGGTTGATGGGGAAGCCAGAACTGGGATTCTGGAATTCTTATTTTAGTTTCTAGGAAGTTGCGTGGACAATTAAGTAGGAATGTGAATATGCAAACCTACTGACTCACACTGAGTGAGGCCAGAAAAGGTGAAGTTCATTTCCTCTACATGAAGTTGTTGAGAAGATAAGTGAGATAATGCCTGTAAAAGTGCCTAGAGCTCTTAAAGAGAGAGGACTGGTTTCAATGTGAGAAAATACTTACTGCTTGAGTATTAAAGAACCACCTTTCACAGCTTTAAGCCAAACCTGAAGAAGGGGACTGTTGGAACTATAGACCATTTAATGCTTTATGAAATCAGATGATAAGACCTCTCTTTATATATAATGAGTACTGAATGGATGCCAAGGAGATGTCTGCTTTATCATCATTTCTGTTCAATAAAAAAGCTTTTCCAGGTAAGTATATAAGGTACTGCCTGGACCCCTGCAGATACAGTAGACAGAACCCAATCTTTCTCTTTCTCTGATTCCCCAGCTGACCCTAAAAGAAAGTTTATTGCGGCAATCAAATCTGATTCACATTAGGTTCATCCTTTTATTCCAGTGTGTACTTTAATTGAGGGAAGTAGCTCATTTTAGAAGAAAGATGCCTGGACTAAGAGACAGAAGTGGATCTTACACTTGGTTGTAACTCTAATAAACCAAGTGATTTGTGCAAAAGGTAGAACCATTTGCTTCTCTACTTTCTCATCTGTAAAATGCAGATAATATTGGCATCAATCTTCAAAAGCAAATAATAGCTGAGGTAATATACATGTATTAGTTTGCACAGAATCTGGGACATTGTAAGGTTCCATAAATAGTAGCTATTATTATTGTTTTTATTGGGGTAAAAGTTTTTAAGGTGTTAGAAGTTAGGCTGTCAACATTTCTGCCTTTTAGAAAAAAGCCTCGGAAAATTGTGTTTATCACTCAGAAGATCAAAGCTCTGTGAACTGAAATTGTGTTTCACAAGAACAGATTGATGCCTCACACAGATGTCTTTCCCATCCCCAAACCAACATAGTAAAATGTTTTACAGATTGGATGTTTGGCACAGAGCAGAATTCTGAAATAAAACTCCTATTGTTTTTCCTTCTTTCTTTTTCTTTCTTTTTTTTTTTAAGTATTGAAAGGGAATTGCAACTTTGGTTATTTATTTTCTTCCATGTGAAGGAAAAAAAGAGCACATCTGTTTGCAATAGTGGATTGAAAGGTTTAAAAATAAACGTGCTTTAAAGAAAAGAAACAAAACTTTGTTGGCACTCTAAATCCAATCGACACAGGAAAATGTTTGTTCTAGAGATGTTTGGCTTCTTTCAAAAACGAAAAAAGAGCAAATAATGTAGAATTATACAGTTCTAGTTAAGTGGTTCACCACATAAAAATGTGTTATTTTTACTCATCTGGTAAATAGTTTTAACTGTGACATAATGTCTTAACATTTACATTTCAATACTGAATATACTCTGCATCTGTCACTTCCTCTAAGAAGAGATTGATGAGATATAAAAATGATTTCTTTACTTTCATAATCTGTAATTAGAAAGCAAAAAGCCAAAGTACAAGTAAGGTATCTGTAATTTGTGTTGGCTGTGATCTTAGGAAATTCAGTTGCCCACTATGGTGAAAAGTGCTATATTTAGATATGTATTTTAGATTTTTCACTTCACATAAAAAATAAAAATTATCCATTGTAAAACAGGCTGACAAATACTGCTGTAATCATTTCACAGAGAAGGGAACAATCCTGCCAAATGACTTAACATGGCAGTTGTCTCTTGGGAAGCCCAGATAAACTAAGATTAGGGCGGGGACAGTGGCTGGGGAGTGATTAAGGTTGACAAGTAAAAAGGAGCTTAGAGGAACTGGAATAGAAAACAGATGGAGTTGATAAATATGGAAGGGCTGCTGGGGTATCTTGAAAGACAAACCTTGGTTGCTCAGAAGTAGTTGAGCCAGAAAATCCTTGAAAACAAGCTACTGAAAGGAATTTGTTCAGGCAAAAAGGAGCCCAGGAAAGGGAAAGTTGGGTTAAAGAGGATTTCTGTAGGTGAGAACACAGGCTTGCTCGTTACAATCCATATCCTAAAAGGACACTCACGGGGAAAACAGCAGTGTCTGGACTCTCGGTGAGCCCTGGAAATAAAACAGACTATTCTATTTGGATCAAAGATGTACCTGAAATGTTAAACTGGAATTAATCTAAATAACTGATTAACATTTTAAACAAATGAATACTTGAATGTACTTTGAACCTGAGATTTTTACAAATAAGTAACTAGTGTTCAACATGCCTGAGAATACAAAGCCTTCGTCTTGTAGCAGGATACCTGAGAAAATCTTATAAATAGCTCTTGGCATTGCCTAATATTCCAACCCTTCTACCTTCTTCACCAACCGAAATTTATGGGTGTCACATTTCCTTGATCTTGCAAATGATAAAGAAGATACTTAAAAATACTATTTATGAAACTGTGCCCCATAGTGTTAACAGAAGCTTATAACCAATTAAAATGCTTAAGCTTGTCTTAGGAACAGATAAAGGAACAGCTTGTTAAAACCCCTTTGCATGTAAACTGACGTCATTGATTAAGTTTGCTTTAGTTATTCTTTTTTCCTCTCTTTTAATGGCATACCTTCCAGCTTCACGAAGCTCAGTTGTTTTACAAGAACGTGGAGTCAGCTCCTGCCCAGTGCGAGCGGCTAAGGCTGGTTGGGACCACCGACCCTAAAACTGGTCCTGTTCAGGTGTTCCAGGATGGCCTGTCTCTGTCAGAGGACCGGAGTTGGAACGGAAGACTCCCACCTCGGATCACGCTACTCGCCTCCATTTTGAATGTGCGGAACACTAACCGAGATGCACCTGTGCAGAACACCAATTACCTCACCGCTTTCCTTGCCTCCAATCACCTTTCCCAGTTCCTAAGACCACCCTATTTATCCCATAAATAGCCCAACCCCCTTGCCTTCTGGTAGGCAGATTTGAGACTTGTTCTGTCTTGACCAATTTGTGAATAAATTGCTTCTTGGCTTCTTCTCAGTATCTTTTGGGGGATCTTCCTTTTAAACGTGATGGATAAGTATTTGAATTCTTCAGGACTTTGTATTACCATCTTTCTCACCTCTCTCTAGGATTCCTCCCAAATGATCTCCAGCCACTGCCGTGGCTTCATTTATGATTACAAATTTACATCGTCCATCCAGACCCCTCTTCTGAGTCTCTACTACATGTACTCAACTATCAACATATCTACTCTAATTAAATGGTCTAACAACATTCTCAGGATTTTTACTTTGATTCCCACCTAGGAAATGGCACCAGCATTTAACTGCTTACTCATGCCAGACACCTGGGTGTTGGCTTTGTGACCTCTTCTCCATATTTACCCAATCACCAAGGCTTGTTAAGAATCTTCCAACATAGACCTTGAATCGGTCAATTTTTTCTCTATAGCTGATGCTGCTTCCCTAACCCAAGTTAACATTTCTTATGCTGATTTTCTTTAAGAATCTCTTAAATGGTATAACGTCACCTTTTCTTTTTTTTTTTCTGCTTCCAGTCTCTTCTCCAGATGGTCATTAGAAAGCTTTTTTAAAAAGATAAATCTAATCTTATTAGTCTGCCACTTAAAAGTCTATGTCTCCTCCTGGCTCTTAGATGACAGTTCTATTGGATTTGGTATAAAACTAACAATCCTTATTGTAGTTCTAAAGCCCTGAGTGACCTCTTCCTAGTTTACCTTGCAGCCCTCATATCCTGAAAAATCTCCTGCTTTCTCACTAGTGCTTCACCCTTGGGGATCAATGTTTGATTGTTTGAATCTCTGGGTTCTTCTTGCATTAAGACAATGGCTCATGTTTAACCCTCTGCTTCCACCTATTTGCCTGTAACATGACAAATTCCTCCTCACTCTTTAGAGTTAATTTTAAAGATAACTTCCTCATGGAAACTGCACCGTCCACCACACCAATTTAAGGGTATCCTGTTTTATTTTTTCAGTATGTCTTAGTAGTTAGCGTAATTGCTTATAAAGCAATTATATTGAAATAATTAATAGCATAGTAACTTAATTTCTGTCTCCCACACCGGAACCTGCCCTAAGAATTTGATCTCCTATATCTCAAATTCTATATCTCTCTCTATCTCTACTGTATATTCAATACTCTATTTTCATATCTAGCATCATAGCTTATTACAGAAGGTCTCATTAAATGACTTTTGAATTGGTAGATGAATGTATAAACTGAATGCCTGAATGAGTAAAATTTTCCTCCTGATGCCTGAAAAATGACAGGCTGAGAGTTTCAAAACACAGTCTTTTACTTATTCCTGAGTGTGAATAACTAGTGTAACAGAATCACATCCATTGTATTGCTTGATTACCTGTAAGGTTTAAAAAAAAAAAAAAAGGCTTTCAGTACCTCTAAATGAGTACTCTCTTACATCATCGTCAGCAGAGCAGTACAACTCTTGGAACGTACTTTGGCACTAGGTATTAAGAAATGTTCAAATAATCACATTCACAGGCTCAATAATCCTACTTATAAGCATCCTTATAAGCAAGAAGTTCACAGCAGAATTTTATTTCACAAAATTAAAATTTGCCAACAATGCAAATATCCAAAAATAGGGAACTGGTTAAGTACACTGTGGCACATTTATCTGATGGCATAAAACGAAAAATAAATACCTTAAATACACACACATACATACACATGTACTGTGATGACAACTTTAGAAAATATGCATGTAAAAAGTGCAAAGTGCACAGATATATTTACACAAAAACTTATTACTAAGATGGTGAAGAGTTTACGGGAGATTATTTCACTCTATCTGCTGAACTGCAATATTATTTATTTCTACGGCTGGGTTTCTTTTTTAATCTGTTTACCTTTTCACTTGGTAGTTCACTATTATCTGTCTTCAGCTTTCATTTCTTTCAACTTCGTAAGTCACAAGGCAGAAAAGGGAGTTTATTTGTCTCTATTCTAACATACATTATCTACCACAATTCACTGATACCGCAGCAGGCATTGCCCTAATGTGTAGTAAATACTCTCATGAAAGCATGTAGAGAAGCACTAAAAAGGAATGTTTCTTTACCCCCTACATGAAAGTGATAAAAAATTAAGTCAGATAGGAAACATTTTTAAAAGCAGTAAGGATCTTGGCTAAGATGGTAGAAGATTTTCTAAGGAATTTTGAGTATTTTCATTTTACTTTTTCTTTTTTCTTAAAATCAACACTTTTCAGGATATTTTCTGAAAAAGTTGAGAATTTGATGAGTTCATACAATGAGACGGATTAGGACTGACATAATAAGGACACGTGAGAGAGAATTGCCCAGAACGTCTTTGTTTTCCTTTAAGTTGGGATTTTTTTTTTCCCTCCAAAATCCTCCTGTTCTCCTTTAACAGAGAATTGAAGCCAATTCTGAGATTTTAATCCAAACACTTATAGTTACACAGGAACTAGAAAAAAGCATTTCAAAATTCAAGAAAGAAGAATGTCTTTTATTTGCTTCCTACACTTTGATGACTCAGGCAGAATTTTGTATTAAAAAAAAATTAAAGGTCACGTTTAGCATTCAGATATAACAGGGCAATTTCTCTCTTTACGGATACTTTTCAACAAACATTTGAACTAAAACTTCGTGCTTAAAATTTTCTATTAAATTCTGATGGCAATTTTCATATAAGTGAGAGACTGATAACTTTTTTGGTTTTGTTTTTCATGGTTTTCTTTTTAATTTACAAGATTTCCAGGAAACGTCAGGCCCTTGTCCTTCTCATTTGTTAGTCTGTCCCAGGGTAGATTTTTTATTCTTTAAATATTCATCAGCTTAGAATGTTAAGAAAATTACTCATAGCTTCTTGGAAAGTGTGGGTTTTTTTCCCCCCCTTCATTCTCAGATACTGCCAAGAATTCTTGGGAAGTGCCTGCTGTAGCCAGACTGACCCTAATGCAGGCCCATTTTCTCCTGTGGTCTCACATTCTCAATAGTTTAAGACAAGTTTATCTACTTTCAGCCCAGTACCTGATACAAAGCTGAGGAGTGTAACTTTTTATGTACTTACTGTAAGTAAGAGGAACAGCAGCCTGATACACGTGAGACTTTTAAGGAACACCTTCATTTGGATTTATGGCAATATATTTTCTTACATGGCTTGTTCAGCACACTCTGTGGAGTGCCAGGCCTCAAGGCATAGCCCCAGTTCCATCCTCGGTCGCAGTGCCTGGAGCATGGAGGGCCCTTATTGAGATTTCTAAGGCAAACAGCGGGATTTTGTGAAACTCATAGTTCACTCTCTTCTCAAGCAGAGGCACACTGAGTCTTCACACGTGACAGTCTATGATTATCCACAGCAGGGAAATTCCTGGATTTAGATTAGAAAGTGGATTATAAATGGCCTCCAGGCAGGTGAGGCAGCTTTAATCAGTTAGGCCAGATGCTTCCATCTCAGAGGAATAACTGCTGAACAAGTGAGAAAAAGTTCATTTCCCAGGCTAGCCTCTTCTGTGTCATATGAACCTCAATATACATTTTTTCATTATCTAGTTGTCTAGGGAACATGAGTAGTACCAAGGGAATCTGCCAAGGCTAAGCCCAAGAACAAAAGCTTATTTGGCAGCATTGGGTATCATAAACCTAAATTCTTTAGCAAAAAAAAAAAAAAAAAAAAATAGTTTAAAAATATTTTCTGTGAATTTGTGAATTCAAATGATTTTATAATTACTTTTTCAACATAAAAAATAAGTTTTTAGCCTGGCAAAAGAATCTGTTCTTAAACCAGTGAC
Organism: Phocoena phocoena; assembly: GCF_963924675.1. Classification (NCBI taxonomy): domain Eukaryota; kingdom Metazoa; phylum Chordata; class Mammalia; order Artiodactyla; family Phocoenidae; genus Phocoena; species Phocoena phocoena. The sequence continues at coordinate 93,104,995 of NC_089222.1, read as the reverse complement.
ATATTTTATGTATTTTCTAGAGACATTTTATGAATTTTCAGGCTTTTTCTGGTATACTGTCAGAATTCTAATAAAAACACTAGTGTTCCAGATGTCCCAATATTTGCTTAAAAATGGGAAAAAAATTACAAAGAAGAAAAGAACAATGAAGGCAACTGGTATTTGTATAAAATATTAGTTTCATCTGCCCAAGGCTTCAGAAGATTTCAAAGCCTGCTCTGTGTGCTTGTATGTGAAACAAAGTTTAAGAATCTTCCTAAGTAAAGTAGAAATAATGTTTGTCTTTTTTGAATGTTAAATTACAGTTTTCTGTGAAGAAAACTAGTATATATTTTTTCCAATCACAAACAAAATATCAAAGTTAAGTTTTGCTTTTTCCCTTGACCCTTAACCAAGTGGTAAAATTTTGGGGGTATAATATTTCTCATCCTGAAAGTCAGGTACAATCTTCACAAGGCCTCCTAAACTGGAAGGAAAAGAATAATCAATGTAGTGTGTATTTTATGGCTTTAGTGTAGTGTTTTGTACATTATGTTTTATTTTGTTTTCCCAATTTGTTCTTTAGAGTACAGATTTGCAGTAGATCTGAACTCTGAACCACTCTGGTAGTATATGTTAACCACTTGTTAATTATACAGTAAAATGAAATGAACAGTTGAGAAGCAGTTTTAAAATTAATTCTTAGAATTTAGAATAATAAATCCTTTACTTCATCTCTTAATAGCTAGAGTACACTCTTAAACATACAGATCTCTTTCTCATCCTTTTCGTCTCAGGATTTTCCAGCACTAGAAAATAACATACTGGGAAGGAAAAATAGCTTGTACGTTTAGCAAACTAAACCCAGTGAGGTTAAAATTGCTTTAAACACAATTCTGAGAAAAATAAAGTTATCAGTTTTGAACTACTGTTCATATTCTGCCAGCCAGTAGCTGTGTCATCTTGGGCAAGCTACTTAGATTTCTGGGACTTAGTTTCTTCATCTGTGAGTAAGGTGTTGGACTAAATTACTTGTTTGATTTATTTATTTATTTTAACATCTTTATTGGAGTATAATTGCTTTACATTGTTGTGTTAGTTTCTGCTCTATAACAAAGTGAATCAGCTATATGTATACATATATCCCCATATCTCCTCCTTCTTGCGTCTCTGTCCCACCCTCCCTATCCCACCCCTCTAGGTGGTCACAAAGCACCGACCTGATCTCCCTGTGCTATGTGGCTCTTCTCACTAGCTAGCTATTTTACATTTGGTAGTGTATATATGTCCATGCCACTTTCTCACTTCGCCCCAGCTTACCCTTCTCCCTCCCCGTGTCCTCAATTCCATTCTCTACATCTGCATCTTTATTCCTGTCCTGCCCCTAGGTTCTTCAGGACCTTTTTTTTTCTTTTTTTTTTTTTAGATTCCATATATATGTGTTAGCATATGCTATTTGTTTTTCTCTTTCTTACTTCACTCTGTATGACAGACTCTAGGTTCATCCACCTCACTACAAATAACGCAATTTCGTTTTTTTATGGCTGAGTAATATTCCATTGTATATACGTGCCACATCTTCTTTATCCATTCATCTGTCAACGGACACTTAGGTTGCTTCCACATACTGGCTATTGTAAATAGAGCTGCAATGAACACTGTGGTACATGACTCTTTTTGAATTATGGTTTTTTCAGGGTATATGTCCAGTAGTGGGGTTGCTGGGTTGTAAGGCAGTTCTATTTTTAGCTTTTTAAGGAACCTCCATACTGTTCTCCATAGTGGCTGTATCAATTCACATTACCACCAGCAGTGCAAGAGGGCTTCCTTTTCTCCACACCTTCTCCAGCATTTATTGTTTGTAGATTTTTTGATGATGTCCATTCTGACCGGTGTGAGATGATATCTCATTGAAGTTTTGATTTGCATTTCTCTAATGATTAGTGATGTTGAGCATCCTTTCATGTCTTTGTTGGCAATATGTATATCTTCTTTGGAGAAATGTTTATTTAGATTTTCTGCCCATTTTTGGATTTGGTTATTTGTTTTTTTGATATTGAGCTACGAGCTGCTTGTAAATTTTAGAGATTAATCCTTTGTCAGTTGCTTCATTTGCAAATATTTTCTCCCATTCTGAGGGTTGTCTTTTCATTTGCTTATGGTTTCCTTTGCTGTGTAAAAGCTTTTCAGTTTCATTAGGTCCCATTTGTTTATTTTTATTTCTATTTCTCTAGGAGGTGGGTCAAAAAGGATCTTGCTGTGATTTATGTCATAGAGTGTTCTGCCTATGTTTTCCTCTAAGAGTTTGATAGTGTCTGGCCTTACATTTAGGTCTTTAATCCATTTTGAATTTATTTTTGTGTATGGTGTTAGGGAGTGTTCTAATTTCATTCTTTTACATGTAGCTGTCCAATTTTCCCAGCACCACTTATCGCAGAGGCTGTCTTTTCTCCATTGTATATTCTTGCCTCCTTTATCAAAAATAAGGTGACCATGTGTGTGTTTACCTCTGGTCTTTCTATCCTGTTCCATTGATCTATATTTCTGTCTTTGTGCCAGTACCATACTCTCTTGATTACTGTAGCTTTGTAGTATAGTCTGAAGTCCAGGAGCCTGATTCCTCCAGCTCCATTTTTCTTTCTCAAGATTGCTTTGACTATTCAGGGTCTTTTGTGTTTCCATATACATTGTGAAATTTTTTGTTCTAGTTCTGTGAAAAATGCCATTGGTAGTTTGATAGGGATTGCATTGAATCTGTAGATTGCTTTGGGTAGTATAGTCATTTTCACAATGTTGATTAAAACTTTATATCTTAAGGGAAGGAAGCAGAGTATACAGTATACAACTGACCAAATCAGGAGTTTCATCATTGGGAGGATTCCATGAGTTGGGAGGTATGAAATGCAGGTTTTCTTTTTTTTTTAATCTTTCACTTCCCTAATTACTGTGACTTCTGAAGGATTTCTTTGGATTATAATTTGAAAAATACTGGGCCATATAGTCTCCAAGACCCTTTGCACCTCTAATATTTTATCATTATAGGTGCTGTTCCGGAGGGATTTAAGAATTTAGAATTTTGAGCTCAAGTAGATTTTAGAATTTATTTAGTTCAATATCCTCATTTTGAAGATATAACTAAGAAACAATCTTACCAAGTTTCCAGAAGGTGTGTTGCTAAACTGGGCACCTTTAAAACACAATGCAGTCAGATGAACCAGAACCAGTTCCCTAGGATAACTGGAGTATGGCTAAGAGTGTCTATGCTCACTTTCTTGCAGAAACTGCCCAAGTTTGTTTCCCTAGGATTGTGTTTAGAATTATGCTGAGGTCTTTAACATGGAGGGTAAGTCTGAGAAATCTGATTAGACCAGGTGTCTCTCTACGGAAAGACATGAAGGAAGATTTATCCTGTGGTTCTTCTGAGGTTTTGGCTTTGCTTAGGGGTAAGGGGTTAAGCCTCCAGACTGAACTGGGACCCAGAATAATCTTGAGGCTTTATTATCCAAATCACACTCTATACACATTTGAATACTTCTTAACAAATGTCATTATCAAAATCATTATTTTGAGTTAAGGGCAGCAATTTTTTTATTCCAGAATATTCTCTTAAATTTTTAGGTCATATTTTTAGGTCTAAGGATGTGGATAACATCTATGTCTTTCCCACAGAAATGTAGGGATAAGAAAATTAGAAAATTTGCCTACAAAATTTTTCGTAAACTATGACCTTGCCAGTGATGTAGTTATATAAATAAAATTATAATCTGAAACAATAAAAACACCTAAAATTACAAATTTTTGTCTGTTTTTCCTGCTCTTCCCTGATTCTTCCCATACCTGGGTCCTTCTTGCCCAAATAATTCCTTCTCAGAGAGGGTTTTCCTGCCCATCTATTTAAATACAGTAATTTTCCAACAAATTACTATATTTATTCATTAAAATCAATTTTCAAATCTAAAGATTCTAAAATTTTTGCTGACTTATTTATAATTGTCAGTCCTCACTAGAATTTAAGTTCCAAGAAGGCAGAGACCTAGCTTATCTTATACATGATGTGTATACATGATGTGTATACATGATGTGTATACATAATGTGTGCTTTTGGAATGAATAAATGAAGACAGGGAGATGACAGTGATGAGCTGATTTCCTCAATTATACATAGCAAGCCAGTATAACAGCTAAACCTAGAACCAGGCTTCCTAGTTTGTAGTCCTCTGCTCATTCTGCTATATTACATACTGCTTCTCCTTTGGATATCTATATCTATCTATATGTAGGTCAATATCTATGTTTATGTATTTGTGTCTCTATTGACCAGGCAAGCAGCCAAAAATATACACACTTTCTTTCCAATGAAGCTCTGAAAGAGTACATTCAAGGCTGGCCACCACTTAGTTAAAACAAAACAATTTTAAAAGAAACAAACAAATCTGGAATGAGTTCAGATGAGAAATAAGAGCCTTAAGGGGCTGGAGAGAATGATTTATGAAGAGAGATCAAAAGAATCAGAAGAGCAGAGAAGAGTCTAGTTACTAGATGACTATCTCAGAATGCTGACAAAACACAGAGAAGAACAGAAAAAAATTACCCAGTGTAACACGAAATAGAACAGTACAACACTACTAATCCATATATATAAACACTCTCACAAAACCCTTGCAATATTAGAGGCTTCTTAGCGCCAAATTCATAGTCAATATGAATATGCTGACATTGACCACCACCATTGACACAAAGGAAAGTAACAGAGGCTAAACATAATTTCCGGTATAAAGGCCTTTATTTCCATGTTGAATTTTCAAATAGTGTTTCATTTGCAAAGCATCCCCATTCCCTGTAGGGTGCCTCACATAGTAAAAGAGAGCTACTGTAAGTAAGTCTAATGTAAAGAAGAAAAAGAAAACCAAACTAGGCTTAACACCAAGACAATTTTCCTGGAAGTGAATCTACTGAATTGTGAAATAATCCTCTAAGTGAAGTAATAATGCTTAATTTTCAAAAGAAGAAAGTTGGTTCTTATTGTCTTTTTTAAAAAATTAATTAATTTATTTTTATTTTTGGCTGTGTTGGGTCTTTGTTGCTGCGTGCGGTCTTTATTTGTGGCAAGCGAGGTCTACTCTTCGTTGCGGTGCGTGGGCTTCTCATTGTGGTGGCCTCTTTTTTTGTGGAGCACGGGCTGTAGGTGCACGGGCTTCAGTAGTTGTGGCTCACAGGCTCTAGAGTGCAGGCTCAGTAGTTGTGGCGCACCGGCTTAGTTGCTCTGCGGCATGTGGGATCGTCCCGGACCAGGGCTCGGACCCGTGTGCCCTGCATTGGCAGGCAGATTCTTAACCACTGTGCCACCAGGGAAGTCCCAAGTTCTTAGTGTCTTGAGAACTGTTTACTTCTCAGAAAATTTTCAAAAATTTCAAGCCAATGTCTTATTTGAATCAATGAGTTCTAACAAGAACTTTTACCTTTCTTAATTCCAAGGATAAAAGGACTTGAAGGGGAAACAATGAAGAGAGTTGGTCTCAAAAATCATTTCCCCTTTTCTAGTAGAGAAGTCCATTGATCTTTTGGGAAGGGAGTGATTAAGTGAAGAAAGACATATACCTTTGATTTAAAAGGTTTAGTCACATTTAAGATTTAAAAAATATTTTAAAAAGATGAAATTTATTTTAAAAAGATGAAATTAGGGAGATGTATATATACTACAGTGGAATAATCAGGATTGTTAATTTTATGCACATTATTTTCCCTGTACTCCTTATAGAAAGGTATTAAAACAACATAGAACCTAATTTGTAGATAATTTTCAAAAGAATTTATGATAATCATTTAAAAACTATTTTAATTTCAGCCATCCTCTGCTTAAATATTGTCAAACATTTTTAGATGAGGAAACTACAAAATTATAATATTTGAACATCCTAAGAGACTTATTTGAATTATTATTCCATTCACAACTGTTCATTTTAAGAATATTTATTACAAAGAAAAAATAATGTCCTACATGAGTAATTTAGAATAACATTTTCTTTTTTGTTTACAGAACATGTTAGACAAGCTAGTGCTTATTCAAGCACTGTCAGTCCTTTTGGACATTCCAATTTCTGCCTCTCATTTTCTCACTTTATTAAAAAAAATCATCAAATAATATTTTTTGGGTGTCTACTCTGTGCTAGCCATTGTTCCAGTTTATTGCTATGTGGTAACCAGCCTCCAGGTTAGTTCCCAATGCTCTTTGCTTCCTAGTATCCATTCCCTAGTGTAGTCCTTCCCACATTCTTGTCAGAGTTTGTGACCAAGAGACTATGGCAGAGCAAGTGTGACTTCCAAGTTTAAGTCATGAAATACAGGGTCACTTCTGCCTTATTCTCTCTTGGGCCATTTGTTCTGAGTAAGGGCAATAAGGAGGTTTCTCAAGGCATCCAATGGACAGGTCCATGCAGGAAGAATTAAGTCTTCCTGTAAACAACCAGCACCGACTTGCCAGCTATGAGAGTCAGGTATCTTGGATTGAAGTCTTCCTTGCCCATTGCCCAGTTAAGCATTCAGATGACTACAGTCCAAGCCAACACTTTGATTGCAGCTTTAGTAAGAGAGACCCCCAAACAGAATCACCTATCTAAGCTGCTCCCAAATTCCTGACCCACAAAAACTATGAGAGAAGAAATGTTTATTCTTGTTTTAAGCCATTAAATTATGAGGTAATTTTTTACACAGCACCAGATAATTAACACAGCCTATTTTATCACATGAAAAAAAAATTAATGTGTTAAATAATTATATTTTTTGAAAGACAACAAAGAAAAATATGTACTAGAAGGAACTTAGCACATCACCTTATGTCTATATCTGGGGAAAAAAACAGATTCTCAAACTTTGCAACATTCTTAACAGAAAATAATAGTTTCATTGTTTAGTTACTGTAAACAATTATCAAAATTAAGAGTTCAATGGTTGTTTTGCTATTATTAATAATTTGCTTTGAACGGTATTAAGACTTTAAACAGCCTTAAATAAACAGTATTTTTCAAAGTATTGAAATACATCTCTTAGGTAGTCTAAAAAAGAAATGAACAAAGCAGACAGCAATATTACTTCCCATAAGAGTTGCAATTGATTACAGCCAGACTCTATGAGTAGAATATCAAGATCTGCTTTCTACTCAATTATTTTCTGTGGGAGGGGATGGGTTAGCAGTAAAACTGATGTGAGAAAAAGAGGGAGACTTTCCTAATCAGACACATACTTGTTACTTATTTTGTAAGAGACTATGAAGAATCCCCAAATGGGGCCTGAGTCTCCATATCAGCAACAGACTTTGACTATTGCTTATTAAGTGAAGTTCTACGTAATTTCTTTCTCCTTTCTGAGATAGGCTTGGTGTCTGCAATAAGAGAAAATATGTAATATCTATATACCCTCTGCTTAAAAATCTCTTTGTTTAGAAATCACATTGGCTAAGTGTTTAATGTTTCCATAAATGAGTAAGAAGATACTCCGCCTCAGTGTCTCAGATGAGTAATAAAGTTGTCACAGAATGTCCTGTGGAAAGTGGTAAAGGGTTAGAACACCCACTTAGAATGGCCACCTGGTCTAGCTGTCAGATCTCAGCTACATCATACTCAATCCCTTTGGCATGCACATTCATCTCTGTATCTCTACATGTTAGGCCTATTTATAAAGAATCCCACCTTGTGGGGAGGGAAGGCAGGGAGAAGCACATCTGGTAATAATGGTTTTGCTAAGTTTTTCATTTAGTCATAAATTTAGAGAGAATCAAGACCTTCCTAACCAGTCTCTGTATTATTGTGTTAATTTCTTCCTCAGTGAAATAAAAAACGGTACTCTTTTCCTCAGAGCTAACAAGTTACACAACATTTAACTCATTTGTGCTAGGCTTCTTTTTTTTTTTTTTTTTTTTGCCATTCCGGCAGGGCAGCAGGCAGGATCTTTGTTCTCCACCAGGAATCCAACCTGCACCCCCTGCAGTGGAAGCATGGGGTCTTAACCACTGGACTGCTAGGGAGGTCTCTAGGCTTCTCTTTAAAGCACAAATACTTATTTCATTGGTTAGGTTTATTAATAACTTATAGTCTGTATAAATGATTATGACCAGAATATGAATGTATGTCCTCTATACCAAGTTAGAAGAAAAGGGATAGAAGTTTTGCCTCCAGGGGAGATTTAGAAGGACTGTGTGGCATCGTGGGAGGACAGGGGAGCGTGCGCTGTCTCTGTGGAGCTTTAGGACAGCCACAGACCACATGGAGAGTGAACATTGGGGTGTTGGAGGTGAGAGAAGAGAAGGCCCCAAGCTGTGAGAGAAGTAAGCAGAACGAAGTTAGTTAAGGAAAGGTAAATTGCACCAACTTGAAAACTGTGCCCAAGATTCAGGTGGTGGTAATTGCCATAAAAAGTTTTTAAAGGATGGGGCAGGAATTCCAATTGAATCTTGTCCTTGGATCCTCTAGAGTACAAGAAAGGGACTGTACTTCTTTCAGTTCCTCCTATTCCCGTGACCTCCCTGAATGGTCAGAATGTGGAAACTCAGAACCCAAGGCATTCTAGCACAGTCTTCCACTTGTTCAGGCAAAACTGTATGGGGTTTTAATGAAATTTGAAACAGTTCTTCTACTTACCTGTGGGAGTGTCCTCAGGAATCAGAGGAATAGAGATAAGAAGCCAGAGAACAGGGCCTTAAAGCTGGAAATTGTCCCAATCCAGGCCACCCTCTGGGCTAATACACCCATCAAAGCAAATTTTTCTCACTAATATGGTTTCAAAACTAGTCTTAAAGGCCCTTGTTAATGACCTGATAATTGTTTTAATAGGTCCTCAGTCAAGTGTGAAGTCCTGTGGTTGACATGAAGTATGGGGAAATTTCACTCCTGGTGTATCTAGAGTATCATGAAGCATTCCTGCTTACAGTTTGGCTTACTTAGCAATACAAATTTATTTACTGTATCCATAAAACTGTCTCTGACTGCCTACGGAAGTCTCCATTCAGGTTGGCTCTGTGAGAGGAATGCTGAGAAAATACTCGGTAAGCAGTGCCTTTACTTTTTCTGGAGAGCTTCTTCAGTGGGCAGTGAAGTCATTTTGTTCAAATTCTCTCTGCTTCCTTCACATGAAGACACCTCCCCAAATCCCAGGAGGAAAATAACCTTTATTTTTTATTTATTTTAAAAATAAATTTATTTATTTTATTTACTTACTTTTGGCCGTGTCGGGTCTCCGTTGATGCGTGCGGGCTTTCTCTAGTTGTGGCTCCTCTTTGTTCCAGTACATAGCCCTCTCGTTGCGGTGGCTTTTGTTGCGGAGCACGGGCTCCAGGGTGCACGGGCCTCAGTAGTTGTGGCACACGGGCTCAGTAGTTGTGGCTCACAGACTAGAGTGCAGGCTCAGTAGTTGTGGCACATGAGCTCACTTGCTCGGCGGCATGTGGGATCTTCTGGGAGCAGGGCTCTAACCCATGTCCCCTGAATTGGTAGGCGGATTCTTAACCACTGCACCACCAGGGAAGCCTGAAAATAACCTTTAAAAAGCATTTGTCCAGATTTACATTCAATGCATATTCATACATTCATTTATTTCAGAAACACTTATGGAATACCTCCTATGTACCAGGCACCATTCTAGGCACTGGGGATATAATACTGAATAAAATCTATGGCATTAAAGAGGACATATTCTAATGAGAGAAACAGGATGTATGTGTGTATATACGCACACGTATATAGGCATATGCAGTATATGTAGAGAAAAACACATATATTCCTAAGTAGTAAGTTCTATGGAAAAAGAATAAAGAAAAGAATGGAATAAGGAGTGCTGATGGTATGATAAGGAAGGAATTTTATTTTGTTTTATTTAGGGTGATTAAGGAAGGCTGGCATTTGAGCTGAAGGAAGTGAGGAAACATGTCAGGAAGGTATCTGGTGGAAGAAAGTTCCAGGTAGAAGAAAGAAAAACAAAGACCCTGAGAGGAGAGCACACTTGGTATGTTTCAGCAGCAGCAGGGAACCCAGTGTGGCTGACAGTGCCTAAGGAAGAGAGAAGTTAGGAGAGGAAAGAAGTGGAAGGAAGCAGATCTCATAGGACAGTATAGGCCATTGTGGACACCAGGGTTTTTCCTCTGACTGAACTGGGGGAGTTCTTAGTGGGAGAGTTCATGATCTGTTACATTTGCAAAGATCTCTCTGGCTATTATGGAGGTCACACTATATATGTATGTGAAAGAGAAGGGGAGGGTAGCCATTATCATTAGTGGGCTTGAAGATACAAGGGGAGGGAGTGTTTATCAGAACATGTAGAAGGTTGTAACTATAGCCTTAGGGGAGAGGTGCCCTACAGGAGCTGTCATCAGGAACACAGGTGGAGGAACTCAGGTCTTACAAACCTTAGCCTAAAATGGAAAGACCCAGGGGAATAAAAACTCTGCCCTCCCACTCTTCTTGTACTTAGATCAGCTGCTGGCATTAGTCAACCAGAAGCCAGAGGGCAGGGAAGTCCAGTTGGTATCATCCATAGAAGGCATCTTGCCCAGGAACAGAACAGGAAGGAACTATGTTGACCTGAGGTGCAGGGGAGAATATCTACTATTCAGATAAGCCTAGAGAAAAGAAGGGAACACAGAAGATCACAGATAGAAAAGTAGAAACAAATCTTAAGTACCCGATGATGTTCTTGAGTTACCACACTGCATCTGGAACTACCAACTCCAGCAATTTTTTCTTTTGAAGTAATTTTAGACTTAGAGAAAAGTTACAAAAATAGCAAAGAGTTCCCATATATCTTTCACCCAGCTTCCCCCATGTAAACATCTTGAATACCCATAATAAAGTTACCAAAACTAAGAATTAATATTGGTATAACACTATTAACTATACTGTAGCTTTTATCTGGGTTTTTCCAGTTTTTCTGCAATTGTCCGTTTTTTCTGTTTCAGGATCCATTGCAAGTTACCACACTGAATTTAGTTATTATGTCTCTTAGCTTCTTTCAGTCTGTGGCAACTTCTCAGTCTTGCCTTGTTTTTTATAACCTTCACACTTTGGAAGACTACTAGTTAACTTGTAGAATGTCCCACAATTTGGGTTTATCTGATGTTTTCATATGATTAGACTATACATTTTGGGCCAGAAAAACAAAGAAGTGATGAGCCCTTCTCAGTGTATCAGAAGGTACATGATGTTAATATGTTTTATTAACTAATTACTAATATATCTTAATGCATGTTATGGTGACTTTGATCTCTTAGTTCACATGGTCTCAGATAGGTATAAACTTCCTTTATGTGAAACGATTAAATATTTATATTATTGAAGCCCCTGTTAGTTGATATTATCTTACTTGCAGATGGATACATCCTAACAAATACATCAATCCTCCTACTTATCTTCCTATTCCTAAGGGTACTTTATCTACTGAAGGATAAAATGAATAACAATCAAGAGTCCTTAAATTGTATATTTAAAACCTGTGCATATAGTCAATTTATGGAAAACCGAAGTGGCCGAATTGCATTTTCATCTCCTTGACTTTAAATTTCTTGAAACTAAATGGTAAGTGCATGATTAAAACAAGAAAACATTTAATGATGAAATTAAAGAACTGAAAGTTAGGAGGAATTAGAGTAATTATTAATCTTATAGAGTAATTAAATTCCTGTATTATTATAGAATTTTCTTTGCCAGATTTAGTGATGACTCTTTATCAGTTACTTCAACACTTTGTAGAGAGCACGGTACATTGCCAGGTAACTGTTTGGGCAGCTATCTCTATTTTATTTTTAATTCTTCTTTATGCTGAGCTAAAATCTGTCTCACTATTATTTGTCCCAATCACCCTATCCACTGGAACTTTTCAGAAAAAAAAAAAAATCCAAAAGAACTCTTCTAAAGGCAGCCTTAAAACATTTAAAATGGTTAGTTTTGTCTATAAAACTAATTACTAGGATGAGATCAAGGACAGAAGACCTCTGTGGTACTATGCCTCTTCCACCCATGATGGCATCAATTGATTAATCCTGTTTGAGCCCAGCTGTTCATCTCTAAATCCATTTAAGTATGCTATTCATACAACACTGCTTTATCTTTTTCAAAAGGACACCTTAAGAGTGAGTTAGAGAAACACTAATAAAACAAACTCCCCAAATTTCATTGATAATACAAGAGAACTTCTTTTTTCTTACTCAAAAAAATCTAAAACCGGTATTTCTGGTAGGTGGGTGACTCCATTCCACATCCAATCAAGGGACCCGGGCTCCTTACATTTTGTGGCTCTGACATCCCCTAGGGTCTGCTGGGTAAAATGCATAAGAGAAAGAACTCCTGCTTCCTAAAAACTCTCTCCTGGAAAGGGTACATATTATTTTCAGTCACATTTCACTGGCAAAAACTTGTCACATGGCCACACCAAGAAGAAAGGAACATGGGAAATATAATCATAACAGGCAGCTACCTCCCAGGGATATGTCCAGAATATAGAGGGAAAGTACTTATGTTTATTTGTTAGCTGCCTTTCTCAGGTAGCTTTGTTAAACATTTTCTGAAGTACAGTTATACTGTGTCTGGGGTATTTCTCTAACCTAATATTCTGGTGCAGGGGTCTAGACATTTTCTGTGAAGAGCCTGATAGTAAATATGTTAGGCTTTGCAGGTCATGTGATCTCTATTGCAACTAGTCAACCCTGTCACTGGATGGGAAAGCTACCTTAGACATAATGCAAATAAATAAATGTAACTCTATTTTAATTAAATTTTATTTATGGACATTGAAATTTGAATTTCATATAATTTTCTCAGGGTATGAAATATACTTTTTTGATTTTCTTTCAACCATTTAAAAATGTAAAAACCTTGGTTCTCAGGGCATACAACAACGGGCTGCAGGCCAGGTTTGGCCTGTAGGCTTTAGATGGCTGATCCCTGATCTAGTATCACCCTTTGTAAAGGAAGTGAGATTAATACATTAAGATTTGATTTTAGTGAATACTAAGCCTTAATACTCACTTATTTCCCCCAAAGTTCTGATAAATCATTTATTAATTAGAATGTATTCCGCGAATCACATGGTATCTAAGTCAATTCAGCAAGTTGATATCATACTATATTAGTTATATAGCTACAATTTATGAAGTACCCATGAAGTACAATCACTTTACATGCATTATTTTAGGTCTTAAGAAATATCCCATGACATAGCTATCACCACTCCCACTTTATCATTGAAGATACTGAGGCTCAAAGTAGCTAAGAACTATTTTGATCATATTTCACACAGCAAGAAATGGAAAAGCCAGATTTCAAACCCAAGCTGGATAAACAACCTATGCTCTTTTCACCACACCAAATTTCCCTGGCCTTAACAGCTATCAGCTCATTAAAAGCCAATAGCTATTCTTTTATTTTCTCTCTTCACCTGTATTTGGGCTCTATTGTACCTTTTCATATATATTTTACCTTTTCAACTTGAAAATAATTTTCCTTCAATGGAGCCAAACAGCACAGCTAATGGCAAATGACCCTGAGTATAGTAAGCAGTTCTGTATGAGGAAACATTTCTTATTGTAAAAAGTGGCTCTGAACTCATGACACCCATTATTGACAGAGTGAGCAGGAGAAAACGCTCACAATCAAGAACACACTCTCTGAAGACAGAAGATAAAAGCAAGTAGGACGTCAGTGGTTCTGCCCTTGAGCTCTGCAGAAGTTTAAGCCTTGCTCTATTACGAACTCGTATGACCTTGGGTAATATACTTAACCTCTCAGTTTTCTAATCTCAGAATTGCTTATTGAATTTTATACTCTGACCTTTTTACAAAGGGACTTGGAAACCTTGATGAATCAAGTTTAACACCTATTTTGGAAAACTCACAAGGTTGCTAATCGACATAAATTGCAAGTGAGGGTTTGTGAAAGTGTTTTTTGAATCGCAGATACTTCACAAGTAAAAGCTATTGCTATGACTATTCTAGATTTCACCACTGATCGTTTTCAGTTAAGGTCATAATATACCGATGCTCACTTTATTGAATATAGAATCTTCAGTGGGAGTAATGTTATTTGCCCCTTTCCTCAGCGTGTAAATTTAAAACTGATGAATCCATTAATCTCTGTTTATATTTGCCCTTTGGATGAAATTTGTCTTTCATAAAAGTATAGGCCTTGCCTAAGTGCAAAGATTATGTCTCATAATAAATCTATACCCTTGAAATACTGTATGAATTTCTAACTATAGACATTAGTGGAATATCATTTTGGAGGATAAAAGTAATCATTTTACAGCTCATTGACCCTTCAATGGTGTTTTCATGGGGATGTTACAGGCAAGATGAGATGACGCAGCATCGGCAGAATAGGTGAAATCAATATCTGTCTACCACAGCCTTTCCCCCATCTCATGCAGTAAAATTCAGTAAAAAGAAAATTGATATGCACAGTATTAAATAACTTAACAACAAAGAGCTGGAGAAATTCTTTGTAGCGACACATCCTGCAATACACAAGTCTCTTCTTGGCAGACTATTTGCTTTTAACCATTTGAGGCTCCTCACATTTCCGCTGCAGCTGGAGCACATCCCAAGGCACTTCCTGCCTCTTCAGATTTTTGGCACAGGGCCTCATTTCTGTTCCACTTGGCTCTCCTCGAGGCATCTGATTTGTTGCTATGAAGATCCGCTTTGTCTTCTCTACTGTTGTCTTCATCATAAGTGAAAGATGTCTGATCTACTTTTCACAGACAGCTCTACTCCCTTTGATGTGTGCGGAGGACATGAAGGGAGCAGCGGGTGCCATTCTTCTTTATTTTTTGACACTAAACAGTTTATATTTGCACTTAAGGAGAACATAACCAAAGCCAGTTGTCTTATTACATAAAAATGCCACATTATATTTAGGGAGCCCTCACCAAGATCTAACCAGATCTACACTTTACCCAGATATCAGAGGAAAGCCTTTAGCATTTAGTAATGTTAAAACAGTAATAACGATTGACTTTTGTTTAGCTGTTATCAATCAGATTCCAAAATATGCATTTATTTTGACCCAGCAGTACAACTTCTAGGAATTTATCCTACAGACTGGCAAATGTGCGGCAAGAAACATGTATAAAGATTCACAATGCTTGGTCACAATGGCACCATGTCAGCAACAGCCTGCAGCTAAGGAACACTTACCCACTTTAGATAGAGAACACGTTCTCCTGTCCACTGCAGGAGTCCTGTCCACTTCAAAGAGCTCAGCACTCTTTATTCACTGCTGATACCTTCTTGTTCCTTAAAGGCACTTATGCGTGTGACACCCATATATGCTTTTCAAAGGGCAACGTCTCTACAACTATAGGAGCATATGGAAGTGAAGGAAAACACAACCTATATAAGAAGAGTATTTCCTTTTGTGTCATTGACCTGTTTGATTTTAATAAAGGAAGTATTAAATGAATATATGTAGAAATATGAAGAGAGAATAAATACATAGAATGATAAAATTAGAAATCCTCTTTTATCTTTGCCCCCAATTCTCCATCCCCACATTTCCCAGCTGTAAGTATTAACAGTTTTATAACTATCTTTCCAGTATACATTTTCAAGTGTGCATGTGTAGGTGTGCAAGTGCATGCATGCACAGTTCTCATAAATGAGAGCAAAATATACATCTTGTTCCATGACTTATTTTTTAACATAATGATAGAGCCCTTTCCATATAAGTACATAGAGGTCTGCCCCACAATTTTTTTTTTTTTTTTTGCGATACGCGGGCCTCTCACCGCTGTGGCCCCTCCCGTTGCGGAGCACAGGCTCCAGGCGTGCAGGCTCAGCGGCCATGGCTCACGGGCCCAGCCGCTCCGTGGCATGTGGGATCTTCCCGGACCGGGGCATGAACCCATGTCCCCTGCATCTGCAGGCGGACTCTCAACAACTGTGCCATGAGGGAAGCCCTGCCCCACAATTTTGATTGCAGCATAATATTCAGAGTATAAATCACATTAATTTATTTAATTATTCCATCATTGGTACACATTTAGGCTGTTTGAAGAATAAAAAACTGGAAATAGCCACCATGATTAAAACTGTCAATCTTAACTTTATAAAGTTTGTATTATAAAAACAATAGGTACATTGAATATATTTTTCAACTCACACACATTTCTCCCTCTCTCACTTGCCTTCTCTCTAAGATTCAAAATTGCCATATAATAGAGTGTGCTTGGCTCTATGGAAAATCCTCTCCATTAAAATAGACAAATAAACAACAATTTTCAGTAGCAGAAACATCCTCATAGATAAACAAATAAAAGGATTTATTTTTTCTGCTCTGAGTATCTGGAATTCCAGATCTTTCTTTCCCCTCTCCATCCCCGTACTCTCCCTTCCTCACATCTTTCAGTTCTGTTTTTCTCTTTATATTAGCCTCTTAAAAAGACTGTTGAAAAAGGTTTCAGGCTTACATTGTCTCTCTGTGGTGATCCAAGAAGAACGAGAGAAATCCTCTCTACCAGTTTTCATATATAAAATCCCCAAGGAGTCTGATTGGCTAATTCTGTAATCAAAAGGTTGAATAATGTGGTTGATCATCCCACCATACTGGATTGAATGGTGGCTCCCAAGAATTCATGTCTTCCTGGAGCCTCAGAATGTGACCTTATTTGGAAATAGGATCATTCCAGATGTAATTAATTAAGATAAGGCTATTCTGAAGTAGGGTAGGCCCTTAATACAATGTGATCGGTGTCTTTATGAGAAGAGAAGAGACAAAGAGACAGACATGTGTAAAGGAAAGACAATGTGAAGACACACAGGGAGGACACCATGTGATGATGGAAGCAGAGACTGTGATGTATCCACAAGCCAAGGACTGTCAGCAACTACTGGGCTTTAGGAGAAAGGCATGGAATAGGTTCTTTCTCTGAGCCCCCAGGAATGAACCAACACCGTGACCCCTTAATTCTTGATTTCTGGCCTCCTGAACTGTGACAGGAAAAAAAAAATTTTTTTAAGCCACCCTGTCTGTGGTACTTTGTTATGGCAGCCCTAGGGAATTAATACACCTACCAAAACCACATGAGTGGGAGAAGGGCAGTTCTTGAAATAATGCAAATGCTATACAAAATTACTAAGAAGAAATATTGAGTAAAACAAACCAAAACAAACAAATGAACAACAACAACAATAAAATTAAAAGTACCTGGTGGGGCTTCCCTGGTGGCGCTTCCCTGGTGGCGCAGTGGTTGAGAGTCCGCCTGCCGATACAGGGGAAACGGGTTCGTGCCCCAGTCCGGGAAGATCCCACATGCCACGGAGCAGCTGGGTCCGTGAGCCGTGGCCGCTAAGCCTGCATGTCCAGAGCCTGTGCTCTGCAACGGGAGAGGCCACAGCAGTGAGAGGCCCGTGTATTGATAAAAAAAAAAAAAAAAAATTACCTGGTGGTACCACCTTGAAATACTCACAAAGCACTTTTCAAAACCCATATAGTATACTTATTTATATTTTCACCCTATCCACTTCTACAAATAATTTGAGGAAAATTACATAAGAAATCACAATATAATAAAACCACAGACTGGCATAAAAAAGCAAGAGTTAAAAAATAATGGAGCATAGGAAAGGTGGAATGGTTACAATAGAACATAATACTTAAAGCTATGATTGCTGGTATCCGTCATGAAACAAAACTGAGTCCATACAATTTTCATTACCCAATGAAGAAAGCATACCTGGCAGTTTATAAAGAAACAATCTTTTTTCTTACCCACAAGAAGAAGCGTGTATTTCAGTAAATCAGAATTAAAGAATTAAACTAGCCCTAAGGAAAATAAAAACTCAATCTCAAATTAAATTCCAGAAGCAAATGAAAATTGAATCTGGAAGAAGCTAACACCTTCCAAAGCTTCAAAACATCACTTCAATTTTCCATACATAATATTTGACACTCAAAAGATTATCAACTATACCAGGACTTAGCATCAAATGACCCAAATAAAGGAAAGCAAGCAGACAACAGAAACAGACCCATAGGAGAACTAGATATTGTGGTTATCAAACAGAGATTCTAAAATAACTGCGCTTAATATGCTTAAAGATACAAATGACAAGATGGAGAGTTTTGGGTAAATACAAGAGGCAGACTTTAAGAAATTCTTAAAAATGGGAAAATCAGGGTAGTGATTGCACATTTTCAGAAGGAAGATGGAGTCTAGGTGGGATTATAAGGAGAGTTTCAGAGGTATTGGTATTGTTCAGTTTACTGAACTGGTTGATGATTCCATGGATGTGTTTCCTCTATGGAAATTAATAGAGTGGTATATTTTCTGTATATGTGTTATACCTCAATTCGAATTTTTAAAAAATATACAGATTGGTGAGGGTCCGAAACAAAAGCATACCCTAGTGTTGACCGAAGGAGTAAAACCTATAGCTGTCAGTGATTTTTATATGTGAATGATTCAAGGAGGGAGGCTCAATGTTTTGCTCAAGGATAAATGCAGAATTGGTAGAAAAGGCAGAGATTATAGTCTAGAGTAGTAACTCAATAAATATTTATTAAAAGAACAAGTGAACTGCCTATTTATTCCTCCTACTGAAAAAGAAGGTACGAAAACAGGATGAATAAAGGAACATAAACATTTATTTTTCAGATCTCTTTAGGGTGCCCCTTTATTTTACACACAGGGATAGAAACACTATACTGTATTTAAACTAGAGGAAAAGAAATAACCTTTCCATATTAGGCCCTGTCTTTGATTTACTCTGTGTTTTTAGGGAAAATGTTTCCCCTGCTTCTCTGAAAAGAGCACTAGATATATTTCCTGTCCTATAGCTACACAGAGCTCAGCTAATGGGAATATTCTATTTAGGATCATGCAGACGGTGAACCTGTGAGCATGTTGTGTATTATTCTCAACAGTCCAAGTCAATGTCCTAGCCAGTCAACACTAACACGTGATTTAGATTTTTAAGAGTGAACAGGTTCTATTTCTATTGTTTCTTAAGGCAAGGCAGAACAGTCTCTTATTTTGACTGAGGAACATAATTACTGACAGAAGGAAAGTCTAATGGTCTATTTGAGAACCACAGAGTTGAGTGAAATTTCCCTTTCCCCTATTTTAAATGAAGGACTCCCTTTAGGGTTCAAAACATGTTTCCAGTGTGGTTAAAGTAAATATTTTCATAACATTTAAAAGGAAAAATCAACACTCTTATTCCACTTCATAAAGAATACACAAAGGGATCAACTTAGAGAAAATAAAGATTAAATAATTGTGGCTGGGTTGTATGCCAGGAAAATGGGTCACTTATGCACACATGCACAATCATTCCTTCTACAATTATAGGGAAGCCCTGCTGTTTGCATGGCTCCCCCAACGGCTTATAGTTTAATGGGGTGGGAGGATACACACAGCACTAAGCTAGCAACAGTACAAATGTGTATAGAAAAAATACTAAGAGGGAATGACAAAGTGTATATTTAAAAGTACCAACTGGATATTAACAGGTGAAGTTTATGGAGAAGGAAATCACAAATTAAAGTGAGCCTTGGAAGATGGCAAGGGGCTGGGTAAGAAGAACAAAGGCCATTAATTGTTCTTTCTTTTTCTTAGGTAAGGAGGTTAAGTTTGGGGGGAGAATAAAAAGATAACTCCATCTGGAGCAGTGACTATAAAAAGAGAGTCATGGAAGACAAAGTTGGAAAAAGTTTTGAGAAAAAACCATTTATGCGAGGCAAAGGAAGATATTTGGATTTTAGACAAAATGGCATGATGAAGACAACTTGGAGCAAGAGAAAAATCATAAGCTGTGAAGTAAGAGAGGCTTGGATTTGAATCCTTGCTCTCCTAAATATGTGAGTCTCTTTTTCCTCCTTATAAAAAGAAGATAATAATATTACTGTATAAATTTATTAGGAGTTTTAACTTAATAATATGTATAAAGTGGCTGAGTCATATAAACCCTTAATATACACTAAAACATCATCCAACTCTTCCATTTTATATTCTGTGTAGTTGAGTGCTATAAAAGATTTTGAGTTGGCTAATGACTTGATAAAGACAGTATTTAAGGAAGGTAAATCTGACAGCAATTTGCCAGAAGTCTTGGAGGAAAGGATGCTAGCTGTTAAGCCATTTTATTGGGGTGGGAGCTTGAACCCACTTAAAAATGTATATATAATATAGATCCTCTGGAGAAAGGATACAGGGGCTTCTGATTATCAAAACGGTCCATGATTCCCCAAAAGGTTAAAGATCCTTGCATGTGTTATAGAAGATGCTAGACTATGAAGGACTACAGAAGAGAAGTGGAACATAATAAATAAGATTTAATTACTGTATATGCAAATTAAAGGAAAAATTGAAAATAACACTGGAATCTTAGTCTCGTGTCACATGATACCATTTCCAGAGAGAAGCGAGTGAGTTTAGAAGGAAAGGTGATATGTTTGCCTTTAAACATGTTGCATGTCAGGTATTTGCCAGAATTGCTAAGTAAAATCCTGACTAGACAGAGTTTTGCCTGGATTTGGGGTGCAGGTCAGGAATGGAGATAAAGATAGTTTAAGACAAAGCTTTTTAGTGCTAAGATTACATGGCAAGAGGCCAGGGAGTTATTACATAAGCCACAGGATATAATGAGATAGCTTTGGGGAGCAGATCCAAAATATAGGGAAAATGTTTTCAAAAAATTGTAATTCCAAAAAAATTGTAATGCACATTTGCAATGAAAAGTTTTGAAATAGAAAACAATATAACATTTTAAAGGTAAAACATAGGACAGAAAGAATCCGCATTAATTCACTGTTCCTTCCAGGGGTAATTTAGAGAAAATATTGCGAGAAAGCTGCTATAGAAGGAAGTTAATTTTCTGAGAGTGTGAAAATAAAGTAAAATGAAGAGCGGAACAAAGGCTAGGTCTTTGATGTATCCAGAGTTAGAAGGAAGAAGACCCAAGTAAGAAGAACGTGTCAAAAAGGTAAGAAAAATAGAAACCTGGAAAAGACAGAATTTGAAGAACAGGTTGTCAACAATGTCAAGTGCAGCAGGCAGGTCACCTAAAATGAGGAAGAGGCACCAGGGATTAGGGTCTTCTTCCTAAACAAGTCTTTAAAGTAATGTTACAATGTTAAGGTTGTACGTAAAGATGTTTAGATCGTGTTCTAGATTAAGGTTGCAGAATCTTTTCTACTGTAGAAAGCCTTTCAAGAGACCCATAAGCAAACATAAATGCGAATCCCTTAGGCAGATCATTTATTGTATGTGCTTTGTACTCGCCTCACCACAGCAGCATGTGATTCAAATCTGAGAATCTGACAGTCTCATCCATTTCAAAGTTGATTAGAGGTTGAAGACTGTCAAGAATGGAATAATACATAATCTCAAAACTTAGTACTTCTGGGCTAATGATAGGACAAATCAATTTTTGTTGTTACAGAAGCAGCTTAAATGCCCAGAGCTCTATCATCCAGCCTTCTGTGTTTGTCAAAATGAAAAAACAAAAGTAAAAAACAAAAACAAAAAATCCTGGAAAATCTATCGTTGTTGTTGTTGGATTAAGAAAACAATACATATCACTCTCGTATTCTTAAGCGGCTAAAACTTCAAATATGCAGTAAAGCCACCGCATTAGAAGGAAATACTCATAATATAGTCACTTTGCCTGACTCTCATGCCATTTCTTCAAAAAAGTACTACAACCCTCTAGTCCAGGCGAAGGGAGCAAGCACTAAACTAGAATTCAGGTCTTCTTTTACTGCTTTTCTCTTGTGACTTGTGCAAGTGACCTTCATTCTATGCATCTCAGCTGGTCTCTGTGTAAGAGGTGAGGACAGTATCTCTCCAATCCAGTTTGCTACCTTGGGCTTCAGTGTGATAATTTATGATAGGCAGGCAATTGTATCTTTCTTCCCAAACCTGTTTCGAGGATTATACTCCATAGCATCCGTATATGTGCTTAGCATATGGTAGGCATTCAGTGGAATCAGCTGGAGTTCTTTCCAACATTCTCTTCTACCTTAGGGGTCTTTTGGAACAATGGAATGACATAAGCTGCTATGTAGTACTTTAGGCATTCATATGCAATAAATGAGAGGGAGAGAGGGATGAGGGAGGGACAGAGATTGAGACTGAGAAAGAGATGCCTCTTATTGGGAGGTTATATTGAAAGACTACAGAGAGGCCTGAGCTGGAAGATAGCTTAATAGCAAATACTGAATAGAGAAAAAAATTGCCAATTCTGCAGCTTCAGAAATAGATGAGATAGCAGCATTAGGGGGATGAATTTCACATGTGAAAGGATATCACAGTCTTTGAGACTGAGATAGCCACAGCTGGGATATACGTGTCTTGTCCAAAACTATCTTCCACAGGGATTCCCTGGTGGCGCAGTGGTTGAGAGTCCGCCTGCCGAGGCAGGGGACACGGGTTCGTGCCCCGGTCCGGAAGGATCCCACATGCCACGGCTGGGCCTCTAAGTCGTGGCCACTGAGCCTGCACGTCTGGAGCCTGTGCTCCGCAACGGGAGAGGCCACAACAGTGAGAGGCCTGCGTACTGCAAAAAATAAAGCTATCTTCCATAAAAATGATAAGCAAAAACGGGAATAAAAGTGACATTTAACTCTTTAAAATATCCTAACTCTGATTTTCTAATCAGTAAGGATAAATTTTCCCTTTAGATAAGATTGTAAGTGGACATCTTTGCCAGAGAAAACTTTTTTGCCAAGCACCCTAGTACTATGGCTTTCAAATGTTTTTGACTCTGACTCATGTATTTAAAGGACATACAATAATACCTAGCCATTTTATGTGCAATACATGCTGATATTTTCTATTCTAAATGGCTTTCTCAAGGTGCTAATGACTCATGATCTGTACTTTTAAACAAAAACAACAAAAACCCCAACCTCTTTAGTAGTAGTCACTTTTATATGTCAACACTAAATGCAATGGTATCAGAAATGAACTTCTGTTTTATTTTTAAATTTTTTAATAAACAGACATTTATGAATCAGGATCCATTTTAGTGCTTTGGTATCTATTTTATTCAAGTCATATAACTAGATATACATTTCTTACTGAGGTTGGATTGTATCAATTAGTATGATCATATTTCCTGCAGCAACCCAGACTCAACATCTCACCAAGGTAGGTCATTCGTTATGAAAGGTATCAGGTGAGAGAGTGATGGTTATGCATAAAATATTACCTCCACTTAGGAAATACAAACAGACAAACACCCCAAAACCTCAAAGTGTATGTATTCTGGTTTGGTTTATTACACAAAAAGAAAAGCCAACATATGAGGCTCTAGTTTAGAGTTCCCTTAAACTCCAGTGCTTTATGAAAATTTTTCTGATTTATTTTGTGGTAACTAATAAAAATGTATTTGAAATGATTTAAAACTGAAGGTGCTTTATTATTATCAAGGATTCTCATATATATTTTGTAAAGTTCTCTTTAGAGACACTTTTTTTTTTTTTTTTTTGCGGTACGCGGGCCTCTCACTGTTGTGGCCTCTCCCGTTGCGGAGCACAGGCTCCGGACGCGCAGGCTCAGCGGCCATGGCTCATGGGCCCAGCTGCTCCGCGGCATGTGGGATCCTCTCGGACCGGGGCATGAACCCGTGTCCCCTGCCTCGGCAGGAGGACTCTCAACCACTGCGCCACCAGGGAAGCCCTAGAGACACTTTTGATCTTATCTAGGGATCCTGATACTGATGGGTAGAAGATGCAAAACACTAAACATAAATAGATAATACCAGTGAGTGGTATTAGTATAAGAAAAGTACAGTCATCCCTCAGCATCCATGGATTTTGGTACCCACAGGGGCTCAATTTCCGTATATAAAACGGCACAGTACAACAAATAGCTATGGATGTGACACCGTGGATATGGGGGGATGACTGCAGCACCATACAACCAAATGAAGGAACACACTGTACTGTGTGCTCATAAAGGAATTGGAGTTATGGGCTGAATGACCACCTTAGATTTTCCTCAACACATAAACATATATTCTAACAGTTGTCAGATGAAATACGGCACACACATTTACTTTGTACAAATATGTCCTAATTATTGCATAGGACATACCTACCCTAAACAATTATTCATTATTTACCTGAAATTCAAATTTAACTAGGCATCCTGTATTTTTGTTTGCTAAGTCTGGCAACTCCCCTCCTAGCATGATTTGTGGCATATCAAAGGAGCTGTAAAATATCTCCAGAAGCAGAAAGTTGTGGCAGAAAGAGCAAAGACTTTTGCAGATAAATCTGGATTCAAATTCTGCTTCTACCAGGATTTTATTTTGGAAAAGATTTTCATAAGATCTTATTCTGACCTTTCCAAGGCAGGGTCATGTGTTCTGAATCCCTACTTTCTCGTCACCATCAATATTACTCTGCTCTCAACTGGTCTTCCTTTGGAAATGAGCACATTTATGTTATAACAGGAGACCCTAAGATTCCTGTATTTAAACTCTTAGAAAGGAAGGGCTTTTAATTCTCACCTTTTTTTGGTAGCTTATTATCTACTATACTTGTTGCCCTAGATAAAGACACCTAGGAGAAGGCTCATCTCCACAACACCTGCCTTTTTCTAATGTGTGGGCAAGGGAAAATCCCCTGGAGCACTGATAGTGATGGGCAAGAACTTGATAAACTACCATTAATACTAACATGCCTACCATGTACATTATGCTGGGCTGGGTGGCAGAAATCTGAACACGGAGGAAATTTACATAATAACATTTATTTATGACTTGGTCAATGACTTTGCACAGCACATTCCATAGGTTGTCCCTTATTAGCAATGCATAGATCTACACGCTGTGTGGAACTGCAACAAAGCTAGAGCTTTTACACAGCAATTCCAACCTTAAGTTGATAGTCAGGCACTCTGCAATACACTGTAGTTCAGATTTATTCTGAACACATCTGTACGTTTAGCATACCCCAGAAAAAGTGCTCAAGGGAGTTGAAATCTGCTGAGTGGGTAACCCATTCCACATGGCCACACGGGCCAATGCAGATTTGGAAATTATCATCCAATTAGTCCCTCACCACTCTGGCGTAATGGGGTGGTACACAATCCTATGGGAACTCTTCTAAGTGCCCTTCCCTTAGCTGGTAAAGCGTAGCATTAATTCATTAATTGATCACTAAATGGGTTGGTTTTGTATGGTCAACATTTATTTATGTTTCCCAACTTTATGACCAAACTGTAGCTGGCATTTATTACTAATATACATAATATATACTTTGCTATTAAACTTATGACAATCCCGTAAGATACCACTATTATCTCCATTTTACAGATGAGAAAATAGAAGGAGAGAGGTTATATAACCTCACCAAGATCACACAGTTAGTAATTGATGGAGCCAGCATTTCAACTCAGGCAAACTGAACTTAGAGTCCATATTCTTAACTCCTAAGTAATGCTGCTGGGTAACGTTAGAGTAATACATGGTAGTAATGAAACCATTTCCTGGTGCAAGTATCACTTCCATGCAATGAAGTCATTTTAGACAGAGTTGTATCTTTATTTGTAATGGGATCTAAGCCAGAGAATTTCATTTTGAGAGACACTATTCATCACCTCGGGCTAAGAGTTAGCTGGATACCTTTGCCAAATGTCAGCGATTCAATTACATTCCAACTGAGGTTTTATTCAGACATTATTTTGGATTTGTTTTTAAGGCTTTACTTCTACTTGCAAGCTACCTAAATTTCTTTTTTTTTTTTTTTTTGCTGTTGTTACAACATAGTAGATACTTCAGTGTTAAAATCTTATTTAAGATTAAACACAGAAACTTGATTTGGAAGGCTGAGATAAAACATCCTCAAAAAGCCTTCTTTATTTGTAGATTTAAACCCTCAGATTCTCACTTTAATTGCAAAAGAGAAGTTATTGAATAAGAAATTTTAAGTGATTTTTTAACCGTGTTTTAAAAAATACTATGCTATTGAAAAGAAAGAAAAGAATTGCTCTTTCTATTGTATATTACATGGCCAAAGGGGCAACTCCCTTAACTGACTGGAGGAAGTTAGCTGTTGGTTTCAAAATCACTCTTTCCAGAGAAGTAGGGTGTGTGACTCAGATTTCCACACCAAGGTGGTCCCTGAGAGAAGACTTTAGATGTAGAAGAGGTAATGTTAAATTCTCTGCTATCACTTATTATTTCCCTCAGGCAAGCCACATGTCAGAGAACCTCAATCACGTTACATGTGCCTCAAGCACGTTACATGTGCTTCTTCCTTTACTTTTTTAAAAGGTTTTTATGTCTTTCAGTTTTCATGTGTGCTCTTGACTGGTATCTTTCTATAAATAAATGTACTTAAGAATGAAAAAGTCATTCCAATCCTCAGCTGAGAGATCTTTTATATCCATCTCCCAGAGAGAGGAGATGAAATTTGATTTGAAACTGAACATACACAACTTGGCATACAGATTTCCACACTTTTCAAAGGTCTTAAATGGTCAAGATGATGAGAAAAATGAGAAAGAAAAATAAGGGGACAAGAGTTATCACTATTTGGGAACTCAGTGTACCCCTCATACCATGGTAGGTATTTTTCACACAGCATTAAACTTAGTCTTACTCCATTTTATTGAGGCATGTGATATGTGGAGATATAAAAATAACTTTTCCCAAATTCTGTATGTAATATAAGTACAGTAACCAGGATTCAAAATTAAAATAAGAACTCAGGATCTGTGATGTTTCCATGATTTCACTCTTAGGGATTTAGGCCTAGTGTTGGGTGCTAAACACTCTGAAAGTGGCTAAAGAAGTAGAAATTCCCCAAAACCTCTAGAAAATTGAAATAAAAAATTAATTTCTAAAAATATTTTCAAAGTTAATATTCCAATAGTAGCTTGGCATCCATAAAAGACAAATTTAATTGGGAAAATACATAACTGACCTTTGATACATGAGATTCCTGAAAAATTTCACACATACTTAGGGTCAAGTATTAAGCATTTTGTTTCAAATATAAGATGTATGTTTAGAAATTAGTTTGGTTGACCCTGGAACTTAGGTATTATATTAACTCCAAAGCCTTCTGGATTGTAACCCCTTTGGCATTATGCCATCTTTCATAATTGTGGGGATTTTTCCTTCATAAGAACCACAGTTTCCTATTAAGCAGGAAGTGATAGGTTACTGTAATCCATGTAGTAACTGCCTGTCAGCATGACATGTTTTTCAGTAGCATTTACTACAATACAGAAGGCTTAGGTGTGCCCTAATTATGGGATTTCTTTTTAATGCTTCTTATGTGTGGGAACTGAGCCTTTTGATTCATTAATTCATTCAGGTAATATTTACTTTATTGAGTACTTTATAGACATCTAGTCTTGTCCAAGGCACCAAAGATATAATGGTGAATAAACACAGTCTAGTGGAGGGGATATTAATCAAATAATCAGCAACAATTGTAAAATTGCAATTGTGATATGTGCTAAGACATATGGCGCTCTGAGATGGCATAGTAGGGAAATTAACTTATGCAGAGAGATTGGGAAAATTTCCCTAGAGGAGTGACGATTAATCTGAAATCTGAAGGACACATAGAAGTAAATTAGGACTGAGAGGAGGAAGAAGAGTTCTATCCTTTGAATCCTGATTGGGGGTGGGGTGGTGTTGAGGGAACAAACCAAGGGGCTGGGGCTCATTAAGCAAGGGAAAGCAAGGCAGGGAGATAGGGAGGGAGGGTGAGGGCAATCATGAGAGGCTGAGGGGGAGATGAGGGGGTTTCAAGGCTGAGAGGAGAGGGGATTCAGGAAGGAGTAACACAATGAGATTTGTGTAGAAATGATTGCAGAGGTCTCTTTAGATGCAATGGGGAAATGCATGAAAGAGGTAAGAATGGATGTTAGTAGACCACTTAAGAGGTGTCTGCAGCAGTCCAGTGTGGGGGTGTGGTAGTGACGATGGAGATACAGACAGAGAACAGATGTGTCTAGATCATCTATGAACAGATGCTGGTGATGAATTAGGTATAGTATGATAGGTGGGTAAGAAAAGGACTTGTTTAAAAGGATTTGGGTTTCTCATTCTCTATGCTCCCCACTCATTCAAAATGGACCAAACTAGGATGAGAGTAAAGAAAGATGCTGAACCCAGTTTTGTACATACTGAGATGGAGGTACCTTACAGGTTGGTGTAAGCTGTTTCTTTTTGCAATTGAATTTGTATTTTATCAAATACTTTATATTATGTATACTATGTAATTATATTCCTAATTAACTTAGCAAAATAGTTATGTCTTTAGTTTGGGTGGCTTAAACCTTATACTTCCCAGCTGAAAGCACTATTTCTTAAATGCTTCCCGAAAAACTATTTAACATAAGAAAATCAGTAAACTGAATTATTAAGAAATACAGATTGGAGGTGACAGAGATAATGCAACCTGTTCCGAGTTCTCAAAGCTATGAAACTTTGCAATGTTAATTAGAAAACAAATCACAGATTCCCTTGAATTAGGATGTGTCTGTATTGTGATGAGGGGAAGTCACTTCAAATTCATGTATCTGTTCCCCTTAAGTATTTCTCCTCTATGTACCTTTTATGGGAAACAACGAAACTGTAACACAATTCCCTAGCACTCTTACTCCTGTAGGTTTTGCTTCCTTTTCATTAAGTAAAGGCAACGACTCAAAGCGAAATGAATTTTGTCATTGTGAACTCTATTCAATGAGCAGTCACTTGCCACTGGGTGTAGCAGAGGCAGAGAGGCTTAACCATCTCTCCTTCTTTTATCTTGAATAGTTAAAAGAAGCTTCATCTTTTCTGGGCCTTAGTGCCTGTATGCATCTTCCTCCCCTGATTTTAAGGCTCATAGTTGGTGTTTCTTCCCCATGTGTCTGGAGGTGTCTCCGTGAATTAGCCTGGTCCTCCTACCTATGAACCATGGTAGAAAATTACAGAAATAAGAATAAATAATAGCTAAAACCACACCTGTGGGAAATCTCAAGTAATCACAAACTACTCTACAAAACAAAATTGATGTATATTTGTTTAGATGAATCCAGGGGTATCTAACTGCATTTAGGCAATCCTGAAGGTATTACAAGTTATTCTACTTTGCAGAAGGAAAATAAAAGTTTAGGAATGAGGAATATTTAGGCTGCAAATGGAAGGATGAGTAAAATTACTGTTTATCCAAAGGTTGAAAGAAAAGAAAAAAATAGACTTTCATGTTCAGGAGGAAAGTTTGAAGCATGGTATAGATAAAATTTGAGATTTTGTGAAGACTTGTTAGATTTCATGTTTCATTTCCTTGAAATCTACAAATGTAGTCACATCTACATTTCTTTATAATATATTCAAATGTATCCAGCTTTTAAAAGATGCATCATTAATAATGCAATAAATAAAAGCAACACTTTCAGCCTTAAAATGGTATGGGTGATAAGATTTAAAAAGTCTATAAAGTTGAGATGATAACATGGAAGCAGGATTTTCTTTCCCCTTTAAAAAAGTGCCAATGACTGCCAAGGGCCCCATTCCCAGAGATCACGGTTTGGTTATTTAAGGATGGGGCCTGGTAATCAGTATTTTTAATGCTCTCAGGCAACTGTGATATGTAGTCTAGCTGGAGAATCACCTACGTGAGAGATAGTTACACTAACTATAAACTGTGTAAAATGAATCAAACATCTCTGTATGGTCATCAGTCTATTACTAAAGCTTCCTGGATATAGTGGGCTATATAGATTCTTTGTTTTGATGAAAATAGCATATTTGAAAATGGATTTGACAAGAAAGTGTTTTTGTTTTTAATTGCAAGTATTATAATAACCTTAAAAATAAACCTATGACATTGGTATTAGTATTATACCTATTCTAGAGATAACAGGCAAAGGATAAAGAATAGAGATAAGGCAAAAGCGCCTGTCTAATTTCCAGAGTCACATACCTTGAAAGTGGTAGGTTTGGGACTAAACCCAATCTCCTTGTTGCTGAAGGCCAGACCTGCAAGCTTTCCTAAAAGGTTATGTTGTCTGCTCTTGTCTCAAAATAACAGTACTCTTCTAGAGAAAAAAGAAATAAAAATCAAGAGAAAAATAGATTGGGAGGATTCAGATACTGACATATTTGTATAGTGTTTTACATTTTCAAAGCAATTTTTCTTTGTGAATGCCAAGGGAGAGAGGGCAACTGCAATTTTCTTCTATAAAGTCAAAGGATAGTCTTCATATAAGAAAAGAACATTTATGAGAAACTTCAAGAAGAGCTGGATCTGATGGCCTCTTCCATGTGGTTTCTTTTATTCAACACGTAAACTTATCAACTTAAATAGGAGGCACATAAAATATGTGATATTCTCACATATGGACTAAAGTCTGGACTTGGAGTTGGGTATCAGAAGAATTCAGTTACCTTCTGACTTGTGAACCTGTCCATTAAAATTAAGCCTCAAGTCCCTCCTATTATATTATAAGATTCAAAGATTGAGACTAATTAGTTCATAACCACATTTAAAACCTTGAAAAATGCTGCTTATGCATTATATCATTGATTGTTGTATCACAGCACCTAGCATGATGCCATGCCCACACAGGTAGCAGAAGTTTTGATGATTTTATATGATTAAAAACCTTAGCACAAAAATTGATTTTTATTGCCTGGAATTTAGGGGAAATATTAGATTTTGCAAATAAAAAGCATATCTTCTTACTCTCCTTAAGTGTTTTAAATTTCACAGAAAATGGTTTGTTTCCTTTTTAAACTTTTTAAAGCTATGCAGAATCTAAAGACAGGCTAAAATTACAGTCATATTCAATTCCAAGTGCAATAAGAAACAATATTCATAGCATCACAATTGCTAAAACTTACTGAGAACGTAAAATGCCATAGTATGTAATCCATCTATACATGGATTTTCTTAAAGGCCATGATGATTCATGAGGTGGGTACAACTATCATTTACACATATCCAAGGAGGAAATGGAAGCTTAAAGAGACATGTCCAGGGTCACGTATCTAGTTAAATGGCAGGGCTGGAATTCAAACTCACAGCTATCTGAATCTGGAGCTCCAGCGGCCCTGAATTTAGGGGAGTTAGCACTGAACACGCCAGCCCAGGAAATTTGCAATATTTTCTCTAAGTTCACATAAATTTGCAATATTTTTGCTAAGGTCACATAAATTTGCAATATTTTCTCTAAGGTCACATAACTGCCTGTAGCTTCCATAGGCTATCTGGAAACAAATGTGAATACACATGGTTTCTTATGTCTATTCTTTTGTTAATTAGAGATTTTGGTAGTTCTTATCTGCTTACACAGAAGGCAGAGAGATACAGTTACAAGGAGGGTTTGAAATAATTCCAGGTTTTTCCTTCTCACCGACCATGCAGAATCCAAATACTTAACGTGCATAATGGAGCCATTACTTCACCCTACTTTACAATTTCTCCTAAAATGCACACAAATAAACTATTAGCTCATTCAAAACAGCTTGGGATAGAAATAGCAACCGGTGTTTAAATCTCACAACCAAGCCAGAAAACTATCTGTATAAGAGGCTATACTGCCTTATTACTTGTCTTATTTTGATTGTATCAACCAGTTGAAACAACAGGTCACGGAAGACCTGTGAATTAATGTGTATTTGTACACATGCTTTCTAGCTGAAAGTGGTAATGTTGTGATTATTAGAAATGATAGTGCCATTAAGTAAGTGATAAAAGAACCTAAAATGTTTTGAATTCTCGCTAAGTACTGAGCACCAGTTACAGGTTCCATGTAGATTATCTCACAGTAACCCTTTGGGAAGGAACAGGTATTGACCCCATTTTACAGGTGAGATAATATAACTTGCCCAGGTGTGCAAAGCTAGCAACTGGTACTGTTACTTCAGAGCTCATTCTGAACTTCTAAATGATCCTGGCATGAAATTCTGTTATTATTGGAAGTCAAATGGAATGATTACATTACAAGTGGTATGATTTAATTGTTTTAAAACCAGGAAGTCCTGGGTTCCATTTCTCCTGCCACCATTCATCAATTAGTGTCCTTGGGCCAGTTAACTACCTCATTTGTTAATGGAGGATAATAGCATACCTACCTCAGATGTTGGTGTGAGGTCTAGATAAACTAATACGTATAACTCACTTTAGCACAGTGAATGGAAAATAGTAAGGACTTATTATTACTTAATTTATCTGACTTCTGGTTCCATGAGTTGATTCAGGCTCTGAAAATACGCAGCAAATGCATTAGGCAGCTTTGACTGCTTCCTTTAACTCTTGATTTGGCAGCTTTATATTATTCAACGATTTAGTGCATGCAATTTGGCATTTGCAGAGTTCCTTACACACAAGGATAACTAATCTCACCAGTCATCAGTCAACTTGTAAGCTGGCACAGAATTAGAAAAACCACAGGTTTCACAGGAGGAAACAGTCAGGCAAGTGAAAAGTCTTTCCGTAGGACACACTGAATCCAAGACTGGCTGAGGATTAGCACTGGGGCATACTACCTAACCAGAGGAACCACTTATCTTCTCTGAAAGTTCCTGACAACCTGAAGACTCAAGGAAGCAAAGACTCGGTGACTCCAGGAAGAAAGAAAAAACATCTGAGAAAGGAAATATGGCTAGTCTTAGAGCCTGACACAGACCCTTGTTCAATGCGGAGTATTTTCTAGCCACATTAAAGTTCTCTACACCAGACTTGCTCAGTTGTCTCGGCAAACTCTGCCTTGGAAAAGACAGCAAGTAAACTGTGCTCAGTGGAGAGAAGAAAAACAGCAAGATCACTGTAACTGGCTACGTTTCATTAACCCAAAGGGCTCTATAAAAAAACCAAAAACAGAACCAAAAAACAACAAAAAGAAGTTTTTCTTGGTTTGTGTGATGATCTAACAAATTTTAGGAGGGAGTATTTTTTCATTGACTTATTCTTTACCAAGTGTATTACAGTGTGTAAGCTGATAGCTACATTTGCATAATAATAAATCCATGCGTGAATTTCTGTGGTACAGAGGCCTCACTGCAAGACGCTTTGTTTCCTTACTAAAAGTACATCACATTGGGTCTGGCCTCCATCCCACCCCCTTTCTACCCTCTCCCTACACACTAAAAACACTTGTTCATATCACTTCACTGGGAATTAAAACAGAATGATTTCAGTTTCATCAGTTAACTGATATTTTGCAGAAAAGGTATCTAAGTAGTATCCCTTTAAATAATAATCCCTATGACCAGAAACACAACTTGCTGGTAGGACAGCTTACCATTACTAGTCACAGATTTTCAGAATTTGATGGAAACTTAGAGATCATCCACTTCAAGCTACCTGGGAAAAAAGACTCAGAAGGATGTAGTAATTTGCCTTGGTCACATAGGAGGTGAGGACTGAGTCAGGTCTCAATAGGGGCTTTTTACTGCAGTTCTAGTTCTGTCCACTTATAGTTGTTTTCGTCTCACTGAGAATTCTTGAGTCTTCAGGGAGCTGAAGAT
Source organism: Phocoena phocoena (assembly GCF_963924675.1). Lineage (NCBI taxonomy): Eukaryota > Metazoa > Chordata > Mammalia > Artiodactyla > Phocoenidae > Phocoena > Phocoena phocoena. Next base: position 93,071,556 of record NC_089222.1, on the reverse strand, counting down.
AAGAATTTTCATTTTGATGTAAATATGCATGCTCATTAAACATACGTATTTTGCATAAGACTTAAGATTGATTTAAATTTTTCATTTCCTTTAATCATTTATTTATATAGTATTCATTAAGCAACATTTTGATTAATATCAAAACATTATCATTCCTGGGAAATGAAATAGGTTTATGAAATGATTCTCTGCCTTCTCTAAGCCTGAAATCTGTTGAAGAGCTAAGATGAGGTTAAATTCTATAGACACATGCACACACGCATACACACACTATAACACACGAATATCCCAATGCCTAAAAAGCATGCCAAATTGTAAGTTGCTACTTAAGTTCAGGAAAGAGAAAGATTAATATAAGTTTTTTCTGGTTGTTACTGTTTTTAAACATTCTGAAGTATTTTCTTAAGTCCAAACAGAAAATCTCTTTTGAGTGAATCCAACCTCTAGACAAGGGGCTGGCAAACCTCTTCTACAAAGGAACAGATATCAATATTTTAGGCTTTGTGAACTGAGGCCTTCTGTTATAATCCTTTTACTTTTAGAATATATATTCATTATCATCCAAACTTTTCCCTTCAATCCAGGAGTAAAATGGACTTCTCAACTAACAACATAATAAAGTTTCTTGAAGTGAATGTTGCAAAGTCAAGCTGGAAAAGGAATGTCACCTGAGTCTAATATTTGGGGACAGAGTAGATCTGTAAGAAAATATTACTGTTTCTGAACTTCATGTGGAAGCTTGTGTATGAAGGGGATCAGAATATGCTATCCTAAAATATGCAATTTTGTCATAAGGATTATTTTGAGCTAAAGGCAATTGAGAACAGACACAGGAAGAGCTCTCTCTCCTCCCTCTACCTACCTAGAAGCAGAGAATAAATTGCCCTTGTGAAGGTGTGAAGGTGTCGCCCCTCTGCCACCCCCCCAAAAAAAAACTGTACAAAAAGAGGAAAACAACACATCATCAGAGATGGAGATGGAACCAAGACGAGTTTGAATAAATAAACTTTACTGAATAACCCTTATCTACCATTAGCTTTCCCACTAGATTTACTTTCCTACAATTTACCACTCCTAGAAGCCCCAAGCCTTTTTTCCTTTGTCTGGTCACTTTTCCGCAATTTACTGCCCTTTGTTAAATAAAATGGTATGTAAGCCTCTAAATCTAACTGTGTTTTGGGGCTTTCATTTTTTTTTTCCTGTGCAGTTCCTTTACACATAACATTAAAAATAAAATGGGTGTTTCTTTTCTCCTGTTAAACTATCATTTGTCAGTTTAATTTGGTTCAGAACTCAAGAGAGTAGAGGAAAAGTTTTTCCTCCAATATATATACTTGTAAATAATACACAAATATAGCAGAATCAAAGACAATACCTATGAAAAACCTCTTTCACTATTGGAATGTGAGGACTGAGGGCAAGGAGCAATCGCTACAGGACAAAGGACAAATCTCTAGGAGACAACCATGAAACACCTTGATTTTGCCACATATTGAAACTTCTAGTGTCTTGGTTGTCTGCATGTTCCTTCCATAGCTTTATTTTCCATCTACTGTTTTTTTGTTAATCTGAGGAACTAAAAACCTTTTGTGTCTCCAAACACAAATTTTACACAAATTCTTTCCAACCAAAGTCACATCAAGATGAACGATTCCCAAACATACATACATCATACTTTTCATTTTTAAAACATGGTAATGTAATGAACAAGACTTAGATCTTTTTCCAAGTAAAGCTGGTTGTGAATCTTCGATCCATCACTAACCTGTTGAATGTTCTTTAACAACTTTTTCAATTTCTTCTTGATTTAAAAAGAAAAAAAAAACTAACATAAGGTCTTAAATCCTAGGGTTATTGTAATTAAATAAGATTAATGTGTACAATATATGATAAAATCAAATTTGTAAGGCAATTAATATAGGAAGAATATAACTTTTCATTTCTAGAATTCATTATGATTTTAAATAAATTGTAATATCTTAAAATAAACACATCCAAAAATTAAATATTAAAAATTGGTGTCATGATACAGGACTACAGCAGTCATTTGCTCAAGAATATCCTAGGTGTTAATTTATTTTTCCATTGAATCTGCCACATAGGATATGCTGACAAAACCAAGAGCCTCTCCTTCCACCAGCCTGTTACTTCCTAAAGAGAAAATTGACAATCTCAGGTGGCCTGAATATTATTTATGTTAAAGGGAAAAGTCATAAAGTAAAATTTATTCTCATTAATTCTACTATTTAATTAATTACACAATGCAATGATATAACTATGAGAAAGAGAACAAAGCTGGAGGCACCATGCTCCCTGATTTCAAACTATATTACAAAGCTAGAGTAATCAAAACAGTAAGTATTTGGCATAAAAATAGACAAAGAGATCAAGGAAACAGAATAGAGATCTCAGAAATATACCCATGAATATATGGTCAACTAATTTATGACAAAGTTGCCAAGAATATACAATGGGGAAAGGATAGTCCCTTCAGTAAATTGTGGTGGGAAAACTGGAAAGTTACAGGCAAAAGAATGATACTGGACCACTATCTTACACCATACACAAAAATCAACTCAAAATGAACTGAAGACTTGAATGTAAGATCTAAAACCATAAAACTCCTAGAATAAAACATAGAGGGTAAACTCCTTGGCAATGATATTTTTTTGTTTTTTGGGTTTTTTGTTTGTTTGTTTGTTTTACATTTGACTCCAAAAGCAAAGGCAACAAAAGAAAACTAAACGAGTGGGACTACATTGATATAAAAAGCTTTTGCACAGCAAAGGAAACTATTAACAAAAGGAAAAGGCAACTTACAGAAATATAGAACACATTTGCAAATTATATATCTGATAAGGGGTTAATATCCAAAATATTTATATGGACCCCATACAACTCAATAGCAAAAAAACAATCTGATCTAAAAATGGGCAGAGGAACTCATACAAATGGCCCACAGGCACTAGAAAAAGTGCTCAACGTCACTTATCATCAGGGAAGTGCTAATCAAAACTATGAGATATCACCTCATACCTGTTAAATGGCTGTCATCAGAAAGATAAGGGGCTTCCCTGGTGGCGCGGTGGTTGAGAGTCCGCCTGACGATGCAGGCGACGCGGGTTCGTGCCCCGGTCCGGGAGGATCCCACATGCCGTGGAGCGGCTGGGCCCGTGAGCCATGGCCGCTGGGCCTGCGCGTCCGGAGCTTGTGCTCCGCAACGGGAGAGGCCACAACAGTGAGAGGCCTGTGTACCGCAAAAAAAAAAAAAAAAAAAAAAGAAAGATAAGAAATAACAAGTGTTGGCAAGGATGTAGAAAAAACAGAACCCTTGTGCACTGTTGGTGGGAATGTAAATTGCTGCAGCCAGTATGGAAAACAGTATGGAAATTCCTCAAAATCTTAAAAATAGAACTACCATATGATTCAGCAATTCTACTTCTGGCTATATAGGTCCCAAGGAAACCAAATCACTATCTTGAACAGATATCTGCACTCCCATGTTTATCACAGCATTATGTACAATAGCCAAGGTATAGAAATATACAATGTTAAGTGTCCACTGACTGATGAATGAATAAAGAAAATGTGGTGTGTGTGTGTGTATATATATATATATATATATATATATATATATATATATACACTTACAATGGAATATTATTCAGCCATACAAAGATGGAAATCTTGCCATTTGTGTCAACATGAATGGACCTCAAGGGCATTATGCTGAGTGAAATAAGTCAGACAGAGAAAGACAATTACTAGATGACACATATGCAGAATCTTAAAAATCCAAACTCATAGAAACAGAGAAGAGATTGTTGGTTGCTAGGTGGGGGCTGTGTGTGTGTGTGTGTGTGTGTGTGTGTGTGTGTGTATGAGCGTAAAGTGGTCAAAAGGTACAAACTTCCACTTATAAGATGAATAAGTTCTGGGGATGTAATAATGTACAGCATGGTCACTCTAGTTAACAATACCATATTGTATATTCGAAAGTTAATAAGAAAGCAGATCTTAAAAGTTCTCATCACACACAAAAATTTGTAACTGTGTCCAGTGATAGATATTATCCAAACTTATTGTGATAGTCATTTCCCAATATTTGCATATATTAAATCATTATGTTGTGCACCTTAAAATAACACAATATTATATATCAATTCTATCTTAATAAAACACAATATAATTAGTAAAGAAGGGAGAACAGTCAATCAGGTGATTATTCTTATCATACTATTATTCTAATTTGTTATGTTGGTGCCAGTTTAAAAGGTGGGGAAGGGTGGGAATAAAGTAAATATAAGAAAATCCATGGTAAATTTGGTAAATTTCCATGGTAATTTGCATGGTAATTTGGTAAATTTCCATGGTAATTTCCATGGCAAATATAAGAAAATCCATGGTAAATCCATGGTAAATCTATATAGATATAGACCAAAGGATTTTTTTTTCACATTTAAAAAAAAATTTATTTTATTGAATTATAGTTGATTTACAATGTTGTATTAATTTCTACTGTACAGCAAAGTGATTCAGTAATACATATATATATACATTCCTTTTCATATTCTTTTCCATTATGGTCTATCACAGGATATTGAATATAGTTCCCTGTACATGCATATATTTTTAAAAAATTTTATTGGAGTATAGTTGATTTACAATATTGTGTTACTTTCAGATGTATAGCAAAGTGAATCAGCTATATATACATATATCCATTCTTTTTATTTTCCTATATAGGCCATTACAGAGTATTGAGAAGAGTTCCCTGTGCTATACAGTAGGTCCTTATTAGTTATCTATTTTATATATTGTAGTGTGTATATGTCAAAGGATTTTTTTAAGGCAGAATTATCTGTAATTTTAGCTTCAAATGGATGTATTTTTCTCTGTATGTTTCCTGATTCCCTGAAAATAACTTGAAGTTAACTTAAGATAGTATGAAAGGTACAATAGCTAGGGACGTTATTATCTTTAATGACAAGATTATCCAGTCCTAAAATATGAGAGCTCTTTTTACCCTGGGCCTTTGCTTATGTGGTCGCCTCCATCCAGAACACTTCATCTCACCTCTCCCTCAACATTGCTTATATAGAGCAAGTAAAAGGCTATTCAGGCAAAATTCTGGAAGGCTTTCTCAGGCTTCTTCTTCTACCCCCATCCCTTACCTCTGTTCCTGTCCTTCCTTTTTGACTACCTTCTCTATTTCAGCAGGTACCCATGTAATTGACTGCTTTATGAGAGCTCGTAGAATCAGACATTCTTTATTCAACAAATAGTTAAGTGCCCGCTAGGTGTAAGTATACAGTGGAACTTGGATATTCTGACAATATTAACTACGTGTTTCTATAGGAACAAAAGGCTACTGGCCACTCTCAGTGGGACCAGCACTTGGGGTTGTCATCCACGGTTGTGACTGAGATTGTGTGGGACCATCAGATATTTTTGCCCCATCACCTCATACTTACAAGATGGTGTGTTGAAGTTAGAGGAGTGTCTGTGAAATGGTTTTTATCCACTGTGCAAAACTCAGTGACCCACGCAAATATCTAACCAGAAACCTTCGGTGCATTACCAGGGGGATCTAATCAATTCATTTAACTAGCACAGATAGTTTTACATATTAATCTATCATTCTAAAGCCCTCAGCTTCATTTAGACCATCTACCTCATATTCTCTTATTCCTCTGCCTATTTGCCCCTTCAAATATGTTTACATAAAAATAGGGTTTATACCCCTCGGGATCTTGGCTTTGGTCCTGACAGAATTTCTCCCTTGTGAACCAGTAATTCTCTCCTAGTGAGTTGATATAATTTCAAGGACATTGTCTACGATAGAAATTCTGCAACTATGGAAATGATGATTTAAGTCAATGCTCTGGAGAATTCAAGATTTTGGATTAATAAATAGGAAAGTCATTTCATCATTACCTAAAATTCAGTGCATAAAGTTGTAACAGCAAGAGTTTAACAATATAATACTAACAGATCAAGGAATTTATGACTGCAAAAACTGCTTTATAATCAGCCAGGTTTAAAAAACAAGAAACCGTGGATGAGAGAATCCTCCAAAATGAGTAAAAAACTGCTTAAGTATGATTTTTAAAATTTCATAGACTTTTTTGGCACTTCAGAGGCTGAGCTTAGCAAAATAATTGCGGCATGTGTTACATTCTGTTATCATAATTTTACTTAGTTCTTTTCATGAGGAAAAATGTGGACTGCTAAAAGTCGACTCCTGTGACTAACATGCATGTTTCTGCTAAATTACCACACTTAAGCACATTTTATTAAGGGCAGTTATTCCACAACTGTTGTAACATGAAAGGTAAAAATTTACGAGAAAGAAAACAGGAAAAGGAATGATGTTTTATTTTACTTATCCCGCTGGAACAGGGAGCAATTTAAATGTACAAATGTAAAGCACTGCTTCACAGCTAGCGATCGGCAATTGCTCCTGTCTTTAAGTAACGGACTATTTAAAGTGCAACAGTCAGGCACTCACTGGTCTAATTTGTGCTGCAAGATATTATAAATACATTAATCTCTTAGAGTAGAAAATTCACGATCAGTATGCCTTGAGGTTCTAATGGAGAAAGAGAGAGAGAGAGGTTAGAGTGACAACTGCCCAAGGTGGGAGTGCACACTCATCTCCCACAGTTGCTCTAATGGATTCAGATTCAAGGCAGTAATGATGTGAAAGAGTGTGGGAAACATGTTTGCTAATAGTCTAGTAGAAATATACAGGGGCCATACATCTACAATCTCAATCACAAGCATAGGCACAGGAATAGACAAGAACCTGAAAAATCAGTCTGAAAAACACTAAAATTGGGCTTCCCTGGTGGCGCAGTGGTTGAGAGTCCGCCTGCCAATGCAGGGGACACGGGTTCGTGCCCTGGTCCGGGAGGATCCCACATGCTGCGGAGTGGCTGGGCCCGTGAGCCATGGCCACTGAGCCTGCGCGCCTGGAGCCTGTGCTCCGCAACGGGAGAGGCCACAACAGTGAGAGGCCCGCGTACCGCAAAAAAACCAACAAAAAAACCCACTAAAATTCACTTTGATATAGGGACACCTTTGGTGGGGTGGGGGTAAGACACCTCTTAGACGTCCCCAAGAGAGAAAAAGTGGATGCTTACAAGTTAGCAGCTTTTCGTGCTGCTGAAAATGTACATACACCAAACCTGTCTTGAATTTTTTGTTTTTATTTTAAGTTGAATTAAAGTAATAATTAAATAAAGAATTCAGCTAATTAAGGAAAGCAGAAAGAATTGCTTTGTTGTTAGTGGTTCTTTTTGTGGCAAGACATAGACAGCTTCAGTTACCTCAGAAAACAGAGTTTTATGGTAAAAAACAGAAGAAATAGAGGAAACAAATCTGTCAGAAGTTGGGGAGACACGGACACTGTTCATGCTACTCTACTATCAGCAACTCGGGAGTTAAGCATTTTCTAGTTTCAGATTTCTATTGTCTCTGCTTGCCTCCTGTTCTGCTTATTTTTCAACTTTTTGCTTCTCCACTGCTCCGCTCCTGCTTTATCATTAGTGCTGTTGCCTCTTAGCCTCTGATGGTTCCCTCTCCAACACCGTACTCTCTTCAGTCCTTCTCTGTGTGTGCCATGGTCAGATTCTCCCTTAGAAGATCTGATTGGCTGAGTCAGTCCCATCCTAGCATAGAACATTTCCATTTGCAGAGTTTTTCTGCAAAGACATTTATTAGATACTTTGGTTCAGGCAATGATTCCTGATCCCATCAGTTTGATTGAGATGGCAGTGTGACGTGGTATACAGCACCATTACCTCAATGTAAGGACACTTTGTATCATGATTCACTTTGCTTAGAGAGCTCTCCTAGATACCCATACATAGCTCATTCCCTCACCTCCTTCAGGTCTATGCTCAAATATCCTCTTCTCAGAGAGATCTTCCCTGCCCACCCTGTTTAAAATTTAACTGGTTACCTTTCTAACACTTTCCCATGCATAGGCAAACCTTATCCTTCTTATCCTTCTTCCACTTCTTTATTTTCCTTCTAAATACCTAACGACATCAGACAAACTATACAGTCTTCTCATTTACTTTGTATATTGCCTCTCTCTCTCTAATAGAATATAAGTTCCACAAGTACAGGAATCTTTACTTTTCTTTTTCACTACTGGATACCAGGAGCCTAGGACAGTACCTGCCACATGGTAGCCACCCAATAAATACCTATAGGCTGAACATGTCTAGATTGAAGAGGTGCTGCAGCAAAAGTAAAAGATGGAACTGACAGAAAAATAGTGAATACAAGCCCTAGTTTGTTGTAACAAACCTAGTGATTGCCTAGTCCAAATAGAAGTAGGAGGTAGAGATCCCCAAGAAGAAGATCTCTGGAAAACAAAACTCAACACAAAATTTGACTGGATATCACATTTCGGGAGAAGCATAAAGATAGTACATGTAAAAGAAGAATTATAAACTTTGGAAAAAATTACAAAAGAAAGGGACATAATCAAATCAGTAGGTGCAGTAAAGAAAAAATTTATATAGCTTGTGGTGGAAAAACTTGAAGAAGCTCCACAATTATTCTTGCCTCCTGGTACTCATGGTCTTATGTAAACCTATCCCCTTGAATAAAGAACTGTGACTTACTACTAACTAATAAACAAATGGCAAAACTAATAGGATATCAGTTCCACGATTACATTATAGAACACTGTAATGTATGTCTTGCTAACGTACTGTCTCCCATCCTGGCTTTGATGATGTATACTGCCATGATGTGAGCTGCTCTATGGAGAGGCCCCTACTGTGAGCAACTAAGGGTAGTAATTGGCCAAATCCTAGCAAGAAACTGAGACTCTCAGTGCTAAAACATGCAAGGAACAGAAATCTACCAACAACCGTGTGAACTTGAGGCAGATTCTTCCACAGTCTTGGCCAATAACTTGATGGCATCCATGTAAGATGATGAAGCAGAGAACCCAATTTATCTGTGCACAAATGCCTGACCCACAGAAACTGTGAGATAACAATGTGTATTATTTTAAGCCACTAAGTTTGTGATAATTTGTTATGAAGTAACAGATAACTAATACATAGCTATAACAACTTCAGCATTTTTCATTGATTTCTGTATTTGAATCAGCCTATAGACAAAGCATAAAAGAGAATGGATGTGATTTACAATAGTATTTATTTTTTTAAAGTTTTTATTTTTTAAATTAATTCTTATTGGAGTATAGTTGCTTTACAATGTTGTGTTAGTTTCTACTGTACAGCAAAGTGAATCAGCTATACATACATATATATCCCCCTTCTTTTTGGATTTCCGTCCCATTTAGGTTACCACAGAGCATTGAGTAGAGTTCCCTGAGATATACTGTAGGTTCTCATTAGTTATCTATTTCATAAATGGTATCAATACTGTATATATGTCAATCCCAATCTCCCAATTAAGCCCACCTCCTCTCCTTTCCCCCTTGGTATCCATATGTTAGTTCTCTACTTCTGTGTCTCTATTTCTGTTTTGAAAATAAGATCACATATACCATTTTTCTAGATTCTACATATATGTGTTAATATACGATATATGTTTTTCTGTTTATGACTTACTTCACTCTGTATGACAGTCCCTAGGTCCATCCATGTCTCTACAAATGACCCAATTTCGTTCCTTTTTACGACTAACATTCCACTGTATATATGTACCATATCTTCTTTAACCATTCCTCTGTTGATGGACCTTTAGGTTGCTTCCATGTCCTGGCCACTGTAATTAGTGCTGAAGTGAACAATGGGGTGCATGTGTCTTTCTGAACTATGGTTTTCTCAGGGTATATGCCCAGTAGTGGGATTGCTCGGTCATATGGTAGTTTTATTTATAGTTTTTTAAGGAACCTCCACACTGTTCTCAATAGTGGCTGTACCAATTTACATTTCCACCAACAGTGTAGGAGGGTTCCCTTTTCTCCATACCCTCTCCAGCATTTACTGTTTGTAGATTTTTTGATGATGGCCATTCTGACTGGTGTGAGGTGATACCTCATTGTAGTTTTGATGTGCATTTCTCTAATGATTACTGATGTTGAGCATCTTTTCATGTGTTTGCTGGCAATCTGTGTATCTTCTTTGGAGAAATGTCTATTCAGGTCTTCTGCCCATTTTTGGATTGGGTTGTTTTTTTGTTATTGAGCTCCATGAGCTGCTTATGTATTATGGAGATTAATTCTTTGTCAGTTGCTTCATTTGCAAATATTTCCTCCCATTCTGAGGGTTGTGTTTTCATCTTGCTTATGGTTTCCTTTGCTATGCAAAACCTTTAAGTTTCATTAGGTCCAAATTGTTTATTTTTGTTTTTATGTCCATTTCTCTAGGAGGTAGGTCAAAAAGGATCTTCCTGTGATTTATATCACAGAGTGTTCTGCCTATGTTTTCCTCTAAGAGTTTGATAGTGTCTGGCCTTACATTTAGGTCTTTATTCCATTTTGAGTGTATTTTTGTGTATGGTGTTAGGAAGTGCTCTAATTTCATTCTTTTACATGTAGCTGCCCAGTTTTCCCAGCACCACTTATTGAAGAGGCTGTAGTTTCTCCATTGTACACTCTTGCCTCCTTTATAAAAGATAAGTTGACCATATGTGTGTGGGTTTATCTCTGGGCTTTCTATCCTGTTCCATTGATCTATATTTCAGTTTTTGTGCCAGTACCATACTATCCAGATTACTGTAGCTTTGTAGTATAATCTGAAGTCCGGGAGTTCCTCCAGCTCCGTTTTTCTTTCTCAAGATTACTTTAGCTGTTCAGGGTATTTTGTGCTTCCATACAAATTGTGAATTTTTTTGTTCTAGTTCTGTGAAAAATGCCCTTGGTAATTTGATAGGGATTGCATTCAATCTGTAGATTGCTTTGGGTAGTATAGTCATTTTCACAATGTTGATTCTTCCAATCTAAGAACACAGTATATCTCTCTATCTCTTTGTATCATCTTTAATTTCTTTTACCAGTGTCTTATAGTTTTCTGCATACAGGTCTTTTGTCTCCTTAGGTAGGTTTATTCCTAGGTATTTTATTTCTTTGTTGCAATGGTCAATGAGAATGTTTCCTTAATTTCTCTTTCAGATGCTTAATCATTAGAGTATAGGAATGTAAGAGATTTCTGTGCATTAATTTTTTATCCAGCTACTCTACCAAATTCATTGATTACCTCTAGTAGTTTTCTGGTAGCATCTTTAGGATTTCCTATGTATAGCATCATGTCATCTGCAAACAGTGACAGTTTTACTTCTTTTCTGATTTGGATTCCTTTTATTTCTTTTGCTTCTCTGATTGCAGTGGCTAAAAATTCCAAAACTATGTTGAATAATAGTGGTGATAGTGGGCAACCTTGTCTTGTTCCTGATCGTAGAAGAAATGGTTTCAGGTTTTCACCATTGAGAATGATGTTGGCTGGGGGTTTGTCATATATGGCCTTTATTATGTTGAGGTAAGTTCCCTCTATGCCTACTTTCTGGAGAGTTTTTATCATAAATGGCTGTTGAATTTTGTCAAAAGCTTTTTCTGCATCTATTGAGATTATCATATGGTTTTTATCCTTCAATTTGTTAATATGGTGTATCACATTGATTGATTTGCATATATTGAAGAATCCTTGCATTCCTGGGATAAACCCCACTTGATCACAGTGTATGATCCTTTTAATGTGCTGTTGGATTCTGTTTGCTAGTATTTGGCTGAGGATTTTTGCATCTATATTCATCAGTGATACTGGCCTGTGGTTTTCTTTTTTTGTGACATCTTTATCTGTTTTTGGTATCAGGGTGATGGTGGCCTCGTAGAATGAGTTTGGGAGGGTTCCTCCCTTTGCTATAGTTTGGAAGAGTTTGAGAAGGATGGATGTTAGCTCTTCTCTAAATGTTTGATAGAATTTTACTGTGAAGCCATCTGGTCCTGGCTTTTGTTTGTTGGAAGATTTTTAATCACAGTTTCAATTTCACTGCTTGTGATTGGTCTGTTTATATTTTGAAAGAAGGTATTCTTAACAGCAAGATGGAATGTGTAGCAGGACACAAAACTCACCGCAGAAACAGAGGACAAAGAACCTATGAAAGTGGGCTTCCCTGGTGGCGCAGTGGTTGAGAGTCCGCCTGCCAGTGTAGGGGACGCAGGTTCGTGCCCCGGTCCGGGAAGATCCCACATGCCACGGAGCGGCTGGGCCTGTGAGCCATGGCCGCTGAGCCTGTGCATCCAGAGCCTGTGCTCCACAACGGGAGAGGCCACAACACTGAGAGGCCCACGTACCGCAAAAAAAAAAAAAAAATCTATGGTAAGTTTTGAAGTTATGCTTACCTTCTAAGCCTATGCTTGTTCCTCTTCTCACTCCCTGAGTAAGTTTCTCTCGCAACTATAAACTCAGTGAACATCTTTATCCAGATAACTTACACATTTATATTTCTATAAAAAACTGCTCCTCTAAACTCTAGATTCATATATCTAATGCCTATTGAGACCTCTTGAGTCTCTTTAAGACATCTCAAACTCAATATGTCCCAAACCGAACTTATCATCTCTTCATCCCTCTTCTAGTGTTCCTTACCTCAGTGACTGGCTTCGTCATCCACCCTGTTGCAGAAGCCTGGAGACCAGGAGTCAGTCTGACAGTCCTGACAGGTCCCTCTTCCTTAGATTTCTCATTCAACCTACCACCAAGTTACATGAAATATCACTTCCTTAACATATTCTCTCCATCTCCACCATCACCAGTCATTTAATCTACCATAATAAATTCCTTACTCAATTACAATCACCTTTAAACTAGTATACCTTTTAGTACTCTAGATACTCTTTAATTAACTCTTGAAGATTTTACCAGAGTGATTTTTTAATTTTTTTAAAGCACATTTAATCATGTCACATCTCTGAAGAAGCAGAGCTTTCCATTGCTCTTAGGATAAAGACAAAACTTGTCCTCACAGCTTACCAGGCCCTGCATGGTGTTGATCTGTCTACTTCTCTAGTCTTATCTCATATCACACTCTTCCTCTATCTTTGTTCTCCAGGCATGTGGGACTTTCTGTACCTTTTCTTTATCTTGCTCTCTGTCACCACAGGATATTCTTTTCCTTCAGTGTGGCAAGAATCTATCTTCTTTCTTTATCTAGTTGACTCTTTTCCTTTTTCAGTTTCTTCAGCACAATAACCTTTTCTTCATGGAAGTGTTCCTTGATCTTTCTAAAAAGGCCAAATTCCTCTTTTATAGAAATGTGTAATACCATATACCCCTCCTTTGTTTCACTTGTCCTATTTGAATTTTTACATTTATTTGTATTATTATTTTACATGTTTGTCATCCCCTCTAGACTGTAAAATCTATAACAGAGGAACACTCTCTGTTTTTACTCGCCATTTGATGTAGTCTGAATGTGTATATATGTTGAAAATTTATATGTTGAAATTCTGTTGCCCAATGTGATAGTGTTAGGAACTGAAGCCTTTGGGAGGTGATTAGGTCATGAGGGTAGAATCTTCATGAATGAAATGAATGCCCTTTTACAAAGGCTCCAGAGAGCTAGCTCACCCTTTCACAGAGAGGGCACGGAGAGAAGTCAGCAGTCTACAGCTCAGAAGAGGGTCTTCACCAGACACTGAATCCTCCAGCACCATAATCTTGGACTTCCCAGCTTTCAAGACTGTGAGAAATAAATTTCTGTTGTTTATAAGCTACCAAGTCTACGGCATTTTGTCATAAGCAGCTTAGATAGACTACTAAGACACCATTACCTCCCCAGTGTCTTTTGACAGTAAGTAGCACAAAGTATGTGATAAATAACAATTTAAATGTTGTTGAAAGAATCAACCTTTGACAATGCTATGCTGCTTAAACAGTTTGTTCCTTGAGTATTTCAAGATGACAGATTAATGTGTACACCTGACTATAGATTCAGGTGATATGGATGAATTATTCACAAAGATTGTCCATGTCCAAGAGATACTTAAAAAAAAATGGGGGCTTCCCTGGTGGCGCAGTGGTTGAGAGTCCGCCTGCCGATGCAGGCGACACAGGTTCGTGCCCCGGTCCGGGGGGATCCCACATGCCGCGGAGCGGCTGGGCCCGTGAGCCATGGCCGCTGAGCCTGTGCGTCCGGAGCCTGTGCTCCGCAACGGGAGAGGCCACAACAGTGAGAGGCTCACGTAGCGCAAAAAAAAAAAAAAAAAAAAAATGGCCATAGAGAAGGCAGGAAAATGAGAATCTCATCTCTTAGGATTATACATGTCCTACTTTCTTTTCTCTTTTAACAAATTCTTAGTCTATTCTTAAGATCAGTTTCCGAGTCAGCTACTCAAAAGAACATGTGCCTTTCTTGGCTGCTTCCTCAAAACATCATGTTTCAGTTGGGAATTAAAGTCATCTGAAACTTCACCTCCACTGGTTTTGATTTGATGGCTCCAAATTGTTCTATAAATAGTTGTGTAAAATCATAACAAGCAAACAATACATAAATAAAAATAAAAAATAAATCTTTGGAAACATAGTGCTTGCTTATCCAGACTAAGTTGGTTAAAGAAAAAAATTTACAAGAATTTGACTCAGCTCTACAAAGTTCCTGTAAAAGCATGTGTGGCTTATTTTTGTCCAAGGACATGAAAATATCTACTTTGATTTAAAATAAAGTTTATGACCAGTCTGCCTTTTTTTTACATTTGCTGTCAAATGCTACAAATGTTATCAATTCATGAGCTCTGACTTGAGTGAATGGTAAAGGAGGCCATGTCAGGTGGATTGGCCTAAGTTTAATAATCTAATGCAAAGATGTTCATATTAGCTTAGAATATCCAGCCAGTGATTTAAGAAAATGTATAAATTGTAGCTGAAGTGGAAAAAATTAATAGCACTTTAATTTGCCTTAATTTACTAAAACAAAACGGTCTTAATTTACTAAAAACTAAAACAAAAACAAACCTTCTCCTTTTGAGAAGACATTGTATTGTAGTTCACACTCCTTTGGACACTGGCGAGGCAGATCCCCCGGATTGGTGAGAACAACTTAATCTCTAACTTGTGAACTGGAAAAGTGAGAAAAAGAGTACATGTATCATAGCATGCATGAGCAGATTAAATAAAATCACTTTGAGAAAATATCTGGCATGCATTAGGAATTCAATAAAAATTCGTTTCTTTCTTTTTTAGTATTAGTCTCAGAGATGACTGTTAGAATGAGGATTAGATAACAGCTTCTTTCATGAATGATTATGAGTCAGAATTAAAAGCAACACTTAATAGAAATCAACCAAGTGACATTTCCCAAATAAATATATACAAAGTATTGTTATCATTGTATCAATTAATTCCTGTTACACAAAGAAAAATGCTACTTTTTGTTAAAGCATAATAAAGAACTAAATTAGAGAAATCATCTCTCAGTCTGGATTCATTTTTCTTGAAGCAAAACCAGTGGTTCTCCTGGAGATTAAGAAAAAAAATTTTATCAGTAGGCATAAAGGAAGGAAGGAAAGAGATATGAGGTGTTATGCGATTTTATTCCTTGCTCATCCACTCCTTTTCTCAGTGACCTTATTTCCTAATATTGACAGTCATATCCTGTATTTCATAACATTTGTGAGGTGAAAAAGGAAACATAAATAGTTCTACAGTATTAAAGATGTTCTGAAAATAAAAAAGACCATCATTACATTCTCCTGCTTATTATATTTCAAAAGCAATCATTGTTATATGAAGTCTTGTTACCCCTTGCTTTAAGTCCTCAAGTTGAATATGTATGTGCATCATTCTGTACATGTGAAAGTGAGTTCTAAACTTCTCTCTCAATATAAGTCAATATCAGTGCTATTACTTTTTACTATGTGAATTTCAAAGTTAAGAATGAAACGTAACATTCCGTTTAGCATCTCTCTCTGATTCTGTGTTTTACCTGTAAAAAAAAAAAAAAAAAAAGGCCGTCAAAAAGATAAAGACAAGAAAAAGAAAGAGGAGAAAAAATTTTTTAAATATGTTAAACCAGAGATTAAGATACATGGTTAGAATGTGATTTGGCAATAATGAGAATGAAAAGAATTGTAAAGACAGAAAGAGACAAAATCTCAAGAGGCATGCAAAGAGAAATCAAAACACATGCACAAAAAAACGTAGCACAGACTTCATATGTATACTGAGAAAAGAACTTTTATTAAAAAACGAAACAAAAGTTTAGGAACATACCTTTGTATCTAACTAGGGACAATTTGATCTTGTGAACTTTTAGAACAAAATTCATATTTTTAAATTGCAATTCTACAGATAGAAGCACACCTTCTGTTGTACATATTTGTTCTGATGTCAAAAGAATTTACTCAGGGGCTTCCTTGGTGGCGCAGTGGTTGAGAGTCCGCCTGCCGATGCAGGGGACACGGGTTCGTGCCCCGGTCCGGGAAGATCCCACATGCCATGGAGTGGCTGGGCCTGTGAGCCATGGCCACTGAGCCTGTGCGTCTGTAGCCTGTGCTCCGCAACGGGAGAGGCCACGACAGTGAGAGGCCCGCGTACCACAAAAAACAAACAAACAAACAAAAGTTTATTCAGGGTCAAATCCACCTTGTTAAGTCCCCACATTTCCAACTCAAGTCTACAAGTAAGTGCAGTCTTACATTTAAGCATCAGTATTAAATATGGACTTTTGTTGAATTTTAGCATAGGGATGTATTTATTTTAAATAAAATGAAATCAGATATACTCATGTGTTTCTTCATCCATATTAGGGAACTTATGTGGCTTATTTTCTGATTATTATCCTTATTAGTTGTATAACACTATGGTTAAATTAATTAAATGTTCTTGGATTTCAAGGAACAGCTGCTTCCTAAGGTGATGAGCTGGTTTATCAATTACTCAGGGACACTTCTTATCTCAGCACTTAAGTCATCCGGTTCCAGAGAAAAGTGGAGTCTTATTCTGGACACGATAACAGCTGTAGTAGTCCAACAGTCTCTGTAGAATCTTGCGATTCTGGACACTTAACTTTTCTCTGTCTCTGCTTCTCTCTGCGTTTGTATCTACTTTCCATCTTGTGGCTTCTGTTTAATCATGGCTTTTATTGCCTTGTGGCATCTGCATACCCTCTCCGTCTTGAGTATTTTTCAGTTTCTACGATACCTGTAAGCTTCCGTGTGTGTGTGTGTGTGTGTGTGTGTGCATGTATGTGTGCAAGTGTGTGTGTAATTTACAAAACTGTAAGAGAAGAAATGGTTTTATCAATTAATCATTATCTTCATAGGACTTGCACTGGCACCTAAAAATAGCTGCCTGTAGTCAGGCACTGTTCTCAACTCCATTTAGTTGAGACCATGGTGACTCTATTACATGGTCTAAGACACAGAGACCTTTGTGTGAAGAATGGTCTGCAGTTATTTTAATGAATGAATCTGAAGGTATGGTTAGCGCCTATGCTATGGCCTGTTTAATATGGTAGCACTTTTTATACTTCATGAGTTCTAAACATTTTACAAGTTCATGTGACCATGGTATGTAAACTACATAATTTATGAAAAATCCTGCTTTGTCTTCTACATGTCCTTGAAGTTAAAAGCACTTAGGAAAACACTAGGTTGAGTGCATTGTACAGCATTACCCTAAGAGGTAAGCTATTACATATCTACTGATCCCATTTATATGAGTTAATGCAGCTTTCACTGGAAACTGAGTTCCTGATTGAGTTCATTGCACTTGACATCATACTACACTGCCTTTGACCATTTTATTTAAATATGGAATTAATAAGTTAAGACAATTTGTGGTTGGTGGAAGAGATAATAATTATATTGTGGTAGTTCATTTATATATTGAGGGAAAATGGTAAACAAGTGAACACTTAAAGAAAACACAATTATTTTATGAAGGTTTAGTGAGCCCATACTTGTAACTCTATACTTACCTATGGTTACAAATCTGCAAAAATGATTTAATGGTTTCTAAAAAAGTCCAAGAACAAAGAAAACAAGCTTCTACAGGAGAAATACTGAATAATACATTTTTTTTTTTGGCCTGGAAAAGTAAAGGTTAAGTTCATAAGAATAAGGCAGGGCAAACATAATGAATATGGACTTATTTGACAAATTACAGCTGTAGAACTTGCTCGAATGATGTTACTCAAATAAGAGATGCAGGATAAAAATATATGTAAGTTCAAGAAAGGTTTTAGTAATTTCCTGGAAAGTAAAATGTTCAGAGACTTTGTTAGATGGTCTAAATGTTAGATGATGTTTATACATATGAAATGTATTACTAATTTTGATTGAAGAATTTTTTCCCTAAGTATAAAAATAGCACATTATCATTGTAAGCAATGCAGAAAATATGGGAAATGAATAGAGAAGAAAGAAAAATTAAAACAGCCGACTTTCAAGGGCAATCACTTCCAGACGTGTGTGTGTGTGTGTGTGCACATATGTGTGTGTATGTGTGTGTATATATATATACACACACGTACGCACACACACACACACAAAATGTGCGTGCGTATTCCAATGACCAATATTTAGGCAAGGGGAAAAATTACCTTCTTTGCCTCACTACTGTGCTCAGTCTGTTGTGTAATCATCTAATCACTCTTTAGTGTCAATTTCCTCCCAGGTCATTTTAGCAGATGCTGTTGGTACCCTGTCCATATTTCCTCATTTCTCTGGAGCTTCCCTATCCACTGTGGCACAGTGAGTAATCCCATTCCTTAATGCTCTCTTTATTGCTCCTTTTCCCTTCTCTGCTCACTCTGTACCTCCTCACTGTACTTCCCTCTCAAATAAACCACTTGAATTCAAAATCATGTCTTGGAGTCTGTTTTTTGCAGAAACCAAATTATTATGGTCATAAACAACGGCAGACAGACAGTGGGTTTTCAAAATAGGCCTTCAAGGAGAATTGGAAGTTTTATACCACCAAATTTAATGCAAAAAGAAAACTATATGTAGCTTTATTATTGTTTCATCACAGCTGTGTTTTTTACCAGGACTTTTTTTCACTGTTCATCCCTCCTCTGGTTCTGTTGTAGTGAGGCAGTCTGATGTTCGGGAAAGAGCCTGAGAGGAGACACAGGCAGAAATATACTCATGCCTTGGCTCCACCACTAGTCAGTAATCTAACCTCTCTGAGCCACAATTTCTTCATCTATAAAATAGGGGTAAAATACCTGCTTTTCCAACCTCACAGGCTTTTTACAAGCCTTAAATGAGTTGTGGCAGAGTGTTTTCTGTGCAATAGTTTAGGAGATAACAGGAACTGGTAACAAATTTAGCTTTGATCTCCACCTCACCCTTCCTTTGCTGTTGTGCATTTATGTACTTGGTAACTTTGCCTAACTTTCTTCAGAGTTCCATGTGTTGACTTCAGGACTTGAACTTCATGTTATTTATTCAGCTATGGATGCACAAAGACTGACTGTTAACAGTCATTTATGGTGCTGAGGGAAAAAATACAGTATTTTCCTCATGGAGGTCTTTGCTGCAGCAAGAGCCCAGCTACAGTTCTCCCACAAAGAAACCTACCTAACATCAGATGTCTTCTCATAATTCCTGATCAGGAAGTTCAAAGCATATGGTTCTCCCACTTAAGAGCAGTTGGGGGGAGGTCTCTGCTACCACACAATTTTGGAGTCAGAAATTCTCGCTTCCTCTAGAAGCAGCCATCTGGAATCACTATTAGTAAAGCAAAGAGATCCAATTACAAGCATCTATTTGTAGGGGAAACTCCTGTCAGGTTTTAAAGGAAAGTCATCTATGGGGCCAAGGCCTGGCCCCATTACCTATGGGAAATAAACTCAGGCACAAAGATAGGCTCTCTATCAGAGAAAAAATGAAAAGGAAGGAGAAATGGAAACAAATTAGACCTTGCCATTTTTTTCATTATTCAAATCATTTTAAAATAAAATAAGATTTTTATTTTAAACTTCTTTTATAACTTCTGTTTTTAAAGATTACAGAATACGGTTTTCTTCCACAGCAGAGAGGGAGCAGTCAAGCTCAAGTTACAAGCGAGGAAAAAGATGAAAGTTTAGAAAGCCTTAGAACTTTGCTGACTTAACAGGCAGAAGGCCGGGGAAAGGCTGAAAGACAGGAAATAATGATTACTATTTATGCTCTATTTCATAGTTTCCACTTTGGTTAAACTAACTGGAAGGAAACAAGTGATTAGGTTACTTGTGTCATCACTTACATCAGTAGGTTTATTTTTTTGTTATTTTTTGTTTTTGTTTTTTTTGTTTTTCCAGCATCAAGATTTAATTAAGGGAGCATATTCATTGTAGTGAATATACTGATGATTGTAAATGTGACTCCTCGTTACAGCCTAAAAATTTCTGAAACACCAAAGCACAAAGATGTCAATTATATATCCAAACTACAGGTACAAAACAAGTACATGTATTTTCCATGCTCCAAAATTGAGTACACACTGTACTGTCATAGGGAAGGGGTTTACCAATGAAGACCTGACAATGAAGTACTCAAGATTGATATACCAAAATAAAATATAACGTAGGAGTTTATTAAAACAAGTTTGACAATAGCAGAGGGGACCCTTTTCATTTCTGAGCAAAAATGCATTTCGTTATACATACTCTCTCCTAAAATGAATAAACCGGTCACTTGAGAATGCTCTGTTTATTTCCTCTATTACACTACAACATTCTCCATGTCTTTGGAAAAAAAAAATATTGTGCAGGAACTGTGGGATAAGCATGCATGTGGATGGAACAGAACAATTGCACTGTTTCTTACAACTCACTTCTAGATAAGGAGGAAGTGTTATTCATTAGTATGGCCCGGTCTTAGCCAATATTCAGTTTGGAAAGACACTGGGTTAAGATCAGAACGATCTGAAATTCCAAGTTCTAGAATTGATGATTTTATATGCCATTGTATTAGTCAGGCTTCTTTTTTTTTTTTCTTTTTTCGTAATTTTTATTGGAGTATAGCTCATCTACAATGCTGTGTTAGTTTCTACCGTACAGCAAAGTGAATTGGCCACACGTACACATATATCCACTCTTCTTTACATTCCCCTCCCATACGGGTCATTCTAGAGTATTGAGAAGAGCTCCCTGAGCTACACGGCAGGTCCCTACTAGCTATCTACCCTTACATATAGTAGTATGTATATGTTAATCCCAATCTCCCACCCCCCCCCACCGCACAACCACAAGTTTGCCCTCCACATCTGTGGCTCTACCTCTGCTCTGCAAACAAGTTCTAGTCAGACTTCTTCAGTCATTAATTACAACTCAATTCAAATCGGCTGGAACATATACACACTACTATACATAAAATAGATAACTAACAAGGACCTACAGTGTAGCATAGGGAACTATACTCAATATTTTGTAATAACCTATATATATAAACATATATATATATATATCACTTTGCTGTACACCTGAAACCAACACAACATTGTAAATCAACTACAATTCAATTAAAAAACTCAAAAAATCCCTAAAAAAATAGGCCAAAGAACAGCTTTTATTAAGAATTAATAATGATATAATATATAATAATGAAAATAATAATCAAGAACTAATAAGGTATTGAGAAAAAGGATTATTACTGACTGATACACATAACTGAAAAGCCTAAGCATGGCTAGATTCCAAGACTCAGATGATGTTAACAGGATTCTGCCTCCCTCCACCCATCGGTTTGGCTCCCTTCTCACTGGGATTCACTTTCACGCAGACTCTCCAAACATGTGGTAATAAAAGTGGCATTCAGCAGCTCTAAGTTTAAATCCTACCAGCAGTACTCTGAGACAAATAGCTTCTCTTTCTAAAGGGTTCCAGTACATTGACTAATTGGTCTGATCCAGTTCATGCACCAACCTCAGTACCAGTCTCTCTGGGCAGGGAAAGTGTGATACATCAAACCTGGGCAGGGTCACGTTCCACAGTAACCACACTGCCGATTTATAAAGGATTCATTTCCCCCAAGAAAATTTCAGATACTGTTGCAAGTTGAATAGGGTAGATTCTGGGCAGAAAAAAATAGCAGATATTCATTACTATTATCTTAAGACTGTAACCACTTAACCATATTTCTCAGATAAAGGGGTTTACTGAAATAGCTATGTGTGTGGTGGTGAAGTAGTTTTAGTTTTGAAAAAGACATTAACCTTTCTTATTCAAGGAGAATGAGAGTAATTGCCCAATCTTATTCTCATGTCTCAAGCTAAACGTTTTTGTTACAAAGATAGGGAAATATTGAAATCTGCATTGGTGTATACCGTAGTTCGATCACAGAGGTGGTTGTAAATTTAGCATTAGAGATCAGAGGTTACAGACTACAGTAAACAAAATATCATCCCTGGAACTCTATCTTCATGCCAGGTTTTATTCATCTCTGTTCTCCTGCATGAATTTTAACAGTATCAATGAAGAATATCTTTACAAATGCAAAATCTTTCATACAGAATTTTCCTTTTTTTTTTTTGCCTGTATGAATTTACCTCTATTCATCCCTTTAAAAAGTGCCCTGATCAGGTTCCTTTTTAAAAACAATAAAACAAAAAAAGAGGTGAGCACCTACCATGTGCTAACCATTGGACTGGAGGTCATACACATGAACTCACATTCATATGAAGTAGAGGCATTACCTGGTTATGCAGATGAAGAAACTATTTTCTCTTCCCCTGAATTCCTCCACCACTTAGAGTTGGCAGCAAAAAAGTTGGCACTTACCTGTGGCATCTGCATTGTTTAATCATTGTTTCCAATAGATTTATCTTAACCCCAAATGGAGTTTTCAAGTCTTTTGAAGATGGAGACATTGTAGAATATTGAGTAGATGCTTAATAAATGCTTCTAGATGGTTACAACTTAGGTTTATCACCTAATGCAATGTGACTTCGGTCTAATCTTAAGATCAAGGAAGTTTGATTTTCAGTGAACAGGAAATAAAACAGGCATACAGGCTAATATAAAACCTCATTGTCGGCTGTATGACTTCAGTGTAAAATATAATCTCTCTGCTTACCTGTCCAATGTTATTAGACCAATGAAAAGGAAAGGTCGTGGTATAGAAAAGAAAGAAATTCTGTGTCATAGTCATAACTGTAAAGAAGAAAGATCTACAATCACTCTAAAGATACCAATGTAAGGTATAAACCAGTGTCTCTCAAACCATTTGTAGTAAAAGGCTAGTCTCACACCATCCCCCTGCCAATCTATTCTGGATTAATAATTTTGTAAAATACATAAAAAATGAATTAGCACAAAAATGAATTACTAAAAAAGAGAAATATAAAATATATCCCATTTTTTTACTCTCAGATTCAGCAGACAAAAATTACCATGCCAAATTGCCATGAATGTTTACTCTAAATGCCTAAACGACTGTCAGTGATTAATCATACATAGTTTGTGAACCAAC
Source organism: Phocoena phocoena (assembly GCF_963924675.1). NCBI lineage: Eukaryota > Metazoa > Chordata > Mammalia > Artiodactyla > Phocoenidae > Phocoena > Phocoena phocoena. The sequence goes on along the minus strand of NC_089222.1, from coordinate 93,048,167 downwards.
CACAGTCTGTAGACCCACACCTGGAGAAGGACTGGTATAAATCTTAATCCTATCTAAAGATCAAGTTGCTTACTAAATACAAGCAATTTAAAAAATCCCCAAACAACAAAGAAACAAGAACTACATTATTTTTAGTTGGGGAACTTTCCTGCTGGCCAGAGAAATAGACCTTGGGTAGCATGCCAGTGCAAAGACTTGAACAGCTGATTCTCTCTGCTCTTCCTTTTGTTTTTTTCTTCATTTTCATTTTGTGCAATATAAGTAATCCTCTTTTTTCCTTACATTCCACTTTCTCAATGATATTCAAGACTTGTGAACATAAATATCACAGAGAATTTTTTCTTATTTCCCTATTTCTGATATTCTTCATAAGCAATCTCTAAATAGCACCTGTTTCAATTCTTTTAAGTGTTATAAGACAGTAGGTAAATCCTATTTTATATTCAGCACTTCATAATGCTTTCAAGAGTTAGTTCAACAGGCTTTTCTGACTACCAGTAACAGTGATTTCCTTAGCATGACAACCATCACTTTCTTTGAAGTTAATGTTAAACTTAATTTTTAAAATGATATAAACACGTGTGAATTCAACAAAGAGTAAGGGAGATTGAAATGAGTTTTAGTAAGAAATATTCAAATTTATTCAGAAATCATTTTTCCAATATATATGCATATCTATAATCGATCAGATGACAATTTAAATCTTAACATTGCCATCTGGTGGGAATGTCAGTGCAATAATTATACATACATACGAGAGGTAATACATGATGAATTAACAGTAGCTCACATCATAAAGAAGAATATATTTTACATAATTATTTTTAACTATATAATTCTTAGTTTGGTCGACTCATTTTCTTTCAAAGAAATCTGAACTAAAGGAGAAAAAGAGTAAGAAAATTCTCCTCAGTTATTTCTAGGTATTGAAGACACATTTATATATATTCACTAAACCTTGGTTTCATTCTTTTGAGATTGATATAGAATTTTTCTTCATGCATTACTTAAGAGGGACTAAGTTCAGATAGGTTACCTTACTTTCTTAGGTGCTACAGGAAGATGTGAACAGTGCAGAAAAATAGCCAAGAGTTGTCCTTGTATGTGTTTCCACTAGTTTATTACTACTCATATATATTAAAAGTTAAGAATTTATTATTATGGAGACTCTAATATCTCCTGTCAAGGGTTAGCTGCCTAAGTAGAATGTAGAACACGTAATTTATAACAATAAGCAATTAGAATTGTAAAGGTAGTTGTTTTACTAGTTTTAGATAAGAAAAATCACACCTTTGAATTTTCTTGGATTTGAAAACATGCAATATTTCAATAGCCATAAAGCAAACCAAATGTATTGAAATAAACACATTATATAATGAATGTGCTGTATCAGGACAGATTTAAGAGATCACTGAAGACAGTCAAAGATTTGTACGTGGAACAAAGAAACTGGGGATATGGCAAATTTAACAACGCTAATAATATTCCTGAGTTCATGTCCTTAGAATACAATTGTGAGCATTCAATTCTTTATCCCCCTGAGTATTAACCCTTATGTAAGTCTTGTTATACAGTAATCGAAGACTGCATGGCATTTAGTTAGAAAGTCAGCAAGTAGGAACCAGATCTCTAAAAAAAAAGTGAGTACCTTCTGTTGGGTAGGAAGGCAAGAAGAATTGCTCTTTGTTTTCTTCTCATGCTTTGAGCGTGAGCAGGAGCAAGGCCTTTCAGTGACTTAGAAATGTCAACTGGTCAATAGGGGATGAATAGAAACAAAAACATAAAAGCAAATTATAGTAACATGAATTTCAGATAAGTCTCTGGCGAGAAATTTAAACATATTGCAATATGTTGGGACTTTCCAATTTGCTAATATTTTCCCTAGTTTAATCATTTTCTTCTACAGCACCACATCAGTAAGAATTTCAGTGTTGATTAATGAAGGGAGCCAAAATATATAATTCAGGGGTGAGTACAACTGACATTTACCTTCCCATGAAAGATACGATGAGAACTCTCTTGTGGTGATACAGAGTCATCTTTGTGCTCTTTATATGAAGATTAAGATTATATCAGAGGGTGGAAATTAGGTATTTTCCTTTCTACTAACATTCTTTGTAGTCTTTTACTGAAAGGTTTTTGGGGAAAAGAGGCGACTGCTACTGATACAGATCTTCCATTTTGAAGACCATCTTGTCACCACTTTGGAACACAACAGCCGTTTTAGTTGAACTTTTAAGGATATTTCTAACTTTGATTCTAGAAATAAAAGCTATAAATTAGTTTTACTTTTAAAATAAACAAGCAAGCAAGCAACCACAAATACAAATCACAATCCAAATACCTTATTCAATCTCCAAGAATGACTCATTTTACAATATCTAGTTGTTGAAGGTAAATATTTGATTCTTGTATATCAAATATTTTGAAAAATAAACTACTTTCACAAAGGAAAAACAACATAGACATAATTGTTTTGCTTTGAGTTTAGTGTGCTATTTATAATGACAAATTTACAATTTTCTACATGATATATGACACTCTGAGTACTATCATTTCAATATATATTTTAAAGCTGTGTGGAGGAAAGAAAATGAACAATATTGCATATCTTTGCCCATCAAAATTGAGACTGGAGGGTAGGTGGATATGGTCTATAAAGTTGTATGTGGATTTTTGACCAAGTGGGGTTGTCGCCCCTAGCCCCTGCATTGTTCAAGGGTCAATTGTACTGTTTCTCTAATAAAATTCTCTTTGTTTTGAGTTGGTATTTGGGATACATATACATTCTCACTTTATTTATACCTCAAACACTCAAGGCTAATGCCTGATTTCTGTCTTTCATCCCTGCATTTATTCTGGAGGGTAGAACATTAAACTCAAGTGGAAGAAATATATCATATTCTCTTCAGCAAAATGGAACTGCCCAAATATAGAAAAGATCTATTAAACACTGCTTTATATGTCTTTTAAGAATTAGAAGTGGTAGTTATAAATCCAATTATCTTTTCCCAGGTGAAGAAGAAAACTTAAGAAAGAACCAAACCCAGGGGTAGAAAAGAAGATGAAGAAATAGAACTGAATTACAATTTCCTTGTTACCCTGTCCAGGAGAGAGTCTTCTAGAACTCACAGAAATATCTCCCTTTGTTGAGATACCAAAGGGATTTTTTTTTTTCAATTTATAGGCCAATCAACTTTAAGTATACCTAATAGCACCTTGTAAAATCTAAGCAGTTTAAACAGCAGGCCCTGTTCTGATGTGATTGGTTTTCTGAGTCATTACTTCTTTAAAAGGATGAATTGATCTTTCTATCCTGACTCTAGTAGAAATCTGAGGGGTTTTTTGGTCAAATAACAAGTACTCTGCCTATTAAACTATTTTCTTTGATTTTTGAGGACAGAGTGGGTTTTCCTTCTGTCTTTTAGACAGAAGTTTGACAAATAAATTGAAATATTTTTTCAAGAATGACTCATACCAAAACCTTTAAGGGTATCCATTAAATTTTATTGTACTAGTAGTCCTGCCATAAAATGAATTTGAATTTGATTCTTCTCTACCTTCATGTTAATACACAGTATTAAGCCTGAGGCACTCAGAAAAATAATTTACAAGTGAGAGGCCATCATACTTCTTGACCAATTTTTAACCTTAAATTTTACTTGTTTTTAGTGGATTTTATCTTTTTAATCAATGATTGGACAGATGGGGAAGTGTCTCTGTGTAAGAAGCATGTAATGCTTGGGACTCAAACAGAAATTATAGCAATAGTTTGTTTTATGTTTCTCTCATATTACCAAAGTAATGATCCTAATAAAGAGAGTTTCTTAGTAGTATGTGGTATTGCTCTCAAACTATTTCTATGTACAAAATATTTAGTTTCTGATTTACTTCTTATCCATTTAAGAGAGGAATTTCACAGAGCAAATAACAAAATAATATTTATTAAACTCTAAACAAAATCAGGAATTTAGTTGGGGAAGGTGTTAAGGAGGGTTAATGAGAAGATAAAAATGGTTTTAAATTTAATACATACTCAGATCAGCAATGCTATTCATTAATGCTATTCTAAAATCTGCAAAAGATTAATCTATAGATTTCCCAATTATTGCATAATAAAAGCTGAGAAAACATGCCATTGCTATGGCTAATATGCCTGCTCTTTTGTTTTATGCTTATTTTTAGCAACTCTCATGGGGATGAGTGAAAACAGTGATTGCACTTTTTTCATTGCACTTAAACTTGTTGGCGACATAGTAACTTTAAGGTGAGTTCTAACTAGCTGTATGTGCATGCACCCAACATATTCTTTTTAAAAAAATCTCCTTTGCTTTGTCATTCAATTTAATGAATTTGCATCACAGTCACTATGTGTGAAAGAATTCAAAGTAGCAAGGCTTCAGAAAAGGAAGGTGGAAGAGTTTAAAGCAGGGTGAGGAATTAAAATGCTATTGCTGCAGAAAAAGGCAGTCTTCCTATTTGTCCATCTTCATCCCTGGTGAAGGGGAGGTCTTTTTGGATAGGAAGACAATAAGATTATGCTATGAAAGGTGTTAAATTAATGAAGCAAGGAGGTCATTAGACTAAGGGGACTCTAATACCAGGATCGTCTATGTAAGCAAACTGAAATCCAAGCCTGTAAACATCTTAAGGTTACAAAATCAAAAACACAAAGGAAAACCAATCACGAACAGCCAACTAAGCTTTAAGCTATAGCCAAATAACTTCCTTTCTTTGCTTTGCACTTTTTCTGTCTTTTCCCTGGCTTCTCACCACTTAGGGTTTGGTGCTGCCTGATTTTAATGGATAAATGCTCAAATAAACTCTTAAAATTTTTCATATGCCTCAATTTATCTTTTAATGAAGGCAATCAGTTTTAGAAACATTGAGATTTATCTTGTATGTGCTCAGCATTGAAGACTGGAACCCTTCTAAAATAGAGTGAGAGTCTGATTGTCCCAAGGCTCAATCAAACAGGTTTAGGAGATTCCACAGCATGGGATATTAGGGGCTGAGCCAGGATGAAGACTGGAAGCTGCACAGAAAGCAGGTAGAATGGGAAGGAGGGAGGGAGCCCAAGTAAGAAAGAGCTTCTGGTTTCCCATTCAAGACAATACTGAATGGACAGAAAATCAATGCAAAGAAAAAGTAAAAAAAGGCATTTTCTGGATTCTCTGAATCCAGTCTTTGGATTCTAAGTGTGTTCACGATTAGCAATACATGTCCTTGAATGCTTTCCAGAATTTGCATTTTGTAACTACTATTTTACATTGGTATTATGTGCAGAATTCTGTACTAAGGCCCAGAATTTGACCTATCATGAGGCAAATATAAACTCAATTAACAGAACTTCATATTTGTAAGATATGACCTGAATGGAACTTTGTTGGTCTCTGCATTTTCTTTTTTCTGTTGGACCTGTGTTGTAGATCTATTCTGATTTTCCTATCTCCCATCTGCTACAACACACCTTTAACCCTGGAACCCAGGCAAGCTCTTTCCTTGGCCATCTACGGCTAAATCCCATGGTTTGGGGTTATATCCTCCTTGATGGTGAAGCATTTGCTACCCAGAGATCTTTGGTTTCTCTTCAAGGATCATGTGTATGGACTACCCTTGTTGTGATGACCCAGGTTCTGTTGTGCCCTTGGCTTGAGAGAAAGGGTCCTTTGAAGTCATATGACTGAAAAAAACTGTTAATGAGGAAGATATGTAAATAGGATGGAAAGAGATAAATCAAAAAAGAAGATTATGTAAAAGATCTACCATTCAACCTCTCTCAACTGGTCTAGGGAAGGGGACTACCCAGTTAATTCAGCACACTTGGTTCCTTTCTTTTTAACATCTTTATTGGAGTATAATTGCTTTACAATGTTGTGTTAGTTTCTGCTGGATAACAAAGTGAATCAGCTATATGTATACATATATCCCCATATCCCCACCCTCTTGCATTTCCCTCCCACCCTCCCTATCCCACCCCGCTAGGTGGTCACAAAGCACTGAGCTGATCTCCCTGTGCTATGCAGCTGCTTCCTAATAGCTATCTATTTTACATTTGGTAGTGTGTATATGTCAATGCCACTCTCTCACTTCATCCCAGCTTACCCTTCCCCCTCCCTGTGCCCTCAAGTCCATTTTCTACATCTGCGTCTTTATTCCTGTCCTGCCCCTAGGTTTTTCAGAACCTTTTTTTTTTTAGATTTCATATATATGTGTTAGCATATGATATTTGTTTTTCTCTTTCTGACTTATTTCACTCTGTATGACAGACTCTACGTCCATCCACCTCACTACAAATAACTCAATTTCATTCCTTTTTATGGCTGAGTAATATTCCATTGTATATATGTGCCAAATCTTCTTTATCCATTCATCTATTGATGGACACTTAGGTTGCTTCCATGTCTGGCTATTGTAAATAGTGCTGCAATGAACATTGTAGTATATGTCTGTTTTTGAATTATGGTTTTCCCAGGGTATATGCCCAGTAGTGGGATTGCTGGGTCATGTGGTAGTTCTATTTTTAGTTTTTTAAGGAACCTCCATACTGTTCTCCATAGTGACTGTATCAATTTACATTCCCACCAACAGTGCAAGAGTGTTCCCTTTTCTCCACACCCTCTCCAGCATTTATTGCTTGTAGATTTTTTGATGACAGCCATTCTGACTGGTGTGAGGTGATAACCTCATTGTAGTTTTGATTTGCACTTCTCGAATAATTAGTGATGTTGAGCATCCTTTCATGTGTTTGTTGGCAATCTGTATATCTTCTTTGGAGTAATGTCTATTTAGGTCTGCCCATTTTTGGATTGGGTTGTTTGATTTTTGATATTGAGCTACATGAGCTGCTTGTATATTTTGGAGATTAGTCCTTTGTCAGTTGCTTCACTTGCAAATATTTCCGCCCATTCTGAGGGTGGTCTGTTCATCTTGTTTATGGCTTCCTTTTGCTGTGCAAAAGCTTTTAAGTTTCATTAGCTCCCATTTGTTTATTTTTGTTTTTATTTCCATTTCTCTAGGAGGTAGGTCAAAAAGGATCTTGCTGTGATATATGTCATAGAGTGTTCTGCCTATGTTTCCCTCTAAGAGTTTATAGTGTCTTGCCTTACATTTAGGTGTTTAATCCCTTTTGAGTTTATTTTTGTGTATGGTGTTAGTGAGTGTTCTAATTTCATTCTTTTACATGTAGATGTCTAGTTTTCCCAGCACCACTTATTGAAGAGGCTGTCATTTCTCCATTGTATATTTTTGCCTCCTTTATCAAAGATAAGATGACCATATGTGCGTGGGTTTATCTCTGGGCTTTCTATCCTGTTCCATTGATTTATATTCCTGTTTTTATGCCATTTATTCAGGAATGTAGACATAGATAAGTAAACAGTCAATTAAAATAATATAACATAGTAATTCAGCAAAAGAATAAAATGATAAGATTTCACAGTAACTGCCATAAAGCTCTGGATAAAATTCAATATGTATTTCTGGTTTTATAATCTTAATAAAATGGAAAAGAGCATCCTTTAATAACACAAATATACATTTTAAAATAACCAGTATCACATTTCAGTGTTGAATGCTGGAAGAATTCACCCAGGTAAGAAAAATGAATAGAGCATATGATTATCACTACTATCATTTATCATATTCCTAAAACTTTGAGATAGGGCAGTTGACAAGATAAGGAAGGCAAGAACCATAAGCATTAGAAAAAAGCTAACAAAATTATTATTTTCCATTAGATAGTCTACATGAAAATCCTAAAATCTCTAGTGGAAAAGAATAGAAATAGAGAATTCAGGAAGACAGTTAATTTACCAAATTATTTTTTAATCCAGTAGCTTTACATATGCCAAATATAAATTACAAAACTATAACAAAAAACATCCCATTAAAATGTAGCAAAACCATAAAATAAATCGTTTGGAATGAATGTAAGAAGAAAGTAGGCTGCACCTTCAAGGTGGCAGAGGAGTAAGACGTGGAGATCACCTTCTTCGCCATAAATACACCAAAAATACATCTACATGTGGAACAACTCCTGTCTACAGAACACCTACTGAACACTAGCAGAACACCTCAGACTTCCCAAAAGACAAGAAAATCCCCACGTACCTGGGCAGGGTAAAAGAAAAAAAGGAAAACACAGAGACAAAAGAATAGGGATGGTACCCATACCTCTTGCATGGATCTGTGAAGGAGGAAAAGTTTCCACACACGAAGGAGCCCCTTCACTGGCGGAGATGGGGTGGGGGAGGCTTTGGAGCCATGAAGAAGAGGGCAGCAACAGGGGTGCAGAGGGTAAAGTAGAGAGATTCCCACACAGAGGATGGGTGCCAACCAGCACTCACCAGCCTAAGAGGCTCATGTGCTCACCCACTGGGGCAGGTGGGAGCTAGGAGCTGAGGCTCAGGCTTCAGAGGTCAGACCCCAGGGAGTGAACTGGGGTTGGCTAGGTGAACACAGCCTGAAGGGGGCTAGTGTGCCACAGCTAGCCGGGATAGAGTCTGGGCAAAAGTCTGCACCTGCCGGAGAGGAAAGAGACCTTTGTTTCGGGGTGCATGAGAAGAGGGGATTCATTCCCAGTGAACCCACAGAATGCAGAGCACTGCCTAAGCAAGCTCCAAAGATAGGCGCGAGCTCTGGCTATCAGATCAGACTCCAGAAACAGGCATGAAGTGCTAAGGCTGCTGCTGCCATCAAGATTCCTGTGTACAAGTGCAGGTCACTATCTACACCCCCTGGGAGATTGTGCAGCATGCAACTGCCAGGGTCCCAAGATCCAGGAACAACTTCCCCGGGAGAACACACAGCACACCTCAGGCTGTTGAAATGTCATGCCGGCCTCTGGTGCCTCAGGTTCGCCCCGTATTCCCATTATGACTACCATACCCCTTCATCCCCCAGGCCTGAGTGATCAAGAGAGCCAAAATCAGCCCCTGCTTTAACTCCCTCCTTTCTGGGTGGGGAACAGATGCCTGAGGGTGACCAACGTGCAGAGGTGTGGCCAAAACCAAAGCTGAACACCAGGAGCTGTGAGAACAAAGAAGACAAAGGGAAATTTCTCTGTGCGGCCTCTGGAGCAGCAGATTAAATCCCCACAATCAACTTGATAAACCCTACATCTGAAGAATACCTGAATAGACAATGAATGTTCCCAAAACTGAGGTGGTGGACTCTGTAAGCAACTGTAGACTTCAGGTTTGCCTTCTGTATCTAATTTGTTTCTGGTTTTATGTTGTCTTAGTATAGTATTTAGTGCTTATTCTCATTTGTGGATTTGGTTATTGGTTTGGTTGCTATCTTCCATATATATATATATATATATTTTTTTTTTTTTTTCCTTTTTCTCTTTTTGTCAGTGTGTGTGTGTGTATGCTTCTTTCTGTGATTCTCTGTATAGGTTTGCTTTTACCATTTGTCCTAGGGTTCTGTCTGTTCATTTTCTTGTTTTTGTTCTGTTTTCTCTCTTCCTTTTCTTCTAAGCTGTGTGACTGGCAGGCTCTCGGTGCTCTCGCCAGGTGTCAGGCCTGAGCCTTCGAGGTGGGAGGGCCAAGTCCAGGACATTGGACCATCAGAAACCTCCCAGCACAATGTAATGTCAATCAGCGAGAGCTCTCCAGAAATCTTCATCTCAACACTAAGACCCAGCTCCACCCAAGAGCCAGCAAGCTCCAGAACTGGAGGCCCCATGCCAAACAACTAGCAAGACAGGAACAATCCAACCCATTTGCAGAGATGCTGCCTAAAGTCATACTAAGTTCACAGACACTCCAAAACACACCATCAGACACGGCCCTGCCCACCAGAAGGACAAGCTACAGCCCCACCTACCAGAACACAGGGACCAGTCCTCCCCACCAGGAAGCCTACACAAGCCACTGAACCAACCTCACCCACTGGGGACAGACACCAAAAACAATGGGAAATACAAACCTGCAGCCTGCAAAAAAGGAGACCAGAAACACAGTAAGTTAAACAAAATGAGAAGATAAAGAAATATACAGCAGATGAAGGGGCAAGGTAAAAACCCACCAGACCAAACAAAAGAACAGGAAATACGCAGTTTATCTGAAAAACAATTCAGAGTAATGATAGGAAAGAAGATCGAAAACCTCAGAAATAGAATGGAGAAAATACACGAAACGTTTTAACAAGGACCTAGAAGAGCTAAACAGCAAACAAACAAGGATGAACAACACAATAAATGAAATTAACAATATCTAGAAGGAATCAGTAGCATAATAACTGAGGCAGAAGAACAGATAAGTGATCTGGAAGATAAAATAGTGGAAATAACTGCCACAGAGCAGAATAAAGAAAAAAGAATGAAAAGAATTGAGGACAGTCTCAGACACATGTGGGACAATATTAAGCCCACCAACATTAGAATGACAGGGGTCCCAGAAGGAGAAAGAAAAAGAAAGGTCTGAGAAAATATTTGAAGAAATTATAGTTGAAAATTTTCCTAACATGGGAAAGGAAATAGTCAGTCAACTCCAGGAAGCGCAGAGAGACCCATACAGGGAAAATCCAAAGAGAAACATGCCAAGACACATATTAATCAAGTTATCCAAAATTAAATTTGGAGAAAGAATGTTAAAAGCAGCAAGGGAAAAGCAACACATAACATACAAGGGAAACCCCATAAGGTTAACAGCTGATCTTTCAGCAGAAACTCTGCAAACCAGAAGGGAGCGGCAGGACATATTTAAAGTGATGAAAGGGAAAAGCCTACAACAAAGATTACTCTACCCAGCAAGGATCTCATTTAGATTTGATGGAGAAAATAAAATCCTTACAGACAAGCAAAAGTGAAGAGAATTCAGCACCACAAAACCAGCTTTACAACAAATGCTAAAGGAACTTCTCTAGGCAGGAAACACAAGAGTAGGAAAAGACATAAAATAACAAACCCAAAACAATTAATAAAAAGGTAATAAGAACATACATATCTATAATTACCGTAAATGTAAATGGATTAAATGCTCCAACCAAAAGACAAAGACTGGCTGAATGGATACAAAAAAAAAGACCCATATATATGCTATCTACAAGAGACCCACTTCAGACCTAGGGACACATACAGACTGAAAGCAAGAGGATGGAAAATGATATTCCATGCAAATGGAAATCAAAAGAACGCTGGAGTAGCAATTCTGATATCAGACAAAATAGACTTTAAGATAAAGACTATTACAAGATACAAAGAAGGACACTACATAATGATCAAGGGATCAGTTCAAGAAGAAGATATAACAATTGTAACTATTTATGCACCAAACATAGGAGCACCTCAGTATGTAAGGTAAATGCTAACAACCATAAAAGGGGCAATCAACAGTAACACAATAACAGTAAGGGACCTTAACACCCCACTTTCACCAATGGACAGATCATCCAAAATGAAAATAAATAAGGGAACACAAGCTTTAAATGACACATTAAACAAGATGGACTTAATTGATATTAATAGGACATTCCATCCAAAAACAACAGAATACACTTTCTTCTCAAGTGTTCATGGAACATTCTCCAGGATAGATCATATCTTGGGTCACAAATCAAGCCTTGGAAAAATTAAGACAGTTGAAATCGTATCAAGCATCTTTTCTGACCACAATGCTCTGAGATTAGAAATCATTTACAGGAAAAAAAAGGTAAAAAACAGAAACACATTGAAATCAAAGAGGAAATTTAAAAAATACCTATAAACAAATGACAATGAAAACACGATGACCCAAAACGTATGGGATGCAGCAAAAGCAGTTGTAAGAGGGAAGTTTATAGCTATACAAGCCTACCTCAGGAAATAAGAAAAATCTCAAATAAACAATATAACCTTACACCTAAAGGAACTAGAGAAAGAACAAACAAAACCCAAAGTTAGCAGAAGGAAAGAAATCATAAAGATCAGAGTAGAAATAAATGAAATAGAAACAGAGAAAATAATTGCAAAGATCAATAAAACTAAAAGCTGGTTCTTTGAGAAGATAAACAAAATTGATAAGCCATTAACCAGACTCATCAAGAAAAAGAGGGAGAGGACTCAAACCAATAAAATTAGAAATTGAAAAAGGAGAAGCTACAACAGACACCACAGAAACACAACGCATCCTAAGAGACTACTACAAGCAACTCTATGCCAATAAAATGGACAACCTGGAAGAAATGGACAAATTCTTAGAAAGGTATGACCTTCCGAAACTGAACCAGGAAGAAATAGAAAATATGAACAGACCAATCACAAGTAATGAAATTGAAACTGTGATTAAAAATCTTCCAACAAACAGAAGTCCAGGACCAGATGGCTTCACAGGAGGATTCTATCAAACATTTAGTGAAGCACTAACACCCATCCTTCTCAAACTCTTCTGAAAAATTGCAGAGGAAGGAACACTCCCAAACTCATTCTATGAGGCCACCATCAACCTGATACCAAAACCAGACAAAGATATCCCCCAAAAAGAAAATTACAGACCAATATCACTGATGAATATAGATGCAAAAATCCTCAACAAAATATTACAAGCACAATCCAACAACACATTGAAAGGATCATACACCATGATCAAGTGAGATTCATCCCAGGGATGCAGGGATTCTTCAATATATGCAAATCAATCAATGTGATACACCACATTAACAAATTGAAGAAGAAAAACCATATGATCATCTCAATACATGGAGAAAAAGCTTTGGAAAAAATTCAACACCCATTTATGATAAAAACCCTCCAGAAAGTGGGCATAGAGGGAACCTACCTCAACATAATAAAGGCCATATTCGACAAACCCACAGCAAACATCATTCTCACTGGTGAAAAACTGAAAGCATTTCCTCTAAGATCAGGAACAAGACAAGGATGTCCAGTCTTGACACTGTTACTCAACATAGTTTTGGAAGTCCTAGCCACAGCAATCAGAGAAGAAAAAGAAATACAAATTGGAAAAGAAGAAGTTAAACAGTTACTGTTTGCAGATGACATGATACTATACATAGAGGATCCTAAAGATGCCAGCAGAAAACTACTAGAGCTAATCAATGAATTTGGTAAAGTTGCAGGATACAAAATTAATGCACAGAAATATCTTGCATACCTGTACACTAATGATGAAAAATCTGAAAGAGAAATTAAGGAAACACTCCCATTTACCATTGCAACAAAAAGAATAAAATACCTAGGAATAAACCTACCTAGGGAGACAAAAGACCTGAATGCAGAAAAGCATAAGACACTGTTGAAAGAAATTAAAAATGATACCAACAGATGGAGAGATATACTGTGTTCTTGGATCGGAAGAATCAATATTGTGAAAATGACTATACTACCCAAAGCAAGCTACAGATTCAATGCAATCCCTATCAAATTACCAATGGCATTCTTTATGGAACTAGAACAAAATGTCTTAAAATCTGTATGGAGACACAAAAGACCCCGAATAGCCAAAGCAGTCTTGAGGGAAAAAAAACAGAGCTGGAGGCATCAGACTCCCTGACATCAGCCTGTAATACAAAGCTACAGTAATCAAGACAGTATGGTAGTGGCACAAAAACAGAAATAAGATCAATGGAACAGGATAGAAAGGCCAGAGATATACCCACGCACCTATGGTCAACTAAGCTATGACAAACGTGGCAAGGATATACAATGGAGAAAAGACAGTCTCTTCAATAAGTGGTGCTGGGAAAACTGGACAGCTACATGTAAAAGAATTAACTGAGAACACTCCCTAACAGCATACACAAAAATAAACTCAAAATGGATTAGAGACCTAAATGTAAGACTGGACACTATAAAACTCTTAGAGGAAAACATAGGCAGAACACTCTTTGACATAAATTGTAGTAATATCTTTTTGGATCTGTCTCCTAGTAATGTAAATAAAAAAAAATAAACAAATAGGACCTAATTAAACTTTAAAGCTTCTGCATAGCAAAGGAAACCATAAACAAAACAGAAAGACAACCTACAAAATGGGACAAAATATTTGCAAATGATGCAACCAACAAGGGATTAATTTCCAAAATGTACAAACAGCTCATACAGCTCAATACCCACCCCCCCAAAAAAGCAAACAACCTAATCAAAAAATCGTCAGAAGATCTAAATAGACATTTCCACAAAGAAGACATACAGATGGCCAAAAGGCACATGAAAAGATGCTCAACATCACTAATTATCAGAGAAATGCAAATCAAAACTACATACAATGAGGTATCACCTCACATAGTCAGAATGTCCATCATTAAAAAGTCTACAAATAATAAAGCTAGAGAGGGTGTGGAGAAAAGGGAACCCTCCTACACTGTTGGTGGGAATGTAAATTGGTACAGCTACTATGGAGAAGTTTGGAGGTTACTTAAAAAACTAAAAATAGAGCTACCATACGATCCTGCAATCCCACTCCTGGGCATATATCTGGAGAAAAGCATAATTCAAAAAGACACATGCACCCCAATGTTCATTGCAGCACTGTTTACAATAGCCAAGACATGGAAGCAGCATGAATGTCCATTGACAGAAGAATGAATAAAGGAGGTGTGGTATATATATATATACAATAAAATACTAGCCATAAAAAAATTAACCTTCTCCAATTTAATTTGAAAGTTCATACTGTCATTCATTTTTTGGATAAATCTTTTATTCATTTTTTGGATAAATCTTCATTTCTTGCATAAATCTTTTGGACATTAGAGTTTCCCCCTCCTCCTCAAATTTTGGGTATTACAACAATGGCACAGAAATGTAAATAGCCAAATCTTTGTGCATATCTGTGTTACTTCCTTAGAACAAATTCTCATAATAATACAATTATTAGGTCAATGGTTTTTGTACATTTAAAATTTAAAAAACTTTAAAAGCTTTCCTAATCCTTGAGAAATTGATCTAAAAAATTATATCTCTACAGCAGGGTTGGTAATGAGCCTCATGCCACATCCTTGCCAGTACTATCATTTTTTTAAAAAACATTATTTTAAAAATATTTGTCTTATTAATATTATTTTTCCATGTTTCCTATTTTTGTACATGAGTGTCATTTTGTGAACGACCTATTCCTGTTCTTTCCATGTTTTTAAAACAGTATGTATGATTTTTCTTATTAACTTTCAAACAACTTATATTTTAAGAGCAATAACAATTTCATCTTATATATTTAACTTTTTCACAATTAGTTGCATGCCTTTACATTTTATTCTATTTGATGTAACAATTTTATTTTTAATTTTATGTAGTCAAATAAATATTTCCTTTTGTTTTAATGCCATGTATAGAAAATATTTTTCTTACCCAATAATATATAAACACTTAGAAGTATTTTTATTCATTTTTTCTATGATACTGTTTTAATGGCTGTATTCTATTTTGTCATGTTTATGTGTATTTTGTCATGTTTATATACTATGGAGTTGCATCACACATGGGGTTTAATTCATAAAATCAACAATTCTTAGAAAGTAAGTCAAAAATTACCAAGGGTCAAATTTACTCCTGATCACTATTTCTTTGAATGAATACCAAAGGTAGTTGGGTTAAGTTCAGAATGTTCATAAGCCATATTCACCATACAAGATGACCCCACCAAGTGGTGAAGTGGGGGGAAGGCGGGCAGAATTCTCTCCCAAATAATATTTTCTCTGGGACCTAAACTTCTGAGGGAGGGCTACGTGTTGAGTTACATGAACATCACTTCTTAAATAATTTCTCTTTCTGTATTAAAATAAAAACTGATTTAAGTCTAAATAAATGTGCATACAATGGTATTTGAAACTAAGATGATTTATTTTCATGTTGTATTTAAGTTACTGTCAATTTTTCACTGTCGTATATTATGTTGTGACTTACAATTTTGTACACATTTCTCTTTATACCTTTACCATTCCTGAAAGTGGGTCAGAGTTTTGAAATATTCTTTAGGATCTTAAATAGTGTATGTCGGCCAACAGGTGTCCAGAAAGATTATAACAATTTACATTTACATGAGATGTTTGACAATCTGTCTTAAGACAGATAGGATTTAGACCATTATAAATGGAAGAAAAAGCACTTTATGCTTAATGAGTGACATGAACAAAGACACTGAAATATGGCAATGCAGGAACATTCAGTGAAAGGCAAACTATCTGATGCATGTAAAGGACTTTAACTGGTAATGGAATCTGGATTCATGTGCAAAATTGATAGCTATTTTTCTGTTAATTCTCTATGACTTGATTGGTTACTTACTGCAGTTATAGTAGTTTTTATATTATGCTGTAAAAATCACAGAGACAAATTAATAGACTGTAAATTCCTTGTAGGCAGCCTGTCCTGTGTTAACAGTTGTTTCCAAATTACCTATTATGTGCCTGGCACATAGTGGTGTTCAAAAGTATTTAGGGAATGAATGAGTTGGTTTTCCATAAAAATAGGGGAAAAATTAAATGTTAACTCTGTCTTTTGCTTTTGATACTGAATTCCTGCAACACTGGTTGCCTATATAATTGCTTTGGTAATTAATGACAAGCACAATGTCTTCTGGCATTTTAAAATGTTTTGAATTATTTCTATAACATTATTTAACTTTTCAAGTAATTATTTTGTTTCCACATCTTAATTCTAAATATTTTTAGATCAAGAAGGATGTCTATTTTCTTTCAGCATCATTCATTGTGATTAATAAATTGCCTGATGATTTAAATATATTCATAAAATGTATAAAGGTAATATTCAAATGGAAGGCAAGAGATCACATGAAAAGTCTACATGAGGATACTAACCTGTTTGCATTTTTCTCTACATTTAGAACCACAAAAAATAAAAGGTCACGAAATTTACTGGCAGTGCCCATAGCTCTGTGGCTCTGTGACTTTGGATCTGTTTCTTTATATCTTTTGATGTATATGAAAAATTGGGATAGTAATGTCTATATGGCTATTGCAAATATTAAATGAAACATTAAATGTCATATAGTACCTAGTAATAATAATTAATAAAGTGAAATTTATTAAAAGCTCAAAAATAAGGTGGAAACTCTCAGCTTTCTATCCCCATCCACACCTCTGGAGTTCCCAGTGTTCCTAGGATAGACTCATCCTAACTTGTAGATCTTGAGGCCATAAGAATATTTCCTTCAGATTTACTTATACCAGTAAAGCTGTAGTACCTATTATCTATATACATATATTTAAATTTTCTGTAAGTTTGTATATTTCACAGTGGCAGGGATCTAAGAAGGAGAATCGTTCCTCCTTTGCAGGTTATCCTGAAAGAAAACAAATGCATTTTGTTTGTTGAACAATTAAGTGGTTTGTGTGTGTGTTTCCCACATAGTACTGAGGACCACAAAATAAAATACCATAAGGAACTTAGATGACCTTGAGGCTAAGCTACAATTCTTTGGATTCTGATTTCCTCCATTCTGTAATTAGGTGTGTCTAGTTCATAGGCCTGTGGAACATTTAGTTTAAGTTTAGTGGTCTCATAAATCTTAGTGGAATAAATAAAATGGAAACACAGGGGCTTGAATTCACAAGAGAGTTACTGTGCAGGTTATTTTTTGAGAAAAATGAAGACAGATTTTTATAGTGAGGATGTGGGCAGTGGACGAATAAAGTAGATGAAAAGTTGCCCTCTATGGCTTTTTAAATTGCTCTTACTCAAATCTTTAAGTAAATACCTCCAGAAATGGGTATGGATCCTTGCTTACTGAACAGCCAAAGACATTCATCAAAGAGCCATATAGAAGACTAATTTTTATTGTTATATAAACACAGAGAAGTAGGAGTGGAAGGCTTATTTCCATATTAGTGTTTGCTTTTGTATTTGAGAATAAGAAAATAGAAAAATATTTCCACTTTTCTTTGTATATAAAATGATATATCCTTGCACTTAAAAAGCCATTTTGTCATTATTAAGGAATATATATATATACACACACAAATGAACAATGTGCCTACAGATATGATTATGTGTGGGCAAATATGTGGGTATGTGTATAGATGCTGTGTTTATTATGTTAGTATTATATATTTTACTAATAGAAGAATACAGAAAAGGATAACTGAAATATTTTTTAGCAATCTTTCTGGGTCAGATATTGTTCTATTACATTCTCCTTTATTACTGTTTTTTTCCCTTTGACTTAGGTTGCTGGAGTTCTAGCTAGAATAAATTAGAACAGTTTTAAGAAATTCTTGCTTCACTCTTTACCCAATAAACCAGCAGTCTTGTGAGTTTCCTTCCTCCAAGTTATCATTGCCCTCGGAACCCCTGAGATCTCATGGATACCTCCCTGTCTCCCGATCTGCTGTCAAGTCAAGACTACCTTAGGTTAAAAAAACAGTGCAGAAGTAAATTGCAGATTGCCAGCTGCAGAGTTACATGCCTAATGATCCCAGAAAATTACAAGAATTAGCAATAAATCTACAATAAGCACACTAAGTACCCAGACAAAATGCTTTTGCATTTAGACGTTCATTCTAGAAAGGTGTCACACAACTCTTCCAAGACTCCTCATTAAATAAGCAGCAAGAAAGGTAAAAGAAACAAGTCACAGCAGGGGATCACTTAACAAGAAGATTTCACACTAGGAAAAGTATTTAAATTCATGGCACTTGCACACTATTTATGTACTTAAATTGCCGTTTTCTAAATTTATCATGATTTCTGTCTTATACCCTTATTTAAACTATTCAGATTAACCGGGACCCTTTCCTTTTAGGACTTAAGGAATCTCCACCCTTCTCACAACTTTCAGGGTTTGTGTGCCCTTCTCTACTCTTCTGACCTTTTAGATTCTTCAACAAGGTAGTTTGCAGTTATAATACATAACAAAGAATATCATAGAAATATGAAATGGGAAACAGGATGTCCCTTAATCTGCATACCTTCCATAGTTGCTGTGACAACATGACTCTTAAATTAGATTACTTTTATGAGAAAACCTTTGTCTAAGTTTTAATTATGACCCCACCAAGGCTCCTCCCAAATATGTGAGGGAAGGAAGAATTGGCAAAGGTAAGGATTCTTTTTCATAAAAAAGCTTATTATTTATTCTGTCATAAAAGTATTATATATTTAGTATGGAAAATATTGAGTTATAAAAGAAGTTAAAAAGTCATACATGACTTTTTAATGCATTTTTGTTGTCTTTTTCCCATTTTTCAAATTCAGTAAATTTTAGTTATAATAATTTTTCTCACTAATTTTAAGTTATAGTGCTTACTCCTGTTACCTATAAGCTCTCTGTAAGCATTATTTGAGTCACTGACACTTTCAGCCTTTAGCTCTGATAAATACTGCCGTAGATAAATCCTTTAAAGAGTCACAATACACCTGTTGTTTGTCCCAAATAGTGCACACCTTCTTTAGGAAATCGTCTTCCTGCTCTAACTACCACAATCAGCTGGACAAATGGAGACAGCCATCTTTTGATACTCCTCACTTCTCTGTTCACAGTGATTATTTTAGATAGGAAACCCATGCCGCTGTGGGCTACGGTAGGTTGGCACAGAAATGGGCACCTGCGTAAAGCTGGGCCATTGAGAACTATTCTTGAGAATTTTTTAGGAATTTTAAAAGAGAGCAATTCTGTTCCCCTATGGTAGAGTACATGGGAGGCTCTCAGGTTGCCATCAGTGATTGCATCCTTTAACACCCTTTACAGTACCATTATTATTTTTTCATTTAATGTTTTCTTTGCTTAACTTCAACATTGTCAGAAACGCAAACTGTAACTTCTGTGTTTTTTGTCTGATAAAATTGTGACACTTTTTTATTTTTGGCCACTCTGAGTCAGTTTATTTGGAGGAGTCTCCAAATAAACTGTGTAGTATTTAGAGTTGGAATTTGCTTTGAGATCAAATCTGAGATTACTTATTTTAATATAGCATTTTAGTTCATCTTCTGTTATTGATATAATAGAAATGTTTACTCTCAGTTCTACCATATTATTTTTTGTGCCTTCCTGTTTTAAGTCCACAAAACTCCTTCACCTGTGGCCTATTTGTTTTGCTTCTTGTACATGTACCAGAACATGTGTGCATGCATGCCAGACATTCAGGGGCATTTCTAATAAAAAAGATTTGCATTTTCTGTTATGTGGTTATCTTTTAATAAACATTTTAAGCTCCTTTTTCTTGAGAATTTATCTATTAATTCTTCTCTACAGACAAAAACAAAATTAGCGTATTTCCTTTTCTTCTCTTCTCCCACTCTTTCTCCCACCATTTGGTTTTAGTCAGTGCATTGTTTGTTTAACTTTGTATATACTTAAATATATTTATATCTCTATTAATTTATTTTGATCTCTAAACAATATATTGGGTAACTCCTCCAGCTCTTACATTTAGATAGCTTTTAGGCTATCTTTCATTAACACTTTAGGTTTTGGGGAAGGTTTTTGCTAATTGAATATAACTCAAACCTGTGTAGTATGAGAATTAAACCTAAAATCAATCTATTACTGTTTAAATCCCATTTTCTTTTAAAATGGAGTAAGGAACAACAGAAACAAAAATAAGTGAACAAAAGAAACAAAAAATAAGTAAACAACTGAAAAAATTCCCTTCTTTAAAAACGAGATTGATAGTTCACATCTCTAAGAGAATGTAACTGATGAGTACTTTAAAAATGTTTCATAGTTAAATAAAAACGAATCAGAAACATATCAACAAAGATGTCCCTATATTAATTGACAGTATTCAATAGGAGAAGAAATTCTAGAAGCAAAATAATTGTCTTGGATCTTTGGGTCACGAAGAACGGGTCTAAAATTTTTAAAGAAAGTCTAAATAGAATCCTTTATTATTTTTTTTCTCAATTTTCTCTTCACCAAAAAGAAGAAAATAACAGTACCCATACCACATAGACTGTTATAAGCTCTAAATAATTCAAGTAAAGCAGGTGGTACAATTTCAGAGACATAGTAAGCACTTGATAAATGTTAATTGTTGCTGTTTACTTTTTTTTAATAAAAATGCATAACTTAATGAGCCTTTTATTTATAAAAAAAAAGGACATACATGGGGGGATGGGAGAGAATGGTGAGATTTGTGTATTATCCAGTAAATGCCTATAATAAGCTGCTCCCTAGACATTGCAGTCTTTAGCCAAAGCCTCATTTTAGGCAGATGTTCTCCTTGTCTGTAGATCTTAAAATGTTCTACTTTTTTCACTCTTCATCTCTCTCCTAGTATTCATCAAAGGTTTCTATTTCCTTTCATTTCATTTCCTAGAGGTCTTTCAGTATGGCTATCACATCTGTAGCAGTATAATAAAGGGTAGGCTTGGTTTGGAGCATTTCTCTTGTCATCAAATAAACAGATACAATGGCATGGTCTTTTGGAAACAATGCCCTAATGCAGTTCTTTAGAATCCTGTGGTTTACAAAAGGACCCACTGGGCAGTTGGGGTGAAGTAGGAGTTGGTGTGGATGATCTGCAAATAAGCATAAGAAAGGATGGGTCTGGGCCTACTCTCCTCAATTTGATATGTTTCATATATTAGAGTTCATGCCATATCATGACCCTAACTGAAAGCAGTAAATCAAATACTGGAGTTTAAAGTGACAGCAGGATAGGATAGCTACTTTTCTGCAGGTGAGACTGTTGGGGTCTCTTAAAACAACATACATTGAACAGTATATACTCTGCCTACCTTTAGGACCATATTCTGTTGTCATCAGTGCTTATAATAGTTATTCTAGGTCATTGAGACCACGTTATCTTCTGGGTCTCTCACTTTTATCTATTCTGTGAGCTCCTCTATTATTTAAATACTTCTCAGCAAAAATTTAATCAATATATTAAATTATTCACATTCTGACTATGGGTATTCTGACTGAAGGGTATCAATATGCTGGTATAATATTTTTAACCTACTATCTCTCCAGACCCTTCTTATGTATCTAAAAGTATAATAGATATACATAAAGGCTATGAAGTCATCCATAGACTTGACATAATTTATTGTTACTAAACATCATGATGAGTATAAAATTTGCTTCTTACAAGGGTCAAACATGTCTTCTATTGCAGATAGAGATACAGTCATCCTAAGTTTAAAACTAGGTTTTAGTTAAACTTGGATTCAAAAAAGAAATGACTTGGTAAACTATCCTAATCATGATTGGTACTCATATGGCCTCAGACTGTTTTTAATAACAAGTCTGTTATGAATATATAATGACATGAAGCTGAATGTGGAGGGAAGTGGTATTTCCATAAATCTCTTTTAAATGACATCATTTTTGGTGCAGATGCCAGAGACAGTTATGAAACACTTTAAGCTGCAAGTATATTCCCCCAATATAGCTGCCTGTCCAGTCATTTCATCTCAATTTACTTCAATTCCAGATCAAGGGTATTTTGTTCGCTCATGCTATAAAATGTCATTTTTTAACTTCACACCCAAAAAAAGCAATATGCAAAACTGAAGCATAAAAGGATATAAAAAAATTTCGGAGTATACACACTTGTATTGGCACATCAAAGAAAAAAGAAAGAATAAGATAAGACAACAGTTCTTTTAAATTTTAAAAATATTCATAGATCTGTACAAAACTATTGTTAGAATCTTGTTGGAATCCTTATAAATCCGAGTGGTAATATTATTCAGCCCTCTATGCCTGATTCTTATCCTTCTCCCTAAGCTTTATAATACAAAGATTAGAAGAATAATTTAAAAGTATACTGGAAGGACATAAAGAAACAGAAAGGCAAAAAATAGAAGAAAAAGTTTTTTAAATTAATGGGAAGGTAACTGTATATTTTCATAATTTCCTACAAATTTGATAAATTTGTAATCCAACGCATAAAGGAAAGGTCTCAAATTATATAATAATATGTGTATACCCATGTGTGTTGAGGGTACACACACGTGCAGTGAACTCAGCTTGTCTATAGATTGAACTAATTACCATAGTTGAAGCTCTAGGGAAGCTGGAGTCTGTGATTTCCATCAATAGGCATGGATATAATTAAACAATAACTATGGAGGATGTGGTTCTGCAAAGTAACGGATTTTTTTAGCATCTACCAGAAACACATCTGTTGTGTTATATTTTATTGGCACACTATGATTAACAATCCAGTACACTTTAAAATATTTGCATGAGATTTGACTTTTATATATTTACATATGTATAGAATCACCATGATTTTCTCTCGCTTGCTCTGGAAAGTATTTCCTTTGCTCTAATCTATCCAATCGCTTATATCACCTTATCTATACACACCCATACTCTCCTCTACCCCCACCCTCATCTATCTTCTTTAGTATAATACATAACAAAACAAGCACAATAAAGACTTGTCAAAGGCATGACGTTGTACATATGGCAGGGGGGCTTCTATTTCACTACACATCACCATTCATTAATAATAAACACCAGGCTAGATTTTATAGATTTTGGAATCCTTTAAATTTGTAAGGGCTCATATGCACATACAAAACTCTTTTATGAACATCATCAATCATTATTTATATTCGATATAACTGTCATCCTAAACAAAAACTTTCATTAGGAGTCTAATGTTCTGTGGGTGGTCTGACTCTTCTTCCCGCTCTTCCCCTCCCAGACCTGAAATATACTGCTGCTGCTACTACTGCTACTACCACTACCACCACAACAATCAGTACTACTACTACAACTAAGCTGGAGAAACTGAGTACTAGAGAGGTAGTTCTGCTCTTTCCCAGTGTTACTGAACCAGGTTCATTTGCCTGACACCCAGCAAACCAAATGCTGAGATGCCAAGGTTTGTGACAGAGAAGAGGTTTATTCACAAGGCAGCCAGTCGAGGACATGGGAGAACAAATCTCAAGTCCACCTCCCCAAGAGGTTCCAGGTATCTATGAGATAAGGCTGAGGTGTGGGGAACTTGGGGAGAGGTGGTAATAGATAAGAAAAAGATGAGGTAATCTTTGTTCTGCTCAGGAACAACTAAACTTCTTCCTGGGGGGCATGGTTGGAAATGGTGTCATTAGCATGTCCTAAGGGTGGAGTTTTTGCCCCTTTGACATGAAAAGGTCATCAGCTGGACACTTGCATGTGCCCAGTTAGAGGGTCGGTGGTCCTAACCAGTCTTAACTAGTTTAAGCTTAAACTGGACACAGCTGACTCCAACTTCTTGAAAAACAACCTGGGCAAACATCTTACTGCTTAGGCTACATGATGCTTGGAGGACAGGCAAGTTTTTGTAAAAAAAACAGTTAAAGCGAGTTTGAGTAATTTAGGTAGGTTACAGTTTATTATTTATTAAGAAAGTTATAGTTTAATGACTCTAACTTGTGATTACCCTCGGTTTCACCAGTAATAAGGAAGATTATTTTAATGCTTATTTAATTTTAATATTTTAACATTTTTATTTCTTAAATTCCAAATTATTCTGAACATGAGTGTAATTTTATTGAGCCAAATCTATTTAGACAAGTATATTTCCTTTCCAAACTGAAGTTAAGAACTGACTAGAAAAATAAAAGGCAAAAGTATAACAGTAAAATGTTTGGCACATAGATATGATTAAGACAATTCATAAATTTTTGATTGGATGGAAGGCTATGATAAAATAATAATCATCAGTACCTCAATGTGTTACATTTTTTGCAGTCAATAATAAAGCTGTCAATGTGGATGAGGAGATCAAAAGAATATCCTTATTGAATTAATGATAAAATTGTGTTGAGCAGGATGTTTAGATCCTTAAAGGTTTTGTCTGTGGGGATGTTGTCATAGATTATTTAATAATTAGACAAATTTAAAAATATATACATAGATATAAATAAATAAATAATATCGCTTATATTTTATTAGTTGAGGGAAAGCATGTTTATGAAAAACTCTTAAGAAGAGTAGATGGGTCTATTTTGGAGGGTGAATTATAATAAAGTAGTGAAATCACTGAATAAAGGATAATAACGGCAAACCCCATCTCTTTCACCAGGCAGGGAAGTAGATATGAAAAGGCTTGCGCAGTAAAAATCCTAGGAATGGGGAAAATGTCATAATGTTAGTTAGGAAGTATAATACTGTCCATATTTCTGTCTAAAAACAGTGAATTTATTTTCAGTTCAAATTCATTATAAAAGTTAATACTTACATGGAGAAAACCATAATTTGTGGCAGGATAGTTTTTTGAAATACCGTTTTATATTATGCTCTCTTTATTTTTCTTCCATATCTCCTTTAAAGAAGCTGACTAGAACCTATTTTGCCTCTTTACTCAAGGATTGTTTACAGGCATAAGCAGAAAATACTTGATGAAAAAGCCAGGCTTGTTGCCATATTTTGTAAAAGTGAAAGCCTGAGGAGAAAAGAAGGAAGAATAAATCAGAGGCCTGGGGAAATGGGCACTGGAGGACAGGAGATTCCTGGACCCTGGAAAACAGCCAAATTCATCAACCTTTGGTTGATGGTACTCTGTGGCAATGCCCTGAGGAGGTAACAAGATCTCAGAGAAAACCGCTGTGTGGTATGCATAGGTGTACCTCACGCATGAGGCATTCCCATACCGGCAAATACCCTTGTGCAAAGACAAATTGGGCTAGAACAGATCCCTGGGTAATTGGCCAATGAGCATAACAATGTCAGTATTAATAGATGAAAAATTGGAGTCCATATTGTTTCTTTTTTCCTTTTTTGATGGGGAAGGGATAAGGCAGGAGGAGCAAAGGGAAAGCATATCATATAAGTCTCCAGGAAGGAAAAGATCCCTTTTAGGATTGAAATTGAATGCCCTCATAGTTCACTGAGATGGAAGCTTGGAGTTAGATTTTAGATTTAATGTAAATGAAGAATAATTTTTTTTTCATTTCTTACATGACTGAGTTTAATCATTAATTAAAATGATTAAATCATTTAATCATTAATCTTAAGTTATTAAACTAGCTGCAGTGGGGCAGATAACAACCTGCAGAGGACAGCAAGATAGAGTACAGCCATGCATGAAGAGATTCCAACAAATACTGGGTAAAAGCCAACTTTTAAAATATCATTTCTACAGATCCTGTTCATAAAGTAAAATTTTTAATCAGGTGAGATTAATAAGCACAGAGTGAGGAATTTCTGTGGCCATACTAAGGATTCTTTCAGAAAAAAAAAGTCTATCACTGTACTAAAAGCTTAAGATTAATAATAACATGAAACACATAGAAGAGGATCAGCTGAATCTGAGATTTCAAGAATAATGATGTTATAGATCCTATCACACTATGATCTATCACACTGAAGAATTCTATCACACTAAAGAATTTCTCTTACCATGTCTCTTTAAGGAATTCTTCATTGGTTTCTTAGGGAGGTCTACTTGGAAAAGGTTTCACACTTTACCACATAGAAATTAATACTATTAACTAATAAATTAATAAACACTATTACATTTCTACCTTGTGGTATGGATTTAGTAATTCTAATTACAATTACTACTGTTAAATAATTATCTTTACAAAATTCTGTCATAAACAAGGTTATTCCTATTCAGCTGAATCATATCCCATGTTCTTATCTAAAGCCAATTCCTCCACTTGTGGGTTAAGTCTATTCTCCTCTAACCTAAAAAACATTACTCCAACAATTCTCCCTTTCTCTCTTACATTATTAATTTTCTCCCTTCTCCACTGGATTATTCTTTAAGAAACCAGCTTAAAAAACCAACCAAACAAACAAAACAAAATTAAAAATTCTCTTGTGCTTACATCCCCCCATCCTCCCCCAAGTGCTGTACTAATTTAATTCTCAGTTCCTACTTGCAGCAAAATTCCTTGAATTTGTTGTCTCTGCTGTTTTTAATTACTTTTCTCCCATTCTCTCTTAAATCCACTCCTATTTAATTTTTGCCTCCATAACTCTTTGCTCTTGCAAGATCACCAAGAATTTATGTAATGCTAAATTTATTAGTCAATTCTCAGTCTTTATTTCACTTGACCAGGCAGTAGGATTTGACACAGCTGATCACTTCTTTCAGATGCTTGTTTCTCTTGGCTTCCAGTATACCACCTTCTCCGTCTCTCTTTCTTCCTCCTTGGACATTCTTTCTCAGTCCTCTTTGCTTTTCTTTAACATGCCAGGCACTGTCTCACATTAGGACTTTTTCAGTGTCTTTCCACCTAATCAGATTGCTCTTGCCTCAGATATTCACACAGCACTGAAGCCCTCAACTCTGTGGACTCTTAGTCTAGATCTTATCTCAGTGAAGGTAAACTACCTTTTTAAAAACTGTGATCCCTTGTACCAAATGAATTCTCAATCTACCTACCCTCCTTTATTTTCTGCTCCTTAAAACTTGTTACCATCTAACTATATAATTTACCTAATTGTCATTTTAATTTTCTCATATCTGCCACCCTTCATTGGAATGTAAGTTCTTTGAGGGCAAAATCCAATGCCTTGCATACTCTTCTGGCCCTGCTGGTACATGTGGGCTAGCTCTTGTAGCTCATTTGGAGTTATACTTCCTTTCCTCTCATATTGGACTGCATTAGTCAGAGTCTTCCCGAGAAACAGGACCAATATGCATTGGTTCTATATGTGCATTATATACTATTATATATATTATATAACACCTTTAGATAGATATTACACCTATAGACATATATCATATCTATAGATAGATATATATTATTCCTATAGATAGATACACATATAGATAGATATAGATATATAATACATGTTATAAACAGATTTATTATAGGGGATTGGATCATGTGATTATGGAATCTGAGAAGTCCTACTATCTGCCATGTGCAAGCTGGAGACCGAGGAAAGCTGGTGTTGTATTGCGACCCAAGTCTGAAGGCCTGAGAACCAGGAGAAATGATGGTGTAAGCTCTAGTCTGAGGACAGAAGAAGACTGATAGCTCAATCAATCAGGTAGAAAGAGAGAGTGAATTCTCCTTTTCTTTGCCTTTTTGTTCTGTTCAGGCCCCCAACCAGTTGTCTGGTACCCACTAATATTGGAAAGAGCAATCTGCTTTACTCAGTCTACTGATTCAGAAGTGAATCTTATCCAGAAATAATGTTTAGCCAAATATCTGGGCAAATGTCTTGCCTGTGATCCAGGCAAGCTGACATGTAAGATTAACCATCACATAGACCAACACTTCTCTAGTCAGGTTATGTTGGCCTATATGGAACAGGTTGAGGGCACATTCTAAGGGAGAGAGGGTGTTCGTTGTCTTACAAGGAAAATTGAGGTTTCCATATTTTCAGATGCACCAACCCAGGTGTATCCATTCCATGTGTCAAGTTCCCATGTTTTTCAACCATTATTGTAGACTTGCCTGCAAACTTGTCACAAGTTTGACTTGCCTTGGAGTTCTGGTATTTTTATGTTTAAGCTCTTGGGCTCATCCTAGCTACATCTACCCATCAGTTATAGCAGATGTGAACCTTTTTATATGCCACATAGGAGGCATTGTAGCTTTCACACTTAACTCTTAGTCTTTTGTTATCTTTCCCAAAGGTTGAGCTTAGCAACAGCCACTAAATTTGACATCCCTTATTTTCTATTTTCTCCATATTTTCAAATACCTGACATATTATGTAGCTAGTGAATTAATGTCCACTGGTCTATAATCTCATTTTACTCTTAATAAAAAATTCAGTAATCATGTTGTCACCCGTGTCAAGGGCTATCTGAGCTCCACTTAGCAGGATGGGATCCTCATTACCAGTAAGGTGGTAGATGATTTGGTTCCAAAATCCCACCGTCATTTCTGTTTTCTCAGACCATGTCCAATACCAACTGTTAGGGGGTGGAGGTTATGGGAGGGGGTCCCTTGGAAGCAGGTTGAGTTGAAAATGAGCATGCCAGAGCATTATCAGGGAGTGCTTTTGGAATCACCACCTGTAAAAGGAAAGAGAAAGAAGCAGGCTTGGACTGAGGGAGAAGTTAGGCTTCATGCAGTTGCAGAGGCCTTAGTGAACCCCACAGGGAGTTTTGAATCTAGAACAGCACTGTGAGTATCACAAGC
Organism: Phocoena phocoena; assembly: GCF_963924675.1. Lineage (NCBI taxonomy): Eukaryota > Metazoa > Chordata > Mammalia > Artiodactyla > Phocoenidae > Phocoena > Phocoena phocoena. The sequence continues at coordinate 93,019,213 of NC_089222.1, read as the reverse complement.
TAGCATAAGGAAGCCAGGCCTTATGCCCCTATGTTAGCCAATCACTGGACTTCTCCCGGAAGAGAACATGACCTTGGATGACTCTAACTAGGACAACGGAGAAGACTTATGTTTGAGAGCTTTCTGCTGACTGCATTCTAAGCAACTGGAGGAATGAATTCTTTGACCTTGAACCGGGATCTGTAATACCTTCTATTTCAGTTTCCCTAAGAATTAGTAGATATAGTCCAAACAGTACTGCATGGTATGGCTGGTATATTGCATTTTCTCAATGACTTGCTGTTGAATATGTGGATAACTGATATATATGCTTTAGGAATTCAATTTTTGGCTATACCCAGTCAGCGTACTGGTCCCAGATAGATCAGTACATCCTCTACATAAATGATAACTTGCAATCAGTGCATAGCTTGAGAATAGTATCTCAGTATAGAAACATGATCAGTGTTCAATTTGGCCAAAGAAAAATCTGAAAAAAATTCCTGAGGCTTAAGGAGATTACACACTAACTAAAAGCTTGAACTGTAGAATTAGTGTCAATTTTATGGCAACAACAATCAGCTAAAATTGAATTTGAGTTTTTAATGATATGTAGAAACTACTTAATAATTCTATTAGCACTAAGTTCAACAAACAGCAGGGTGTGGAGTATAGACCTGAAATATAATTGAAGAGCCTATCACAAGATTAAGAAGACAAAAGCTAGGAAGAGAAAGTTGATTACAGCCCAGAAAATTGAGAAGGTTAAGTAAATTAGAATGATAAACTTAACATGTTTTACTAGTTCTGTGATATGACAATTGTTTGTCCTGTAAGAAAAGAGTCCTATGGCTAGGAAAATATAAAATAAACTGATTAAAATAAAGTGATTTTCTTGACTGTAAAGATTTCTCAGACTGAAAGATTTTAATGCACTGTGTTAGTCTGAGGTTTTTGAGAAGTATATACCAAAAAGGGATCAAATGTACAAAAGAGATAATTTTGGTTAAAAAATTAAATAAAAAGCTATAAAGGCTAAAAGTGATGGAGCAGGATAAAAGTGGGAGGAGCCTTCATGTCACCTATGAAAGGTGGGAGGGAAGGAAGTAGGATTGGCTAGGAAGAGTGTCAGACTGTAGTACAGTTCAGAGAAAGTCTTGACCAGACAATAAAGAGGTCCTAGAACAAGACTGTCCATCAACGGAATCCTACATTGGGTCACAATGGCCCATCTCTAGTACTCTTGCCATGTTCAACCATTGGCGGGGCCCAGCCCTGGGCCAGGTTTGACTTCAAGTGAATGCTGCAATGGATCTGAAGGTGTGGTAGCTGCGGGCTGTCAGTCCATTGTCTTTGCTATTGCAGGTTCTTTTGAAAGGAGATCTGAGTGGCCACATTTCCGTGACCACCACATATGCTAATAATATGTGAATAAGTTATGAATTTAAAGAGAGGTTTATAGAAAGCTCTTTCCAAATTTTTGTTTGGCAGCATAGCCCTTATAAAACCAGTGTTCTGCGACTTGAGCATCTGGTGTAGAGAAGAGTAAATTGTGTTATTTCTATTTAGAATAACATATAAGAAGATTCACTAGTCAGATTTTTACTATTTTTACAGACAACAGAACTATATAAAAATAGATTTTGTCACCAAAATAAAAATATATATTACAGATTAGGAAGCCCTTCTGATATAATATGTGGTGAAAGGGTGAAAAGATTTATCAAACGCATTTCAGAATTTCAAATCCTGCATTATATGACTACATCTTCCTCCCTAAATCTTTTTCTCCCCAAATTTTCAGCTGCATCACTTTCTCTTGAGTCTCTTTTTAACTGTGACTTTTTCTTCTCAGTCTTTGATTCCCTGGCCTGTCATTGTGGCAGCCACAAAAATGCACTTATCAGATTCCCTGCTGGGGGGTAGGCTTTTGGCTGACGGCCCCAGCTGCTCCCTCTGCACACTCTCTACCCACCCCACCTCCATCTCTGCCCTGACTGATTCCTTCCCCCACCCCCTTATTAAACATGACCCATTATTCTAGCAGGATGCTTTGTCTCAGGGACTTTCCATCATCTGGACCAACTTTCTCAGTTTCTAGTCTGAAACTCTGCCTACCCTATCCTGCTTTCACCCATTACCCTTCAAAGGCATTTGCCTTAATACGTTTATTGCATGTCTAATCCCATATCCGTGTCTGCTTCTCAGAGGATCCAAAATAATAGTCACATATATTCATATTCTCTAGCATTTTGTCATGGGTTCTCTACATTTTTCACTCTATTCTTTCAGTACTTTACCATTATTTTATATTAAGGAATCCCAAACCTACTGCTTAAGATCCTTGGTAGCTAATTCTGTCTCTGTCTGTTTCCATCTGCTAACTTGGTTTTAAAATAACCTGGGGAAATACTTCAGTGGCTCAGGGCAGCTCTCTGACTTGTTCCTCCAATCTGAATCCCACTGCTTTGGCATACTGTACTTGTACTTAGATTCAGCTTCTCTGTTGAACCCCTTTGGATTAATGTCTTGGTTGGACTGCATTATATTTTGATATTTTTATTCCTCTTTTTCATTCCTAGGCACAATCCTTTTAATAGCCCTGAGCTTCATACTCCAAAATCAGTGGTCCAGTTTCTCTCACCCCACACATATCCTGAATCCCTAAGACCCCAGCCAGGATTGAGAGCTCAGACATACTCATGTTTGGAATGGGGGTGGAGAAGATGACTAAAGCAAACTCCAAACTCTGTCCTGAACTAAAGTCCTGTATATATAATAAAATATTGGATTGTTTTACCTAAATATTCTCCTGCACCAAACGCTCTAGCTCTAAAAATGAACTTGTCATTGCTTTTGACACAAATATGCTTCATCTTTGACATCATTATCTTGAGCAACCTCATGGACAGTGATGCCATTAACCAAGTAAGAAATCTGGGAGTTTCTATGACTCCTTCTACAAGCTTGTCTCTCATTTCCCATCACTCACCATTCCTTGCAAAGGTCAATGACCTTTGCATTCATTACTTAGCTTTCTCTTATCTGTCCCCACAACCAGTGCCTCAGATCCAGCCTTCATCATTACTCACCTGCACCATTGTAAGAGCCTCCTTGTTTGTTTAATGGCATGCATTTGTTTCCTTCCATCTATTGTCCATATTTTACAAATTTAAACTGTTTACTCTTGGGTTTAAGATCTTTTGATGGCTTTCCTTTACCTAATGACATGGTCCAAACCCTTTGTTATGGCTTCTAAACTCCTAATAACGAAACCATTAAGAATTTTTCTGCTTCATTATTTATGCGTCTTCCATTAACTTTATGCTTGAGTAGTGAACTATGTCCAGCTCTGAAACATGACATATTATGTCATATCATTGAATTTCTGTGCATGAAGTTCCTTAAGTTTGGAGTGCCTTTCTCCTTCTTACATTTCTCGAAAACTATTCAGAATTCAAGGCTCAATTAAACATTATTACCTTTTTGAAGCATTTTTGTACTCTCTCTCTATCTATTAATTTCATAACCTCCTCTCTCCCTCTTTGCTCGCTTCATAGAGTTAGGCGTTTCTATTGCACCCTGTCCTTGCCTCTATTAGAGCCTCTGTATAAAGCCCTCTATAATGTACATTTCTTTACTCATCTGTTTCCTTTACTAGGCTATGAGTTTTTTGAAGGCAAGATCAAGACATTTATTTTGGTACCAAAAATATGAAGGGCTATGCCTGGCACTTAGAATGTGCTTAAAAAGTATGTCGAATAAATTATCTCTTCCATTGTATGATTATGCCAAAGAAGACAATGGTTTTAATTCAAGAAAGTTCAGTGCCCAACGTGAGAAAAAGAGCACAATGCCTATTGGTAAATCTTAATTTAAAAAAAGAAAGAAAGAAAGAAAAATCTAACAAAAAGAATAAACAGTTCTGAAAAATAGGAAACTGTAGACATTAACTTTTTACTAATGTTTGAATCAAATTATAGAATGCCTCCAGGGAATAATGCCTATAAGGTTTTCAACTTCATTTTCTGTAAAGTCAAAACATTCTTATTCTGAAATAATAAGAAACCTAAAGGATGTGGCTTGTTTTTAAATACATTTGCATGCTTTTGATGAGAGGTCTAGTTTTGGCAGGCTAACCTGTGTAATAAATTTCCCACAAGCAGTTGTGGATCTACTCTTACCAACCCAATAATAACTGCCTGGGAAGGATTAGATTACAATGGATTTTCAAAGGAAAAAAATGAACATATTAATTTCCTCCTGGAATAGTCATTGAATACAAAGTTAGAACCAAGATATATTAGAAAATAAACTTAAGTAGAGCTGTTTCAGAATGTGCAGGTCAAAAGTAAATAGTGTAAAGGTGAGTGTAAATAGGACAGTAAACAGGATAAAGGAGGGTGAAGACAAATGCCTAACAGCAGTGTTAGCATTAAAGGATGGGATGGATATGGCCTCTGCATTCATGGGGGAAGGTCCATGGGTGCTCAGAGAGTTAGGATTGAAGCAAGCATTCCCCTCCACTTTTTTTTTTTTAATGGGCAGGAAGAGTTTCCACATTCCCACAATGAGAGTTCTATCTCTCTTAGGTTCCTTTTTTCTCTTAATTAAAGTAAAACTCATATAACATAAAATTAACCATTTTACAGTGAACAATTCAGTGGCATTTAGTACCTTCATAATGTTCCACAACTTTATCTAGTTCCAAAACATTTTTATCACCCTTAAAAGAAACCCCACATCATTAGGCAGTTCCCCATTTCTCCCTTTCCCCAGCACCTGGCAACCACCGATTTCTCTATGGATTTTCCTATTCTGGATATTTCTTATAAATGGTATCATGCAATATGTGACCTTTTATGTCTGGTTTCTTTCACTTAGCATATGTTTTCTAGATCCAACAATGTTGTAGCCGTATTTCACTCCTCTTTATGGCTGAATACTATTTTGTTGTATGTACATACAATACCACAATTTGTTTATCCCTTCATCTTTTGATGGACATTTGGGCTGTTTTCACCTTTTGACTATTGTGAATTATGCTGCTATGAACAGGCATGTGCATGTATTTCTTAGGTTTAATCATCATTTTTCATTCATTTACTCACTCATCATATACTTTTAAGATTCTAATTATGTGCTAGAATCTCTGTTAGACCCCAGGTATAAAATGATCAATGAGACATGGTTCCCACCATGAAGGAATTCACTGTCTAGTGGTGGGGATGGCAATAAAAGCTGGCAAATTTCAAAACCACTTGTTATCTCTATAAATGGAAGATAAGTGATATCCTTCAGCAAGCTACAGGATAGAGAAAGGATTGTTTTGGGCTCACTTCCTTTATACTCTTCCATTTTTATACCTGCCTGCTTTTACAGCCACTTTCACATAAACTACATCAGAGTTTTCCTATCACTATAATATAGATGATGATCTCTTTCTTTCATTTTTGAGGAGAAAGATATATCAGTACCTTAGTATTTGACCTATATGCTAACTACTAGAAACTAAGGCGCTTCTTTTTCTGAAACAAGCAAAAGGATAATGGCAATAGGGGCTCTGAAGAGTAGTTTCAGTTAGGATGCCAACAAGAAGTAGAAGGTACTCTTGAAGGCAATTTAATGAAGCAACTTCTTACAGAGATGTGGGCACAATTAAGGTAATCAGAAAAGAAATGTGAGGTACCCAGGAACTAGCAAAACAAAAGGAAACTAACCACCTGCAGGGGGAAAGGGAGGAAAAGAAATTACCAGGACCTAGTGGGAATCACAGCCACGGGAGGACAGCATCCTAAAGGAGTTGTGTTAAAAAGATGTAGCCTCTGCTCAAACCACAGAGCTGATTCCTTTGATTCCTCTACCTCTCACTTTTGAACACTCCAATATCTTACTAGTGCATCCTACTGGTCAACTAATCAGAATCCAGAGATCAAGGGAGCTTGGAAGATGCTAAGGGCACCAGTAAGGCAGAGAGGGGTAGAAATGGATGGAGACAGGGAGGGGGTAGAAAAACAGAAACACACTGGTAGAGAATATGGAAGCCAATCCTGTCACTACTCAAAGCCATCTATGGTCTTGTTGCCAAGAGAAAGACACAAATCTTCATTCAAGAAAGTAGCCAAAAAAAAAAAAAAAAAAAGAAACTAGCCAAATTAGTTCCTGAGGAAAAGAGAATAAAGGTAGACTTGAGGAGTAAGTGAGGGCATAACCATACAAACAACACTAAAGGCAGTAGCACGACATTTAAACAAAACTGGAGCAATTGCAAAGGATATGAGAGTCTGCTAATAAACAAATTAGCAGTGTGTCTCTCATCATGCTCTTGATTTCTGACCTAGTCAGAAATTGGGAGTGTGTGTGTCACAGTCTGTTGTATGTAACAGAGAATGAAAAAACTTTCCCATAAATCCTATTAACATAGGGTGGTCGGGAGATCAAGAAGAGCTTTGTTGAACCAACATTGGGGTATCACTAGAAGAATCCTTCAACTGACTAAGGGTGATTTCTTGGTGTGGAGGCCAATAACCTTCACCTCTGCAAGTCATCCTAAGTGGGAAGGAACATGTCAAGCTCACTGTTTATGTTCTCTGGGAGGAGGGTAGAAGTAGGGTAACCATGTTAGAGGGCAGGATCACCCACAAGATAACCTGATAAAATTGGTTTTGGGGAAGTCTGTATAGGAGTTTAGAGTAGACCCGGGGCTATTTTTAATATTTCTAATATATTCATGTGTATGTGCACTATTCTAGTAAAAAGAAAGTGTAGTTATCTTAATATCAATTTGTATTTCTCAGGTTTCTCAACCCAGGTTCCTCTCTTCTCTGTAATTCTCCTGCTAATAAACAAATTAGCAGTGTGTCTCTCATCATGCTCTTGATTCTTGGCATTGGGATGTCCAGAGGAAGGACAGAAGGATGTAAAGGCCTTGCAGACAAAGGTCTTTGGAAGGCATGTAATCCAGCTCACCATCTCAGGAAGTAATATTTTCTATGTCCTCCTTGAACACTGGATATTCAGCTTGTTTAAAAGTTTCTTATAGTGGAACATTCACCATCTACTGTGGCAAACTCTCAAATAGCTTTGGTATTTTTTATGCAATTCCTAACTTTTCTTTTTAGGTATAGTTGATTTACAATATTATATAAATTACAGGTGAACTACATAGTGATTCACAATTTTAAAGGTTATACTCCATTTATAATTATTATAAAATATTGGCTATATTTCCTGGTTTATACAATATCATTGTAGCTTATTAATTTTATACGAGTAGTCTGTAACTCTTAATCTCCTACTCCTATCACGCACCTCCTTCCTCCCTCTCCTCACTGGTAACCACAAGTTTTTTCTCAATATCTGAGTCTGTTTCTGTTTTATTATATTCATTTGTTTTATTTTGGAGATTACACATACAAGTGACAACATACAGTATTTGTATTCATGCGTCTGACTTATTTCACTAAGCATAATACCATCCAGGTCCATCCATGTTATTGCAAATAACAAAATTTCATTCTTCTTTTATGGCCGAGTAGTTTTCCATATATACTTCAAATACACACACACACACACACACACACACCCCTCCAAAATCTTCTTTATCCATTCATCTGTTGATGGACACTTAGGTTGATTCCATATCTTGGCAATTGTAAATAGCGCTGCTATGAACATTAGGGTGCATGTATCTTTTCGAATTAGTGTTTTTGTTTTCTTTGGATATATACTTAGGAGTGAAATTGCTCAATGATATGATGGTTCTATTTTTAGTTTTATGAGGAATTTTCATACTGTTTTTCACAGTGGCTGCACCAATTTACATTCCCACAACAGTGTACAAGTGTTTCCTTTTCTCCACATTCTTGCCCACATTTACTATTTGTGGTCTTTTTGATGATAGGCATTCTGATAGGTGTGAGACGATATCTCACTGTGGTTTTGATTTGCATTTCTCTGATGATTACCAGTTTTGAGTGTCTCCATGTACTTGTTGGCCATCTGCTTCTATTCTTTGGAAGACTGTCTATTCAGGTCTTCTGCACATTTTTAATGGGGTTGTTTGTTTTTTGATCATGAATTGCATGAGCTGTTTATACATTTTGGATAAATATGCACACAAAAAAAGAGAAAGGAATCCAAACATAACATTAAAGATAATCACAAAGGACGATTATAAAAGAATAAGGAACAAAAAAGAACTACAAAAACAATCCCCAAATAATTAACAAAATGGAGTATGTACCTATCAATAATTACTTTAAATGTAAATGGACTAAATGCTCCAACCAAAAGACACAGAGTGGCTTAATGGACACAAAAGCAAGACCCATATATATGCTGCCTATAAGAGACTCACTTCAAATCTAAAGATATACACAGAATGAAATTGAGGGCATGGGAAAATGTATTTCATGTAAATGAAAATCAAAAGAAAGCTGGGATAGCAATACTTATATCAGACAAAATAGAATTGAAAACAAGGACTGTAACAGACAAACAAGAGCATTACATAATGATCAAGCGATCATTCCAAGAAGAAGATATAACAATTGTAAATATGTATGTATCCAACATAGGAGCACCTAAATACATAAAGCAAATATTAGCAGACATAAAGGGAGAAATTGACAGTAACACAATGCTAGTGGTGGACTTTAACACCCCACTTACATCAACAGACAGATCATCCAGATGGAAAATCAATACGAAAACACTGGCTTTAAATGACATGTTAGAGCAGATGGACTTAACAGATATATAGAGAACATTCCACCTAAAAGCATAATTCACATTCTTTTCAAGTGCTCCTGAAACATTCCCCAGGATAGATTACATGATATGTCACAAAGGAAGCCTTGGTAAATTTAGGAAAACTGAAATCATATCAAGTATTTTTTCCAACCACAACACTATGAGACTAGAAATCAACTACAAGGAAAAAACTGCAAAAAACACAAACACATGGATGCTGAACAATATGTTACTGAACAACCAATGGATCACCGAAGAAATCAAAGAATTTAAAAAGTACCTGGAAAGGCCACCATTAAAGAGTCTACAAATAACAAATGCTGGAGAGAGTGTGGAAAAAAGGGAACCCTCCTACACTGTTGGTGAGAATATAAATTGGTGCAGCCACTATGGAAAGCAGTATGGAGGTTTTTAAAAAACGAAAAATATACTTGCCATACTATCCAGCAAATCCACTCCTGGGCATATATCTGGAGAAAAATGTAATTTGAGAAAATACATGCACCCCAATGTTCATAGCAACATTATTAACAATAGCCAAGACATGGAAGCAACCTACATGTCCATCAACAGATGAATGGATAAAGAAAATGTGGTACAAATATACAATGGAGTACTACTCAGCCATAGAAAAGAATGAAATAATGCCATTTGCAGCAACATGGATGGACCTAGATACTATCATACTAAGTGAAGTAAGTTGGAAAGAGAAAGATAAATATCATATGATATACTTATATGTGGAATATAAAATATGATACAAATGAACTTATTTATAAATTAGAAAAAGACTCACACATATAGAAAACAAATTTATTGTTACAAAAGGGGAAAGGGGTTAGGTGAGGGACAAATTAGGAGTATGGAATTAGCAGATACAGGGTACTATATATAAAATAGGTAAACAACAAGGTCCTATATATAGCACAGGGAACTATATTCAATATCCTATAATAATAGAAAAGAATATGGAAAATACAAATGAATTACTTTATTGTATACCAGAAACAAACACAAAACTGTAAATCAACTATACTTCAATTAAAAAAATTGTTTCAAGTACCTGGAGACAAATGAAAACAAAAACACACCTATCCAAAATCTATGGGATGCAGCAAAAGCAGTTCTAAGAGGGAAGTTTATAGAAAACAAAAAAAAATCTCAAATAAACAACCTAAGCTTACACCTAAAGGATCAAACAAAACCCCTTAGTATAAGGAAAGAAATAATAAAGTTCAGAGCAGAAATAAATGAAATAGAGACTAAAAATCAACAGGAATAATCAATGAAACTAAGGGCTGGTTCATTGAAAAGATAAAATTGATAGACCTCTAGCCAGTCATCAAGAAAAAATAAGACCCAAATCAATAAAATCAGAAATTAAAAAGGAGAAGTTATAACTGACACCACAGAAATACAAAGGATCATAAGAGATTACTACAAAGAGCTATACACGAATAAAATGGACAACCTAGAAGAAATGGACAAATTCCTAGAAATGTAGAATCTCTCAAGACAAAAGCAGGAAGGAATAGAAAATACAAATAGAATAATTACTAGTAATGAAATTGAATCAGTAATGAAAAAAAATCCCAACGAACAAAATTCCAGGCCAAGTTGGTTTCAGAGGTTAATTCTACAAAACATGCTAAGAATAAAAGCCATATGTTCATCTCAATAGGTGCAGAAAAAGCTTTTGACAAAATTCGACACCAATTTATGATAAAAACTCTCCAGAGTGTGGGTATGGAGGGAACATACCTCAACATAATATAGGCCATATATATGATAACATCATATTCAACAGTGAAAAGTTGAAAGCATTTCCTCTAAGACCAGGTACAAGATAAGAATGCCCACTCTACCCACTTTTACTCAACATAGTATTGGAAGTCATAGCCACAACAATCAGAGAAAAGTAAATAAAAGGAAACCAAACTGGAAAGGAAGAGGTAAAACTCTCTGTTTGCAGATGGCATGATATTCTACATATCCTAAAAATGCCACCAAAGAAACTATTAGGGCTCATCAATGAATTTGGTAAAGTTGCAGGATACAAAATTAATATACAGAAATCTGTTGCATTTACATACACTAACAACAAAATAGTGGAAAGAGAAATTAAGGAAATAATCCCATTTACCATTGTATCACAAAGAATAAAATACCTAGGAATAAATCTAACTAAGGAGGTAGAAGACTTGTACTCAGAAATCTATTACATGATGAAAGACACTGGAGATGACTCTAACAGATGAAAAGATATACTATATTCTTGGATTGGAAGAATATTGTTAAAATGACCATACTACCCAAGACAATCTACAGATTCAATGCAATCTACAGATTCCTGGTATCTACAAAATACCAAGAACATTTTTCACACTAGAAAAAAAAATTAAATTTGTATGGAAACACAAAAGACCCTAAATAGTCAAAACAATCTTGAGAAAGAACAGAGCAGGAGTATCATGTGCCCTGACTTCAGCCTATACTATAAAGCTACAGTAATCAAAGCAGTATGATTTTTGTGCCAAAACAAGCACAAAAACAGTTTTGTGTCAAAAACTGGCACAAAAACAGATACATAGATCAATGGAACAGAAAAGAGAACACAGAAATAATCCCACACACTTATGGTCAATTAATCTATGCAAAGGAGGCAAGAATATACAATGGAGAAAAGACAATCTCTTCAATGAGTGGTGTTGGGAAAACTGGACAGCTACACGTAAAAGAATGAAATTAGAACATTTCAGTTCACGTTTCACACCATTCACAGAGATAAACTCAAAATGCATTAAAGACCTAAATGTAAGACCAGAAACCATAAAACTCCTAGAAGAAAACATAAACAGAACACTGACATAAATTATAGCAACATTGTTTTGGATCTGTCTCCTAAGGCAAAAGAAACGAAAGCAAAAATAAACAAACGGGACTTAATTAAATTTAAAAGCTTTTCACAGCAAAGGAGACCATATACAAAAGAAAAAGACAATCTATTGAATGGGAGAAAATATTTGCAAATGATATGATCAATAAGGAGTTAATATCTTCTTTATAATTATTTCTAAAAACAAACAAATATACAAACAAAAATATAGAACCTAAGGCTACTAAAACTTTAAGAGAAAGACCAAGTTTTTTGCCCTTTAGGGTAATTCTTTGTCTGGATTTTTTTTTTTTTTTTTAAAGCATCTAGTATTTACAGAATATATCCCTTGCTTGGAAAGTGAACAGATGAGCCTTAAGCAGCTTGGGGCGGAAGGTGAACTGTCCCCTGATGCTGGGCTTATTAGGTTGTCTTGTTTTCACCAATCTACAGTACCCAGAGGTATTTGCATATGTATATACCCTCTCCCTCAGACAAACCAACTTTAAATTTGGAGATTTTGAATCATTAAGCAAAGATTAAAATATTATCAGATTAGGGATAAAGTACAGTATCCAAAAAGAATTTTCTAAAAACATTTATTGGTTTCATTTAATTTGAAAATATTTGCCAACAATAGTTTAATGCTAATGCTAATAGATGCATTAATAAACAGCATGACAAAATGTTTTCAACATGTTCTCACACTTTGATCTCTATCTCTTTTTCTTCGGCCCTAGTTGTTTTTTTGTTTGTTTGTTTTTGTGGTACACGGGCCTCTCACTGCTGTGGCCTCTCCCATTGCAGAGCAACAGGCTCCGGGCGCGCAGGCTCAGCGGCCATGGCTCACGGGTGCAGCCGCTCCGTGGCATGTGGGATCCTCCCAGACCGGGGCACGAACCCGCGTCCCCTGCATCAGCAGGCGGACTCTCAACCACTGCGCCACAAGGGAAGCCCGGCCCTACCTGAACAAACTTATTGTAACACATCTTTATTCAGGAGTTATCCTAGTAGGATATTTCATATAAGAGCAACTGGATATGTATGATATTTAAGCAATATAAGTAGATTTTAACATTTTTCAAAATGTTTCCATAAATACAAAAATTCATACATAATCATACAATTCTGTTGGTTCAGTTTAATTCATATATTCAATACATTACAGAGATTGTGAGATGAAATTTTCTATGTAGTAATATACTTGGATATCACATACAAACTATTCATATACTTATATAAATCTACAGTATGTGGTTTAAACAGTGTACAGAAGCTGATCACCAACATTTGGAAGTATCTGCTTCCCAGAGCTGTGTATTATAATTGCCAAACTTATTCCATCATTGAAAATTAAATACCAACTAAACTTTAAAATGAAGCCTGGACTTTTGTTGGAAGTTTTTAAATCACAGTTTCAATTTCAATACTTGGGACTTGTCTGTTTATATTTTCTATTTCTTCCTGGTTCAGTCTTGGGAGATTGTACCTTTCTAAGAATTTGTCCATTTATCCAGGTTGTCCATTTCATTGGCATATAGTTGCCTGTAGTAGTCTCCTATACTCCTTTGTATTTCTGTGTTGTCTGTTATACTTCTCCTTTTTTGTTTCTAATTTTATTGATTTGAGCACTCTCCCTCTTTTTCTTGACGACTCTGGCTAAAGGTTTACCAATTTTGTTTATCTTCTCAAAGAACCAGCTTTTAGTTGCATTGATCTTTTCTACTGTTTCCTTCATTTCTATTTCATTTATTTCTGCTCTGATCTTTATAATTTCTTCCTTCTACTAACTTTGGGTTTTGTTCATTCTTCTTTCTCTAGTTGCTTTATGTGTAAGGTTAGGTTGTTTATTTGAGATTTTTCCTGAGGTAAGATTGTAGTCTATAAACTTCCCACTTAGAACTGCTTTTGCTGTGTTCCATAGGTTTTAGATCGTCAAGCTTTCATTTTCAATTATCTCTATGTATTTTTTGATTTCCTCTTTGATTTTTTCAGTGATCCATTTGTTGTTTACTAGCATATTGTTTAGCCTCCATGTGTTTGTGTTTTTTAGGTTTTTTTCTTGTAGTTGATTTCTAATCTCATAGCATTACGGTTGGAAAAGATGCTTGAAATGATTTCAGTTTTCTTAAATTTACCGAGGCTCACGTTGTGGCCCAGCATGTGATCAATCCTGGAGAATGCACCACGTGCACTTGAGAAGAATGTGTATTCTGCTGCTTTTCAATGGAATGCTGTAAAAATATAAATTAAGTCCATCTGATCTAAGGTGTCATTTAAGGCCTGTGTTTCTTATTGATTTTCTGTCTGGATGATTTGTCCATTGATGAAAGTGAGGTGTTAAAGTCCCCCCACTATTAGTGTGTTACTGTTGATTTCTCCTTTTATTCTTGATAGTATTTGCCTTATAAATTGAGGTACTCCTATGTTGGGTGCATATATATTTACAATTGTTATAACTTCTTCTTGGATTGATCCATTGATCATTATGTAGTGTCCTTCTTTGTCTCTTGTAACAGTCTACTTTAAAGTCTCTTTTGTCTGATATGAATATTGCTATTTCAGCTTTCTTTTGATCTATTTGCATGAAATACATTTTTCCATGTGATTAAAAAACTTCCAACAAACAGAAGTCCAGCACCAGAAGGCTTCACAGGCAAATTCTATCTAATGTTTAGAGAAGAGTTAACACCTACACTTCTGAAACTATTCCCAAAAAAATATCAGAGGAAGGAACACTCCTAAACTTATTCAATGAGGCTACCATCACCCTGATACCAAAAGCAGAGAAGGATACCACACACACAGAAAAATCACAGGCCGATATCATTGATGAACATAGATGCAAACATCCTCAACAAAATACTAGCAAACTGAATCCAACAATACATTAAAAGGATCATAAAACTGAGCAAGCGGGAATTATCCCAGGGATGCAAGGATCTTTCAGTAGCTGCAAATCAATCAGTATGATACACCACATCAGCAAATTGAATAATTAGAAACCATATGATCATCTCAAAAGATGCAGAAAAAGCTTTTGACAAAATTCAACACACATTTATGATAAGAACTCTCCAGAAAGTGGGAATAGAGGAACATACCTCAACATAATAAAGGGCGTATATGACAAACCTACAGCTAACATCATACTCAATGGTGAAAAGGTGAAAGCATTTTCTCTCAGATCAGGAAAAAACAACAATGTCCACTCTCACCGCTCTTATTCAACATAGTTTTGGTAGTCCTAGCCACGGCAATCAGAGACGAAAAAGAAATAAAGGGAATCCAAATTGGAAAGAAGTAAAATTGTCACTGTTGGCAGATGACATAATACTATACATAGAAAATCCTAAAGATGCTACCAGAAAATTACTAGAGCTGCTCAATGAAGTTGTTAAAGTTGCAGGATACAAAATTAATATAGAGAAATCTGTTGCATTTCTATACACTAACAACAAGAGATCAGAAAGAGAAATTAAAGAAACAATGCCATTTACCACTGCATCAAAAAGAGTAAAATACATAGGAATAAACCTACCTAAGGAGGCAAAAGACCTGTACTCCAAAAACTATAAGACGCTGATGAAAGAAATTGAAAATGACACAAACAGATGGAAAGATATACCATGTTCTTGGATTGGAAGAATCAATATTGTCAAAATGACTATACTGCCCAAGGCAATCTGCAGATTCAATGCAATCCCCATCAAATTATCAATGGCATTTTCCACAGAACTAGAACAAAAAAATCTTAAACTCTGTATGGAGACACAGACGACCCCAAATAGCCAAAGCAATCCTGAGAAAGAAAAACGGAGGTGGAGGAATCAGGCTCCCTGACTTCAGACTATACTACAAAGCTACAGTCATCAAAACAGTATGGTACTGGCACAAAAACAGAAATACAGATCAATGGAACAGGATAGAAAGCCCAGAAATAAACCCATGCACCTATGGTCAATTAATCTACAACAAAGGAGGCAAGAAAATACAATGGAGAAAAGACAGTCTCTTCAATAAATGGTGCTGGGAAAACTGGACAGTTACACATAAAAAAAATGAAATTAGAACATTCTCTAACACCACACAGAAAAATAAACTCAAAATGGATTAGAGAACTAACTGTAAGACAAGATACTATAAAACTCTTAGAGAAAAAGATAGGTAGAACATTCTTTGACATAAGTCACAGCAATATCTTTTTTTGATCCGTCTCCTAGAGAAAGGAAAATAAAAATAAACAAATGGGACCTAATCAAACTCAAAGGCTTTTGCACAGCAAAGGAAACCATAAACAAAAAAAAAAAGACAACCCACAGGATGGGAGAAAATATTTGCAAACAATGTGACTGACATGAGCTTAATCTTCAAAATTTACAAACAGCTCATGCAGGTCAATATAAAAAAAATCAAACAACCCAATCAAAAAATGGGCAGATGATCTAAATAGACATTTCTCCAAAGAAGACATACAGTTGGCCAAGAGGCACATGAAAAGATGCTCAGCGTTGTTAATTATTAGAGAAAACTACAATGAGATATCACCTCACACCAGTCAGAATGGCCATCATCAAAAAGTATACAAACAGGGGCTTCCCTGGTCTCAGTGGTTGAGAGTCCGCTTGCTGATGCAGGGGACGCGGGTTCGTGCCTCGGTCCGGGAGGATCCCACATGCCATGGAGCGGCTGGGCACGTGAGCCACGGCTGCTGAGCCTGCACGTCCAGAGCCTGTGCTCCGCGGTGGGAGGGGCCACAGCAGTGACAGGCTCGTGTACCGCAAAAAAAAAAAAAAAGTATACAAACAATAAATGCTGGAGAGAGTGTGGAGAAAAGGGAACCCTCCTACACCGTTGGTGGGATGTAAATTGGTGCAGCCACTATGGAGAACAGTATGGAGGTTCCTTAAGAAACTAAAAACAGAGCTACCATATGATCCAGCAATCTCACTCCTGGGCATATACCCAGAGAAAACATGGTTTGAAACACGCACCTCAATGTTCATTGCAGCGCTGTTTACAATAGCCAAGACATGGAAGCAACCTAAATGTCCACTGACAGAGGAATGGATAAAGAAGATGTGGCACATATATACAATGGAATATTACTCAGCCATTAAAAAGAATGAAATAATGCCTTTTGCAGCAACATGGTTGGACTTGGGGATTATCATACTAAGTGAAGTAAGTCAGACAGAGAAAGACAAATAGCATATGATATTGCTTATATGTGAAATCTAAGAAAAAAAAATACAAACGAACTTATTTACAAAACAGAAACAGACTCACAGGCTTAGAGAACAAATTTATGGTTACCAAGGGGGAAGGGTGGGAGGAGGGACAGATTGGGAGTTTGGGATTGACATGTACCCACTGATACATTTAAAATAGGTAAACAACAAAGACATCCTGTGTACCACAGGGAACTCTGCCCCATACTCTATAATAACCTAAATGGGAAAAGAATTTGAAAAAGAATAGATACAGGTATATGTGTAACTGAATCACTTTGCTGTACACCTGAAACTAACACCACATTGTTAGCTCTATTCCGATATAAAATAAAAATTAAAAAAAAATAAAATGACACTGAAGCCCTGACCACTCATTTTACTTTCTTTAGCCTCAGATTTAAGAAAAAATAATGAGGTTTGGTTATATGAGCCCTAAGACCTTCTTCAGCTCTAATATTCCATATTTTATGTTCCAAAGTAAATAACACGAACCCTTAATATTTTAAATTTCCTCCAACTGAAAACTTTCTTAACAGTGATGAAATAAAATTCATTTTGTTTTCCCTTTACATCAGTTTTCACAGTTAGCAATTACAAATTTTGTAATTATTTAATTAACGTCTATTTCACTGTTTTGTAACAGTCATAAGGGCAAAGAGCATGTCTATTTTATTTATCATTCATCCACAGCACATACCATCATGCCTGGCATGTAGCAAGTACCCTGAAAACATTCATATAGAATGGATAAATCAACAAATGAATGGTTGAAACAGACTCCCTTCTTTCTGTTGAAAGAAAGATCCTTGGATATAGAAGAAGCAGGCTGGGTTCCAAACACCCCACTTGTCTCCATTCCTGGGGTACACAGGTCTCCAGAGCCTTCTGTTTTCTTGATCCAGACGTTTGGGGGTCAATCCTGGGTCCTAAAAGGATTTCCAGGTGATTGCCTATGTAACCTTGGGCTCATCACAACATAGTAATGAAATGTGCAACTACTTACAGAATAGATCCACTTATTAATAGTTGCTTATCAGTAACCAATGCTGCACTGACCGCCTTTTTAAATGACTCCTCCCAATCTTTTGAACTGTTTTTTTCCAACAAGCATTGAGTCTGTGATAGCATCTCTCTGAGGTCGTTACCCTAGCAGTCAGCTCTTTTGATCTGTTTCCTGATTCATCTACCAGGCTCCGGAAGAAAGTTTTTGCTATCCTGGCAATCATCACAAACAAATAATTCTAGGCTTAATCCTCTTAAAATAAAATTCCTTCTTATCTGTGGCTATAAGCTAAGATCTTCTAGGAAAGGCTTTGCTGAGAATAACCCACTCTGTTCTTATGGCTTGGACTTTGGCTCTCTGAATACCTGAACTCTCTATGACCCTCTTAAATAAAGACAGTATTGGTTTGGCTGTTGCTCTGGACGCCAGATGGGCAGGAAACCCATCTCCTTTATAAGTGCATACTTTAAAAATACACATAATTTTACTATTACTTTTATCTGCCATGCATTTTAATTTTATGAACAGAAACATCCTACATAATATTCTTAATCAATCTTTTAAGAAAAAAAAATCACAGTGAACTTGAATTAGATTCTTTGAATGAAAGGCAAGCAAAAAGCAACAAACATACATTGATCACCTACCTATTCTGTGTCAGACACTATGCCAGGCATCTCATGTGCTCTGTAGCAAGAAAAAACCCACTATTTAGGCAGGGACATTCTATTGTTCCATTACAGTTTTAGTCACAGAAATTCAAATAGACTATTTCTCTTGGATATAGCCCACAACTCTAGAGATATTTAAAAATAACTAAGTGACGTTGTTACTGATGGATTTATCTGCCTTAAAGAGAATTAGTGAACTGCATAGCATCATCCCTCATATATAAGTATGAGACTACTGATCCACTCCCAGAGGGTTAACCCCCTTGGAGCTATCTAGCTGCTACGGTCATTGATTTTCATTGATTCTTCACTAGGTTCTCACCTTCTTATTCCTTGTGTTGTATTTTCAACACAAATATTACTACTAGGCCATACTACCCCTTTGTGAGATTCAATTTAATAGTCTGCCAAATGAATGCATTATCAAATCTTGGGTCACTATATTGAGGATTCTGAAGGCAAATATGAGTTCATCATGAAAAAGCTCTGGGATTGATTAACAGTGGCTGCCATTTGTACAAGACGGCAGTAGTGACGTGTATGCTAGGTACTGCCATCTAGGTGAGAGATGGCTGAGGAAAAATCAAAATGTGTCTCCTAAAAAAATGTGTCCTAGAGTTGGCCTGGTACCCAATAAAAAGGTACACATCCTATTATTTCTCTTCTTCACCATCCCCAGAAAGGAAGATCTATTTCTTATGATAAATGTGTTGCATAAGCTTCTTTTTGATACACTATAATTATTGAAGCTAACTTTTATAAACTAGATTAAAAACTCAATAAAAACAGCATGGACTGTGTACCCCGGGAATGGAGACAAGTGGGGTGTTTGGAACCCAGCCTGCTTCTTCTATATCCAAGGATCTTTCTTTCAACAGAAAGAAGGGAGTCTGTTGTATTTTTAATGAAAAATACATTCTTCACTCCAAACTACTGACTTAAAAATGCATTATTAAGGACAGGATTTTATTTCTTAAAATTCCTTTTTAAGAGAGTTAACTTGTACTTCCAGTGACCCAATGAAACTCTGCCATAATCTGAGGACAGAAGATATTGAAATGGATGACATCATCATGCTATTTACCAATGAAACTTTTTCTCTTCAAGTATTGAAAGGGATTCAAAGAATAAGGGAAAAAAACCCTAGGGCAGAGGAATGAGACACTCTCATGGAAATTCTAACAGCATCAATTCTCAAAATTTACTGCTAAATATGAGTTATAAACATCGCCTCCATTTTCAGCATCTAGAAATAATCTTTAGTTGTTATATATCCCTTATGCACTTCATAATTCAGGACCCAAGTCTGAGTCTCAGAGAGAATTCACTTATGTCTAAAGTACAGAGAGTTTGAATTTTTCCCCTAAAAGCAATCATACACATGGTTTAAAGAACATCAAAGCCAAGAGAGTAGCACCATATAATAAGCTTTCTATCAGAGCTCTCTATAAGTACTGAAGTCAGGTCAAACATCCAAGGTGTCCATTAGTGGTAATAAGAAAGGAACACAAAATAAAACTTGCTACCACTTAAAGCTGTACCAGCGTGGATAGCCTCACAAGGAAGTCAAAACATCAAAAGGATCTGGCTAATCCTCTACACCACTGGCAATTTTTACCACTTAATACTGTGGGAAGGCATATTTTTTATTCTGTGAGTTATCATTTGAAAACAAATTTCCTAGAGAGTTAGAAAAAAGAGAAAGAGAATGAACATTTAGGTAAGTACACAAGGAAAATGAAGGAGAATACATAGTTGTTAGGACATTTACACAACATAATTTTTAAAGATGAAGGTCACTTTTTCTTTAAGGGATGGTAAACTTTCAGAGAATGAACAGATACAACACATTTTTAGTAGCTTGGAACTTCAACACTGCTTATATCTGAGAAAGATGGAACATAAATAAGACATTTTGGTTCAGAGAAACAAATTCTCCTTTATATTACCTTATCTTAATTTGAGAAATCATTCTGCATTCCTAAAATGGACTTTCCAACGAGATAAAGTGACATGTTAATTATCTGTTAATTAAATTTTGGAGGTTTTAATTGCAAACATAAGTATAGTTCAAAGATGAAGCTATAAATATTATTGGATGGGGTGTTGTGAAGGATTCAGTGGTAGAAGATATCACATTTGTCCTCAAGGCACTAGCACATTTGTTGTAGAGAAAAGAAACACCTATGATGGCACAGTGTAAAACAATAACTAAAGTACAAGGTCCAATGCTACATTAAATGACGTGAATTCTAAAATTAAGAATTCAGCAGAGACTGTGGAAAGTTCAGGAGCTCTCAGAAATGGCTGCAATTTTAATTTCTACTCTGAAAAATAAATAAAATAATATTAATATAGTTTTCATTTTAAAATTAATCTATTTACAAGCCTTTCAGTTCATACTGATGAGCACACACAGTGATTATTAGAGATCAGCTAAGCATGATTACAGTCCATTCACTGAATGGCTTATCCTTCAGCTGAACACTGGCCACTCTGATGATTTTGACTGTTACAAAGCCTAAAATTGCTTTCGTCATAAACATATAATATACATTTATAATGGATCATGAATCAAAGAGAAAGCACAAGAAACATGCTGAAAAACAAATGACTCTTAATTGACAAGTGAACCCCGATATGCAAGAAACATCATATTCGCCATCTTTGTTTGTGTACTTAAATGGATTCGATGACTCAGTCCTGCTGGGTCGGGGGGAATTTTACCTTGGTCATGACTGGGATTCCCTGCTCATGGGATATAAAACCTATGTCCCAGGTTTTACACACAGCTTAGCTGAGGAGATTTCTCTAGCCTTCTCTTTTCCCTGGTTCTTCTGAGGAGCTTATGTTCTGAGTCTCCTAATTAGTCTGTTAATATCTACTAGCTTTGCTTCTCTGCTATGCTGCGGGTACAGACACTCTGAAGTGTGTTGAAGCCCCAGGGCCTGGACTCTAGCCTCCATATGTGCACAATGGACATACTCCTCCATGGCATCAAGCAACTTTACTCCAATGCCATGCACTAGGGTGTGGTCTTGCCTTTCCCTCTGATGTCACAACATGGTCAGGCTCTCAGGGTCACAGAGAAGAAAAACCATGAAACATGTTGCCTTTAAATGGTTTCGGCTTTCCTTTACAAACCTTTTTTGAGGCAATGACAGGGCAGATTCTTTTTAGGAGTGAAAACTCCATTTCTTGCGTCCTCAGTAAACACAACTAGCACAAACTGATGGGGAAAAGAGTATAAAGCAGGGAGACTCAGCATACAATTATATTCCATATTTTAGCTTGGGTTAATTTCTGACAATGCACATACTAGAAATTAAATATGGTTAAAACTACCCTTGAAAAATCCATTTAATTTCCAATAAAGTACAGTATGCTCAACCC
This sequence comes from Phocoena phocoena, assembly GCF_963924675.1. Lineage (NCBI taxonomy): Eukaryota > Metazoa > Chordata > Mammalia > Artiodactyla > Phocoenidae > Phocoena > Phocoena phocoena. Next base: position 92,997,304 of record NC_089222.1, on the reverse strand, counting down.
TATACTAAAATGTTTATGTGTAAATGATGCAAACATTAGTAATGTAAAAATAAGAATATTTGTGTAGAGAATTTTAAGTTATCATACATATGTATCCTCCGAACAAATACCTTTTGTTTTTGTTCAGTTGTTCTTTCTTTCATTTACCCTCTAGAGCATGAGAGTTCGATTTGTATTAGGTCACATGTGAATATCATCCACCCTATAACCTATGCTCAGAAGGAAGGCCAGTTCATTCTTTGGGTATTTCAATCTTTCCAGAGTTGTAACCAGCCTTTTTTTTGATACTGATGAACAACAGAGCCAACTGCTCATTTAACAATGTCCAAGCCTTTCCCATGAAAAATTAAGACTTACTGTTAAGGTGAAATGGACTGTCTTCTGATTCAGTCTGGAGAATTTAAATGGCTTTGGACAACCCAATGAGGCCTACCTGACTCTGTGATCCACTTGATTAACCCTTTCTTAAAATCCTATTGTGCATTATCACAGTTTGAGCAAGTGTGGTATCATGCCATCATTAGCATGCAGTGGAGGACCACTGAAATAGACATGACCATATCCCAGGGGTCTAATACAGAAACAGTCAGAAAAAGCACTGATGAATTGCTTTGAATGCCAAGCCAAGACATTTATTTTTTGCCATGCAGTAAGATGTTGTAATATATTTCTATGAGATTACTTACCAGAGGGAAAACTATTTGGGATTCTAATAACAAAAACTGAAAAAGAATTATAATAAGAGGTGAAACTACCCTACCTTTGATAAGCTGTCTTTCAGAAACAGTATTTACATATATAAAATGCCAACACATAAAATGTAGCCTATTTTCGGGCTTCCCTGGTGGTGCAATGGTTGAGAGTCCGCCTGCCAATGCAGGGGACACGGGTTCGTGCCCTGGTCCGGGAGGATCCCACATGCCGCGGAGCGGCTGCGCCCGTGAGCCATGGCCGCTGAGCCTGCGCATCCGGAGCCTGTGCTCCGCAACGAGAGAGGCCACAGCAGTGAGAGGCCTGCGTACCGCAAAAACAAAACAAAACAAAAATAATGTAGCCTATTTTCAAGGCTGACAGAGAAGAAAAAGAAAATAGTATTTGGGACACACAATTAGGTGTAGGGCAGAATTCCTCATAGCATGCATCAGAATCATGAGAGGTTAGGTAAAGGTAGCGAATATTGAGCCTTATCCAGTCTTATTAAATGAGATTATTTGGAGGTGAAGACCACAAATCTGCAAACTTAACATGCTATTTAGATGTTTTTCATGAATGCTCAATGTGAGGACCACTGTAGAAATCAGGTGAGAGGATTGATTCTAACATGCCATTATTTTCTGAGTAAGTCACTTTTCTGAATTTCAATCTCCTGTTTTGCAAGTAAAGTATTATCTGTAGCAACTACATCAAAAAGTTTAGAGGATGACCAAATGAAAGATCAGATATGAAAGCACTTTCAAACTTATAAGGCTGAAACAATACACATTGCTGTAGTTATGATCTTTATTACCATGATACCTTGATTCTTCCCTCAAGCTCTACCTTCCTTCTTCTATTCTGTGTGGTGCCATACCCTGTGGGAACCCAGGCCCAGTAGCCACTAATCTTTGTAAGAGAAGAGTCTGTGATCCAGCCAATGAAAGTATCAAAGCTGGAGGGGATTTTAGTGTATTATTTTTAACTTGTCTAATTCAATATTTTATATGTGAAAATGTTGAGGCCTAGAGATTTGAAGTTACTTTATCAAGCCTTTTTCATATTAGAACGTTAAAGGTAATAGTTTTTATTTTAAAAGTTTATCACATACAGATATGCATTCATGAGTATGTCGGTTCTAAACTTTGTTTGCTCTTTCTTTCCCACTTGTGAACAAACATGTCAAAAAACGGTTATTAGAAGGCCTGAGTCAAAGTTCCACATTGGTGTGATTGCTCCTATAGCAAGAGGAGTGTCTGCTATCTGGATGGATTTTTACAGCTTAATTCCAAAGTCCCAGTTTACATTTGTTTGAGATATCCCTGATCTTTGTACTTTCTATAAACACCTTAGGCTTCAACAAAAATAGCTGTATACAAGTCAAGAAATCTGCTCAACACTGATAGAATATTTTGGTTAATAATCTGTAATCACAGATAGTAAGCATGACAGTTTCTAAATATAATCAACCACAGAATGAAAGGAAAGACCTAAGACCTAAGAAGACCTTAGAATAATATAAACTATGTTTTCCATTTTACAGAAACACAAACTGAGGCCAAGAAATATTATTTTGCACCAAAGAAGTTTGAGATTATGGCAGAATATCACCCTGATTTACTAACATATAATGCAAATCAGTTTTTACATCACAGGTTGCTAATTAAAAAAAAACAAGCTTCCCTGCAAAGTACAATCTCACATCCAATGCCAGCTTTGCAGAAAGAGTAGTTAACAGGCTGCTAAATATTCCCTCCTCTAGTGTGCATTACTGGACTGATAAAACATCTGAAGGCATGGAGCACAATCTGATGTGTGAATGTTCTGAGGCAGAGTCTTTCATTTTAATTAAACTTATTCCTCAACCTTAACCCTATTTCTAAGAAAACTAGTCAAACTGTTTTTAAATCCACATCCTCAGGATTATGCTAATTTAGGTTTCTATTTTATGAATACAACCCATTTCTTTTTTTTTTTCGGTATGTGGGCCTCTCACTGTTGTGGCCTCTCCCGTTGTGGAGCACAGGCTCCGGACGCACAGGCTCAGTGGCCATGGCTCACGGACGCAGCCGCTCCGTGGCATGTGGGATCTTCCCGGACAGGGGCACGAACCCATGTCCCCTGCATTGGCAGGCAGACTCTCAACCACTGCGCCACCAGGAAAGCCCAACCCAGTTCTTAATATCAAAAAATAAAAACAAAATTCAGATTTTACCATCTTCTGTTTCAAAATAACAAGGTTATTGTATCAAGTGACTTAAATTCCATGGATGAAAATAGGTTTCCCAGGGTATTATTTTATATTACTTTCAGTGGAATTTTCTGTATCATGATGCATGCTATAAAGACCTGCTCTTAGTAAGGTCACAAATAAAATATACAGTGGATTATTAAACACTCAAAGAAGGAACAATACACAAAGGTACTGCATATGGGAAATCAGCCAACAAATAAAATGTCAGCTCTGCCAGTAGCCAATACATGGATAAAGACAAGTGTTCACTAGGAGGAAAAGTAGTTCTGAATGATGATAATTGTGGAAAAATGCAATAATAAAGAGCCTTTTTCCAAATAAGAAATAGATGTGATTTGTCATGCTGTTTAGATTTAAAGCTATTTTTAGCACACTGCAGAAAAAGAAATATATTTCAAAAATGAAAGTGATCAACCATCAAGCGTATTTTCTGACATGAAAGTTTACACAAGAACTTTTTGGTAGTGAAGGATAAGCATTATGGTCTGGATTTTACTTTATGCCTAAAGAAAACTCATTTTGCTAAATCAGCAGTGAATGATGTTTGATTTGTTGCATTGTTACATTTTTTAAGTAAAATTAAATAATATTCATAATAAATTCTTCACACGAAAGGCTTTGAGATAGTAGAGCTTGTTTTATGTGTTATGAGAAAAAAAGACATACATGGTCAACATAAAAATAGCTCTTAGTATTAACAATATTGAGGCATCATCATAATCTTTCTTTTTTATTCTTTTACTTCATTCCTCATCCTCTTGTAAATATTTATTTATGTCTATTCATTTCAGACGGCTTATATAATATACAATTAATACCCATATAATTTTCAAAAAATCATATTATTTTATACCCAGTAAAGCCTAATTAACAGGATAAATATGTGAGATCCTTTATTAACCAAAGCTTATTCTTCCACATTCTTCCTATGTAATTACTATAATAAAACAAATCTTATAAAATTGAAATAATACATGAAGGTGTATATAACTAGGAGCATACTTAATTGCACAAATGCCAGAATACAGGCATGGTGGATTTAGGCTACTAGCGACCTTAACTAAAGAGAATTAAATTTAGTGCCCAAATATACAACTCAAGAAGAAAAAGGTAAAAATGAACATTCCAAGACTTTTTCTTACTCCTGAAACCAATGAAAGCAAAGGTTATTTTGATTCCTATTTGAACCAGACAGCTTACATTTTGTTCATTAAACCACACTGAATATAATATTCCATTAGCTCTCTGACACCAAGGAGATTACATTGAGTTGGGTAGTTGAAATTTACTACTAAATAATATACAGGAGTTAATACTACTAATAAAAATGTTGCAACAAGTACTAAATAGAGGTTACTGAATTCATAGTAGAGTATACTCTCTTGGGCAGCTCATCATCTGGGGAGTCTGGAGACATGGTAGACTTAACCAGAGACTTCAAGATAGGAAAGCCTGGAGTAGAAAGAAAGGGTAGGAGAGCTCAAAGGGAACAAACTGGGTTAGTGGAATATGAAGTAGCTTTGATTCTAGCCATTTGGTGACAGCAATTAGAGAACAATGAGGGAGATATGGTTTAAAAGATCATTTGGGCAGGAATGAGATTGGGTTAGTTCAATGGCTGATCACTAAAGGCTTGATGAACTCAACTGATGATTATTTCACCCTAAACCTGCATTTTGTACACAAATAGAAAATGGATCTAGAGATCTAAACATTTTTCATGCTTTTCCTTCTTAGTGGGGCTAAATTATTCAATGGCTACAGGATATAACAATTCTCAGCTATCACAACCAAGTTTCCTTCTAGTAACAGTGCATGTTCTTGCTTTTCTTCTCCACAGCACAAAGGGTTTCAAATCCCAGCACCATCTGCATTATTTAGAAAGAGATTTTCCTTTGTACAAGGAGACCAGGATAGCTTTGTCACTGCAATTCGTCATGCATTTTCTGCTTTCAGTACTTGGTCCCCACTGCACTGAAGTCCTAGCCCCCTGAGCTCAAAGCCTATCTTTAACACAAATGACAAGTTAATGATTAGTAAAAACACAAAGCAGGGGGTTAATGACCGGAGCTGAAATTATGGACTTCATTTCCATCAGTTCAGCAGAGTCTGAAACAGCCAAAGAAAGGAAAGAGGTCCTGCTAATGCAGCTGCTCCTAAGCATGAGGGCAGCTTAACATTAACTTTCAGTCAGCGATCCACAACTCTCGCGGGGAAACTCACCATTCTCCAGTTCACTGGGATGTGCTGCTCCCTGTGGACTCCAGACGGTTCCCTATTACTCAGATAGCAGCTGGGCGCCTGATAACAAGTTAGGTTTTCATTTATGAGATGCCTGGAAGATAACATAGGACAGAGCCCAGTAAAGATTTTTATTTGCATCTGTGAGGTGATTACAGCCTACTTCAGAAGATGAGCAGTGATTTGGAGCAGGGAGATGGCACCTTTCCATCTGTTCCCTTCTCTAGACCTCCTCAGAAACAGTTTATTTCTAATGGAATCCTGATCATACCACTCTCTTTCTTAAAACTATTAAACAGTTCACTATTGCTCTTAAGATAAAGACTGAGTTTCTTAATATGGTCTAGTCTCCTGCCTGGTCTGGCCCCAGCTGACCTCTCCAGTGTTAACCCACATTGAGATTCTCATTTCCATTTTCTGTACTCCAGTCAGAGTGGCCTTCTTTCAGCAGCTCCAGAGTACCTTGCTGGGTGCTGCCACAGGGCCTTTGCACATAATGTTCCAGCTTTCTGAAATGCTCTTCCCCTTTCTTCAGATATCTTAGCTCACATAGTCCTTAGGAAAGCTCTTCTCTGATCTCTCTGGTTAAATCAAATCAAATCCTTCCTAGAGATGCAATCAGAACACTGTACAACTCATTTACATACATTCGCATAACTAGCTTTTAATGACTGTCTCCCTCTCTAGATGGTAAGCTCTATGATATCAGGTGAGCTCTATGAAATTAAGTATTGCTCACCTTTGGATAACCAATCACCCAGTACATTGATAGGCAAATAGAGGACACTCATTAAATATTTGTGAAATGAAAGGATATATCAGGAGAAATAAAATCATAGCGATGAAAAGTGCTATACACACAGAGACATATATGTATGTGTATACAAAAGCACACACACAGTGGTTTTACAATTATAGAATTTGTAGAACACTTTGAAGAATATTAGAACACAAAAATGAGGCTCAAGACTATAAAAGGACAGGTTAAAAAAAATAACAAGGAAGAAGAATTGAGTACAAAGAAAACATATAGCAATTAAAACCAGAATCATTGTACAAAATTCTTTTACAGTAATCATATAGCCTATAATTTATATAAAATAAAATAATAAACTCATAGATTATTAAATTACACTGTTGTAGCTAAACCTGTGAAATGGAAATATCATCATGATATGAAGATTAAATGTATCCCATGCCTGAAGATTATGTTAAAAAAAAAAAGAATGTTAGCCTTCTTTGATAGAAGAAAGTAAAACTATGCTTTCTCCTGACTCTAGATAAATGCAAGAATTATTTCCACCTAAAATTCATAAGTGTTCTTACAGGTAGATAAGACACCAACACCACAGGTGATGATAATTCAAGGTTATGATCATAATCTTGGTCTTTTTTTTTGCAGGGAAAGACTCATGACAGCTGTGTGCTGGCATAGAACAGGCATGTGCTGCATCTCAAACACCACTACTTTACTTTCTTCCTAGTGTCAAGGACAAATTTAACTTGTAGACCCTGCCCTCTTCACCACTAAGCTGACAGAATAAAAGGGCCAATTTCAAATGGATTTTCAGCTTTCAAAAATGAAAGCATATAAGATATAGTCTAAAAATTTTGACTTCAGAACACTGCTTCAAACTAACAATAATTAACACTTTTAAATGTCAAATCATTTTCTGCTTTTCACTTAACATAGGCAGTTAACAGAATAGGAAAATCACCATTAAAATGTGTGCTCTGCAGTATCAGACATTCACAACATACTATAATGCAGGCATAGGCATTTATATAAATGTTAGTAGCAGTGGAAAAACTATTTGGGTTTTTTAGGGTGAAATTGAGTTATATTTGCCATATAAAAATAAGCATTTCCATTGATAAATTTTAATAAGGCTTAATTACTACCTGTATCATGTTATTGGGGATATATGTATAATTTTGATTCATATGTAGAGCACAGAGTTTTGCCACATCTAAACCACTGCTCCGCCAATTTCCAATAAAATTTTTTGTTTTAAAGTCACATCATCGGGCTATGTCACATCACCTTCTTTCCTGAAGTTGACAACATCCTTAGCCACTTCAGCATTTTTACTACTTTCTTCCTCTCAACTTGTCAGGAGACTTTAGGGTCCCTGTCACAGAGTTTATGAGCCTGGATGTCTTTACCTTCATAACCTAAGGCCCCTTCCCTCTACTCTGCACCAGGTTTTCATATCTATAGTCACATTTGAAATTGTTTCATCTCTAAACCTTAAAGAGCACTCTTCCTTTTTCCCAGTGTCCTCACTTCCGTATCTCACTCTGCCCATGTACTGACTTCAGAAATTCTTCAGTACTTCAAAATATCATTTTTTCTTGCCTCTCTATAATCCCACTTTTAACTCCTATTCTTTCTCTAACTACCCCAAACTCCATACTTCCTAAACTCTGAACCACTCCATTTGTCCACTGTTTCTGGTTTGTGCCTTAGTGATCCTTGTTTGAGATAAGCAAAGATCCCGGGACCTCAACTTCAGCCTAGGAACACTTTAACACTGTTTCAGTTTTCTATTGCTGTGTAACAAAGTACTATAAGGTACTACAGCTAAAAACAATATCCATTTATTATCTCAAAGTTCTGAAGGTAAGAAAAGTTCAGGGCTTCCCTGGTGGCACAGTGGTTCAGAGTCCACCTGCCGATGCAGGGGACACAGGTTCGTGCCCTGGTCCGGGAGGATCCCACATGCCGCGGAGCGGCTGGGCCCGTGAGCCATGGCCGCTGAGCCTGCACGTCCGGAGCCTGTGCTCCGCAACGGGAGAGGCCACAACAGTAAGAGGCCCGCGTAACGCAAAAAAAAGAAAAGAAAAGAAAAGAAAAGTTCAGGCAGGCTTGGTTGAGTTCTCTACATAAAGTCTCATAAAGGTGAAATTAAGGTGATGACTAGGATGGGCTCTGATCTGGAGGCTCTGGAGGAAGAATTTTCTTCCAAGTTCATTCAGATTGTTGGATGAACCCCACTCCTCACAGTTGTAGGACTGAGGTCCCCATTTACTTGCGGGCTGTTAGCTCAGGGCTGCTTGCCGCTATTAGAAGCCACCTGCATTTCTCATTATATGGCTCCCTCTATCTGCAAAGCCAGCCATGGCTTGTTGAATTCTTCTCATATTTCAAATCTTTGTGATTCTTCTGCACCAGACTAGTAAATACTCCAGTTTAAAAAGGCTCACCTTTTAAGGCCCATCCAGATAATCTCTGTATCTTAAAATCAACTGACTTAGGCTTTTAATTACATCTGCAACATTCCTTGACAGCAGTACCTAAATTAGTGCTGGACTGAGTGACCAGGGCACACTTACTGTGCCTTGAGGGACCATATTTGGAATTCAGCCTACCACCATGGCTCCAGTTAGCTCTATCTGCTACGCTCCCAGACAGCTCTTCCAACCTTCTCAAGACCCCTATTCTACCACTGCTCTTCCTTACTCTCAGAACTAACCCTTCACCTCTCCTTTTTCTGTACAGAGAAATTAGAATGCAATAACTGAAAAGACTCCCATCAAAATTCTGGCCCAGTACTTGGTCCTAGAAAAATACATAAATTATTTTTTCAGGATTCAAAATATCCTGGCCCTCAACCAACCAAAGTTTTATCCCTTCATTTTCTCACTGAGTTCTAACACTCTACCTCTAAGCTATCTCTCAATTAAATGTTGTATCTTTCGGCATATACCACCTCTTCTTTATGAGTTTTTTCATTTCCTTTCTATGTATAAACATATGCAAGTTTCTCTCACATATATAAGGACAAATATAAAACAAAACATATCCTCTTTATTTCTTCACCCCTCTCCAGCTATTGTTTGTTTTCTCTCCCTCCCTTGTCTACATTCTCCATTTCAATATCTACATTACTGCCCCCAAAAATTATTGCTTATTCTTTTTTAACATTAATTAATTAATTTTTGGCTGTGTTGGGTCTTTGTTGCTGCACCTGGGCTTTCTCTAGTTGCGACGAGCGGAGGCTACTCTTTGTTGAGGTGCACGGGCTTCTCATTGCGGTGGCTTCTCTTGCTGAGGAGCATGGGCTCTAGGTGTGTAGGCTCAGTAGTTGTGGCGCACGGGCTTAGTTGCTCCACGGCATGTGGGATCTTCCTGGACCAGGGATCAAACCCGTGTCCCCTGCATTGGCAGGTGGATTCTTTTTTTTTTTTTTTTTTAAACATCTTTATTGGGGTATAATTGCTTTACAATGGTGTGTTAGTTTCTGCTTTACAACAAAGTGAATCAGCTATACATATACATATGTTCCCATATGTCTTCCCTCTTGCGTCTCCCTCCCTCCCACTCTCCCCATCCCACCCCTCCAGGCCGTCACAAAGCACCGAGCTAATATCCCTGTGCCTTGCGGCTGCTTCCCCCCAGCTATCTACCTTACTACGTTTGTTAGCGTGTATATGTCCATGACTCTCTCTCGCCCTGTCAAAACTCACCCTTCCCCCTCCCCATATCCTCAAGTCCATTATCCAGTAGGTCTGCGTCTTTATTCCTGTTTTACCCCTAGGTTCTTCATGACATTTTTTTTCCCTTAAATTCCATATATATGTGTTAGCATACGGTATTTGTGTTTTTCTTTCTGACTTACTTCACTCTGTATGACAGACTCTAGGTCTATCCATCTCATTACAAATAACTCAATTTCATTTCTTTTTAAGGCTGAGTAATATTCCATTGTGTATATGTGCCACATCTTCTTTATCCATTCATCCGATGATGGGCGCTTAGGTTGTTTCCATCTCCGGGCTATTGTAAATAGAGCTGGCAGGTGGATTCTTAACCACTGCGCCACCAGGAAGTCCCTTTATTGCTTATTCTACTATAATTTCACTGCTGCCTGGATCATTTTACCTGCACCCAGGACCTTTCGCACAGTGAAACAGTTCTTTATAAAGCTGTTAATGCCCTTTTAGTACCACAGCTAATGGCTGCCTTTCAATACATTCATGTAAGACTTCTCCATGGCACTTGAAAATATTGATTATTCCTTGCTTTCTGAAATGCTCTTTTCTATAGTTTCTAGGATAGAGCTTGCTACTGACTTTCTTCTTTCCACTCTGGAGAGGCATCCAACAAAACAAATAATGAGGGTTAAGGGTACAATCTGACAGGTTAGAGATGTCTCCTAGTGAATATACTCATAACGTATCTCTTTTTTTAGTTTATGCTGATATAAAACTTGGAATGTTTATAGTATCAAAGATAAAATTAAACACCATCTTTTGCAGTTAACAAAGCTAATTTCCTATATGATTATGTTTCCCATTTGGTCAAATTTCAGACTTTCATATTTTCTACGTCTTCTGGATGTTTAATTGTGATGATGGTACAATGTAGAGAACATGATATCATGCAAGGCACATTATGATTGGGTAATAGGGACCCAGGACCCTGTCTCTGAATCTTTATTATTGTGCCTCCGGTCAGGCCATTCTTACTTGGTTATTTTCATGGGCAACTCTTCAGCATTTTCTGTCATTGTTACTAAATGTGCTTTCCTACGCTCGCATCTCTTTTTGCCTGAAAACAATTTTGTAAGATGATCTCTCTCACTTCCATGGGTTTTAACTACTCCTATATCATTGAAATTTCCAATATCTGTAGCTCTCTCTTGAGTTCAAAATCCCTATAATTCACACTCACACTAAACACATTCATACAAATATTCCATACATGACTACAAATTAAAACGCCTTGAAGTTGAATGTTATCTCCTCTTGATCCTGTGGTCTCTCTTTCGGTGAAAGGCATTCCTATCTATGTAGTTTACCAAGCTACAGACCCAGAAAGATATCTCTGGTTCCTCTGCCTTATCACCTGGATCATTCCAATCACCAAGTCCTATTGATTCTTACCCTTAAATAGCACCCAGATTCATCTTCTCCTCTCTGCTTGCACTGCCCCTGAATTGATCCAGACCTTCATCATTTCTGGCCCTGGTTGCCATTACTTGTCATCACGGGTCTCATCCCCAGGACTCTCCAATCAAGTCTCCTCTCAGATACTAAAGGGCTGTTTCCAAAGTGCAATCTTCTCATGTCACTCATTTTCTTAAAAATGCTCAGCATTTCTTGAAGGGCCTTCAAGGTAAGCCCTACATTTATAGCCAACATCTACAGCCCATCTTGATGTGCCCCATGACTATGATCCAGTCTCATCCTTCACCAGGCCCTCCCTCAGGAATACTCCTGTCACACTTATAGTAACTTATAGAGAAAGACATAGCATTCTCCTACACTTCTGTGCTCTTTCACACATTGCTCCCTTTGGAGGCTAAACTGTACTCTCTCTTTAAGACTCCATAGCATTTGACACATTTGGTCTCTTCTTCTCTTGCCTTTTATTTTCCTCTTGGTATTTACCATTATGTGATATTCTAGGACACATGTGTAGTTTTATTTGTTTATTATTTACCTCTCCCACCAGAATTTTTAATCCATGAAGGCAGAAGATTTAATTTGTTCATTAATCTAAGCTCAATGTCTAGAATACTGCCTGGGACATAGTAATAGGTGACCCACAAATATTTGTTGAATAAATTAATCAATCTACATAAAGTTCAGTCTGGCTCTGCCACTTAACAACATGTGACTTTAGGTAAGTTATTTGACCTCTTTGTGCTTCACTTCTGCACACTGGAGCTAATAACTGTACCTACCTCACTGCATTGTTGTGAGCATCCCAAGAATTGAGTTAATACATATAAGTGCACATATTAGTGCTCATTAACAGCCATCAGTCATGACCTTTTCAATGCCTTCTGTGACTCTCTCCACCCCCTCCCCCTTCTTCCTCCCAGAAATATAGGGCACACAGACAGGAGTGTAAGGAAGAGGGCAATGAATTAGAGGAGTGTATCTGTCTCTGGAAACCAGTCTATACTGTTTAGCTGAGAAGCCAGGGTAGAGTTTCAGAACACTTCAGATTCTCAATAATGTCTAAGTTTTCACAAGTCCTAGGACAGAGATTCAGAAACAGAAATGGTCCTGTTCTCTCTGCCCTAGATATCATTCAGCTCCATTAGTTAACTTCTAATTAGCTTCACACCTATGATCTCCATCCAAGTATGGTCCTTGTAGAAATCCTGAAGTGGATCCTTTTGTTGTTTGACATCCTCCCCTCACCTCCTCTGTCTGTGCTCTATTCCTGCTCTACCTTCCCCCAGACACCAGCCTTGAGGAGCGTTCCCCAGGAATTAGCTGTCATGGTTGGAAAGAACTGGATAACTTAATTTTAGCTAAGATGTGTATTGATAATGATTTAAGATGTTTCTACTCTTACTGATGTTTGTATTTGAATGTAGAACTTTAAAGACCGAAAATCTTTCAAGTATCAAAAGACTCATAGTGGAATATTATGCAATCTTTAAAATAATGTTATAGAAGATTTAATGGCAATGAAAAAAGTTCATAATGTATTGCTAAGGGAAAATTGTAAGTTTCAGAAAGAATATGTACAGTGTAATTGTTTCCACCTTTTCTTTAAATACAATTTATATAAGTGTTTAACTGAAATATCTAGGAATTGACTAGGTCAGATAATTAATATTTCCCTCATTAAAGTATTTTAATCCCAAAGAACTCATTTAACAAAGATATTCTAGCACAAAAGAAAATGTGCATACATTTTAGGAAAACTTTTAATATAAATACAATGAAAAACAACTGAAAATGTATTACAATACATACCTGTCATCAGTTTGTATTAGTCAAAATCATCTGGTTGTACCTGAACATTTTATTTAGTGATATAAACACAAAGCACTCATTTTTTGAAAAAGAGGTAAATTACCAAAGGTCAAAAAAAGACCTTAATAAATGGAGCAAGTGAATGGAAAAGCTTATAAGGGGAAAACATGAAATTCTCTCAAAATTAATCTACAAGGTCAATATGCTTACAACTAGTATTACAACTATATTTTTCATGAAACATGACAAACTCCATTGCAATTCATACTGATGAATAAATGTCCAAAAATAGCTAATATAATTCTGAAAAAATAAGGAGGGGAGCTTGCCCTATCGTATTTCAAAAATTATTGTTAAACTAAAGGAATACACCAATGTAACCATTTCATTTTTCAAAATAATTATTTTCCTATGGTGGAATGTAAGAATAATTGACACATGGAAAATGGAAGGTGACAGATCTCTGTATACCCCTTTTTATTACACATTATGACTAAAGCATGCTTCATTTCATTCCAAATGCCTGAACTATTAACAAATATTTATATTATTGGTTTGGGGCCTGTCCCTATACTTGCCTGTATCTTCCAATAACTTGGAGACTATTTGGGAATATGAGAAATTCACTTGAAAGTGCTTAAATCCAAATATATGAACAACAACAACAAAAGAACTGATTTACCTAATTTTGAAGAAACCAAAAAAAAAATTAGTGTTCAAGAGTATTCAGCTTTTATTATACTCTCTTTATTTCCCAAATATAATGTACTTTTTGAGGGTGCCTTAACTGCTTTTTGGCTAAGGGCATTCCTTTAATGCAGCCACTACCAAAATCCTGGACAAGATATCTCCCAACCTCCTCCACAACTGGCTGCAATTGCGCTACTCTTACCTGAAGCCCACATCTTATTATCACCCTGGGTTATGTCCCCAGGGAGATCTGATGGCAAGTGGGAAAGGAAAGGGGAAGGGAGGTCAATGTCCCAGTATCCCTCCACTTTCCATCTCTTCACCCCTCCACCACTTTGCTCCACAGACACAGGACTTCTAGGCAGCACTTGAAGCTCACCCATTTTCTTCATCCCATTTCCTTAACACCTTCACTCTGACTTGCTTTTCTTTATGAAAACGTTCCAAGGGTCTAAATACCTTTTTTCTCTGAGAAGAAGAATTGTACTTTGTTTCTTTGTGTATTATAGGTATGAGATCTACATGAAAAATAGAGAAGAGTTAAGAGTCACACAGGAAGCCTTTTTACTGTATGTTTTGCATTTTTTCCTAGCAGTAAAATAAACACAATAAAACAATAAAGCTAAGAAAACCTCTAAAAAGTCTTCTTTCACTTTATTTTAGAGTGTTCTCTTTTCATTTGTGAAGGAAGAGTCAGGAAAAGGTTTATGAAATCGTATTCAGAAAGCAGAAAACCTCTCATTGGAAGCTACAGGTAGAGACAGAGGCACATTATCTTATATTTTTGGAGGTGGAAAACGAGTCAAAGGAAACATTAGAGCAGTTATACCATGAATGGTAACATGAACAAAGTCTTTTTTCATATTTGAATTTAGTTTTCTTGGAAATGTGACCTGGTAGAAACTCTCAAATGAATTGATTCAGGCAAAAACAATATTAATAGTACTATTCTCCCATTTCAGGCGAATATTGATTTTTTCCCATAGATTAACTATGGAAACAGGAAGAATTATTATGGGAAATGCTTTGTTGACAATATCATTTTTGGGAATATGTGGTAGAGACAGGATATTAGCCTGCTTAACATCAGGGAAATGGAAAGCATTTTACTTTTTTTTTTTTTTTTTTTTTTTGCGGTACGCGGGCCTCTCACTGTTGTGGCCTCTCCCGTTGCGGGGCACAGGCTCCGGACGCGCAGGCTCAGCGGCCATGGCTCATGGGCCCAGCCGCTCCGCGGCATGTGGGATCTTCCCGGACCGGGGCACGAACCCGCGTCCCCTGCATCGGCAGGCGGACTCTCAACCACTGCGCCACCAGGGAAGCCCCATTTTACTTTTTGTTTCTGGTAGAATTATCTACAATACTACTTGAATTATTTTGTTTTCTTATTTTTTCACCTGAAAAAATTCCCTGTCAAACTGTTTATATGTATCTGTAATTGTTAGTTATTTGTACCTATGCCATACTCTCTACTTCATTTCTATTGCTAGGATTACAGTACCATGTCTCCTATCAAAGGGCAAGACAACCAATTATGTGCTTTGATGTACACCCTTCTCTTCTTTGGCCAATCTATTTCTAAAGCTTATCAAGTCCTATGACCTTAAATACAATTTATATTCTTGATAATGTCAATATAGTATTCCAACACTAATCTTTCCTGAGAATGCCAGATTAAAATATCCAGCTGCCTACTTAAAATCTTGAAATTGTCATCCAATTCAGTGCATCTCCAACTTTCTGTGGCAAAAATAAATAAATTTAAAAAGGTGTTTAAAAAATTTTCCAGTTAATCATAGACTAATAATTTTGTAGAGGTCAATAAAAATAATTATTAGAATAATAAAGAAAAAGCACATTAAAAAATATAAGCTCCGGGGCTTCCCTGGTGGCACAGTGGTTGAGAGTTCGCCTGCCGATGCAGGGGACACGGGTTCGTGCCCCGGTCCGGGAAGATCCCACATGCCGCGGAGTGGCTGGGCCCGTGAGCCATGGCTGCTGAGCCTGCACGTCTGGAGCCTGTGCTCTGCAACGGGAGGGGCCACAACAGTGAGAGGCCCATGTACCGCAAAAAAAAAAAAAAAAAAAAATATATATATATATATATATACACATATATATATATAAGCTCCCCTTTTTTCATTGATATAATGACCTAAAGTTACATTTCAGTAAGTATAATTAGAATAAGAAAAGCATAGGAAAAAAGAATTGCAAAAACTGCATATGGTATTTAACAAATGTGTGCATATATATTATTAATACACAATTGCTTCAACACAATTTTTTTTATTCTGAAATCATCATAATAAAAAATTAAGAATGAAATAGTGATTCCCCATATTAAATTTTCTACTAGTAGGCTTTGAACAAGCAACAAGTATATCAATATTTAAAGTTTTTATCTTGACAAATAAACTTGCTTCTTAGAGGATATTTACTTTTAACTTTTATTAAAAATAATGCTAGTGATGATATAGTTTCAAAATTCATCTTCAGTCAGTAGACAATTACAATAATTTATCCTATAAAGTTATAACAATATTTAAATTCTTCTGGAAAAAAATGGATTTTACATTTGTACATTTCTAGGTTACAATGAACAAACTAACTTTAAATTATCATGTGCTGTAATGTGTTCTTACAGTGTGTAAGCTGGTGATCCATGCAACTCACCATGTGAATTTGACAGCAGAAAAACTCGTCAACACAGTTAAACGTGACAACTTTATTTACCACAAGCTTGGATATCTCAGCTCTATCAAGTTGCTATAAACATTTCTAAATTCTTACTCCTAATTTCTGTACTTACCCTGTCACTAACTGATAAATAATTCATGGGCCAGTTTTGATGTAATTCATACCTCAAAGTTAATATAGCCAAAAAGGAACTCATGATTTACCAAACCACAGTAACTTCTATCTCTATCTTCCCCATTTATTAAGTAGTATCATCACCCACCCAGTTGAAAATTGTTAACATGAAAATTATAGGGGTTTTTTTCTTCTTTTTAAAGCCAAAATTACAAGAAGTAGCATGCCTTGGGGAGAGACATTAAAGAACCGAGGATCGGCAAACCATCCATCTCATAAAGACAGTAGCTACAGTAATATTCTTTTATCATACAGCTCTTACGGAAAGTCCTATTTTCCGAATAATATACTATATTTGTTTCCTATTGCTGCTGTAACAAATTACCACAAACTTAGTATCTCAGAACACCACAAATTTAGTATTTTATAGTTCTGAGGTCAAAAGTCTAAAATGGATCTTACTGGTCTAAAATCAAGGGCTTAACAGGGCTGCAGTCTTTCTGAAGACTCTAGGGTAGACTTGGTTTCCCTGTTTTTTCCATCTTCTAGAGGCCACTTGGCTTATGTTTCCTTCTTCCATCTTCAAAGTATCTTACAGCATCTACATTTCTCTCTCTACCTCTGATTTGGTTGTCACATCATGTCCCTCTTTGACTCTCTTGTATCTCTCTTATAAGGACCTTGTGATTACATTGGTCCCACCCAGATAATCCAGCATAATCTCTTCATCTCAGTGTCCTTAATTTAATCACATCTGCAAAGTCTCATTTGTCATGTAAAGTAACATATTCACAGGCTCTGGGGATAAGAACATGAACATCTTTGGGGCCATTACTCCATCTACTGCACATATTTTAACTAAAACTACATGAAAGCCTGCCCACAAAAATCCACCAATAATTTAGCACCTAAAGAAAGAGGAAAAAGTCAGAAAATTCACACTTGGGTGAATGCTCTATTAAAATCAGGGAGACTCAAACATTTTTGTTTTTAATGTATATATCAGTTTTTACTAAGTGTTTTGATAGCAATGCTCAGTTTTTTTAAAGTTTTTCTATAATAATTTATAATGTAATTACTTCAATGTGAAGGTTCAACAATGTGCATTGAAATAAAAATAAAGTCAATTAGCCTGCTAATTCTGAAAAACTCTACAGAAAAACTTTAACAAACTAAAGGCAAATATTCAAGATAAAATAGATCTGTTCCCATACATCCAAAAAGAGAGTGCAAGTACCATATTTTATATTTTGGAAACATATGAGCTTGAAAACATGAACTCTATTTCCAGTAAAATTTATTTCACTGTCACTGAAACTCATGAGTTATATTGGACACTGGAAATATGATCTGTGCAGTGGTCACAGTTAACTGGTCTTGCAGGGAATCATTTACTTTTTGGAGCTTTACAAATAAATTGGTTCACTTTCAGGTCCTCATATTTAAGTTTCTTTACACTACCAGAAGCAGCTGGAATGCCCCTCCCACTAAGTTTCTGGTGACTGATACAAATCAAAGAACCCTAGAAGTTGGGTTGCTACTGCCTCTGAAGCAACCTGCCATGAAAATCAGAAGGGGACCAGCTAGGAATTATTCTTGATTTTATTCCCCCACCCAAACTATCAACATTCTATTTCTAAATCTTACTGAGATCCTGAGTCCATCTATTTTTCTCCGTTTCTACTGTTACTTTTCTTTTTTTTTCCTTAATACTCTGTGATTTCTTTTTTCTTTTTTTAAATATTTATTTATTTGGTTGCGCCGGGTCTTAGTTGCAGCATGTATGTGGGATCTAGTTCCCTAACCAGGGACTGAACCCAGACCCCCAGCATTGGGAGCGTGGAGTCTTATCCACTGTGCCATGAAGGAAGTCCCCTACTGTTAATTTTCTTGTGAAATCATCATTATTCCTGACATGGATTACTGCAATAGCCTCTTACTGGTCACCCTCCTTCTATGTTTGCCTTTTTATAAACCATTCTGGATACATAGTACCCAGATTAAGCTTTAAAAAAAGCAAGTCAAGCACAAAACTGTAAAACTCCCAGAAAATAACATAAGAGAAAATCTAGATGACCTTAGATATGATGATGACTTTTTAGATACAATACCAAAACCATGACACATGAAAGAAATCACTGATAAACTGGACTTCATTAAAATTAAAAATTTCTGCTCTGCAAAAGCCACTTCAAGAAAATGAGAATAAGAATACAAGCTACAGACGGGCAATAAACATTTGCAAAGAAATATCTGAGAAGGACTTTTTTGAAAATATACACAAACTTCCTAAAATTCAACAATAAGAAAATAAAAAGTCTGATTAAAAAATGGACAGGGCTTCCCTGGTGGCGCAGTGGTTGAGAGTCCGCCTGCTGATGCAGGGGACGCGGGTTCGTGCCCCGGTCCGGGAAGATCCCACATGCCGCGGAGAGGCTAGTCCCGTGAGCCATGGCTGCTGAGCCTGCGCGTCCGGAGCCTGTGCTCCACAACACAGAGAGGCGTACCACAAAAAATAAATAAATAAATAAAAATAAAAAATGGGCAAAGACCAGAATGGATACCTCACCAAAGAAGATATACAGATGGCAAACAAGCATATGAAAAGATGTTCCACATCATATGTCACTAGGGAACTGCAAATTAAAACAAAAATCAGATGCTACTGCACAACTATTTGAATGACCAAAATCCAAAACACTGACAACACCAAAGGCTAGAGAAAATGCGGAGCAAGAGGAACTCTCATCCATTGCTGGTGGGAATGCAAAATGGTACAGATACTTTGGAAGACATTTCGGCAGTTTCTTACGAACCAAACATAATTCTTACCACAAAATCTAGCAATTATTGCTCCTTGATATTTGCCCAAATAAACTGAAAACATATGTCCACACAAAGGCCCGTACACAAATTTTTTTAGCAGCTCTTTCATAACTGTCATAACTTGGAAGCAAATGAGATGTCCTTCGGTAGGTGAATGGATGAATAAACTAAGGGAAATCCAGACAATGTAATATTATTCATTGCTAAAAGTGAGCTATCAAACCAAGAAAAGACATGAAAGAAACTTAAAAGACATACTATTAAGCGAAAGAAGCCAATCTGCAAAGGCAATATACTGTATGATTATAACTATATGACATTCTGAAACAGGCAAAACTATGGAGACAGAAGATTACTGATTGTCAGGAACTGGAGGGGAAGAAGGGATGAACTGATGGGGCACAGAGGATTTTTAGGGCAGTGAAACTATTCTGTATGATACTATAATGATGGATACATGTCATTATACATTTGACAAAATCCATAGAATCTATAACATCAGGAGTGAACCCTAATGTAGACTATAGACTCTGGGTGATAATAATGTGTCAACGTAGGTTCACTGATTTTAACAAATGCATCACTCTGGTGAGGGATATTGGTAGTTGGG
This sequence comes from Phocoena phocoena, assembly GCF_963924675.1. NCBI lineage: Eukaryota > Metazoa > Chordata > Mammalia > Artiodactyla > Phocoenidae > Phocoena > Phocoena phocoena. Next base: position 92,977,454 of record NC_089222.1, on the reverse strand, counting down.
GAGGCTGTGCATGTATGAGTGGAGGAGATACATGGGAACTCTGTACTTTACACTCAATTTTGCTGTGAATGTAAAACTGCTCTAAAAAATGAAGTCAATTATTTTAAAAACAGCAACAATAAATGTTTTTAATTACGAAAAATTTTTTAATTAAGATAAACTAGTAAAATAAAATGTATAAGAAAAAAACTAAGGGAAAATAAAATAAATAATAATTTGAAAACCAAAATAGTAAAACTAAACAAATAAGGAAAAAATAAATCAAATCATGTTACTCCCTTCTTTAAACTCCTCCTTACCACCTACTCCCCAGGCCTCAGAAAGCATTCCCATTGCACTGAAAATAAAATCTAAATTTTTCTGGTTTGCAGGACCCCACGTGATTTAACCTATGCTTAATTCTCCCCTTCTTTCAGGGACTCCAGTCATATGGCCTTCATTTTCTTTATGGCTCAAGCCAAAGTCATGTGGAAATCAATGAAGACCACTGGAATGAAAAGAGAGTCTGTGCATTCATAGCTAAAAAGGGAGTCAGTCACCATGAATTGCATTTGGCAGAAACTCAAAGGCAGTCAGGGCAGTGGGAAAGCTTTATAGTGAACAAAAGGCAAAGCTTCAGGTTTGCTCTCATTGAAAGTTGCTGTAATGGGGAAGCTGTAAGGGGGCTAAATAGAAGCAGAGTCTCTTATGTAACTGGTGAACACATTTGGCTACCTCTTGGTCTTGAACTGGAAACAGAGGCAAAAGTAGGGAACCTGGTTTGGCTTCTGGGACTGTTGCTGCAGACATGGGTTAGAGTTATATTGCCATATATGATCTGGCCATTGTCTGTTTCTATATTCAGTCTCTCAGTCATTCCCACTGGTGCTTGCCTTTGCAACCGGTGAAGCCTCTGTCTGGAACGCTCTTTCCTTAATCATCATACGGGAACATTAATGCCTTCTAGACTATGATATGACACAACATAGAGCTGTGCTTTTGGATAGCTCCACCCTGACTTTAGATATTATCTTAAACATCATCTACTCAAAGATATCCTCTTTGACCATGTATCAGCACATCAGTTCATTTTAATTTCTGTATTTTCTCCTATTTATCTTCTTTTTATTTCATTTATTTATTGAGCCTATTCTGCTTAAATACATATATACTTTGACAGCAGGAATTTTCCTTATCATCAATACCTATAATAATGCCTGGCATATAATAGCTATTCAATAATATATTTTGGGGCTTCCCTGGTGGTGCAGTGGTTGAGAGTCCTCCTGCCGATGCAGGGAACACGGATTTGCGCCCCAGTCTGGGAGGATCCCACATGCCGCGGAGCAGCTGGGCCCATGAGCCATGGCCACTGAGCCGAAGCGTCCGGTGCCTGTGCTCCGCGACGGGAGAGGCCACAACAGTGAGAGGCCCGCGTACTGCAAAAAAAACAAAAAACAAACAAAAAAATAATATATTTTGAAAGAATAAGTGAATGAATGAATATTATAAAATATTCAACTCAGCTGACATCTAGGTTCTGTGTACAACTATGTGTGGCCAATTTAAGGAAATATTTATACTTATAAAAATAAAGTATAATTCCATTTTCATATTTATAATCTTCATAGACTTTTACGTTTTATTTTTCTCCTGGGCTCAGAAAAAAACATTTTTCTATTTACACTTTTATCATCTTACTTCACTTAGACTTTCTCACAAATTTTTATCTGTTTATTCTGCTGTTGGGTGGTATTTCTCATTTCTGTTCCTCATATCTTTCTCATCAGTAATAGTTGTAAATCCTGACAATTTACCTGTTTCTGAAAATTTATTGAAATAACCAAGAGAAACTGATATTTATTGTTCTATGAAGGGTGATTTGAGTAGCCCAGATATTTAACCTCTGTCTTGCAATTAGAGTTAACACCTTTTTCCTGTTTTCTTTTTTCCCATTTGTTTAATAAAAGCTGATTTACAACTTGTTATGCAAAACTGGTCAGTGGGGAAGAGATACAAACATGTGCCTAAAGAATTATGTCAATTTATCTCTTAAAAGAGAATTAACTGGTATATGAAGAAAGATGTAAAAGATGGATGAATGAAGAATTAGATACTTAATTGTGGTCAGAAATATTGAGAAAAAGAACCGAGGATTGAATCAAGAGTGAATAGCTGTAGATATTGACAGTTTCTTAGACTGTGTATTGCTATTATAAAACATGAATGATAATGTGATCACTTATTTGGCAGCTATGAAACCAATGCATTCTTTAACCTAAGATCATAGAAAAATAATAAGAAAACATTTTCAGATTTTTATCATAATCAGACGACTCTAGTTCCATATTTCTCTGGGGTTTTCCTTCTTTTCTAATTGTGTCAGAACTTTTGATTTTGGACTGTGCAACACACTGAAAATTTTAACATCCTTTTTCTCTTACTCTTTTCTTCAAGAATAGTCTTAGAGATGTTTTCAAACCACATAAATCAAAGACCCTGAATAAAATCTACCTCACAACTTCTCTTTGATCCTATTTCCTGTGCCCTCAAATGCTCTGTCCATTTCAGAAAATAAATGGGGTTTCAACTTTGCATTGCACTTTTCCAGTATGACTTTCAAAGCCATTTAAACAATCCTGCCCATTTCACTAAAAGTGATTGTGCCCTGGTTTTTTTCCCTTTCTCAGTCATTAAACATCCTGAATCATTACATTTTTTTGTGGGTTGATCTTAATTTCGGATATAGCCTAACTTGTGAAAATAGTGAAAATCCTAAACTTTTTAGAGAATAAGGAATAAAGATTCCAGCCTTGAAGGGTCTTTAGGTTTTCAGCATCATAACAATTTCTGACTTCTTAATATACTGTAGTTAATTAATCATCAACTAGACATATCCTATTTATTGTTCTTTTAGATTAAAGGAGATTAAAGCAGAAAGGAAACACAACTTAATTGGCCTTAGATAAGTTGTTTTACTGTTACTACAACAGTTCTCTTGAACCATTTTGCACCCTTGGTGAATGCCACCTCTATGCACTCTTTGCCTAAGTCAAAGAGGGGTTATCCTTGATTCCTCCATCTGCCTCACTTCCCAAAATCAATTAATCCACAAACCACATAAAGTTTAACTCCTCTATAAAGATCACAGTCACTCCCCAATCTAGGTCCCTTTGTCTTTTTCTCAGATTTTGGCAACAGATTCCCAAATGGTCTTCTATTCAAGTTTGTTTCCTTCTAATTTGTTCTCCACATTGCAGCCTATGACATTCCTATTTAAAACCCTCCAATGACTTCTCAATGATGTTAGGATAGAGATGAGATATATCTGTTTCTGTACTTTATGTATGTCTGTGATTTATACAAAAGGAGAGTGAGATTGTTTTCATCTCTCAAGAACCAATTTCTGTGCTCCTGGGGGCAATATCTCCCCCTCTGAGAATGCATGAAGTCCTAAGCCATTCATCCTGCAGTTTCCTCCTGTAGTTCTCTCATAGGTTAGTCTTAGCAAGACTCAAAGGGCAATAAGGCCTTGTTAAATAAAATTACTCTGCAGTGAAACTGGCTAAATGGTGACCCTGGCTCTGGAAGGGGCCCAAAATCTCATTAGCCTTTGACTGAGGCTCAAAAATACCCTGGACATGGCCATACAGCCACAAAGTTTGTACCCCTGAAAACGGTGCTTGACAATGTGAGTGCCGAGCTTTGGGACATAAGCTTGAGACTGAAGCAGAACCAAGATCTGTCTAGGACATCTTCTAAGAGCAGTAGGTAAGCACAGATAAACCACAAGCTCCATAAGAACAGGATTGTTTTGTTTCCTTCTCTACTGTATTCAGGACCAGATATCTAATGTGTGGAGCCCAATGCAAAAAGAAAATACAAGATCCCTTGTTAAAATATTATTAAGACTTTCAAGATTGTGACAGCAGAGCACTACACTAACCTTAGGTCCTTCTGAGTGTGAGGTCTTGTGTGATTGCACTTGAAGCTGCCCTGGCTCTATCTTCAACATGTAGAATAGTGTCTGGAATATTGTTAAAATAGAAGTTGATGAACGTGTTATTCAGGGCTCTTCAATTAATCAGAACCAATAGGATACATAGAAAGAGATTATTATGATATTATGATTATGGAGGGTGAGAAGTCCCACAATGTGCTATCCACAAACTGGAGGCCCAGGAAAGCTGATAGTATAGTTCCAGTATAAGTCTGAAGGCTTGAGAACCAGGAGCTCCCGTGTGTGAGGGCAGGAAAAGATGGATGTGCCAACTCAGAAAGCATAGTCACTCTTTCTCCGCCTTTTTGTTCTAATCAGGCCTTCAACAGATTGGGTGATGCCTACTTGTATCGGTAAGGGTGATCTTTACTCATTTTAGCAATTCAAGTTTTAACCTAGTCCAGAAAGAAACTCACAGACACACGCAGAAATAATGTTTTACCAGCTATCTAGACATCCCTTAGTCCAGTCAAGTTGACAGACAAAATTACCATTTCCATGAGTAAATGAAATTACGGAGCAGGGCTGGGCCTAGGACGAGGGAAATGAGGCCCTTAGGGTGCAAAGTTTCAGGAGGCACTCACTCCCAGATTAGCGCAAGAGCTGAACCCACACCTGTGGGATCCTGGAAGCAGTGCACAACCTCCAAAGGGACCTATACCTGGTTCAGTGTAATGCTATCACTGCCTTAGAATTCTTAATAATTTTTCAACAAGTGCCCCACATTTTCATTTTGCACTGGGTTCTACAAATTGTGTAGCAGGTCCTGCCTGAGAGTGAAAGCCTCCTTAAGAGTGAAGAGATTAGGTCACAAAATTTATGAGATGCTCACTGTCAGTTGTACAAGTATTCAGCCCATACCTGTAGTATACTGAGAGCAGTGCCTCCTTACATTCTGTACCCTAGGCACTTCACTTACTTCACACTATTCTGGCCCTGCAGTGAAAGACAAGCCATCTCCAATGTCACAGAGAATTGGAAAAGGACTAAAATTTATACTCAGTTCTCAGTCTTTGGAAAATTTGGGAGTGGTGGTGATGGCAGTGACAAGAAGCTTCAGAAGATGTCCTTGCCAAAGAATAGATGAGAACTTGAGAGATTAATCTGAAAAATTAAGAAGACATATTTCCCCATCCATGTCAGATATATCACGAATCCTATACATCTCCTGGGAATACTGTGATGTTAATGCTGCAGATAAAGATTGAATGTCAAGAGTCATGTCTGGGCTTCCCTGGTGGTGCAGTGGTTAAGCATCCACCTGCCAATGCAGGGGACATGGGTTCGAGCCCTGGTCCAAGAAGATCCCACATGCCGCAGAGCAACTAAGCCCGTGTGCCACAACTACTGAGCCTGCACTCTAGAGCCCATGAGCCACTACTACTGAGTCTGCATGCCACAACTACTGAAGCCCATGCACGTAGAGCCCATGTTCCGCAACGAGAGGCCACCGCAATGAGAAGCCTGCGCACCGCAAAGAAGAGCAGCCCCCTCTCCCCGCAACTAGAGAAAGCCCGCGCACAGCAGCGAAGACCCAACACAGCCAAAAATAAATAAATTAAAAAATAAATTTAAAAAAAAAAAGAGTCATGCCTATTCTGGGCTTTCTCATAGTTTATTCATGACACTGAGTTTTTGATTAGAGCTAGTCACGTGTGTTGGGGCCTCTCAGGCCCTGTCGTGGCTTCCCAGGTTCCCAGACTTGTTACTCCTCGTATTTAAAGCAGAATCATTACATCTTTTAGTTTCCCAAGCATAGCCAGGCTAAAAAAAAATGATCTTCTCCCTTATTTCCACTCATAGTTATAAGATTCTAAAGGTAACTATCTTTACCTCTAGAGTGACACCAATGTATTATTTATAAAAGCATCTCTAAAAAGGGTGTCATCATGGAATCTTACTTTTTAAAAAGTCAGTATCATTGGTTTATACCATCATAATTACCAGTGCTCCAAGGATATAAAACACTCTGAAACATTGGTCAGTAGAATTCTCTGTAAAAGCAGTAGTTTAATAGATTGAATCAATATGACACTTGCAAATTTATTTTCATACTGAATATCTTATTCAAATTTGTTTGTAGAAAGAGCAACCATGACTTATTTATATTTTTACTTCTACATTAGAAGATTTCATGTTTCATTCATGACCAGAGCATAGAGTAATGTAGCCAAAGCACAATTTGGAGCGAAAAGTTAGAAAAATACATTTGGGAAATTCAAGGCAAATGATAGTGTGATGGTTTTTGTTAGGTTCACTGGGTTGCAGGGAATGGGACTGCATGTTACCCAATGTAATGAGGGTTTATTATAGGATATGTACACATATAATCTTAAAAAAACTGAACAACTAAGTCATACCTTTTTAATGGTGATTGGAAACAGACGGTTCTTTAGAATTCAAGACAGCTCCAAGGCCCAGAGTCATGGGAATTAATGGATATTTATTCTAATTGCCTGCCATTAGAGCAACCCAGCTACGCTTTGTGAGTCAGCTTCTGTCTCTTCAATTCTCTCCCAACTGGTCTTTCACCCTTCACTCCCAGGGTCACAAATTGGCAGACTATAGCAGAATAAGCCCAGGAGACAATTCTTTGTTAAGACAGTATGTGATTGTTTTTGTTTGTTTGTTTTAATTGAATTTGAATGTCTTCCAGGCAATATTTGCATTTTCTAGTTTGTGGCAAGCTGCTCACAGCTGCCCCTTTAGCTGAGGGGTGGGGAGAGGATTTGAGCAGAGCAGACACACGTAGACAGGCCCACTGTGCCCTCTCACAGTGGAAAGGGCACCTAGTGGATGCACACTGACTCTTACAATTAATGCATGCTTAGGTTAGCTACTTTGCTGTCCTGTGCCTGTTTCCTTACATAAAAAATGAGGATACTACTACTTACCCCAAATGACTATTTTGGGAATTAAACAGAAAAAATAAAATAGAATGCTTTAGAGTCCAAGTAATAGACTCACACAATCGGGGTTCAAAATTTTCTCTGTCATGTAGCAGTTTCATAATCTTAATTTAACCTCTCTTTTTCCTCTTCTGTAAAATAGAGAAAATAATGCCTTTCTCATGCTTATTTTGAAAATTAAATAACTATATATATATACATAAATAACATCATTTAATACCGTGACTTATATGTTGTGAAACAATATTAGCTACTAATATCTACTGTGAAAGTTGAACATCACAAAATGGGCAGTCAGATCAGCTAGGTCTCTCTTCCTTGAAACTGTTCTTAACTATTTGAACAGTAGAAATTTACCTTTCATCTTACTCCTTAGTGGAATATTTAGAATTTGCAAAGGTTTTCTTCATTTACAAGTATTTTCCCTGATTATTCTTATTCCACTCTGCCTGTAATTACTGTCTCTACCCATACTTGCATTCTTCCAATTACAAAAAAACCTCAATTTTTAAATAGGTTTAAAGAGTCTTATATCCCCTCTGAGCACTTACATTTTTAAAGCATAAGTCAAAAGTCTTCCAAAAATATATACTGTATTTAATTGTCTTCACAATGAAAATGCTCTGAACATGGTTTGAGCCTTTAATCATGAGGTCAAGTCATTGCCATGAGCATCACGTATTGTGCTTCACCCTAACATGGTGCTACTTTATTACTCTAGAGCCCCATAGGACCCTACTAGCACTATAGTCATTACATCAAATTTTTTCAATTCAAGTTGGTATTTTTTTTCTATCTACTTCTTTGCCCTCGTGCTGTTAGTGTATTTTCTGTTTTTAGTCTTCTGTCCATTTTAGCAGAGGAAAGACTTAATATTTGCCAAGAGAATCTGATTTTCTTAATTTATTATATGCTAGAACCCCATCTGTCTTTTTAATGTGCCTGGGTTTTGTGATATTTTCTTGCTTTCCCAGGTGTTTTGTTTTTTTTTGTTTGTTTGTTTCCTCTTTTGTACTTCTTTGATTCAAGTAGTGAATAGGACTATCCTTTGACTAAAGTAGTGAATAGGATGTAGAACCAAGAGGGTTACTACGTGTATTGTGTAATTTAAAAACCGCTGAAAAGCCTATTACTCTCCACCAAATTTGATTCCTCAATAGTTTCCTTACACACCTACCAAAGGGCCAGAAATTATAACATTAGAATATTGTTTTAACACTTTTAGGTTTGATATAGCAAAAATAGTTTATCACACATAGCAATTCTAAAAAATTCAAATAAAGAAGAGCTGGGCATTCAGCTGGGCGTTTGGATAGGTGTCTCTGAAACAAAAATATTGCACTTTCTTTTTACTTTCATTCCTGTTATCATGTAAAAGAATCTGAAATGGGAAAAGTGATCACTGGGTACTTTACAATGGAATGTGGGACATTATCTAAAGGACCCTTCTGGGTTTATCTGGTTCTATAAGGATATGTGCCTTTCATTGTCTTTGACTATGTTGCAATGCTCAAGATAGTTTGTGGAGAGATGATGGTAAATGCAAAAGATTCCTGTTCATAGAAGAGCAAATGAATTTTGGATGATAGAGATTACACTGATTTCTAGCTTGTTGAAGACACAAGTTTTGTATCCATTAACAAATTTATCTCAGCATCCCTTAATGTCCATACATGTACCTATTCTTTGATAGTGTTTTGAACCATTTTTTACATCACATGGATTTCTTAATAATGAATGAGATAAAAATTGGTTAAATAAAATCTTTGACATGTATCTATTTTATATTTTATGAATCATAATTTGACCTTTTAAAAAGTTATTCTTTAACAATTTCACTTCACCCATCTGAATTGGTTTCTTCTTTCCTGTTTCTTCAATTGCTATTTATCCTTTAGCATTGGGCTCAGTGCATATCCTGTTAATGAAATTTTTCTTGATCTAGCAGGGTGCTTGGTACATGGTCCTTACCTACAGATCACTGTGGCCTATGGGCACCCACACTGAACAAAATAGCACTGTGAACTACAGACAGCAAGCCTGGGCATCTCCCTCTGCTCCTGTCCTCCCCTCTGTCTCACACTTGACTCCCTAGACTGTGGCTGGGCCTCATGCTGTCTAGGATCACCACCTACATTATGGGACCTCAGCTGTTAGCTACTGCCAATGGCAGAATCTACCAAATGGTAGAATCCCTCAGTTGGGGAATTGGCAATTTAATGAACCACCTTGCTTCTGGCCACCTGCCTAAGTTGAGATGGCTGAGGTCACTGGGAAGAGGGAAGAGTGTACTAAGACCTGAGACAGAGGGTGACTCTGACTGAGGCAGCTGCCTCCTGATGCCCCCAAATAGGCCCCTCCCCTCAGGCTGGATTCTCTTGGTCTGGAGAACACGTCCAACTGACTGCAGCTGACCCAAAGGTGTCCCACTAACAAAGCAAGTCCACCCCAAGCAAATGCGAGAGGGCAGGGCTGGGTGGGCAGAGCGTGTGTGGGGGAGGAGTATTTTCTCTTTTTAAATACTGCTTATATACTAGCTTCTAGACCCGTAAAGCCTTATATATTTAACATTTTACAGAAAAACGTAAAAAGATTGCCGATTCTTGCTACAAATTATTGTTTTAAATTATGGCTTATCTTTCCAAAAGGATTGCAAATTCCTTGGGACAGCAAAAAGAGATAATTGTCCACCATGCTCAATAATTATTAAATGATTAGTTGTTTGCTTTCACCAACCCATACTCTTTAGCATTGAAATCTTCTATTTTTCCCTATTTAGTCCAATTTTAGGCTTATAACTTTTAACAGCTACATATATTTCAAAATAATAGATAACCATGTAGTATTACTACTTACCTGAGGTGCTTACAGAAAGCTTTGAAATGTTAATTTTTTAAAAAATAACTTTTCTATTAGACAACAATGACAAAAAGAAACATACAGGAGAGGTCCCAGGTCACAAAAAAAGTTTTTTAAAGAAAATAGAATTCTAAAATGGGTCTTACTTAACTACAGGGTATTAAATATTTCATGAGTTTTGTAAAGGAACAATCTCCTCTTTTCTGGAGATTTCAAGATATTTGTTTCAGTAAATTGGACTTTGATCTCTTGCTTTCTTCATCTGCTCTGTGACTCCTACAAGGCCTATGACTCAGGTATATCACATGTTGCGTGTAGTACTTAGCTACACTACAAACGTATTTTTTCATTGATATCTGAGGGGTGATCTAAGGATTTTTGTCAGCCACTGCTCATGTTTTAGTGATTTTTCTGGTCACTAAGCAGGCCCCCACATTTATTTTAAACAAATGACTCATGCTACAGTCTGAATTCTACCAATCAAGTCATTCTGTATTCATGAGCCGTAAGGTCACTCATGCTCAGGGTAAATACTATGTATTTTTGGCATGTGCTTATTTTGCTTGGGAATTTTGGAACTGGATGAGAAAAAGTCTCAGCTGAAAGGTATGTTTGAACAAAAAAAGCCTGGAAAATGGCATAGCCCTGAGGATGATTATGATGAGTTTTTTAAGTTAAACTTCCCTGTCAGATAGATTTCAGGATTATCTGTTACTTATAATGTCTTAAATATCTGTAGGAAGGAGCTCCAAGGATATATGCATGGTCAGGTGAAAGGCACATTTTTAAGCAAATGTTAATCTTGAATATTCAGTTGCATCTAAGGTGCTTGGTAGGGAATAATTCTTATTGTCTAAACTATTACTGTTTTCACACAATTTTACAGATTTTTAGGAGAATTTGTTTAGCTGTTTGGAGCATGATACCAGGGAAGCTGAGCCAGGGAGAGGGAGAGGGAGAAAGAAATACCGATTTCACTTTTAAATATATATATATATATATATATATATATATATATATATATATATATATATGTATATATGAAAGGTAGCTTTGTGTGGGTAAAAATTCTGTGTCCCAAAAGATTATACTTTAGCCTCCTTCCAGTCTATATGGAAAAGGCTTGTTGGCAAAGCAAGAAGTGTAGATGGTTCAGAGCTTTCCATAACTGTTGCCATCTTCAAGTGCAAAGGACTGAGCCTTATAGCAAAACTCTAATCTTACCCGCCATGAAAAGCTTCTTCTAGTTTATATAAAAGAAACTCCTGAATGTTTCTGTTCGTTTAGAAACAAAAAGAATCTATATGAACTTAGGACGTATTTTTCAACCCTCTATACCCACAGGAGACTGCCCTATGAGTTCATAGTCCTTTAGGAAAAGAGAGAATAGATGAAAAGCAAACCAACAAACATATTCTGAAACGATATAGATGGACATTTAGTAGGAGAGCTAGAAGAAAATTTCCTAATACACCATTATCATACATAGCATTTCATGCAGACCTCACCCTTTCTTTTTGTGTATGTGGGTGGAGGGAAATTAAGCAAAATTGAAAAACAAACTTTCTCTTTACTGCTTTTAAGAATGTATTTGGAAAAATAAAACAAACAAAAAAATTCTTTTTTTAAAGTGGGATTAAATTTGGGTATGTCAACCTGGAGTGGACAAGAAGTGGGATAATGGATATTGGCACAGCTATCCTTGAGCTGTGGATTTAAGGAGTGACTGGTATCATCTTTCAGCAGCTTTGAAAAGAAGAACCAGAGGGGGAAAAAGGAGTATATCAAACTTAAAATACATTCCACTCTGTTATTTGAATTCATTTTATCTATTGAGCTGCAAACAAACAGATAAGTAAGCTAGAAATGTGGAAGCAAACTGAGGTTACTTCAAAGGAGGATCCAGCAGGAGAGCACAAAGAAGGGAAATCAACATTTGTTGAGGACCTACCATATGCTGGAAACAGTGTTAGCCACTTTATATTTAAATGACATTTAATAGTCCAATAATTTGACAAGGTATGTTTTATAATTTCTGTTTGAGAAGAGGAAAATCAGAGGTTGTAAATGATCTGCACAAAGTCACATAGCTAGGCAACCGTGGAGCTCGAATTCAAATCCAGGTCTGTAGGGCTGCAAAGCTGATGGCCTTTGGTACATATCATGGCATCATGACAGAGGAGCATACAGGTAGACCCCAATAAATATATATGAGTTCCTTAATGCTACAGAACCATATATGGCAATTTATTATCATTTTAGTAAGATAACCAATAGAGATTTTTGTTTGTTTTAATTTTTCCCATGTCTACTGGATATAATATTCTTTCCACTCCAGAAACCTCAAAGAATTCTTGGTTGCTCTTTGGAGTCTAAGTAAGTCTTAGTTGAACACACTTATTTTGATCTTTCCAGGATTAATACAAATTACTCATCTTGAAAGATCAATAAGTATTGGCTTTCTTTGTGTTCCCCCGGTCTGTGTTTTATGATGAGCTTATTTGATGTGTTAGCACAGTACAATGAAAATGATGTGAAATGGCATCAGGGACTCATGACTGATGGCCAGGTAACTAGCCAATTACGGAAAAAAATTGTTTTCTAGAAGTTAGGAAAAGAGATGTCACCTTATACGCCAGAAGAGAACATCATGTTTTCTTGAAAGGAGGTCACCCTAACAAAGCATTATTGAGCCATAGATGTCACTTCAAAGCCTCATACATAGATGTAATAAAATGTTCCCTGTCCTTTTAGTTTCAGGAAAAAGGACCTAAATAAACCCCCCCAAATTACAGTGCTGATACAGTTATTCACATAAACTCTCCTAAAGTTTTACTGGGAATGTCAACAAATATGACTCCTAGTGTGTTCTGGAAGAAACCATCACTTCTTCATGGATAAAGAGCACCTTTCAACCACTTAGTTTTGCAAAGGGTATGTTTCTGCTGAAGAAAAATATTATTTTCTTCTTTTTCCAGGCTACACCCCCAGCATGGTTCACTTATTAAAACTGTCAATATATACCTATACTCAGATTTAAGGGCAGTATGGTCTTTATAGTATACATAACATTTTAAAGGATATAATGTAATTTTTTTTCCATAATCAATTAATATGTATTAGTATCCAATATCTATTAGTATCCAATATCTGTTTAGATCTATTGACATCTCTAGCACTTTCCCATTCAACCTATCACAAGACAAAAATAATAAGCTTATTTCGTTTTCTATCCTTAACTAGTTTCGTTTCTGTCACTTATCCTGCTTTCATTCATCAAAAACATGATTACCAGGCACCAGATATGTGCGAGTCACTGTTCCAGTCCCTGGGAGCCCAAACAAGATGAAGCCCTGCATGCCAGGGTCTCACACTTGAGTTAAGGAGACAGACACTCAAACAATTACAAAGGTAATGTGGAGGCACACACAGACCAACGACAGGCACCACAACTACAGTTTTTCCATGGGAGGTAACATACTGAATTTTGTTGAAATTAATGCTTAAATTTTTATCTGGCAGTGAATTCCTATACATAGGGGTTTCTAAGACCAGTTTTTTCCCAATTATATACCGTGTGGTGAAGGACCCACCTTTCTGTTTATCTGTTTTGTTTATCCAGATCCACTATGTGCTGCCACTTTTGTAAAATACAATAAAAATGTCACAGAAATAATTTAAGTGCTTATCTCATCAGTATCTGTAACTAACAGTTTTCTGACCAGCACTAGCCCACAGATCCAAATTTGAGTACCACTGACTTAGTTTACCAGACTCAGGAATGTAAATCACAGTACTTGGCCTTATTTCAGTGGTATACAGATGATAAACTGAAGAATTTCAAGGGCTGTAACCTGCACCCCCAGAAATAATATTGTCTAAGAATTCCATAACTCCTGCTATGAGACAGGTACCCTACACAAGTTCTGAGATAGGAGTGCTCCAGTCTCCATTTCACAGACAAAGATATCGAGATCACACAGCTAGAAGTGTCAGAACTGAGATATAAACCCAGAGTCCAGTTCTGATTATGAGCTATACCAGAGGGTGAGGACATAGCCCCCACCATTTTGAGGCAGGTTTCTTTTCTTCAAATGAGAAGTCTAATATTCCCTGATTTCTACAGAATATATTTGTTCTAACAAAAAATGTGACTAGTGTGCTTCTTAATGAAAAGGATGACATTGCAATAGTGAGTAGTTTTCTAAAATGAAGGATTTACTCTTAAATTCTGTTGATGAACTAAAGTCATTAAAATCAGATGCAGTCAGTTTCCTACTCCATGTATGTTCATGTGCTGTGGGAGTGTAACACCCATCTGGATACTGGAGAAGAGGCACATTTCTTGCCTTCTGTGTGTCAATTTGGCTAGACTATAGTACCCAGTGATTTAATCAAACACTGATCTAGGTGTTGGTGTGGAGGTATTTTGTAGATGTATTTTAGTTAATGTCTACAATCAATTGACTTTAAGTGAAGGAGATTCCTTTCAATAACATGGGTGGGACTCTTCCAATTGGTTGAAAGGTCTTGAGAGCAAAACTGAAGCCTCCCTGAAGAAGAAATTATTCTTCAAGACTGCAACATTAGCTCCTGCCCAAGAGTTTCCAGCCTACCAGACTGCCATGCAGATTTTAGACTTGGCAGCTATCACAATTGCATAAGCCAATTCCTCAAAATAAATGTTTATATGAGTATGTATATATATTAGTGCCTTTGTTTTTCTGGAGAACCCTAGCTGATACACACTCCTGCCTGGTTATAAAATAAAATATTTAATTTTTTCTAAACACTCTTAAGGAATATATTAGAAAGTCTTCTATGTATATTTGTTAGAAAATTCAGCTTGAAAAGTTCTACGTTATGTATATATATTTTAAATCTTTTATTTGTTTTTTTACTTAAAAAATTTTTAATAATGAAACCCTCTGGCAAAGTCTGGAACAAAAAAGAGAATATATCACAGGCCTGACACTCAATTCTTCATTGCAATCTGTGCTGACAGTTTTGAAATATTCAATCTGTTCATTAATATTTTCATTTAGAAAGTAAAGAGAACCAATATGTATCACTAAATTATAAGGCAGGATTACCTTCTCTTAATTTGGTACCTCAATTTTTTCCTCTGTGTAATAGGAATAAAACTTGCCAACTTTCTGCCTTAGATGAATACATATTTTAAAATATTCAACGTATTTAGAGTAAAGCCATACCTAGACAGAAACAGCACTATTTCGATTCAAATGTTTACTAATTCTTTTTAAAAGTCTGGTATACACACACACAAAAGGCAAATACAGTCAATTATTTTAGCATTGTTGTAATTAATAATTTTTTAAGAAATTAAAGCCACAAGCCTCCATTATTTATAAAATAAATTTTATTACACTTTAGGTTCTATATTTTAAAGGAAACTTCATGAGATATCAGTTAAAAAAAGTATAACACTTTTAAATTTAATTTAAAAAAGCCAGCCACTGGCCAGGCACCAGTCTTGTTAGGTACACTTTCGAAGTTATTATGTTCCCTCTGGAAAGATTTATTATCAGACACTTTCCGAAGAAGGGACAGAACGGTATTTATGGATTATTGAAAGTACTTTTGTCAAGGGGAATATTTAACTTTTAGTAAAATACAGATTCATTCCAACAGTTAAAAAGAAGCCACTTTATTACTCTAATGCAATGTATTTGCTCTTTCAAAACTCTTGCACTGATTTTCCAGGCTCCATCCCCTTCTAAATTTCTTTTTGATTGTTGCATTGGAGTCAGTGGAACTGGATGATTAATCATATCCAGAAGAAGCTCCAGAGTGTACCTGGCTGTACCAGGCATCTTGTGTGTTAACTATCAGCAGATCAGCCACGCAGCAGCTGATGAGAGCAGACAGGACTCCAGAACAATAGCATCCGTCTCAGTTGGTTATCTATAATGCGAGACTGGAGGCACACAAGCTGCCTTGAATAGGTTCAGTTCGGGGCTGATACAAGTAGCTCCTCCCAAAGACCTAACAGTGGAATGTGTACTACTTTCCTGACTGAGGGGCAGAGGCACACTAGGAAACAAACCTCTAATGGAAAGCATTCAGAACTGGCTCCAAGAAAAATTCAGACACCCATTGATTAATAGTACTAGATTGTTTTAAAACCATCTATTTGTTAGAGAGGATTATGTATATATGGACAACTACAAAATGTTGTGTTTTGACATCTTTTAAATAGAGTCTCCTTCTTTTATTCTCACAAATCCACTGACGTATCTCCCAGGGCCATTCCTCTTATGAGTTTATTTCGGAAAGTCCCAGTTGTAGAGTGGAAGAGAACTGAAAGTCCAGACTTCCACGTATCTTTTCACTACCGTCGACTCCAGACTTCTTCAGATGAACTTCAAAACAGTCATTTCCCCCAGCAAATAGGAAATGGAAGTCTAGAGAGCTAATAGGACGTTTTCATCTCAACCTAACTCTGTGATCTAATTTCAGATAGCAGGAGATATGCCAACTTTAGTGGCTAATTAGAGGCATTCATTGGAAATTATTTGTAGCCAACCTTCAATCTCTTATAGCAAAGGGCATTGACAATGTGGGCAGCATAAGCACTGGCAGCATGCATGGTGGAAGTTTTCTCAGGAAAGGGTACAAGAAAAAGTGGTTGCGCTTAGATTATGCAATTCGCTTGGCTGAAAAACTTCTCAGTCTACACTGATGCTAATTTTGGCTAAATTTAGCCACAGTTCACGTTTTTCCACTTGGATGCTGGAAGCCTTCTTTTGTCGGGGAGGGAGCTTTAGCAGAGGGTGTCTTTCACTCACGTATCTCAAAACTGAAGTTTAATTCTGGAGCAGACTAGCACTTGCATTGTGAATTAAAACTTTATTAGATTTATTAAATTCAGGTTGCTTTAGGATTAAACACAAAACCTCTCCTTTTGTTGACATAATTATACTCATTTGGGGTTTAATGCTCTTTTATCAAGGGAGAACCCACCCTAATGTAAACTCCATGAAGTCAGGAAGTTTCGTCTATTTGGTTCACTGCTGTATCCCCACAGGCCACAGCAGGGTCTGGCACATAAGTAGGCACTCATTTTGAATTTATTAAGTGAATGGTTGAATGAATGCATGAGACATAGTCTCAAGTGAAGGAGAGGATGCCACTGTACTGAGATCAGATGGCAAGCCTAAACACTTGGTTTCAAAGAAGCTCACCCCACCAGTGCCAGGAACATTTGGATCTCAACCACACCCTGTGTTCCATCCCTTCCTCCTACTTGCTCTTACTTCAACTGTTTTAATAAAAAGGTTTTATTTGAACTTTTTGCAAGTGGGGAAGTTTGGCAGAGCTAATGAATGACCTTTCATACCATATTGACTCTAGGGCAAGAAAACTTACTTTTTCCCACAATATCACTGCCCTAAGGTAAGATTTTTTAAAATAAAGAGCAGCTTTAAATCATGCAGGAAGTCAGTTACCTCCAAAAGGGACCCTTAAAAAAACAACAACAATAACAAAAACAAGAGCAACAGATAGTTAGCAAATTTTGCCTTCAGTACTCCATGCTTCAACTTGTTTTCTTTTTTTATACTTCCCTATGTTCCTTGCACAAAGGTACCCATTTCCTTCATTTCACCCTCCTCCCCCAGGAAAAGATTTCATAACTCACTCACTTAAAATTGTAAATAGGACCTTATCTATTACTATTCAGAGCTATTATAATCTTAAATCAAAGGAATCTACTTCTAACTGAGTAAGAGTATTTTGTAGATAAGAAGCCAATTCAGAAGTTCTAAAATCCAATTATTCATTCCTATAATATTAAAGAATATTAGTTAGCTACAAAGAGCTCATGCTCTAGTAGTAGAAGCAAATGCGTAAAACCAATTATAAAATTCTATGACTACCACTAATAATGTGGGATGTACAATGTGACTATTTAAAAGGGAGTGATCAGTTTGGTTCTCTGCAAAAATCATTATTTTCCATTGAATCAGAATCAGTCTTTTTCATTGTTAGGTAGCATTAATAACTTTAAAAGTTTATCCTCTTGTTGAGCTGAAGACCGTTTTTCCATGTGTTTTACATATTTGTCAAGTATTGACCCCTGGAGTAGAAAAAAGTCCCAATTCTCAGATGTTTTAGGTGAGTAGAGAGGTTTTTTTTTTTTAAGAATTGCCCATTTTCTAAACATTTAAACAGGCCATCCCCTTGTCTATTTTTAACTACTGCCTGTCCTATTAGAAGCCATGGACCACCCAGCATCTGATCTAATACAGCAAGTATCTATCTAAGATGGTAGCAGCTGGTAGGAGGCAATGGATTTGCCTCTAACAATTAATGGACAATCATTCTCTTGGTAGGACCTCTGCTCCACTTCATTATTAGATGGGAGGTAGAATATCAGATTAGGAGCTAGAGATGCATAATTTCAAGCACAGAGTTCCTTTTAGGATAAAGACCCAGGTTGTTGTCTGTGGCATTTGACTCTCCGCTTGTAGCCCACAGCAATCTATCTCTGCAACTGGCTGAGATCTCTGAAAGGAAGGCAGAGCACCAAGCAGGCTCCTGAATTGTTCCTAAAATTCTAGTGGAAAGTTCACCATCAACGCCAAACATAACAGGACTTTAATGACCCTGAAGTTCTCCTGAGAAATTCAGATAAGAAATAAATGAGTAGTAGAGATTTAAAACAATGATAATACAGAAGGTTAATGAGAAGATGCATGCTTGCGTGCTCCTGGTGGATACGGCCTTCTGGGAGGTGATTTGGCAAAATATCAAAAGTCTGAAAATGTGCACATGCTTTGACCCAGTAATATTTGGAGTATAATTGGGAATGTATGCAAAAATTTCCCTTATAAATATACTTATAGCAGCATAAGTTATAAAAAGGGAATATTTGGGCAATTAAATATTTGACCATAGAAGATTGCTTAAATTAATTTGTTTATCCTAATGAGGGAATGAATACCAGGAGTCATTGAAAATCAGGCTGTAGAATACTTAATGACACGGGAAGATACTCATTATTAAGTATTAAGGGGAAAAAAGCAGGTTGCAAAAAATTATGTGCTGGGATGTGATTTAAATTATGTAAAGCATATATATGTATATGGAAAAACCCCAACATACTGATGCCTATACATCAATATGTAATATTTGATTCCTTAGGTATAGAGATTAGAGCATAATTTTTTTACTTTGCTGTGCTTTTCTAGAGATTCCATATTTTCTATTAGGATGGGCCATAAGAAGTTGCCTTTATTTAACTGTGTCTGATCTGCAAATGGCCATTTTGTAAGGTTCAAGCTTATGTAATTAATATGATTTTTTTCCTAATAAAAATTATGTTGGTTTGTTTGTTAAAGAAATGATCTTCTCAACACACAGGCTGAGACACTGATCTCCCAACACTTGTATTGGCTGCAATAGCTAGAAGCCAGGATTGTGCTTTTGTTCTCCAGCTCCTTCTCTATTTAGTGTGGATACAGAAAAATGATCATTTTCTAAGTATGTTGTAAACTAAAAAAGTTTGGTAAACACTGGTAGATCAAGGAGACAGTTTCATAGTTTTTTTTTTTTTTTTTTCTTGCAAGGGGTTAGGGGTGGTTTGGAAAACAGCAGACTTTTTAGTATTATTTCTGGAAAGTGGCTCAAATTTAGGAATTCCCTTTCTCAAGGAATCTGTGACACCAAAAAGATTGGTTTACCCTGTTCTCAAAAGAATTTTCCAGCTCCTATCATTAAAAGGGAGAGCTGGGCTCATAAAGTGAGATTGAAATATAAAATGTTTTCTCTACACATCCACCCACCCATCTAACCTCAGTTTCATTTGCAAAGACTCTCACCTCACTAGCAATCACTGAAATCCTAACTACAGAGTATTTCAGCCAAGCTGTGGGACTGTGGCATTTAGATTTGCAAGACTCAAGGATTTGTGTCATAAGGTAATCATAACACTGCTAATGCACTGAATTGGATCATATGACTTTTTAAGACTTCAAGGAGGTAACATACCAAATGTCATGGCTCAAAAAGGGCATAGCTTACTAGGCTAATTTACTTTCCCTTCACTGGATGACTAGTGCAGCTGGTAGGTTTTGAACAATCAGCTAAACTTAGAACTGTGGTCAACAGACAGACATACTGTGCTTAAAGCCTTGGCTGTGAGTCCAGATTCACATTGGAATAAATTGTCTAAACTTCAACTACACAGACAGCTGGGCAACTGTCCACAGATATTTAGAACAGAGTTGGAAGAATCCTTGAGGTTTTCTAATCTAACTGTCTACTCAATGAAAAAAATCTATACTAAAGCATACTTGATGGATGGTATCAGTCAGTCTCTGCTTGGGCAGACAGCAAGTCTACTACTCCATGGGTTAGCATTTTCCATTGCTGGAATTAGAAAAGGATTCCATATTAGGGAGCTGGTATTGATTGGCCTTGCTCTTGGTTTTGATATGGTCCTAATACTGCCATCTAAAGTAGAAAAAGTTTACTTCTCTTTTTACATTATAGACTTTCAAATATTTGATGGCAATAACACCATGGTTAAATTTTACTTAACAGAAATGAAAAGTCTTGAGAAACAGAGTAAATGCTGGCACAAACATGTCTACGTTAAGTGTAAACAGAAGCTACATTTGCTTTTTTGAAAAACAGACTTTAATTTTTAGAGCAGTTTCAGATTTATGGAATAACTGAGTAGATAGTACAGAGTATTCCTATATACTCCCATGTATTACACACCCAGATTCCTCTATTACTAACATCTTACATTAGTATTAATGAACAATACTGATACATTATTATTAATTAAAGTCTATACTTTATTTAGATTTCCTCAGTGTTTACCTAAATATTATTTCTCTTCTAGAATCTCATCCAGGATACCACATTACATTTAACTCCTCTTGACTGAAGAGTTTTTTAATTTCCTTGATTTTGATGTCCTTGACAGTTTTGAGGGGCACTGGTCAGATATTTTACAGAATGCCTCTCTACTGGGATCTGTCTGTTTATCTCATGGTTTGATTGGGGTTATAGGTCTTTGGGAGAAACATAACAGAAGTACCATTTTCATCACATCAAAACAAAGGTACATACTATCAATTTGATATCAACTGATGTTGTTAACCTTGATCATCTAGCCGAGGTAGTACTTGTCAGGTTTCTCTACTTTTGTAAAGCCATTTATTTCCCCCCTCTTTCCATACTGTACTCTTTGGAAGGAAGTCACTGTGTGCAGTCTGTACTTAAAAAGTGGATAGGTATGATTCCCCTTCTTTAGGGTGGACTATCTACATAATTTATTTGGAATTCTTTTGAATAAGAGATTTGTCTCTTCTCCACCATTTATTCATTTATTCAATGATATGTTTATATCAGTATGGATCATGAATAATTATTTTATATTTTGGGTTATAACTCAATACTACTTTATTAATTTTGTAACTCAAATTGTCCTGGTTTCGGCCATTGTAACCACTTTCAGTTAGCTCTTATGTCTCTGTTAGGTACCCTCATCAATGTAGATTGGTTTATGGGTTGTTTATGGGTCTGTTTTTTGTTTCTAAGTCAGAGAATGGAATTAGAAACCAAGATCTGGGTGCTAAGTGTGCTTGTTTCTACTGGGATATTGTTTATTTTAGGCCCTCTCAGATGACAGAGCAGGGAAATATATGTGTGAATACTGCCCTATGTATATACACATATCTATAAATATTTTATATGTAACCATATGTGTCTGTATTAAACTAAACATGAGTTCATAATGCTTTCTCCAACTCTAATCCGCCACCGCATGAATCATTCCAGCCTTCTGCCCCTGCCCATCTGTAAACTGCCACTTCAACAGTGGGAAATATGGCTACCATCATCCACCATCCACTTACATAAATATTCAGTTCCAGTATACATGCAAAGTAGGATCATAATTATTAACCTTTACCCCTATGGAAAACAAATTTATCAATTACAGTATAGTGTCTATGTGCAGTTATGCATTTAGATTTGCAGATATAATTGCTTTGAATAAACAGGCTTTTAGAAACTTAGTTGATATTTTTCAACTGCTCTTATCTGACATTCAGTAGTGACAGATTGCCGTGGTTATAGTACATTGCTTCCTTGCTAAAATTTAAACTTTGCAGAAGTTCTCCTGCCAATTTATTTATTTATGAACACAACATTATTCTTTGTAGGAAAGGGGGTATGGCACTAATAAATACATTTTAACCAAGTTAAAGGTAGTTTATTAAGCAAATTTACCACATTAGTGGGGTCATCCCCAGATGTCTACCCACCATGCCACGTAGCTGTCAGCAACAAAAAGGAGGCAGAAAGATGGAGAAGAAAGTCAAGAAATAAGAATTCCACCAAGTAAAGGGTATCAGAATCCTTCAAGGAGATTCTCCAAGAAAGTTTTCTCATTTTATCAGACACTGTTCTCCAGATAGGAGAGTACAGCATCCTTCTTTCTAGCCACTGGAATCAGTTGTTCAAGTAAACAGAGGGCATCTACAGTTTAGAGGCACTTTTTGGTAAGACTTCCTAAAAGTAAATGACAAGCAAGCTGACGTTTATCAGATTGGACGGATGTGCATGCCAGAGCCTGCTGCTGAATGCCCTCCACAGCCATGCTGTCTGTGTCTCCATATTCTCCCAAACAGCAGTATGTTAAGACAGAAGAAAGACAAATTGTGGTGCAATAAATGCCTGACTATTGGTCTGGAGACTTGGGCCCTTATTCTGTTTCTACCAATTAATATCTGTATGCCTTTGGACAAGTCACTGAATCAGGTATCTCACCTGTAAAATAGATGGATCATTAAATAAGGCTCAAGGTCAGTCAAGCTTTTAATGGTTTTCAGTAAGTGAAGTCTGTCTCTAGTAATGTTAGCTGTGCCATTTTTCTTCATTAAAGGAAGAAATTCAGTTCTAATGAAATTCAGTTCTATACAACAAATACTGAGATTTTATTAAGTGCCAGACACTGTGGTAAGATAAACTCCTTTTGAATATAAGCAAGGCCCCTGCTTTCGCAGAGCTTATAGACTAATAGAAGAAACAAATAATTAAACATGTACTTTACAATGAAGTGTGATAAGGTAAAGAGGGATGATCAAAAATACTTAAGAGCCTCAAACATTTAAAAACCTATTCCCTAGAAAATCTGAAACACACTCACTCTAATGAGAAAACGTCTACTAATAATTTAAAGATTGTCCCAATAGCAGGAAAAGAATCCACAGTTTACAGATCAAAGCTCTAATTTATTGGAAAGAGTCAACTAAATTTTAGGCACTAGCTAGCCTCTGTGTGGACCACAAAATTCCTAGGCTCTTGACATTACTGCAGTATGCATGGTCACTTACCAAGTCTGCTTACTTGACATGTAGCTGGATCTATCATGACTCTCGATGTGGGTGAAGGAAGTCATCAAGAGGACATGATCTCCAGTTGATCTGAGAGCTGAACCCAGGCAATCAAAGGCTCCTCACTCCTCTCATGATTTTGGAATCATGTTCCCACAGCTGGAGTCATTTTCAAGAACACCGCCTTGAGAGGACAAGGTGGTGCATGACTGAACCCAGTTAAGGCCTTTATATAGACTTTTAAGATTCTGATGGGTGGGTGCAGAGATCTACTTATCTTGTGGCCACACAATACCAGCCTCAAATGTAAGTTCCCTTTCTTATCAAACCTGCCACCTACCCATCTGGAGTGGCCTGCCCCTTTCTTTGGTCTCTCCTTGCCTTCCTTGTATGCAGACCAGTTCCAGATTTCATGTGGGGAAGCTCCAGAAATTGGCAAGCCAGCCAGGAGACTGAAGAAATGGGTCTTGGGAAAGAGTCATCCAAGAGGAAATCCTGGGTTGGCCATCGACTTCTGTGTGGGAGAGGTGACCTATATGTTAGGTGCTTGGGGACTACCACATGAATATGGGGGATGCCCTAAAAAGCTGGCTGGTTTAATACACTTGTGTAAGGAACTGTGCAGAGTACACTGTGGCAAAGAAGAAAAATGAACAGCCACCATGGTAGGCTAGCCTCTGATGCCCAACTAGACACTGAAGCTTGGGTTAGAAAGTTGGAAGAAGAGCTGAGGTTACAGAAGGACATGCAGTGTCTACTGTTCTGCTAGCTTGGGGCTGGCAGACAAGGTGGGAGAGCAGGATAAGAAGGTGAAGAACTTAGGGCGCCATTCTACAAAGCTAGGAGGGTGCAGATGGCCATGGACTAAAGTTCCAGTGCTTGTGACAAAGCCTAATTGGGATGCTAAGAGGAGGAATCCCTGGGAAAGTAAGGAGAGCCAGAGGAGGTTATGGTGATTGACAGAAATGGATGAAACACCTGCTGCCATCCAACTCCTAATACACAGAAAAGGTAAAGCACAGTAACCACAACCCCAGGCAGCAGAGCAGCCCCACATTCAGGAAATGTTCATGATGAGAGAATATAATCCCACTGAGCTTATTGATATAGCTGCCAAGTTCCAGGGAAAGTATCCAGGCCTGGTTAGTGCAGCTATGGGATATGGGGTGTGATGGCATTTCTCTGACAGGAAGCAGAGAAAAGGAACAATATCACCACACACCCTGCCCTCTGGCAGTGCCTGTATGGTATTTGGGCGGTTCAAGGAGTTCACTCCTTTGTAGACTGGACTATTCTAACGCAGGGAGGCTTGGTGCAATGAGGGGGATCTCCCTGGGCATGTGGGACTCTGGTAATCCATAGAGGAGGTGTAACAAATTGTTAGGGAGTTGGGAATGAGACAAGCCTTTGCCTTTGAAGGCTCTGATCCAGTCCCATTCACTTCAGGAATGAAAGCAAAGATACTCTAGTCTGCCCCCAACAGCTGGTGTGGGACACTGATATCTGTGCTGAGCCCAGTTGTGGGACAAGACATTTATGACGTTGGACAATCCACTGCTGATCTGGGGGAAAACACAAACTGACAAACCCTGGGAACAGGTATGAGTTGTGGGAAAGGCCCAAGACAGAGATGGGAGTGGAAAATCCAAAATGCTTTCCCAATAGTCTGTACTGGATCTGGTAAAACTAACCCAAAAACAAATGTGGTTTGACCTCATTGCTGCTGGGACCCTACCTGAAAAGACAGACTAGCAACCTAGCACTGTTGGTCAGCCTGTGGAAAGCCTTAAAAACTGAACAGCAGTTCAGACCTGCCCCACCTGTCTCTACCATTTCTGATGCCCCACTTGCTCCAAGAGAAGCCTCAGGGATACAGTCCTACTCAGGGTGGGTGCCTGCACAGCCCAGGCATAGGATGCAGGCCAAGATAGCCTCCAGGTGAGGGCTGTTGGAGGTGACAGGAGGCTTCATGCTGAGACCACTATTCACTGGTCCCCCAGAACTAAGCAAAAGGCAACAGCTCTGTTGATACCGGATCTGAATGTACTCTAATACCTGGTCACCCACAGAAGTTTTCTGGTCCCCTCAGCACCATCAATAATCACGAACAACAAATGGTTATAGTCAGAAAGGTCCCTTTGACACTGCAGATTGGATGTTCTCCCCCATAAGAATACAAGGTTTTTATCTCTTCAATACCAGAGAATATACTGGGCATTGACATCCTACAAGGTCAAACTCTGCAAAGCTCTGTCAGTAAATTCTGCCTCTGGTGAGTAATCAAACCAGCACTGAGGCGAAACACCAACTGGGAACCAGTAAGTGTACCAACCCCATGAAGAGTGGTAACTGTTGAACAACATAAATTGCCTGGGGGCATAAAGAAATAGGAGAAACTATGCAAGAACTGCACTGAGTGGGCATTGCACATCCTGCCCATAGTGCCTTCAACAAGCTCAGTGTGGCTGGTAAAAAAGCCAGATGGCTCATGGTGGATGACTATGAATTACAGAGAACTGAACAAGGTAGTGGCCCCATCCATGCGGCTGTGCCCAACATTGCCACCATCTTAGATGCCTTGGCGCTGGTCCTAGGAGTGTATCCTACTGTACTGGACTTAGCAAATGCTTTTTTCAGTATATCCCTTGTCACTGAGTCACAAGATCAATTTGCCTTCACATGGGAGGGACAACAATAGACCTTTCAAGTGTTTCCCCAAGGCTATGTGCCCAGCCCCACCATATGTTATATGGGATGGTAGCCTGAGATCTGTCCCTTTTCTCCTTCCCCAACTAGTAAAATGGGCTCATTGCACTGATGATATAATGTTAACATGTGAAGATTTGCCTAAGCTGCAGGACATTCTGCAGACTTTGCTGGAATACCTATGAGGTATCCAGAGGATGGATGATAAACCACAGAAAATTCATGGCTCATGCACCACCATAAAGTTTTATGGTGTCATTTTGTCAAGTAAGATGCACATTGTCTCAGAAGCTGTGACTGATAAGATACAAGCCTATCCAACCCCCAAGAACATGAGAGAGGTGCCAGCTTTTGTGGAGATTTAGGGGTTTTGGAGAACTTTTCTTCCTTATCTGTCACAGTGCCTCCATCCCTTATACCACCTGGTTAAAAAAGGGTATGTGTGGGACTGGGGATCAGAGCATCAAGCCACCTTCCAGAAGGCAAAAATACTAGTGAAGCAGACTAAAGTTCTGGGCATCTCCCAAGCAGGGTACCATCTGGGTAGATGTGTCTGTGACTCTGGAAGGGATGGGCTGGGCATTGGTTTCAGCTCTGGAAGGGGGCAGATACCCCATATACCCCATAGAGCAACAGCTCCTAGCAGTGTACACAGAGCTCCTCCAGATAGGGCCTCTCATGAAGGAACTGCGTATTATGGTAAGAACTTCCTTTCCTATGAAGGGCTGGGTTGAGAATACATTCCATCCACCCACCTCTGCCATGGCTCACACTCCCAGGTTGACTGAGTGGTCTACTGGCAGCAGAGGAGCACCCTGTCCTAGAATTGCCATGCTACTGGGCCCTGTCTCTAGAACTGCGGGTGCTACTGGGCCCTGTGGAACATATAGATCCTTCAAATGCCTCCGCCCCTGTTCCTACAGAGGCCCCTGCAGCCTGTAAAGATGGAATGGGGGAAATTCCCACTGACACCCCCTACACACTTAGGTCTGTTTGAGGCAACCCATCCATATGGACTGCAGTCGCCATTCAGCCCAACACTGACACCATCTGGATGGAAAAAGGAACAAACTGCAGCAGCCAGTGGGTTCAACTTAGAGGGGTTTGGCTAAAGATCACTTTAGACCCCTAGCTGTTAACTCTTTGCACTGACAACTGAGCTGTTCTAAAGGCATTAACCCTATGGCTTAGAAAATAGGAAGCCAAGGGGTGACTGATCATGAATAAACCATTGCAGGGTCAGCATATGTGGGAAGATGTTTGGGTTGCTCTGCAAAAGCCTGAGGCAGTCCTCACTGTCTTCCATGTCCCAGCTCATAGGATGCTGACACCTCCTGGCAATCAGGAAGCTGATGCTCTAGCTTGGGTACAAGCCCTAGCAACTATATTGCCAGGGGTGATGGACTGCCCTTGAAATAGAGTGACTTGGTTGACACAATAACAGCATTTCCTGTTTGCTCTAAACAATGCCCAAGGTGAATGTCAAAGGAGTCTTGGGCCATCCACTAGAGCTCCCAACAAGTGAGGGACTGGGAAATTGATTATATTGGCCCCCTCCCTCTGACTAAGGGTTCTAAATATGCCTTTGTTTGCATGGTTACTGCATCTGGCCTAACCCAAGCTTTCCCCTGCTGCCGTGCAAACCAGACTTCCACTATTAGCGATGAGAGAAGAGGAGTACCATGTACAAATACCCTCGTCAATTAGACTGTGATTGAGGATCACATTTCAAAGGTCAAGAATGGACAAAAGGACCTAATATTGAATGGAGGTTCCATCTCCCCTATAGCAGGGTTGGTAGAAAGAAAAAATGAAATATTAAAAGCAGCAGATTAAATTACTAACAAGTAAAACCACCTTGGCTGGAAAGACTAAAGTACTGTCCCAGGCTTTAATACATTTGAATGATCAATCATTAGGGCTATTGCCCCATATGCCGTACTGGCAACCCCTGCCTAGATACCCAACATCTTAAAGATACAGAAGTCTCAGGAGACAGCCATTGCCTCGACTCTCAGTGTGAATTAATGTTCTACGGCTGCTGAGAACACCAAGCTCCACTGCACCTGGGAAAAGCATTATCTACTGAAATTTGCAATAGGATGTCCCACTGGGATTTGTGAGTTACTCTGAATCCCTGGGTGAGATATAACTACTCAAACTCCACTGGGATCCCACTGTTCTGCTGCAAGCCAGAGCTGTTGAAATGCACCATACCTGGAATGCAACACTGAAAGAGGGAGAAGGTGGGGGTCCTGATCTGGCATATCCCACCCCAGTCCATCTTCTCACGTCTCTCAGTGCTGCCTCCCCTGGCCAATGTGTGTGGTATACACAACCAGGTCAGATTCCCAAAGCTGCTGCCATATTAACATCTAAGGATCAGGCCACAAGTGCAATTCTTACAGAAAAAGAAGACTATCCCACACAAAGTTCCTACTCAATATTGGTCTTTTTGACCTTAGACTCCTGCTACTCCTGAGGTATCTGGTCATGAGATGGACACTTGATGGAAATACCTTTCTACAGTGGACCTACTTGTATGCCGCACAAAGGAACCAATCCAGCTGATGGGTATGTGGGCTGCTGCCCCCCGTCTAGCATATCAGGATTGCCATGGTGGGCATCACGCCTCCAGGGAGGGGGTTGGAAGGCCCTAAAGCAGTATATTGAGGGAGAACAAGCTAGGACTAGTAATCTTAATTCACCTGATATTACCAATACTGACCCAAAAGCCTGGCCTGTGGCATAAACTATCCATAACACTAGGCACAAGTATTCTTTTTCTGTCAAACTACACAGGCAGCTCATCAAACTGCTGATGGGAAAGGTCCTAAAACACCACCAACAGAGCCATGGGTGGCTACACTGATTTGGGGTAGGTTCATGTAGCACCTGGGGTTATGGACATTTGAACCCAGGTATGTCTATGTTGGTAACAGAAGTATCATTCTAAATGGAACCAACTCAATTGCTCCAGGGATATGGGGTGGATATCACCAGAACGGTATAGTCATTCAGACACATTAAAAGATAGTGACTGGTTTGGCACTGACTAGTTATACTGCCCAGGAATTTAATGGGTAGTCCCAAATGGGACCCAGCGGTTGTGTGGCATGAATCTTTGACATGGTTTCCACCTGGATGGTTCGGCCACTGCACCCTGGGCTTTCCCTGGGCACAGGGGAGAATCTACCCCATGGCAACAAGAGATATAACTACTCAAACCCCAGCTAATGGGTATGTGCCAGCCTCCTTCCCCTAAAGGCAAGATGGGCATGCTCTGTTTTCTACTGGTACAATCAATTGGCCACCATCTTTGTCCCTTCCACTGGTCTGGAGGACATTATACCACACATAGAAGCCTTTACTAAATTCACCCAGCAAACCTTAAATGATAGCTGGCAAAGCCTGTCTTTACTGAACACTAAAATGTATCTAATGAGAAAAGCTGTCCTCCAAGATACGATGGCCTTGGATATTATTACTGCCTCACAAGGAGGCACCTGTGCCATTATCCAAACAGAGTGCTATGTGTTCATACCTGATGAGTTTGCTAATGAAACATTTTTATTAAGTCACATGGAGACACAAGTGAATGTCCTGAGTGATCCCACTCCCAGCACAGGGGACTTAATAAATCAGTGATTCATGGTTAGGATCATAGGGATCTTGCAGGAAAAAATCGTTACTTATTTTGGGAATCATTATTTTGATGTGTGTTTTCTCTTGCATGTGCCTCTGTTGCTGCTGTAGTATCTGCCTCCAGGGCCGCCCGATAACCACCTGATGACCCACCTCCAAGCTAGTGGAACCCCTGGCTGACTCAGGGAACATGATAGAAGAGGGGGACTTATGAAATTGTAAGAACCAGAACAAAGGGTGGAGGGTTGGAGGAGATCATGGAGAGAATGTGACTCATGATTGACCTGTGAGCTGGATCCGGGGAATCAGAGGCTCCTCCTCCCGTCCCCTGTACTTAGAATGTAGCTTCTGCCCACCCTTCACATAGCTGGAGCCATTTTCAAGGACACAGCCTTGAGAAGGCAAGGTGTAGTTGAGACCACCTGGACTGAATATATGACTGAACTCAGGTAAGGCTTCAGTATAAACTTAAGCTTCTGGTGGGTGGGTTCAGAGATATATCAATACTTATCTTGTGGCCGCCCAAGACCAGCCTTGAATGTAAGTTCTGTTGCTTATTAAACCTGCCACCTACCCATCTGGAGTGGCCTGCTTCTCTATCTTTGGTCTCTCCTTGCTCTCCGTGTATGTGGGCCAGTTTCAAATTTCACCCCAGGAAGCTCCGAAGTTTGAGAACCAACACATTTTATCTTTAAGTTGTCCTTTTAGCCTCGGAAATATAAATATTCAGTATTATTAGAACAAGGAAGCCCTTCAATCAGTTCGTGACATTGCCCACAAGCCCTGCAAGAAGGATAGCCTGTTGTAAATGATAACAAATTCTTAATTTACTGTAATCTCTGCTTCAATCAGATCTGCTGCTGCAGCCTGGTGCCCAAGCTGATAGCTCCCTTATCTGCACTAACTCAGAAAATAAAAGGTGGTAAAGCTGAATTGCTGCCAGTCTTCTTCCAGTCAAGTCCTTCTACTTAAAAGGTCTGGAAGAGCCAGTTCCCTGTCCAGAGCATATCCAAACACACCTACGGAGTAGAAACTCAGCATGAGGATTTAAGGACAGGTTGTTACAGTCGGGGGGACAGGGGCCGGGGAGAGAGAAACACTGATTTTGACTTTGAGAAAGCTCACAAGCCATTAAATGTTAAACTCCCTTAGCCATTTCAAAGTCAACAACAACTGCAGCATTTGTGTCAGACACTAGAAAATCGATAAACACTATGTTTCCTGCTGCACAGTATTTACCACTCTAACTTGTTAAATTTTAGAGATTATGCTTTCTTTTTATATGTCACTAAATAGATTTTGAATTCACTTCGTTATTTATAAATCAAGAAAAGAGGGCTTCCCTGGTGGCGCAGTGGTTGAGAGTCCGCCTGCCGATGCAGGGTACACGGGTTCGTTCCCCGGTCAGGGAAAGATCCCACATGCCGCAGAGCGGCTGGGCCCGTGAGCCATGGCCGCTGAGCCTGCGCGTCTGGAACCTGTGCTCTGCAATGGGAGAGGCCACAACAGTGAGAGGCCCACGTACCGCCAAAAAAAAAAAAAAAAAATTGAGTTTCTTCCTGTGTGGACTAAATAATAACGCTAATCTGCATGTTCTTTTTCTCAAGCACAGGACTTACCTGTACCTTCTAAAACACTCCTCTTATGTTTATTCAGTAAGTACCACTGGCCACTCTTTTGCCTTCCTCACCAAGCACTTATGGTTTGGGTACATGTTCTGCTTCTCGAAACATAGTTGGTCCACATTCAAATGTCGATACAGGGGCTGTTGCCTGCAATTAAGTCCTGATATTAGCAGTTCCAGGCTGAAATTGTAAATGAGTCTATATTTTTGTCATTCTTTCTTCAGCCTTCTATTTTTCATTAGCTAAATAACCAGAAAGGTCTAAACAGTGTAAACAGCATCCAGGCTTGGAAACATGGGCGGGAGGTATTACTTATGATAAGCAAAACAGCTATTCTTTTTAAGGGGTGGGTAGTGGTGGGTTGAAGACCAATAATGAGCAGTGCTAAAGAGAGACGGTTTTTCTTCTTCTGACTCAATATTCTCCCCCAGTTTGTGGAGCAAAGTTGCCTCTGAAATATGTCACCAAGAAATATGATCAGTATGCCAATGTCACGTTAGATTTCTTTAAAGTTTCCCCTCATTATGCCATACTTTTTTGCCAAAGTTCTTTCCAATTTCTGAGATATAAATAAACATACAGTCTTAAACTTGGGCCTCTTGACACAATGCTTTGATTTGAACTTGGCTTTTTAAAAAATATATTAAATCATATATCTCAGAGATAGTCCTCACAAGTACATATAATTCTGTCTCAGCTTTTTCAATTTTATTTATTTATTTATTTATTTATTTATTTATTGTGGTATGCGGGCCTCTCACTGTTGTGGCCTCTCCCGATGCGGAGCACAGGCCCCGGACGCGCAGGCTCAGTGGCCATGGCTCACGGAACTAGCTGCTCCGCGGCATGTGGGATCCTCCCGGACCGGGGCACAAACCCGTGTCCCCTGCATCGGCAGGCGGACTGTCAACCACTGCGCCACCAGGGAAGCCCTCAGCTTTTTTTAAAAGGCGATACAGACTTCCAATGTATGGATCACCATTGTTTATTTAACCAATTCCCTATTAAAGGACACTTAAATTACTGCCAATCTTTTGTTATTATATGTTGTGCCACGATAAATTTACCTCTATATCTGCTATTTTCATGGGTTTATCAGTGGAATGAATTTCTAAATATGGAATTTTGGGGGCAAAGGGAAATATACATATTAAATTTTTATAGATTGTGCTAAGTTTGTTTCCATAGAGACATAAAAATTACACTCCCACCAGTAATGTAAGAGAACTTCTTTTCCTAAGTTCTTAATAAAAGAGTGTTATTAAAACTTTTTATCTTTACCTGTCTCCTAGGTGAAAAATGTTATTTTTATGTGGCTTTTAATTTTCATTTCTCTTATGAGTGGGCTTGAGGATACTTTCCTACGTTTAGAAGCTATGCCTTCTTTTCTGTGGACTGTAGTCACCTTTTGCTCCTTTTTACTGAATTGTTTACATAGTTTTACTTATTTGTAGGGGCTTGTTATACATTAAAGAATTCAGGTAGTTTTTTCTATGACAAAGTTATAGTTTTCCTGGTTTTTATCTGTCTCTGATTTAATTTGTGGTTTTCCTTTTTCAGAAAAATAAGTTTAAGTATTTAATTAAATTTATTACTTTAAAAATTATTCCTAGATTTTGTTTTATACTAAGGCAGGCATTATCTAAAATCTTTCAATATTCATTATATTACTTTTATATTTCAATTTTTGAATGTTTACATTTTTGATATGTCTGGAATTTATTTTATGTATTTTTTTTTTCTAGATGGCTACTTAGTTGTCCCAACAACACAATGTATTAAGGGCCACTTTTATCATCTACTAAAGTCTCATATATATTGAAATCTATTTCTGTATATTCTATTTTTTTCTACTGATCTGTTTATTTGCATACCAAGTACTATTCTGCTTTAATTCTAACAGCTTTATAGCACGATTTAGTTTTCTTCTTTTTGTAACTTAATTGGCTACTCCTACTTATGTATTAAGTAAACTGTAGAATCAACTGTGTACCTTAAAAAACATTTTGTTTTCATTTGTATTAGGGGAAATGGGCCCTTCCAGACATTTTAAAATACAAGGCCTTGACTGGAAGAAGACTGGCATGGCATATATAAATTAAATCAGGGGATATTCATATTTTTATGCTGTTTAAGCTTCCTATTATAGAACATTGTTATCAATTTCTATATTTTAAACTATTATATGCCCTTAACTTTTATTTTAACATTGTCTTCATAGATTCTGTGCATTTCTTCCCAAGTTTATTCACAGATATTTATCTTTTTGTTGCTATTGTACATGAACCTTTTCTTTCAACAAAGAAGTAGTTGTTGCAGTATATATGACAACAATGTGATCCTGTTATTGATTTTCTTCTCACTTTATTTTATCATTAATAACAATTATTCAGTTGATTCTTTTTCTTCCAATCACCTAAAATATGTAATTTTATCTCTACTTTTCCCATTTTCATAACTACTTTTTTCCCCTTTTTGCTTAATTTCATCCATTAGCAATTAGGAAATAAAGTTAAAATGGTAATAGTGATAAAATTCATGCTACTTTGCTACTGATCATATTTGGAAATTTTCTAATGTTTTAAATAAAGAATGGATGTCAAATTTTATTGAATAACTTTTCATCATCTGTGGAGTCAACTTCCCTGATTTTATTAGTATTCTGAATTATGTTAATGGATTTTAATATTGAATCACAATTCAACATACTTCACCATCATGGTGTTATTCTTCACTTTGCTTCTGAATTCTGTTTGCTGATTTTCAGCTGGAAATTTCTGCTTGGTATTTGTATTTGTATTTGTGAGTTCTGCCGTTTTCTTTTGTTCTTTATTTCTTTTCTGTTCTTTTCTTTTTGGCTGTCTTTGTCAAGCTTTGATATTAATGTCATTGAAGTTTCATAAAAAAATGGGAAGATTTTTTGTTCCTGTTGTTATATAATTTAGCACACCTGTAACATTTAAACTTTTATTTTAAAATTAAAGCACCCACTTCTCAGTTGGAGACACTTTGGCTTTAACAATTTTGGCATATTCTCCCTCTTCCCAGGAAGGGATCTGAATCATAAGGACATTGAGAATTCTAGAGACAAAGTAGGATAAAGTCTAAAAGGAACATGGAAGGGGGTGATAGCAGGCACCACTTAGTGTCTAGTAGGGCCTGCTTCTAGTCCAGCAACCAGTCCTAAGATGAGCAGACGCTGTGCTCTGTACAACGTTCATGAAGGAGCAGTCACATACTTGTTTCAATGCTAAATTGAACTGTACACTTTATAAGGTACCTAAATACTCCTTTATCCATTCCTTTATTTTTTTTTACAGCCTATTGGGCTTCTGATATACACTAGGAACTCTGGTAACTGCTAGGATACAGAAAATTTTTTATAAATCAACAAGTGCATCGCTGTCACCTAATTTGTTGATTTGAA
Organism: Phocoena phocoena; assembly: GCF_963924675.1. Taxonomy (NCBI): domain Eukaryota; kingdom Metazoa; phylum Chordata; class Mammalia; order Artiodactyla; family Phocoenidae; genus Phocoena; species Phocoena phocoena. Next base: position 92,942,931 of record NC_089222.1, on the reverse strand, counting down.
AAACTGTAAGCATATTTATCACAGCCAAAGACTGGGAATAAGAAAATTTAGAGATATGAGTAGAAAATGCCAGGCAGTGAGTAACTTCCATCCTTAGAGACATGACTACCCAATGCAGATGTGCATCACAAGCATTACTAATGTAGCAATTAATCAAGTAACTTCTGATTTCTCCCAAGTGAGAAAAGTAGGAAAGGATAAAAGCAAAAGTAGGATAATTTTCCTTTAATACAAATTTAATTGGGGATAAGAGAAAACAAAAGAGAGAACGTACATCTTAAGGATATTCCAAATAGGGGTGTGTGTGTGTGTGTGTGTGTGTGTGTGTGTGTGTACTTTATTTCCCTATTGACTTCTCTTCATACATTTGATAATAGAGTCTTGGATTAAAAAGACAAGAGGCTAGTAGTTCCTTTATTACTCCTCTACTCAAAACTTTCTCAATCCAATATTTGTGAATTATTTCTTAGCTGCTTAGGAGTAGCCATCTAGTTAAAAGAACTTAATTAGCAATATTCATTTATTTGAATAGGAATTTGACACAGTGTTGAAAGATAATAATAATGACATTGCCTGAGCAGTCATAAGCTATGATATAGGTGTGGTGGGACCATATAGACATAGACATGCTATTTTAAAAGACCAATGTCAAATGATTATGTAAATTCTTTTCCAGTGCAGAGAAACTCTAAACTCTATTTGGGAATATTGATAGTCTAGAAAAGCTGGTTTACTTTTGCCCTCTTACTTTGAACACAGACATTGTTTATTGCTTTAAAAGAAATGGAATATATAATAAACCACCTGCTATAAGGTCATGTCAAACTGTTTTCATATAATATGTCCTGATATGCTTGGAATTAAGGATTAGCCCTTATGTCTAACCAACCTTCCTGTGATGCAGTATTCCTTCTCATTCAGAAATTTCCATGATGTGTTTGTATCTACAAAAGCTAATGGTGGGATGAAATTCTTTCTGTAGAAAAGCTTGCCATATAGGAATCCTCAGGGAACTTGGATGATGGGAAGGGAACCTGACATACATCTTTTTCCTCAGTAAATATTTAAAGAAATACATCCTTTAAGCCTCTGAACTTGTCTCAGCCATGATTCACAAAGCGAAGAAAACTTGAGAATTCTCTTTCCTTTAAAAGAAGAAAATTATTTGTCTGTCCTACAATCTGGGATTACTGAGATAAAAAAAAATATACTAAAGTTACATATGTGCTCTTGATTTTTCATCTATTGTTTTTTCTATCAGCATGTGGCAAACTTCAGCAGGAACAGAAGTACTATTTGAAATTATAAAAAGTTTAAAAAGCATACTCAGGTTGTGCCCCACCCTCTCAAGTACAGCAAGACTATTAACACACCAGAAGCAGTTAATTTAGAATCATTTCAAAATTTTGGTTGATAATACGTTCCTCTGGTGACTTTTTTATTCAAGATATCATTAGCTTCTAAGGGAGAAAAGACAGTACAAACTTAGACCTGATATATTTTCCCAAAAGCAAAAGAACAAAGCTGAGTTTGTGACTGCCTCAAGATGTTGTCCCTCTGTGGCCGACAAGTCTGAATTTATACCTTGTCAAGATTCAGTGGTATTATTCTTATTGACTAAAAGGAACTTGAAGTACTGATAAGGGAAGGAAAAGCAGGTAGCTCTTCCTTATCAGGACATTTTTGTTAGCTTGCCACATAGCAAATAGATGCGGGTGGGCAGTATTGTAGGGAGATGCAAAGACTCCCATGATGGTACATGGCATGTCAGAGAGAAAATTTGCTAAAAGCAATTAAATAGATAATAGTGTCTCCATTACCTCTCTCTCTCTCTCCTATGGTACCTACAGTGCCTTAGCTACAGAGTCATTCTTACTGTTGCTGAATATATAAATGCATACTGTGCTATCAACAACAGATGAGGTATTCCACATATAGTATTACACCTTAGTGAACTTTTACCACCTACTAGTCACTTTATATTATAAAACTGTAGGATATAGTTTTTAAAAACAATTAAATACTTTATTAATATCTCTATGTTACTAACCACTCAGTGACTCAAGATCATAATACTGGGCTTCCCTGGTGCCGCAGTGGTTGAGAGTCTGCCTGCCGATGCAGGGGACACGGGTTCGTGCTCCAGTCTGGGAAGATCCCACATGCTGCAGAGCGGCTGGGCCCGTGAGTCATGGCCGCTGAGCCTGTGCGTCCGGAGCCTGTGCTCCGCAACAGGAGAGGCCACAACAGTGAGAGGCCCGTGTACAGCAAAAAAAAAAAAAAAAAAAGATCATTATACTGGCTGTCAAATACAGCCATACTCTCATGAATGCTGAGATATATGAGGATACTTTTCCCTTCACTAAATTAGACCATTTTTCTTGGATTTCTTTGTATTTGCATTTGCTTATTTTTTCCCTCTCTCTCTACTGTACCTTCTTGTTATTAAATTGTATGCCTATAGAAGTCAGGATTGACTATGTGATGCTTCAATGGGGTCAGTCACAATGACCCTCTACTAGACTTTAAACTAGAATTCTCTCTCATTTGACTGTGAATGAGCATGGTCTTTGGCATATAGTAAGTTCTTACTAAACATTTCTAGAATAAATATATAAAAGATGACCCTAGCATTTTTAGAGTACAGTATGAGTCTGATATTATATATGACATATATGCACATTATTGAATTTAATTTCTACGACATCCTGTGAGACAGGTGTGATTATTTTCATTTTCCAACGTAGGAAATTGAATGTCATGGAGATTAAGTGACTCACTGCATTCCCCAGTTAGCAAGGGGTAAAGTTGAGATTTGAACTGGGGTCTATTTGGATCTAAAGTCACTGCTGTGTATCTGCTGGTTCCATAGTCCTACAACCTTGTCTTCCCTTCCATTTAAATTTGCCTCATCTGCTATGTCTGAGAAAACAGACAACCTATGAAAACATGAATACATAATATCATTTTATACTTTATCTTCTAGTTCTCAGCTATATTCCAGATAGTAGGAATTTATAAATATATATATTTATATTATATATAAAAAATATATATTTTACCATTCTTCAGGTATGGCCCAAACCAAATTTACACTGATAAAATTCATTCTATGTCTAACATATGAATAGTATTTGAAGATCATGCAAAAATACACTCCAATTAAGATAATAAAAAATACAAATATGGCTGCTTTAGGGAATCTCAAAATCTCTGTTAAAATGAAAATATTTTTATTATTGTTTACCATTTCCCTTTACATTTGTTTTGGTTTGTAAAGTTTGATTTGTACTCAGTGTTTTCAGATACGTGCTTCTACATACAGACAAGTATCAACTATGTTGCTCACAGGAATGGTCTTTAAAAACAATGTCCCTTACTATAAATACATAAATATTATATTTTTATTTCTGAAACATTTTTGATGATAAGGTTGATATATTAAAAAAATAGTGATACTTCCCTGGTGGTCTAGTGGTTAAGACTCTGCGCTCCTAATGCAGGGGGCGCTGGTTCGATCCCTCATCAGGGAACTAAGATCCCGCATGCTGCACGGTGCAGGCAGGGAAAGAAAAAAAAAAAGGAAAATGGTAGCCAAATGTGCTGCCATTCTTAAAAATTTCAAAAGCTCTTTTAATGCAGCCTGAAGTTTGTTGTTTTTACATAAGGACTATCACTGTGGAATTCTGCCTGGCTCTATTTTGCATATACCATTATCATCATTAAAGAATGGAGCAAAAGTTAAGAAGGGCCTTGCTTTTTTCTTAATTAAAAAACAAAATGCTATTAATGCAAAGAAGACTTTTAGCTACTACCTACTGAACAACAGCTCTTAGAGCTTGCAGCAAGCCATTTGAGGCACCATGACAGCACCAGATTCACTTTTCTACTGTGGGCTAAGGATGGACATACAAGGTGAAGGCTTGAAATGGCAGAGGCTTAATGAAACTGATGTCACTTAAGAATAATTTATTTGTTTCAATTTCATTAGACTCTCATTAGCCCCTATAAAAATGTATCCTGCCCTCATTCCTGGTGAAAGTCATTTTCCTCACAAATGTCTTAACAATTGCTAGGGTGAATAAGACAAGTTCCAAAACATATTTGAGTTCTCTGGCTAGAGATAACTCTTAGCTGAAGTTCAATGAACAGACATGGCCTCAGTCTTAATTTATTAGAAGATAATAAATAGGAGAATTGAGAGCAATTCAGCGAACCTGCAATTGAGGTAAGTTGACTCTGCTGTCAAAGTACAATTTTATGAATAAATAAAATCCTCTTTAGCAACCCAAAAGAAAGATATTGCCTTATTCTAGCTAAACTGTGGAAAAATAAAGGCAGTTTAACCTGACATAGTTTGTAAAAGTTTATTTCAAGGGAGAAAGGATTTGTGGCTAGAACATGAGTCTTTAATTGTAATGATACATTGTGTTTCCCATCTCCCCTGTTGCCACCACTTTCCTGAAATTCATCTCTTCTAAAACAAAAGATTATGCATGCAAAAAGCTTGGAGGGTACAGTGAGGTTAGCCTAGCTTATACCAGGGAAAGACACCAAGATCTCAGGAGTATAACCTAAGAAAGTTTACTACAATGCGATGACATTTCTTGGTGGTTCCTATCCAAATAGTGACCCAGAGATTCATTCTGCTTGAATCTTTTGTCTGCATCAGCTTCCAGATGATGAGTTGGGGAAGAGAGAACTTGAGGGACCACACCAACTCTTAAATGCCTTGGCAAGAAAGTTACATACATCAATTCTGCACACAGCCTACATGCCAAAAACTAGTTAAATGGTCCCACTTATCTTCAAGGGGGCTGAAAAATATGGAACAGATCATGGCTATTTCATGAGGATAAATGTGTCTGCCACAAGGGAGTCAGCTTTAGAATAATTCTACAAGAAGTAACAATATTTATAACGTAAGAGGTATAATAAGAATATTTCATTCCTTAATTTGTTAATATGGTGTTCACATCAATTGATTTGCATATATTGAAGAATCCTCACATCTCTGGGATAAATCCCACTTGATCATGGTGTATGATCCTTTTAGTATGTTGTTGGATTCTGTTTGCTAGTATTTTGTTCAGGATTTTTGTATCTATGTTCATCAGTGATATTGGTCTATAATTTTGTTTTTCTATGACATCTTTTTCTGGTTTTGGTAGCAGGGTGATGGTGTCTTCATAAAATGAATTTGGGAGTGTTCCTCCCTCTGCAATTTTTTGGAAGAGTTTGAGAAGGATCGGTGTTAGCTCTTCTCTAAATGTTTGACAGAATTCGCCTGTGAAGCGAACTGGTCCTGGACTTTTGTTTGTTGTAAGATTTTTAATTACAGTTTCAATTTCATTACTTGTGATAGGTCTGTTTATATTTTCTAATCTCAACAGATGCAGAAAAAGCTTTTGACAAAATTCAACACCCATTTATGATAAAAACTCTCCAGAAAATGGGCATAGAGGGAAACTACCTCAATGTAATAAAGGCCATATATGACAAAACCACAGCAAACATCATACTCAATGGTGAAAAACTGAAAGCATTTCCACTAAGATCAGGAACAAGACAAGGATGTCCACTCTCACCACTCTTATTCAACATAGTTTTGGAAGTCCTAGCCATGGCAATCAGAGAAGAAAAAGAAATAAAAGGAATTCAAATTGGAAAAGAAGAAGTAAAACTGTCACTGTTTGCAGATAACGTGATACTATACATATAAAATCCTAAAGATGCCACCAGAAAATTACTAAACTAATCAATGAATTTGGTAAGACTGCAGGATTCAAAATTAATGCACAGAAATCTCTGGCATTCCTATACACTAATAACAAAAAATCAGAAAGAAATTAAGGAAACAATCCCATTTACCATTGCAACAAAAATAATAAAATATCTAGGAATAAACCTACCTAAGGAGGCTAAAGACTTGTACTCAGAAAACTATAAAACACTGATGAAAGAAATCAAAGATGACATAAACAGATGGAGAAATATACCATGATCTTGGATTGGAAGAATCAATATTGTGAAAATGACTATACTACCTAAAGCAATCTACAGATTCAATGCAATCCCTATCAAACTACTACTGGCTTTCTTCACAGAATTAGAACAAAAGATTTTACAATTTGTATGGAAACATAAAAGACCCTGAATAGCCAAAGCAATCTTGAAAAAGAAAAATGGAGCTGGAGGAATCAGGCTCCCCGACTTCAAACTATTACAGTAATCAAGACAGTATGGTACTGGCACAAAAACAGAAAGATAGATCAGTGGTAGGATAGAAAGCCCAGAGATAAACCGATGCACATATGGTCACCTGATTTATGACAAAAGGAGGCAAGAACATACAATGGAGAAAAGATAGCCTCTTCAATAAGTGGTGCTGGGAAAACTGGACAGCTACATGTAAAAGAATGAAATTAGAACACTAACACTGAAAACAAAAATAAACTCCAAATGGATTAAAGACCTAAATGTAAGACCAGACACTATAAAACTCTTACAGGAAAACATAGGAAAAACACTCTTTGACATAAATCACAGTAAGATCTTTTTTGACCCACCTCCTAGAGTAATGAAAATAAAAACAAAAATAAACAAATAGGACTTAATGAAACTTCAAAGCTTTTGCACAGCAAAGGAAACCATAAACAAGATGAAAAGACAACACTCATAATGGGAGAAAATATTTGCAAATGAAACAATGGACAAAGGATTAATCTCCAAAATATACAAACAGGTCATGGAACTCAATATCAAAAAAACAAGCAATCCAATTAAAAAATGGGTGGAAGACCTAAATAGACATTTCACCAAAGAAGAAATACAGATGGCCAAGAGGCACATGGAAAGATGCTCCACGTCACTAATCATTAGAGAAATGCAAATCAAATCTAAAATGAGGTATCACCTCACACCAGTCAGAATGGCCATCATCAAAATATCTACAAACAATAAATGCTGGAAAAGGTGTGGTGAAAAGGGAACCCTCCTGTACTGTTGGTGGGAATGTAAATCGATAAAACCACTACGGAGAACAGTACGGAAGCTCCTTAAAAAACTAAAAATAGAACTACCATATGACCCAGCAATCCCACTACTGGGCATATACCCTGAGAAAACCATAATTCAAAAAGAGACATGTACCACAATGTTCACTGCAGCACTATTTACAATAGCCAGGCCATGGAAGCAACCTAAATGTCCATCGACAGATGAATGGATAAAGAAGATGTGGCACATATATACAATGGAATACTACTCAGCCATAAAAGGAAACGAAATTGAACTATTTGTAGTGAGGTGGATGGACCTAGAGTCTGTCATACAGAGTGAAGTAAGTCAGAAAGAGATCAACAAATACAATGTGCTAATGCATATATATGGAATCTAAAAAAAAAAAAGGTACTGATGAACCTAGTGGCAGGCAGGAATAAAGATTTAGACATAGAGAATGGACTTGAGGACACAGGGGAGAGGAAGGAGAAGCTGGGGCGAAGTGAGAGTAGCATCAACGTGTCAAATGTAAAATTTTTGCTAGTGGGAAGCAGCAGCATAGCACAAGGAGACCAGCTCGGTGTTTTGCGATGACCTAGAGGGGTGGGATAGGGAAGGTGGGAGGGAGGCTCAAGAGGGAGGGGATATGGGGATATATGTATGCATATGACTAATTCACTCTGTTGTACAACAGAAACTAACAGTATTGTGAAGCAATTATACTCCAATAAAGATCTATTAAAAAATATTTCATATATAAAGGCTACTTAACTTTTAAAATAGGAGAAATTATAGCATTTTTATCATCAGAGAAACATGTTTTTCCATCCATAAATGTTCATATAAATCATTTAATTCAGAAAACTGTCAGTAAACTGCTAATTTTAAAATGCTGAGAAAGATGCAATATGTCTCTTTTTGCAGACATTACAGACATCTAGGAGCTTTCTTCTTCCTTTTTTTTTTTTCAGCCACTTCACTCCATTTTATTCACTTCTTAGAGCTTTCATTTAAATCACATATACAAGGAATAGTCTCAACATTCCTGTCCTACAAACCGTATCCCTCACTTTGAATTGAAGTTCAGAGCCCATTTTACAAAAACATCTCAAGGGAAATTTCCCTCAATTAACTGTGGCTCTGCACAATCCCTTCCTTATCTCTTTCTGTCAGAGTATTTCTTTGTATGTATTCGTATTCATTGAATACCAACCTATCTCGTCTTTTTTGAAAGATTATAAAATTCTGAGGGCATAAGTCATGTCTAATCTCAACTATATACTTTAGGTTCCTATTATAGTGCTAAGCATCTATGCATACTTTACAAATGTTGTTGACCTGTTTACAAGGACTTGAAATTCTATATATAGATTTTGGAATCTCCTGCTTGACTGCATTAAATTCTTCGAATAATTTCTTCCTGTTCATCAGAAAAGTATATTTCAATGGATGAGAAATAAATCATTTAGCAGTGTTTATTTTATAACTGGTTTTCAGCTTTGTAATAATGAAGGATAAGTTGGGAGAAATGCTGATCCTCTAAGACACTAATGTATTCACTGGATTCCAAAATGTATTGTGAGTAATTCTAAAGAGCAAAAGTAATTAACATTAAACAGCAAATAATAAAAACAGCATTATCTTCAGGAAACAGCAAGTGCAGAATGTAGTTGAGAGTTTGGGAAAAGTGTGTTGCCAGGAGAAAGCCTGTTTGTTTATCTTCCAGCTATGGGAGCTTGCTACAAATTCTATGGATCTCAAAGTGGATTCTAACCTAGACCTGTTTATATTTTGACAATAGCCTATCAAGTTATAAAATAGAAACACTTTGCCTCACTTACTTGGGCCTACTGAAGTACTTTCTTGCTTTGCATACTTTTGTTTCATTTTTTCCAGGACCATATAAAAATAATCTAAATTGCCTTTCTTCAACTAAAGCAAAGAAAATAATAGCACAACAACACATTCTAAATCAGCAGTTCTTAACTTTGGCTGTACATTGGAATCACCATGGAGGTGTTAACAAATACACTGCTTCCCCCACAACCCAGGGTTTTTGTTTGTTTGTTTTGTTGTTGTTGTTCTGGGTAGAGTTGGGGATCAGTATTGTTTTTAAGCTCATTCAGGTTTTTCAAATGTGAAGCCATGTTCCAAAAACCCAGCAGAAGGTCTGGCCCCTTTTCTTTGTGACTGGCTGAAACAAATAAGAATCCTACCGAGAACCAACCCCATCTATTTCACTTTGACATTTAGTTTCTAAGAATAGAGAGAAATAAATGCAACTGGAATGTGTACAGGTAAGTGAAAACAAGTGGAATTTCACTAAATCTACTACTCCTCGGATATATTTATTGATTATTTGTGTATGTGTGCACGTTTGAAAGGTTTATGGATTTGACAATGACATAGAAAACAGAAATATGTAAACAAAACACTTAAAAAGTTGCTAAGATTTACACCGGAAGTGTGTAAATAGCACACTTATCTGCTTTGTTTGACACTATTTACACTATAACATTGCTAACATGCTTATGAGTGTTCCTCTGTAAAGAATTCATAAAAATTTTACTTGATTCTAATTTTCCTCTCTCCTCACTATCAGACAATATCCAAAAAGTATTACAGAAAGTCAAAAGCATCCATCCTCTCTCTCTGAAGTTTTACATTGCATATTATCACTGTGGGTAACTTTCTAAGATCTTTCAAGTTTGGGAGGTAACAGGAATTATTTCATTAACGTAAAATGGTAAGGTCATAGAGAGTTAATATGAAGTGTCAAAGCTTTGACTGGATATGAATTGAAATTTTAGTTGAAGGGCCAGTAACTGAGAGTCAACTGAACTATATTATAACCTTTTAGAGAAGGCTTCTAGAGGCAGCATGTTGAGGAAGGTAAGAAGCATAGGAGAAACCACCTATTTAAACCCTGAGGTCATTATGAAGTTACAGCTGACTGGGTTCTACTATCCTGGTGGATTGAAGTTTACTTAAAAGGTAGGACAGCAGGAGAGGATGGACCAAGAATCATCAATCAGAAAGAAGTCATTACAAGTAGATCTATGAGTATATCAAGACAGGAAAGCAGAGCTTCCCTGATGGCGCAGTGGTAAAGAATCCGCCTGCCAATGCAGGGGACACGGGTTCGAGCCCTGGTCCGGGAAGATCCCACATGCTGCGGAGCAACTAAGCCTGTGCGCCACAACTACTGAGCCTGCGCTCCAGAGCCCACGAGCCACAACTCCTGAAGCCCGGGCGCCTAGAGCCCGTGCTCTGCAACAAGAGAAACCACCGCAGTGCGAAGCCCGCGCACTGCAACGAAGAGGAGCCCCTGCTGGCCGCAACTAGAGAAAAGCCTGCGTGCAGCAACAAAGACGCAACACAGCCAAAAATAAATAAATACAATAAATAAATTAAAAAAAAAAAAAAAGGACAGGAAGGCAGAATTGAAATCAGGAAACTGAGCAATTGGAATGAGGGGCTGGGATCACCAGAGCAGGAGATAGGCAGTAGTCAGAAGAAAGAGAAAAGGGAGGGTCAGTAAGAAGAAGGTGAAGTTATAGAAAGGAGGCATGAATGAGTAAAAGGATGGCTCACGGGCCCAGCTGCTCCGCAGCATGCGGGATCCTCCCGGACCGGGGCACGAACCTGTGTCCCCTGCATCGGCAGGCGGACTCCCAACCACTGCGCCACCAGGGAAGCCCTGAGGTGCTCCTTTTGAGGAAGCTAGTGTGCTGCTGGGCGGAATAAGCAAATAGGCAGAACTGAACAATGATTATACTAGAATGAGCCGTATATTTACTCATATTTTCATTCTTTATTCAACAAATATTTACTGCATGCCTAGTATACACCAGGAACTACACTGGATTCTGAGGAAGTGCAGATGAACAAAATGGACCTTCTAAATAGCTTTCCTTCTCTATTCTACACCATGTACTGTCATAGAGAATGGCCGATGGAAAATGTCTCTAAGGAGACTGCAACAATTCTTCCCCTTCTGCTAGCTTTGGAAAGGCTCGGTCCCTTAGCTAGTTTTTTGGGTTTGCTTTATTTATTTTTATGAGTAATAATACATAATATTTAAACTTTTATGTTTGCTCTGTTTGAGTTTATATTTGCACAGGTGTAGCCAGTATTAACATTTGACACTTAAATTTTATTAAGTTTGTTCTTGAATTGTACAGTTCCCACTGGTTTCCCTCTTGGTAATGGGCAGCTGGACATGACTGATAAAAAGCCCAGACTCCTTTTTGAATAACCTATCAAAATATTTGACCAAATGACGCCATCATTTTGAACATATCTGGAAAAAGTGAGTTAAGAGAGGCTGTCTTTTACAAGGATCATCCAACGGTATTCTTTCACCAGGCAGTGAGGGCTTCCTGTTCTCCTATGAGCCCAGGGACTGATCTGGCATCCACTGATGCCCAGGCATTGCAGTAACTGAAGAAGGGTCACAGTTTTGTATCTTTCTTCCTTCTAAACTCCTTACCCTATTATAATTTAGATAACTGGTCTGAAGGAGTATGGTAATAAAGTCTGCATGCTATGGAACTGCACTAGTTGGTTATATAAAGCATCATTAGTGCTGTGCGGAAACTCCAAACACAAAGTTTAAGTTTAGACACACAAAACTTACCGCTTCAGGTAAGCACAGAAGCAACCGATCCGATATACCCATTCCTTCTAGTCCTGTCCCACATGGTTCTCCAGTCAGGGTCACATTATTACATTTATGGTCCCTATGTATCATGAAACACTTATACCATTAAAAAATAATTAAAGGTTCTATTTTTGACTGAGGATGAAAAGACAAAGATATGAATATTATATGTTACAATATTTTCTTCTATCTAAAACTACACTTCTTTTCTTCTGATTTTAAAGGAAATTAAAACATTTCATGCGTTTCTAAAAGTACTGTGAATCCTAAGCAATCTGTCTACTCAACCAAATGGATAGGATGTCTCTGCCTCTGGAAACTTCTACCTCATCCTGCTGGCATCCACTTACTGTACCACCCGATCTCCCTTTGCTTTTTGTTTTTAATGTAAACTCAAACTTTAGATTTCTTTTTTGGAACAAAACAGGCTCTTTTCTGATTTGTTAAGGTTATTTCTGATTTGTAAAAATGATCCCCCATCCATGTTTTTAGTAACCCCTGTTTTCCCTCATTCAATCTTGGCTGCCACAGTCAGAAAGAAAAAGAACATAGAGAAACAGACTCTTAGTAATGTGAGGAGAAGCATAAAAGAAGAGAGTGGATAGTGCTAAAGAGGAAAAAGCATGGATTTCCATCTTCCACCTCATTTTCTTCCTGAGAATCATTACCTCTAACCACCTATACTCAAAACATTTTTTCAAGAGTCATGTTTCCACCAAATCTCTATTTTCACTACCCATCACTAGAAGAAACCTCTAGGAAGAGAGGGCTCTAAAGGACTGCCCCAATTACTGCTGCTGCAAACAAACTACCCTACACTTAGGGGTTCAAAGCAATCATTTTATTTTCTTCACAGCATCTGTGGGTGAGGGATTTGGCTTATCTATCCTCTATGTGGTCTGGGACCTCGGCTGGGAGGACTCCATGGCTCCATGGAGATGAGTTAGTAGTTGGAAAGGGTCTGGAATCATTGGAGACAATTTCACAGTGGCTGACGCCAGCTGTCAGCTGGGACCTCATTGGGGGCTGGTGACTGACATACCTACACAGGGCATCTTCATGTGGCCTGAGTTTCCTTTCCTTACAGCATGGCAGCCACAGGGTTGGAGGATTTCTCACATAGCAGCTCAGATTTCCAACACAGAGTATTTCAAGAAAACCAGATGGAAGCTGTGTGGCCTGCTCTTACCTAGCTGCAGAAGACACATTGCACTAATTCTACCTTACTCTACAGGTCCAAACAGAGACATATCCTGTTGGAGTCAAGGGGAGGGGACATAGTTCCCACCTCTCAGTGGGAAGAGGGTCATATAATTTGTGGACATGTTTTAAACCACCACAGGTTTTAACTAATCCTGTAACCCATTACTTTCTATCTCAACTGAATGTTGTTAAAATCATTAGGCTCAAATACTACTATTCCACCTTCTCTAGGACAGCAGAGCCTCCTCCCCGTCACTGTGTGTGTACCTTTCTTGTGTAGAATAAGAACAAATGCTCTATCAAAATACCTCCAAATTAAGGAACTGCACAGCCCAGTTCTGGAAGTGGGGTGGAGGGGTGCAATTATTAAGCAAATGGCCATCTGCTCAAGGCCCTTATTGTTTCATGCTATAGAAATTCAGGCTATAATGTCTAGCATAATCAAATAATATTTCAAAAACTCTTAAAAATTATTATGTCTCTGTACATAAATAAGAATCCTAGGATAAAGCTACAGGCTTGGCAGAGCACTTTAATAAATTATAATGGGCTTACTTCAAGCAGAAACCTTAGATGCTCTCCTCAAGATTTCTTAGAATTTGTTCATCTGTGACCCTTTCACATTTCAGTTGAACACAACTTGGTGTGTATAATTAACAAAATAGTTCCTGATTTAACACTAATACTTCGTCCTAAAAATTTCCAAAGCCTTACTTATATCCTGTGTACTTGACAGTCTTAAACTAGGTGAATGAATAAATGAATGAATGGGTTTACTGTTTGCAATGATTTTCTACCCATTATTCTGGTCTTTGAAGGTTTTTAATTCTACAGTGATAAAGATTATATAACATTCTTCTTAAGTATACTGTTTAGCACCTAACTTTTCTTAATTGATTGAAATGTAAATATTTACTATCAACCACAAACACAAAGGTCTGAGTAGAAGTGTGGTGAGAGGTGATACACTGACTGGAAATCTACAGAAGTGCAGATATCTCATTTACAGCATGGCGGGGGAGAAGGGGGCGGTACAGAGTAGGATAACCTGGAGGGAAAAGGAAATGAGAGTTTCTACCTCTGTTCTGTTGAGATTGGACTTGAAGCTACTTGCTGGTAACAGGGGCCTATGTGAAGAAAGAGAACCACACAGGCATCTAGCCTAGTGGTGGGGATAGGATGGGAGTTAGGATGATGAAAAGAGGTGATTTGTGATTCCAGTTCAGAAATAACATTAAAGACTCCAAGTACCAAGGGATTTCCAGTTAGCACTATATAAGGAAGTTTGGAACTGTGAGAAAAATATGATGACTATAAGAACATAGTAAGATTCTGAGATCTTTGCAATTCCTCTATGCTAGTTCTTTTTATAATCTTCTATCTGTTTTTCTGCTCTGATTTATGATAAAATCCTTGAAGCTAAAAATCACTGTGGCTTATCCAGTGGCAACCTTGTGGCCTCTTCTATTGGACAGGCTTAGTTAAAAGACAGGTTGAGATACAGAAAGACTAAAAAAGAGAGTTTTGGGTGACTGCTAAGGACAAAAGAATAGTTTGGAGCACAACTTACCTTGAGAAAAATGTTAGAAGGGCAATAATAGGAAAACAAAGAACAAATATATGAGCAAAAGACAAAGACAGCATACAGGCTTGTGTGTGTATCCCTGACTTAAAATTTTTCAGTCATGCTTTTAGAAGCAACCCCCTCCACTCAATAGCTACTACAGTGACAAAGGCAGTGACAGCTAAGGTTACTTAGGAGCCAGAGCAGAGCCCAGAGCTCTCCAAAGATTTTCTGATAATTCTCACATGCTCCTACTCTCTTTTATTTAAGTGTTTTTACCCTGTCAGTTGGGCATCGGAGTGTTTCACCTTTGCAAGTATGACCTTCACTTTCCAGTTGGGTCTCCAAGGCCCAGGCCTCCTCAGGCATCTCTATCAACCATGGGTTGGCCTGGGTATCTGGATAAAACTACTTCTGTTTAATACTCCCATCCCAACCCAGTAAGAAGTAGGGTACTTTTTGAAAAAGACCCAAACATGAGGTTTATTGTAGAAACATGTCCAGATCAAAAATTGGTTGTTTGGAGACAATAGGTTGGCTTCTTCTATAGGCAGGAGTCTCCTTTTAATTAGCTAAAGGTAAACTATGCCTCTAGCCATGAAGCCTCAGTTGTGTATCATTTTAGATCATGATTAGAAATGTCCATTTTTATTACTTAACTAGCTCAGCCTTGGCCCTTCTTTCCTGTTGAGTTATATAGGACTGAGACAGGCCCAAGCACCAGAAATGAGGCAAATGCTAGAAGTGCTAGGTCCTTGTGTACTTTATCTTCATATCTTTGTCCTCCCTCTACCTGGTGTAATGGGCTCTTTTGAATAAACTTTCTCCTTAACTCTCCAACCTACAATTAATTTAAACAATCATATCGGGTTAAGGGCTGAAACAAACCTATTTAATTTTAATAAATGTAACGTTCAGCTCCTCCATGAATTTCTAAGCTTCTTTTGGGAAGGAACTATGTTTCTTATGCTTTTATTTCTGTCATAACCTCTATCAGAACAGTCACTGAGGATATGTTGTTAAAGGCCAGGTTTTGGAATTTGTAGAATTCCCCAGGATCAGATGCTGTTTTTGTGAAGTGTTCTAGTTTGGGGCTGGGATATGTCTATTTGAGGTTGGGTATGCAACTTGTCCAAAGGACAGAGATGTAGAAGTTGACAGAGGCAGGCCAATACAAGACAGTTACTCGGAGGTGGTACCTAAGCTAGACTGGGGAGAGAAGACAGAAGCCAGTGAGCAGAGCTCTGGGTAAGGGATGGGAAGACAGTCAACAGACAGAGCCTCAAGCTGGAAGGACTAGGATATTTTTTTCTTTTTGCTTAACTGTAATTTCTATTTTTTTCTACAGGAAATATGAATTATATATACTTTTTGAAATCTTAGGAAACAGTTTCTTGTTAAAGTCTGGAAAAAAACCTAAGAATCAAATTAGAGTAATCCCAAATAATTTCAATGTACTTAACTTTAATTCACATTTAAAATATTGTATAAATTGAAGTGGGAATCAAACGTACATTTGTTTTTATTGGATTTTTACATTTTTCACTTGTTTATTTTCTTTTATTTTAATGTTGAGCCCTCCTCACTCCCACTTTGCTACCTTCCTCTCTACCCTGTTAAACCAAATTTTCACTATTGAATGTATGTTTTTTCCATATATTTATGACGATAGATAAGCATGTATATGTATACACCCATGCAAAGACTCACACACATATACAAATGAAGTATTTAGTTATCGTGTAATTGTTTACTTTACTCAGAAAGACTGTTCAATATCCACTTTTCTGTATCTTTCTATTCTTACTAAACAAAAAAACACAGAAATCACTCCAAATCAATTATCCACTGGTACAGCTTTAATTCATTCTTTTTTAACAGCTGCAAAATTGTGATATGTATTTACCATATTTTCAGTCATTCCCCTACTGAAGAGTCATTGCTTTCTATTTAGTATTTGGCTACTCAACACACTGCAATAAATATGCCTCCTACTGGTGCTTTGTTTTATGGCTGAACTAGCAAGAAGAGGGGTTTCTGTGTCAGAAGGTAAACGCATTTTTAATTTTAATAGACATTGCATTCCAAAATGTCTTTAATACTTTAGGTTTTACACTTGCCAGTCAAGTTATCACCCTTTCAAATTACTGTCAGGCTCACAGCTATGACGTGATGTCTCTTCATTATTTTTGCATAGAAAGTTAACAATCAGTTTGAGCATTATTTTCATATACTTGATCACTTGAAGATGATCTCTGTGAACTGACTCTTATTATTGAGCTACTATTCTCATCCTGACAAATTTTCAGGGTCCTATGTATACTACAGAAACAACACTCTGTCAGTATTCTCCAGTATACACATTTTTCTTTCAAAACCTACTATGTATCTTTTGATTGATATTTTGTCTGTTATCTTTTGCTACAAATTTATATACCTTATCTCTTACAGCTGGGTTTTCAGTCTTATTTAAGAAAGTTATACTTGCTACTAGCTATTGTACATGTACACGTACTACTAGTCTCCTAGATGTTTGCAAAACTTTTTTTTTTAAACTTTTTACAAATAAATCTTCATTCCATCTGAAATTTGTTTTTTGTACATGGTGTAAGATGCAAATGGATAGCTGATTGTGCCAGGGCTAATTATTAATGATCCATCTTTTCCCTGTGAAATGAAATACTACCTTTGTCAAATATAAAATCTTCTGTTATATACTACAATTTCTAGACTCCCTTTTTCTTCTATGTCATGCTGATAAAATAATAATTGAATATCTGTTTTACAGGTTTTTCTACAGTTACGCTGTCTCTTACTATTCTTATGTATGTGTGGGTGAGAGAGAGAGATTGAGACAGAGAGAGATCTATAAAACCCACTGTTATATAAATTTTAAGGCTTTTTTTTTTTTTAACACTTTCAAAAATTCCCAGTTGGGATTCTGATTGATATTAAATTAAGTCCACATTTGTTTTAGAAACATAAACATTTTCTGTTATAGTGTATCCCAAAAACCTGATTTGTCTTTCCATTTGTTGAGATATTTGTTTTATATCCTTTAATGAGATTTTAATTTTTCCTCATGTAGGTACTAAACCTTTAACAATATTTTCCTAAGTACATAAAAGCATGAGTACACTTTATGACAGTTACTTAATCCCAGCAAATCTTATAGGATCTATTACAATAAGTCAAACGTGATTGCGTGTGTGTGTGTGTGTGTGTGTGTGTGTGTGTGTGTGTGTGTACTGTGCTTATAACACATATCCATTTTCTTTATATTATAGTCTAAATATAAATTATGGGACCTTCCTCTCTCCTATATACAATTGCCTTAATTAGTTTATAACTCCATATCTCTTCAACCTGTTCTATTCTGTAGTAAATGACCCTATATTATCCATCTCTATATACTCCCAATTTCCTTATTAGTATATAGTCCTCTTTCCCAAAAGAGTTACTACAATCACCAGTTCTTTTCATTCAGGACCAGAATATGAGCCCCTGACTGACTCTTAGAAGTGATAGAGATTCCATGCTTTACACAGCCAACTTCTATCTGTCCGCCTGTCTGCCTATCTATCTATCATCTATCCATTCTCATGTGGCTGATTTAAAATACACATTTCCCAATTTCAACTGAAGTTTATACATATATTATTTGTCTGATGAAACACTTAAGAAGACACAAGTTTGGACCTTGCTATAAAAAAGCAGGGGAGAGAGAAGGTTATGAACAACATTCTAAGACTCAACTAAGGAAATACACAGCAAAGTAAATGCATATCCAAGACATAAATCCCACCTCAGCCTAGGTGGTGACCCGAGACTGGGGACCCATACAGCCAGGCCAGTTAGAACCCTGCTTTGTACTAGTAGCTATTTTAACTCACAAGCCAAAGGCATCTGTTTCCATAACAAAAGAACGTATGCTGGATTGTATTCAAGGACTTATAATATGTCTAATAAAAATTAAGACAAAACATAGATTATACAATTTAAAGCCTAAATATGGCAAAATTTATTTAGAAAAGTTGCTTTTATAGGAAATTAATCACAGCTGATCTGTCCTATCCTGGTCTACAGAAGTTTGTGTCTCCCATTTTAGTCAACTTATTAAGAATGGAAAAATCTGAGGGTCTGGACTTGAATTCCTGTTCTGATACAAATGAACTGTGGAAAGTTGGACAAATTAAATTTCCAAGGCCACATTTATGAAAGAGAGATTATAATCCTATATATTGATATATATCAGTGGTTCTCAACTGGGCCAATTTTTGTTGTTACAACTGGGAGGTTTTTACTGGCATCTAGTCAGTAGAGGCCAGGGATCCTACAAGACATTGTACAATGCATAGGACAGAACACACAACAAGGAATTATCCAGCCTAAAATGTCACTAGTGCTGATATTGAGAAACTCTGATTTATAGGGATTTTGTGATGATTAAGGGGATACTCCTTATGAGGACATTGAACAGGCCTGGTCTATGGGAAGCAGGCACATGGTTGCTTCTCTCATCATTACTGTTATTAATAATCTGAACTCATTCATTTTTTTCATTCAACATTTTCTGTGAATACTTTGCGATTGCTTGTAGGGAGGGATGAAGCGGTAAAGTACGATATGATGAGCAGCAAATTCTACATGTAAGTAAAATGCCACAGGAATAGTGACTTACCAAGGAAAATTTGCTGATTAGCATTTTACAGTACCCCCCAACCCTTTAAATCCAAATGCTTACTTTATTCCATGATTGTTTTACTTGTTCTTAGAACTCCCTTCAGAATTAGCAACTCAGGACAAGCCCTTAAAGTGAATTCCATCAAATGCTAAAACAAGCAAACAAAATGCAACAATCCCTGTATGCAATTTCTGTCTTGCATTCTTTGTTTAATCAGACATGTCATAATAATATGGCATCTTGTATAAAATGTCCTCTTAAAGATAATAAAACGGAAAATATTTACACAGTCACTGAATTAATAATAATGTAATCTGAAAAGACCAAAAGTATATAAATGTTGTATGTGTTACACCCCCGGAGACTAGCGAGCCGTTACATGGATGACTTCAATTCTGCTTTGGGTAACTCAAGGTCTATTTGGTTTGTATCAGGATTTTTTGGTTAATGAATAAGACCTGAAGTACTTAACAAAGGGAAAAAAGGGATTTTAGTTAAAGATTAATATCAGATCAGCTAAGCTTTACTGAGTTCACACATAAACAGTTTAAGAGCACTGACTCCACTGATTTTAAGACAGAGTCAAAGTGTGGTGCCAGTGCTAGCAACATCATCACCACAAGAGAACTTGTTAGAAATGCAAAGCCTCAGGCTGAAGCCCAGGTTTCCTGAATCAAGAACTCAGTGGATGAGCCCAGCAATGAGTGTTTGATTACAGCCCTCCAGGTGACTTGGATGCACAATGAGGTTTGTGAACTACTACAGGAAAAACAAGCAAAACAAAACAAAAGAGCAAAGTGTTTTCTATGGACTCCTCAAAGTGAATAATTTTATATGGATTTATTTTCCATTCCTCAAGGAGGACGCAACTTAGATCCACTTTTGCTGAGGGGTCTTTATTCTAACTAAAATACAAGGGATTAATTTACCTAGATTTCTACCCTCAATTAGACTTTTAGTCCAACTGATAGTAGAAGAGAACTTGGTGACCACCACACAAGACGCCCTTTTGCTACAGCACAGGGAGCAGCTGTGTAGGGAAAAAAGGGAAGAATTCTGGGTTTCAACAAAGTCTCTGTCACATTTAAGTGACCTAGAGTGAATTATATTACCCATATTACCCTCAATTTTCTAATCTATTAAAAGAAGGTTAATTCATAGGATTTTAATAATATACAAAATTAGGGAAGTGTCTGGCACATATATTTTTTTAAGAGATAAATAAAACTCTCAAGAGGAATGGATGTCTATGGCCAGCTAAAATATCTTCTCTTTATGGATGCTATATCCTCTAGGAAAGCCAGGTTATCAGAAGGTGGCTTGGTGAACACAGACTCAGAAAAGGGGAGTTATTTATAGGATATAAATATGTTTTAGAGTTCAGGCTAAGATGGCCTAATACATCCACCTCTGCAATAACAGCTACCACTTAATTAGTGCTTACTGTCAGGCATTTACTGTATAAATACTTTACATATATTCACACATTTACTCCTTTCAACAATCTGTGTTCTCTATCTTATGCATGTGGAAACTGAGGCACACAGAGTGTACAAAACTTGTTCAAACTCACATAACAAGCAAGTGGCAAGCACGGGCAGGAATGAAACAGTAAAGACCAGAGCCTGCTGGGAATGCAGCTCCCTGGCTTAAGCCTGAAAGATAAGTTGCTATTCTGAACCCACTGATTACTCTTGGCTTAGAATATTTTGCTCCTCTGCTTCTTCTTTAAGCAAGCTTAACCAGCTCCCAGATTTGGAAGAATTCCCAGCCAGGGTTTCCGTTCAGGTGTCTGGATGTGCAGTTATTCTGACATACTGGGTGGCAGTGGAAACTTCTCTTTATATTTCAGCCCAGATAAAGATAAATGAAGGCCAAACAGGAAAAGAACTGAAGTCAACATTGGACTTTGATTTGAAACTAAATCACAACAGTGTTAACCCCTCCAACTCTTTTTATTCTTAAACCTTTTATTCTCAAGTTGAGGAAAGAAGAGTTTTATTTCATGGAGCCCTCAGGAAATAGTTTTGTGCTAAATCTTTAAGTTTGTGGGTCATGTTAATAGTTCTAAAAGCAATAGAAAGAGAGAGAAAGAGAAAGGAGATTGAGATTAATCTATTCTATACCTTTTCTTTTCAAAAGAAAAATACTTGAAAATAATACTTCAAAATAATACACGAAAATGCACAACTTCTTAAAATTGTACTTATCTATACCTAATTAGCTTTTGTAATCACGGTACAGATGACCCTAGTCCTTGAATCAGCTATTCTTGAAAAATGTCGCTATGGCCAAACCTCTGTAATAGGACACACTCAGCATGAAGGGATAATGATCAGGTAAACACTGGAGTCAGTGAGAAAAAAGAAGCGCTCTAGCTGGAGTGTTAATTGCCAAATTTGAGGAGTGTAGGGAATATGGTAAACCTCCCTGGCAGTGAAACTCTCTGACGTGACTTCTACAAGTTGCAAAACCCTGCTTTAGTCATCTAATAGAATGTACTTAAAGCAGCATCTGATCACTGAGTTAGCAGCAGCAAGGTAAATTAAGAAAGGGACATTTCATTCAAAATATTCATTGGTTATATAAAATGTTTCAGGCAATCTTCCAAGTTCTAGGGAAATAGCAGTGTACAGAAGAAAATCTCAGCCCACAAAGAACTTAAATTCTTAATACTCATCAATGAAACCACATAGCTGTTGGAAATAAGATGGACATAACTACTCCTCAATCTCACACAATATAGTATTTGGAATTTATTTCAGTGTTTTCTATAGCTGTCCTTGCAATGATACAGTTATGGAATCTTCATATTGCATAATATCTTCTTTGGCAATATATGAGGATTTGTACTGGGATGGAACAAACATTGTGATGGGATAAGTTCTGTCATCAGAGGTAAAGCAAAACCTTGAAAACAGAACAAATGTAGGCACGGATGCTCCTTGCTGCTGCTGTCCATGTTGTTTATAAAATCTGACTCTCAAGATGCCATTTCATATGTCTCTTATAGAATTTCCATATACACTGAATCCAGTGAAGACTTAACAAGAGAGGGAGACACAAAAAGAGCAACGCAAGCATTCATATTCAAGAAAATGTGATGCTCAAGAACCAGATGAACCAGTCTGCAAGGCAGAAATAGAGACACAGATGCAGAGAACAAATGTATGGACACCAAGGAGGGAAGCAGGGGGTGGCGGAGGCGTGGGATGAACCAAGGAACTGGGATTGACATACATTCACTAATATGTATAAAATAGATAACTAATAAGAACCTGCTGTATAAAAAATTAAATTAAATTAAATTAAAAAGACAGTAGCAGTAATACAAACAGAAATAAAGCCTTGGTGTTCCGCTTCACTGCCAGAAAAATAAAAAGCTCTCATTCCTGTCTCATGCATAAATAGACTTTGGAAAAAATGATTCATAAGGGTGAAAGTTGAGAAGTGTTTGATTGGGGAAATTAATAGGCTTTTTCCCTGCTATATTAGAAAACTTTAGTTATTCATAGCATAGTGGTACCAGGACAGTATGAACTGAGTTATTCATTCATTCATTTTAATAACTATGAATGGACTTATGCTTACAAGGTTATGAGTAATACTACTGAACAAGACATCACTTGGAGAACTTACAGTTATGGTGAAAATGAACAAGTTAAATGAGTAATTACAACAGTTAAAAATAATTGAAAGGGGTTGTATTATTTTCCTAGGACTGCCCTAACAGAGTACTACGAACTGGTGGCTTAACAAAAAAGAAATTAATTCTCTCACAGTTTTGGGGGCTAGCAGTCTGAGATCAAGTTGTCAGAAAGGCCATGCTCCCTCTGAAGATTCCAGAGAAAAATCCTCCCCTACCTCTTCCTAGTTTCTGAGATTCTGAGTTGACATAAGTTTTTGGAAGACACTATTCAGCCTACCACAGGTGTATGTATGATTTGTAGAAAGAAAAAAAATCTTTTGCTATAATTGGAAAGGTATTTATAAAATATGAGGAGTCTCTCACAAATAATATGAAGCATCAATTTTAGGTAAAGAAGAGACAGGAAGTAACCTGAATATTTGATAGTTGAGAAAACTGAGCAAGAGAGGTTATTTGTCCAATCTCATACAGTTCAATAGAGAGCCCTGAATTTTAGATATAATTATCTTTTTGGAAATACATACTTGAAATGGTTCACTATTAGGGTGCCTTTTACAATGCTTAATGGTTATGCAGGGAAATTTTCATCTGTTCAGACACAAACCCGAATCTCACTTTAGCTAATAGTTGCTGTTATTCAAGTAATGGTTTAGTCAAAGCCATAGAAAACATTTCCTCTGACTGGTAGAGATGGTAATGGATAATGGTAGAGATAATGAAATAGTAAACATTGAGGCAGAAAGAATATTAACTAACTTTACCAACAAATCAGATAACCCTGGCTATATATCTAGAAAGTTCATATTAAAATATTTTTGAAATATAGCTAGCTGAGTAAAGAAGTTAGACCACTGCAGACACAGAGACTATATAGTAGGAAGGTTTTTATATAATGGAAGGTCAGAAAGGGAGAGTAAGTTGATTTATGTATATAGGACAGGCTTTAGAATTTAAGATAATAGCTTTATTTTTCTTACAGAGGTAATAGGGAAGAGGTTTAATGGATGAGATAATCTTTCTAATATACAAGGACAATAGAAAATGGAACCAAAAAATAAAAGTGTTTTGAGCACATACTACGTCTCTGACAACTTAAGTTTTTCTCAGGTAAGCCTATTACAGATAAAGAAACTGAGGTTCTGAAGAGTCATGCAAGTTGCTAGCAAATGGGAAAACTGGGATCCTTGCACACTGATCTGCAGGCTCTTCTATAGAAAAAAGGGATAAAACGAGGTCTCCTGCAAAGCTGGGCAGTGACACCAGAGTTCAGGGTCAGGGTGTTAAGTAAAAAAAAAAAAAACTCAGGGAGGAAAATGATGTGGATCAAAACCATTAATCAACCAAATAGAGATAGAAAGAATGGGAAACTGGATGGTAGAAAAACAGAAGGAAATTAATAGTCTCATCATATTGAAGGCTGTGGCAGAAATTGGCTAAAAGCTCACCAAGCTTGTTTTTTCTTCTTGGACACACAGACCACTTCTCCTAGTTTCCCCTAAAATAAGTTTAAGTCTAAGACTATATAACTGAGTTCTGGTCAACAGAATGTGGTCAAATTAATGTATGCTATTTTGGGATCTGGCTCCAAAACATCCCATGAGATTCTACAGTCTCTCCGCTCATTGGCTGACTAAATGACAGCAGAGACCTCCAAGTTGAACCTACAGGATAACGAAGACACAAGATAGAAGATTCCTGGATCCCTGAGTTGTTACTTGGAATAGATTCACCCAGAAGAGCTACCTGAGTTGCACTAAGCTGTGATATGAGCAAGAAATAAACTTTTATTGTCTTAAGCTATTAAAACTTGGGGGTTATTTGTTATGACACGTGGTGTTAATTGCCCTGAATAAATATCCTGACTTTGGGGACTTCAAGAAAACTCATAGATTACTTAAGTTACCTGCTACCCTTATTTCATAATGAAAGAGAGAGATGGAGACGAGAGAGAGTGAGAACTTGCTGCAAATCACACAGCCAGTTAGCATAACTGAGGCTATGGTCCAAAATTCACTTTATAGTTCTTTGCTTGAAAAAACCAGTAGAAATGGCAAAGACTTTTAAAATAAAGACATTCTACAAATACATTCCCTTTTATTTCAGAATTTGACACCATAAATCAAACACATGATGATATCCTTTGAACAATGCTAACTCTGGGGCAAGAAGAGAATTAATTAGTGTGTCTAAATGCAAACACTGAGCTAGAGGTAATTAGATGTGAATATGATGCCATGTAGAATCTGAAAGGAAATGAAAGTAGAGAGAAACAGACACTGAATTTTCTCTGAAGGAGGTTGTCAATAATAAGCATAAATGAAGAATAAACTCTGGCTACGTGGGGGGCACATCTCTTTGGAAACTGAGGTATAACAGCATAACGGAATGTCCAAAGTGGCTAGAGTTATGGGTAAGTTGGTGATAAATATTAGACAGTACAGCAGCTCTAAAACAAATGATTGAAAAAGTGCCAAGACATAACATAGCTATTCAAGGAGCTATGGATAGATCAGATGGGGAAAAAAGAAAAAGAAAAAAACAAAGTTTTGAGAAGGGAGCTGAATGAATTAAAATGGAGGCAAGAGTGTACTTCACTTTTCAGCAAAAGCTTTCGTGTGCAGTGGGGAATGGAATGGTAGTTGGAACGATTAGCAAATCTTGATTTTTGAGGATCAGAGAAAGCTAAATTTTGTTTAAAAACATAGGTGAAGCAAATAGGGAAAAGATAAGGAGTCTCTTAATTGAGGGAGAACCTCAATTAAGCAAATACTGAATCTATTCAAAAATCATTTCAAACATAATTCCAAACTTTGATGCTTGATCTTTCATTTAGTTTTTGCAAAACACTAACCTTTCAGTTTTTATTTATCTGATTCCCTGGGTAGTCCTACCAAAAAGAATCACTTTAAACCTAGATTCACTATCATGCATAATGTAAGGATTCCATTTAGCAAAGGAAAAAACCCCTACTTTTATTTAAGTGCCTTTAAAAAATCCACAATAGTTTCACTTAAGGGGAATGTTTTTAGGGAAGTTCAATATTTCTTGAGACTCCAAAGTGAAATGACTTTTTGAAATCAAAGCAGAGATAAGCTTCTTATCACCACTCATAATGGAAAACTCTCAACTTCAGGCCCTGACAACAGTTTTGCAGTCTTTATTTGAAACATTAACTGTAAAGTTTGACTGAAACTAATTTTGCCTAAAGAATTTCTCCCTAGTAAATTAAGAACATTAATTCATTTACTAAGAAAGTAGAGCCTATCTGATTATAAATCATTGATGAACTATTCCACCTCTCTATACCACACTCTCATCTTCCCCATTTACTGTATATCTATACCCACTGCAGTAAATATTGGTGGTTGTTGTTGATGATGGTAGTGGTGGTGGTGTACGTGGTAGAAGTTCTGCATTTTTTTCCTTTCTGTTAAAACAACAGCAACTCTACATCCTTGGGAATTACCTGTTCCTCATTCCATATGACTCTCTTTGGGCTCCCAATCAGAGCACATCTGCCGTCAGTCTGTTGGGTGTACGTTTAACTATCACACACAAAACCTCACACTTCTTACCATAGAAATTGGCTCAGGGAAGATCATATGACACAGGTTGTGCAAATTAGAGTCTTTATAAGGAACTTTATACAGATACTAAAGGAAAACCTTTATCTTTCCCTTTGAATCATGACCTATAAAAAAAAATGTGATCCCAGAGCTGCTGGTGACCATGATTCTGTCATACAGAGAAGACCCTGAAAAAAATTCTCAAGCAGGAGACTTAATCATGGTCCCTTTGTTTCCATTCTGAATATATTAAGGGCCTATTTTATATAAAATACTAGACTAGAGATAGTAAGAGACTGAAAAATAAGTGTGATATTATCTCTTTGTTAAATTTTCAGTCTAGTTAATAGTCTGTAATGTTTTAATCATCAGTTTATTCAAAAGAACCTAAAGGAGAACATTTTTTCCAGCTATTTGATGTAGTGGTGATCAAATAGATACACTTCCTGGACTCATTGAGCTTATAGATTATGGGGAAAAAATGCATTAATCAGATAGCCACAGAAATATTTAGCTTTCAACTGTGATTAACATTCTGAGGCAAATCCAGCATATTTGAATATTTACGTCAAAGAGGCATCTATTCAAGATTTGGTGGTGGGGTGTGGTGGTGATGGTAATTTAGTGGACTTGAAGGCTACAGTTGGAAGTAGACAAGGCCTAAACCCTTAATGCTGCTGCTCAGCCCTAAAGACACATCATGACACTGGAAGACGTGTCCTGCCTTTGACTAAAATATTCAAGGTGTCCACTACCATCCTTTCTCCATCCTTCACCCCAACACTCCCTGGGAGCCCACAGAAAAGGAGCAAAGGAAGTTGAGGCAGAGGTGCTACTGGGACACATTCTGAAAGTCAGTGGAATGTGGCCTCAAACAGCAAGGTCTCCATACCCCTGGGACCAGGGAGGAGGGGTATGGTTAGGAGAGTCATACCCGGGGCAATTGCTTCAGGCCGACTGCTGGTGAGGAACTTCTAATAACATGGTGTTCAATAGAGAAAAATGAGATTACTTTTCACCAATGCTATTAAAAATTGGAGTGGCGGTTATACACATTTGTCACCAGCAAAGCCCATTACCAATTCCCGGGAAATAAGAATAGAATCTTGGTAATAAGATAAACTCTAACCTTTTTTTTTTTCCTCTCTTTTTCTTCGTGCTTCCTCTAGTTTCACTTCCTGGCAGGTGCCGCACGCTGAGGCCTTGCACCCTCCTGGCCCTTCAGACCAGAGTTCCTCCAGCGAAATAGCTGCTCCGGACACCTCAGCTCCACGGCCGAGTGAAGATTCAAAATGGCGGCGGCAGGCTGCGCGCAGAGACGCTGCATCCACACTGCGTTCTGGAGTGAGAGCAGCACAGCTGAGCCTGACCCATGAGAACTCCGCCCCCTCCCACTAAGTCCCCATAAAGCAGCCCATCCACAGCTGCAGCCTGTTAGGAAGAGCATGCGCTCACACCTCTCCGTTCTCTGAAAAAAGAATAAAACTTTCCTTTGCTTCTGAACTGAACTTGGTCTTGTTCTATTGCTGTGAGTGGCTCCCACTCTGCTGGGTCAGTAACACAATCAGCGTATAAAGCTTGTACCACTTCAAAGGGAAGCAGGGAGTACTACATTTCCTCTTGAAGTGTATAACCTCCTCGATTATAAGCCTGTGAGACACTGGACGAATATTTTGAGGGAGCAGAGAAGATGAGTGTACTCAACATAGTCTACTATCTATGGCAAGGTTGCTGGTCTGAGTTTTCTGCTATCAAACTATTGCGTCTGGCATAGGGCCTAACTTATAGTAAGTACTCAATCAATGTGTTGAATGAATGAACGATTATTACAATGAGAAAAAATTCCATGCTTATATTTAGCAACTTTGCCTACATTTCTAGGCAGAATGAATATCTTTTTCCTTTTCAGTCATTTCTCTCTTACTATCCTTTCATCAATGCCTATCAGAAAAAATAAAAAGTAAAAATTAGATTCTCCTGACTTCATTCTTTACCTGAAAAAACTGTATCAATATAAAATAAATATCTTAATTATGTTTCTAGTTATTTAGGAAGTTTCACTGCTGGTTCATTAGCATCTTTTAAGCATCTTACCATTGCTATAGAGGAATTGCATTACCCCAATTCCTACCCAAAGAGCTAACAGAAACAGTGATGACAAGTATCAAGTTCATTTCCAAAAGTGTGTGGTTATTTACTATTTACTATTCAGCATTGTGGGAGACTTTCCAGTCCTGCCTGGAAAGTTGGGAAAGGCATCACAGAGCAATGTAAGTACTCACAAAGACTTGGAGGATCTAAAGATGTCAAATAGGCAAAAATGTGGGAAATATTCTAAAGAGAAGGAGGAAAATTAATAAAATTACATGCAGAGGAAAGTAGAGTTTGATTTTTAAGGATTCCTACAACTCTAGAGAATGTGAGCATTTTAACGTGGTTTGTAATGAATTTCAATGTTAACTTTTTCCAAGGAACTCTATTCTCCAATTTTTTATATCAATTTCTATCTATACAAACTATAATCTGGAGAATACCCATATGGTAAATAAACTTTCCTTGTTAGAGCAAATTTCTCTAAATTACAAGCTGGTGGAAGTTTTCTATAATTTAAGACAGTAGAAAGGGAAAAATTAATAACTTCAAGTTGAAATTCTAACTATAAGGATATCTAATTGAGTCAAATTGTGAAAATTCAGCTATTTGTGGTTATGAGATTTCTTTTATGAATCCATGTTTATATTATACAATCCATGTTCATGCTCTTCATAATCATCTATAGCTCCTTTCATAGCTCCTTATCTTTTAAAAGCTTCAAGAAAATACAAGAAGATTGTAAGTACAAAAACTAAATTCAAAAGAAAAATAAAGTGCCAATAAATAATTTAATATAAAAGAAAACAATTTAGAATGCAATAGTATGGGCCATTAGGATCATTAGAAAGTAAAGACAAACAGATAGCTTGAAGGATTAAAGGAAGAATGGATAAACTGATATAGAGGTTTTTATTCATCTGTCTATCCATCCACTCATCCATCCATTTATCTATGCATTCATTTGACCCCAAACTCTGTCTACAATCCAGATTCATATTTTCAGATTCATATTTCCAGATACCCTTTCATCAACATTCATTTAATTTCTCAAGACAACAAACTCAGAGTCATTTTTGATTCAACATTTTCCTTTGCCACTCGTACAAAATTGATTATCAAGTCATACTGATTTTACATTTGAAAGGACTCATTAATTTTTTTTTTTTGAGCCACTGTCATAGGTCATCTCTTGCGTGGATTACTGAAATAGAATTGTAACAGTTTTTTTTTAAATAAATAAATTTATGTATGTATGTATTTATTTATTTATGATTGCGTTGGGTCTTCGTTGCTGCGCATGGGCTTTCTCTAGCTGTGGCGAGCGGGGGCTACTCTTCATTGTGGTGCGTGGGCTTCTCATTGTGGTGGCTCCTCTTGTTACGGGGCATGGGCTCTAGGCACACGGGCTTCAGTAGTTGTGGCACATGGGCTCAGTAGTTGTGGCTCATGGGCTCTAGAGTGCAGGCTCAGTAGTTGTGGCGCACAGGCTGAGTTGCTCTGCAGCATGTGGGATCTTCCTGAACCAGGGCTCAAACCCATGTCTCCTGCATTGGCAGGCGGATTCTTAACCATTGTGCCACCAGGGAAGCCCCAGAAGTTTTTATTTTTTAAGAAATAAAATGCTGTTGATAAACCAAAGACTCTTTTTTTACCCCTCTCTGTTTTCATTTCCTTCCCACCCTTCCCAAACAAACACAGTACCCTGAAGTTGGTGTGCTTCCTTCCCACCCACTTTTTAAAAAAATATTACTCAGGCATAAAAAAGAATGAAATAATGCCATTTGCAGCAACATGGATGGACACAGAGATTATCCTATTAAGTGAATGAAGTTAAGTCAGACAGAGAAAGACAAATACCATATGATATCACTTATTTGTGGAATCTAAAAAAATGATATAAATAAACTTATTTACAGAATGGAAGTAGACTCACAGACATGGAAAACAAACTTATGGCTACCAAAGGGGATAGCAGGAGGGAGGGGGAAGAGATAAACTAGGAGTTTGGGATTAATATATACACACTACTGTATATAAAATAGATAAACAACAAAGACCTACTGTATAGCACAGGGAACTATATTCAGTGTCCTATAATAACTCATAATGGAAAAGAATCTGAAAAAGCATATATGTATGTATAACTGAATCACTTTGCTGTACACCTGAAGCTAACACAACATTGTAAATTAACTATACTTCAGTTAAAAATGGTTTAAAATATTGTATCATGTATGTACACATCCAAAGCAATGTTCTGTATAGTTCTGCATATTTTTTAAATAAAACTACATGGTGTAACACCATGCATATTCTTCTGCATCTTACTTTCTTTACTCAGTGTTACTTTACATTACTTCAACTTTTTTTCATTCAACACTGTAAGATGTATTTCTGTTGATATGGTTTATTTGGAATACTGTGTAGTATTTATTCCATTTTCCCATCTTCCTGATTATTTATTTTCAGTATTTTATTTTCAGTTTGTTATTAACCATTGCCTCTTCCCAGTTGGTTATTATTAATATTACTAGTAATAGTAGTAGCAGTAGTAGTACCAGTCAATGATTATGTAAATTTACAAACATCTTCATCAATTCTTTTGCACATTTCTCCTACAACCCACTCTTTGTTTTGGTGTCAGTTTCCTGGTTAGTAAAGTACATTTTGAAAGTAATAAACTGTCAGAGTCTTTGACTGAAAGTATTATTCTACCTCTCTCTTAACTGAGTTTATGGCAATCATTTTACTCAGCACAGGATATTATTTCATTGTTCTCTGGGAAAATTTTTACTTTTACCCTAATTATTATTTTTTTATGTATCTTATGATTTTTTTCTGAGATATTTTTAAGATTTCTATATTGTTGGGACTTCCCCGGTGGTACAGTGGTTAAGACTCCACACTCCTAATGCAGGGGGCCAGGGTTTAATCCTAGGTCAGGGAACTAGATCCCACATGCATGCTGCAACTAAGAGTTCTCATGCCACAGCTAAGGAGCCCACATGCCGCAACTAAGCAGCTGGCGAGCCGCAACTAAGGAGCCTGCTTGCTGCAACTAAGACCCAGCACAACCAAATAAATAAATAAATATTTTTTTTTAAAAAGATTTCTATATTGTTGATGTTCTATATTTCTTAAACTCAAGAAAATCTGGGTCTTTTTGTTTTCAATACGGCCTCTCACGTTTTCTCTTACAGAATTTTATCAGACACACGTTGGACATACTGGATCTATCCTCTATGATCCAAAACTACTTTTTTTTGTGACCCATAACTTTATCTCTTTGAGCTATATTTTCTATGATTGTTTTTCAAGCCCACCTTCTCTTGATTTATTTTTTCAGTGGAATATATCATCTAACAGTCTTTAAAATGTACTTTTTTTGTTACTTCTAAATTGAGGGGCTATATATTTCCTTTCTTAATGTTGAATTTGTTCCTACCTTAAACTTGGCTCTTCTTTCCCACAGCTTAGTACTTTCATTGTGATTTCTATATATTTTTAAATTGTCTTAATCATTTACCATTTGAGTATTGATATTTCATTTTAGATTGTAATATTGTTTCCATTTCTTGGTGTTAGTTCCTCTCTTTGTTGCATCTACCAACTAGCCCCTAAGGTGATAGTTTCCTCATCTGTTACGCACTTTTTTGAAACGGAGTTCATTTTTAGTAAGACTCTTTTGGCCTCTGGGGAATCTGAAGTGCTCTGACATGTAGAGTCATTTATTTCCTTTGTGGCTATAGGAGTTTCAGTGGTGCAGTAGCCAGAATTCTAGATGACCCACATGACCTTTTTCTCCTGATGTTACCTTATGATTATGTTATATTACATGTGATGGTCAATGTACATGCCAACTTTGCTAAGATTTAGTCCCCAGTTATTCAGTGAAAGAGTAATCTAGGAGTTGCTCTGAAGGTATTTGTAGATGTGATTAAGTCCATAATTAGCTGACTTTAAGTTAGTAAGATTATCCTAGCTAGTCTGGGTGGGACTGATTTAATCAGGCTAAAGGTCTTAAGAGCAGAACTGAGACTTCTCAAAAGAAATTCTGCCTGTGGACAACTGTTCCAGCCTGCCCTTCCTGCCAAACTGTCCAATGGATTTCAGACTTTCCTAGCCAATCCCCACACTCACATATGCCAATTCCTAGCAATAAAGCCCTTAATATACATCTCTTCTGTTTCTCTGGTTGAACACTGACATATTGGCAAAGAATTTTTTCAGATGTAATTAAAGAAAAGGAACAAGTACCCCAACTCTACATGTACAAGGAACTTAATTCTGCCAAAAACCTGAATGAGCCTCAAAGCAGATTCTTCCTCAGGATGTCCAGATAAGAGCTCAGCCCAGCTGACATCTTGATTCTGGCCTTATATGACTATAAGCAGAGAACCCAGCTCGGTCTGCCAGGTCTTTTAGCCTAGAGCACTGTGAGGTAATAAACAGGTATTGTTTTAAGCCACTAGGTTGGTGGTAATTTGTTACACAGCAATAAAAAACCAATAGTAGTGTTTTGGACCAGTATTTGTTTTGATTACTTAGGTTAGCATTCCATACCATGGATAGAGTAATGTGAACTTCATCTACTTATGAATGACCAGGCTTGAGTTTAAATTTCTGGTGTGTGACTATTTGCACCCTTAGCCTCTGGCAGGCTGCATTCTTTCTTGTAGTTTCTTTAGTCAGTGGTGGATGAAACATGACTAATTCTGTTTTTATGAAGCAGGCAGCTCTTGGCTTTATGAACGATCTCAGGTCCAGGTCCACTTACCTATTTCAGAATTTCTACAATTAATCTTTAAAAAATCTCTTTCATACAATACTTTTAAGGGCTAGTCTGAGGCTCCTTTAGATAAGGAATGGATCTAGAAAGAATTGAAAATGCAGAAGTAGTTTTTCTTACAGCCAAAGGAAAAAAAAAAAGATAAGTTTCTTTCTCAAAACTTCCAACGTAAACATATAATTATAATTATGAGAAAAACCAGGATCAGGTGGTAGAATGAGACTAGAATACAGTTTTACAATCACCGGATTCCTTGGAGACAAATATTTCAGAATTTAGCACTTTTTCAATGTGACAAAGGTAAGGCAGGGCATTTACTATATATTACATAATATCCCTTCTAAGCCTGGGTCAGTGTCCTATGATCAAAGACACTGGGATGCAGTATATCAATATTCACACTAAGTGGAAAAATGAAGAACTTCATATAAGTTCATGTGAAGTTTCATTGCTATTTGGTTCATGTTAGGGCAGAGTTTACCACCAAACAAATTAAAATAAATTCTAAGATTTGGGAGCTCTTAGATTTTGGAATTTTAATAAGGGACTGTGTGTGGGTATAAATATTCAGTGGAAAGTGTTTTTAGGAGTGAAAAAAGGGATCCTAAAACCTGGGATACAAATAATATTCTTCCATAAATAATAAAGAAAATCTCCACAACAGGGCTTTCCAGATAATTATAGATTTTTTGAGAGCCCTTGACTAGACGTACTACTTTTACACAGGCTTAGCACTTGGTGTTTTAAACCTGCCCTTTTAAATTGTGAATTCCACCTGGATAGAAATATAGCCTACCACTATTAATACTAAATAGATATTGTACCGTCAAAAAGTAACCAAACCATCAGATTCTTTGGCCATGTGCTATCTCACAGATCCTCTGAATTCTGTTTTCCTTGGGGATAACAGCAATGTTTGTTCGTAATTGGACACTGTCATTCTAAAGGGGCCCTACACCCACAGATGCCACCATGGCTGACAGGAATCTGATTTACAGCTTAGTAAGAAAAAAAGAAAAGTCATTTACTTCTTTTGTTGCTCTGCAAAGGCAATTAGGCAAGAGCGGAAGCTGCATATAATTCTGGAACAGTGCTGAATGGGGAGTGTGTGTGTGTGTTTGTGTGCCTGTGTAGCATTTTAAAGCAGGTGTAAATAAATAATCTTTTCATTTATTTTAATTCTTTCAAAGAAGCTGACACTAGGAAAATAAGAAAAGAACAGTAGAGAGCTTTGTAAAGGAGAACAGTTGTCATCAATCTCTGCTTTTCATTCCTGTCACCTTTAATTCCAGGATACATTGTCATGTCTTAAGTGATCCTCCATTCAAACTCTGTGTTTAGAGTATTTGCAATGAGAAAGAGCTTAAATCTATGACATCTAGATCTACTACTAACAGTGTCTGTCACAATTCAAATAAACATTTACCTCTTGTGCTAAGTGATTTTCTTGATAATCTCTGGCCTTTGTTCTGACTTTTGTTCTCCTGAGGCTGTTCTCCTTAATCTAACTACACCAACTGAGAGATCAAGGACTGGTTCTTCTTTCAGCCAACAGAATATAAAACATTTCTATTAAAACAGCTTTTGAAATCACTCCTCCTCTACTTTTACTTAGTTTCTCTTATCACCTGAGCTTTCAGTTAAGAAAAGTTAGTTGTCATCCTCATAGGTGACAAATCGATGAAAGTACTGATGATGACAGCAACGGGCTGCAGTAGGAGTTAATTATGCCCTGGTACATGTCTTTCATTAAGGTGCTCTTCCCTTCACCAGAGCCCTCAATAAAGCACTTCTCAAAGGGCCCCTGAGAAGCCTGTGCAGGGAGAAGCTGTCTATCAGGCAGTTCCGGGAGGGATGTAGTGCTGCATCCTGTGAGGTGGCATTAATGAGGCTGAGTAATGCAACTTGACAAGGCCTGATGAATGGGACTCTCTGGGGAGATGGTCTGACAAAGGTAGGCTCCATGACAAGCATAGTTTTCTAAACAATGTGAGGCTTCATTTATCAGTTGATTGGTTATGAAAAAGATCTAGTTCAAAAAGAGGATTGGGATTTAATGAAGAAATTGTCTTCAGTGGTTAGAAGCAATATGAGTTGATGGTATTACCAATGATGGGTTTATTGGTAATTCTGCTTTTCCTCCTGTGACATCAGAGAAATCTCTGGCTAGAGAGCCTGACTAAGAAATTGCTTAATGGCAAATTGGAGTGAAATAATGGGACCTCTGGACTTAACATTTTTGTGGCTCTCAAATATGTCTAGATATGCCAAAGGCGGGAACTGATACCATCTAATAGCTTTGGCTTCTAAAATATGCTCTATCACCACAATCTTGACTATAATGTTTTATATCTTCAGGTTAGAAGAGTCTTCTGGATTTCTTTTTTATGCCCCATATCTAATGAATAGAAGCTTTGAAAGACAACTTGAAAAGGGGTACTCCTTACTGTTTTTTTCCTACATTGGAAACTAGAAACTTAACTATAATAGTTGCATTGGTTTTACTAGATAAGATATGTTTAGTAACGGAGATTAAAGGTATTTAAATTAAGACGTTGTGGAGATGACAATATTTTGTTGAGGGAGATTACGAAATACTCACACAGAATGAAGTAAAGATAAAGAGTTAATATACCAGATTTGGATTTCAGTCTTGAGTTCCTCTCTTCTGAGCAACTGACAACAACCCTTAACCACTGCACTTAATGAAGCAGTTCTTATTAGAACGTTGCCTTGTTCCACATCATTTATGTTGGGATGTCAGCTTCTTATATTTCTAGGCCCTTGTTATAAAGGTTTTTGTATGACTGTAGTTTTTCAAGTCATTGGTTTTGGTACCCTCACATATGCTTTGCACAATGTTGGCCCTGGGTCTGTGATGTAGCAGCTCTCTATTAACCTGTGCGCTCCATCCACGTCTAGTGGTGGCTTTGTTCTCTTTGTGGTATCAACATCATCACCTTCACTATTATTACTACTAATTTTGGTGGAACGATAGAGGAAGATATGTTTGTAAAGTCTCTTGACTTTACATTTTCTTGAAGAATGAGAAGAAAAGAGATGCACAATTACCAGGAGGCATGGAAGCAATGAAGTTTTCTATGCAACACTACTAAATATATCCATCTTGCCCTCCTTCCCCACAGGCAAAAGTAGGACTGGCACTACTGCAGTTGATTTCTAAGTTCTGTATACTGTCTTCAAGCCAATCCCATGCTTGAAATAACATGATCTACTGATAGATATACAGCTGTCTCTCTAAAACAATTCCCAATTCATTTGCAAGTCAACTAATCCTTTGTCTCATTTTGCTTCTATTTTGAGGCCCCATTTGTGTCTGGAAGAAGTTTTTGAAATATGAAGATGATGATAATCATAACATGCTTTTGTGAAGTTCAAATTCTACAAATTCTTTCATTAACATCACAGAATTCATCTCTTATAATAGCTAAAGGGAGAGAGAGAGTTTCAAATCTACAAATACAGAGAAGAGGTGAGTTGCAGAAAGTAAGCGAGAATTTACAAAGAAAATTCATATAGTTCTGAGTTTAAGTATCCTGATTAATCTACACATCTACATTAAGATCTTTCAAACCTGAATTTAAGCCTCTAAACAAGTATTTCATTACATGGCTTATCCTAAATTCTCCCTAACGTTAATGAAATCTTTGAATCTTGTAAAACATGTGAAATTCAAATGCAGTGTTCACAGTGCCATTTCAGTGTCTCTCTTCACTTTTTTATGGTAGTGTAGAAGGTTTGGCACCTCTTCTGGGCTTGTCTAATTACTGCTTGCTCTTGGCATTTAGCCCCGTTAATCTCATTTTATTTCCTTCTACAGAGTATCCCAGATAGAGTAGGGTTATTTTGAGATCTTTACAGTGAATAAATGAAATTTTTCTTAAGTGACTGCTATCACTTCTAAATCAAAGCCTTCTTTTTATGTCATTGATAAAAGAAACACATTATGCCAATTTAAAAGCAATGTCAATTTAGCAATTTTATGTGTGTGTGTGTGTGTGTGTGTGTGTGTGTGTGTGTGTGTATGAATGATGGGCCAGATAAGATAAAGAGAAGATAATCTCTGGGTGGAAGATTCCTGAAGTCAAAATAATTTTTCTTTATTATAGTGCTTTCTATAAACTTTAATAGTACTCTTTTTCATTATTTATTAAATGTATTTCAGGAGTTCATATGAAGGACAAACACAAAGCAAAACCTGTATAGCTCAAACTACCCCAAAGAAGACCACTGTATGACTTTTTGTTAACCTCTCTGAGTTTTATCATACGCTACCATGATACCCACGTGAAAATCTTTAGAGGTGGAGACTTGAAGTACAGAAATAGAATGTGGAGATAGACATAAAATCACCAACTTCATACCCTACTATCTGCAGTATCTGGCATTAAACACATACACATACACACACATCCACATCCACTGAAAGTTGGCCTTTTCTTTTTTTTTTTTTTTTTTTTTTTAATTTTTTTTTTTTTTTAGTTTTTTGCCATACGCGGGCCTCTCACTGTTGTGGTCTCTCCCCTTGCGGAGCACAGGCTCCGGACGCGCAGGCTCAGCGGCCATGGCTCACGGGCCCAGCCGCTCCGCGGCATGTGGGATCTTCCCGGACCGGGGCACAAACCCGCGTCCCCTGCATCGGCAGGCGGACTCTCAACCACTGCGCCACCAGGGAAGCCCTGGCCTTTTCAAATTCTAAAACTTTTCCCTTGTACCAAAATGATTAATTTTGATAAGTGCCCAAATGTTTATATGAGTTATAGAGTAAACAGAAAATGTTTGAGAATAGGAAAAATGTCTATATTTTGCCACAACTGAGCTTTTCTAAAAGAATTTATTCACTCTTTCCCAGGCCATTCATGGAGAAGCAAAACTCAGTAAATGTAGGGGCACATGTGGATTTGTTATATAACTTTGGAATCATAGAAAATAGTTTTCCATTTTTTTTCTGAAATATTTAGCTCAGAGACATGCCGATTAACAAAAATAATCTAAATTTAAGACATGTAGATATTTTTTGGTAACTTGTTAGTTTTGAGGAAAAATTAACAACGAATTAGATAGTTGAACATATATACATGTGCACACGTGCACTGAATTTCAGTATACTATGTTTTTTGCTGATTAACTTCTGAGGCAAGTAATTTCAAAAGGTTTCTGTCTTAATATTCTGGGCATCTAAGGTTAATTATTTCATAGACAGAGCTATTATAAAGTTGTGAAATTTCACAAACTATTATAGTAGTGTATATATCATGTATGGTACATAACCATGTAATATAATCCTCAGTATTCCAGTATAGTAAACAATGGGAATTCTAATCCTGTGACATATATTTTGCTAGTGTGAACTAGTACAAACAGGGGGTGGGGCAGTAGGTATGGCTAAAACAGTAAGTAATGCGAAGAGATTGAAAAAGTCCAAAACGATATATAAAATGAAGCAAAATTCACATCTAGACCATTTCAGCAATTTTTACGTTAAAATATCATCATTGTTTCTGCAAGGAGGAAAGGTATGTTATTTTGGAGGCTTCCCCTACATGCAATTTAATCTCTTCTAGGTACCAATTTTGCTCCTCTGACAGCACCACCGCGCTCATTATGTACCTCAAGTCATCAAGCAGAGGTTAGGAGAGAGGAAGCCTGTTCCCTGAAGCAATTTCTTTCAGCAATGCTGCTAGAGCACAGTTCAGAATCATCTTTAATATGAATGAGAAGCTGGAGCCACTTGAATAGGCAGATGGAGTTTTGTTTTTCCCCCCAGACCATGAACTTGTCAGCTTCTTTTTTCAAAGAACATTCATCATCCTGGTTGCTGTTTTGTCTAACCTTGTTCTGCCATTCTTTCCAATTACTCAGTTTAGTTTATCCATTCCAGGTTAGCTAATTGGCTTTGCTTAGCCCTCCTTTTCACACATTTCCATCCCATTCCACATGTAATTCAAGTCCCATTAGCTCTCACTTCATTTAAACCAACATAGGGCTCATGGGAGTAGTAGGACTGTTGGAAGCAGGTGCAAATGGCCAGATGGCTGCCTTGCCAAGAGGGCAAAGCAGACTGAGCAGCGCCCTTGCCAAATGCAGACTGTCAGGCTGAGACAGCTAAAAGGGTTAGCAGAGGGCTAAACATGGATTTAATTGCTATAGTTCTTCTGCTACTGGTTCCCTCTTAGACTCCAAATGCATATTCTTTTCAGGCTTAAAGCCAACTTTAAGAAACAATCAAGTTGCTTATAAAACAACAGGCACCCACCACTATAATGCATGCTGCCAGGACATTGCTTGGTTCTATTTCAAAAGAAGTAAGACCAGTTCTAGAGCTTATTTGGGTGCTAATTTGCTTCTGTGAACATCTATTTTCATGCCATATTTGCTACTCCCTAAGACTGTCTCATGGTTTTTAACTCAGAGGGCACCCATTCTGAACCTTGGATTACCCCCGGTCTACTTTCTCCTTTATTGGCCAGGGCTGCAGAACAGAAAATCATGTGGATCTTGCCTACTGCAAATTCATGGTATCCAGTATCAAACAAGCTCTAGCCCAGTGGGTTTATTTTTTTCTTTTTTTTTCAGGACATTCCACAAAAAAATTTTAAATGCTACCATTAAACCCAGATTCTGCCTACTTCACTTTTGCAAAGATGACTGGACCTCTATTTCTTATTATCTGTTGGCCACATATTCCTCCATATCTGACTTTGTTTCACATGACTCTAATAATATTGTATGTTTAAGGGACGTCATTTGCCTGGTAATTTCCAACCCCAGTTATTTTTTATCTTCAGTCTCCATTTCCCTGAACTTGAAACAATGAACACTAAATCCATGTAAATCACCATATTGTATTTTATGAGATTTTAGTTTTTTTATTTGGGCTTTTGAAAGAGCATATTTCTGATTTCCATTTAATCCTCTGGTCCCATCTTTTCTCTTTTTTCTTAATGCATTCTGTACATCTGGGTGTTGTTCAAGACTCTATTCCATCCTCTAGGTTATTTCTATTTCATTTTCCACAGCAAACTGACTATGCTGTTATTCCACAGATAACTCCCTATCTGTGGCTCAATTTCCAAGCACTAACCCAAATCACAAGTTTTTATTTTAGCGGATTTTAGGACTAGTAGATTTTTAGGACTGGCTCCACAGTTTTTTGTTTTTGTTTTTTTTCAGTTCTATGAGTTCAAGGGCTATTGTTACTAAAATATTCTTTATTCTCAACTTTTTCAGTTCTACTGCTAAACATTTTGGTCTGAACTATAATTAACATATCCTTGAACTATTACAATGGATTCTACCTAAAAAGGATTGACACTAAAGACAACAGAAGCTAAATATCATGTCATATTTACCATGTGGTAGATATCCTTCTAGTTGATTCAATGAATTTTGTCATTCAGCCTTCACAATATCCCTATGAAGTATTATTATCCTTATTTTAAAGGTGATAACATTGGAGTACAGAGAAATTATGCAGCTTGTCCATTATTATAGAACTATTGCAAGCTGGAACTCGAACCCAGGATTTCTGAGAAGGAACAACTATGCTATAATGCATCTACTTTCCTTCTTTGTCTGCTCTCCTCTGAATAACATGATTTTAGAACAATAGAGGACATTCCTGGCCTAAAAGCCTCCAGAAAAAAAAAAAAGAAGAAGAATCCCAGCTTAACAAAATACTATCCACACAAATTCATATGCACCTATCTCACTGGACTCCTGGTTTTCTTTGTAGCCTTCTCAGCCCTTCCTTAGAATTTTGATATCAGTTATATATCTGGGACTCTGGGTTTACCCTTAGAAACAATTGGTTATAAAGGAGACAACAGATCAATCTTTAGAGGGAACACAACTACGAGGGGTGAATTTTTCCTCAAATAAAGGATCCTTGTTTTAAAGCATATGGCTAAAAATAGTTATATTTTTTATCTTGAATTCACCAATTATATTACCTTGCCCCAGCACCACAATTTCATTTTTTTTAGTCTGTTAATCTTCTTACATCGCCAATTTTATAGTGTCATTCTGTTTTTAAAAATGTCACCTCCCTCCCTACTTCTTGAAGGATAAAATTCAGTGCTGGCCTATCACTCAAAACCACCCGCAAACTACGTATAACTTTCCCTCTATTATTCTCCCAATATACACTAGCCATCTTAACCAGAGTATTCTTGTCATTTTCCTAATAATGTGTCTTTTTTCACTCTAATCCAAAAACCTGGTATGATCCCATCTCTGTATGTTGAAATTCTACTCGTTTTCTAAGAGTTAGATCATGGTTTTATGCTCTTCATCCCTTAGCCAAAAATAAGCTCTTTCATTTCTCAATTCTCATTGTACTCTGTAATTCTCTTATTGCATTATCATACGGTAGTTTGACTTTTTGTTTTCTCTTTATGTACTTTTCTTATCTTTGCTGGAAAATTGTGAAACATTAATATAAAGGGTCAGCATCGCATGCTTCTTTGTGTTTTACAAGAAATGCTCAGTAAATGTTTACTGTTGATACTATACATAATAAGTGGTATCATTAGTATCTCAGTT
Source organism: Phocoena phocoena (assembly GCF_963924675.1). Lineage (NCBI taxonomy): Eukaryota > Metazoa > Chordata > Mammalia > Artiodactyla > Phocoenidae > Phocoena > Phocoena phocoena. The sequence goes on along the minus strand of NC_089222.1, from coordinate 92,901,152 downwards.
AATAATATGCTTTGATGAAAATTCCAAACCTGCCATCCGCATGATGTTAATAGCTAGCAATTAAGGAATTCGAGGGGTAGCATTGGCACATTGTATGGTATTTAATTTCATCCTTCAAACAACCGACATGGTAGGTATCCTGACTCTTATTTTATAGGTGAGGAAACTAAGTTTCAAGGAGGTTAAGCACATATTCAAGATCCAGAGAGAAAGTGTCAGAGTTCAGGCATTCCTGACTTCAAAGCCACATTCTGCCTGTCTTCTTTTTCGCATCCATACAATTTTTCAATAAGACTCATTGAACTATCTCCTAGACTAAATCTTTCTTCTGTGTTCCCACTTTTACCTCCTAACTCTAATCTCTCATCAATCCATGTGTTTATTTCTAGAATATGCTCTTAACTAATTGCTTCCCTACAAAATTTCCAGAATTATATACTGATTGTTATACACAATACCTTGACTCATTTTCCTTAAAATTTTCTACTTTCATCATATATTTTTCCTAGTCAACTAGCTATAAAATAAGCTTGAATAACTTTTTCAATAATCAATTTTGCTTCATCTAAAATGGGAATAATAACATAGTCTGTCTCATAAAGTTGCAAGTATGAAGTGGATGCTAAAAGCATGCTCTGCTCACACAGTAAGCATTTAATACATTTTAGTTTTTATTATCATGTACATCAAATTTTAAAACTGCCATGTCTAACGTCATTTTACAGAGAAAGAAAATGAGACGCAGATAAGAGATTTGCCTAAAATCAACCAGAAAGTTAGGATTAGGTCTAAGAGTAAAATCCTGACCCAGCACTAAGATTTTTTTTTTACCATACAAAAATTGCTTGACTCACCTTACCTACCTATTTTCTTTCTCACTATCTGTCATGTATCCCTTGCTTCACATCACAATATGTTCATCTGTACAATTTAATTGTGTTTGCTTTGAAAGCCTCCTAAAGCTATTTTAGTTATCAGTTCTCTCCAACTCTCAGGTCCTATTCAAATAACACTTGCTTTAAGATATTTTCCACAAAAACTTCAGGTCATACATACCTTTCTATGCCTAACTTTCTCTGAGGTTTACTTTCTACATTTTTCATTTATCATAAAATCATATCATACATTGTACGTCCTGTAAATGTTTCGTAGTGTGTGATACTGATTTTAATTTTACATAAGGAACTTTTAACACCTCAAGCTGGCTGAAGCTAAAAGGATTATTGCTGTCCTGCCTTGATGAGACCGTCTCACCATCATCACGACAAGACTTGGTTTGTTATTCCACATGTCATTCCAGACTATTTTGGAGCAGGCATATTTGAGTTTCTGGGCTTTTATATGAATATGTGAGAGATATTTTTTTCAATATTGTTTTTAACAACTGTTCAAACGCCAGACTTTGAGTTCAGAGTTGTCATCAACTTTCTCGCTGAAGTGCAATTTACTGCCTTTCCTAACTTGCTACTTCTCTAGAGATCTGTGTAACACTGAAGCATGAAAATGTTTGTCCTCCAGGATATATTTTCCAAAGTGGCCCAAGACAGCTGCCAGATTTCCCAGGATTTTTTTCTTTCCCATCTCATTGTACTGCCCCCATATTTCCTCTCTTCATCTTATCTTCACCTGAGCCAGTGGAAGAGTTATAAAAACTACCCTGGAGTTTGGGGCAATTTCCAGCTCAAGTTATAAAAAGAATCCCCTCTCTTTTTGTGAACAAACATCTCTCTGATACCTTCAAATAATCTCTTTCACCATATTCCTCAGAGCTTTGTTGATTAACCGTTTTATGCTGACTATGGGTCAGCCCAAGACTACATTGTCACTATAAGCTGAAGGAAAGTCATAATAGTTATTACTTATGGTAAAACACATTCCAGTTTCCATTTATAGACCCATTACTTTCATCTGTAAACGGATGTAAGAACTTGTACATTTATTTTCATTTTCTGCCTATCCTAGCTCTTGGAATAAGAAATTCTTCAAGTTTTGAATAAGAGCATTAAATATTAGCATTATCTTTCAGTAGTGGAATTATGGGCAATTTTATAAAGTATTATATGATATTTTTAAAATAAATTATGAAGTGATTTTACAATCGGAACAAAGCTATTTTAATTTTGATAAAAACAAGTCTTTTCAGTGTTATTATCTAGTTGAAGTATTATTTCATGTTATACATTTTAAATGTATCTCCATGGTTTTTTCTTGTTGCAATATTTTTAAAGGTATCTTCTTGTACAATATTTAATATATTAGCATTTGTTAAAATTGCTCATTTTCATCACTTTTAGTCATAGCAGGATAAGGCTTGGAAATTTTAAACAGAGACATTTTTACGGCCACACTGTTCCAAGACACCAAGACACCCCACTAATTACTCCAGTGTCATTCGTTGCCTAATAGGAAAAGTATTTAATGTCCAGGAAAAAATCCATTGAACTCTCCCACAGATACTTTTTAATTAATGGCAGAGAAACATATTCTGAAATTAGGACTTTCAACTGCAAAAGTAGATGCTTCACAGAAAAAAATTGATTTTTAATTTCTTAAATCTTGACTATTAGACATAGACAGAATTGGAAAGAATGTAGGATGCATCCTAAGAATTAGATCTATCCTAGAAGGAGATAAAAGTTTGACTTGCCTATGAAAGAAGGTTGATTTGAAGAGTAAAACTAAGCTGAGATGGGGACCCAGTGTCCAAATTTCCAGGCCAAGACTTAGAGGAGCAAATGTATTAAGAAACTCTAAGAGGTTAAAGGGAATCCAAGAGCACAGAAAGCATCTCAGAGCAAAGGCCAGAAAGACTACTAGCTTCTTAGACATATTCCTCTTCAACTGAGTTGATAAAGTAGTGGAATTGCAAGTGCTGAGAGATGGGGATGGTGAGTGGGGTCACAGGCAGTATGTAATTGTCAGCACCACCTATTGTGGGGAAGGGAAACACCTGAATTGTATCTATAACATTTGAGAGAACCTTGAAAGTGGCTGAAAGAGAGCCACCAGGTTCAGAGCAGATTCAGAGAGTGGATGTAGAACAAACTTGGACACCACATGTAGCAACAATGGGTGCAAATATATGACAGTGGGAACCAAGCGGGATGGTACTGTCAGTGGAGGGTAGTGTGGATAGAGGACAATTCTGGATCCATATTCCTCTAATGCAAGAGTCATATATAATCACTTCCAGAGAGCTCCACCCAGGAAAATGCTAAGTTAACTGAATGATACTAAGTGTTAAACTTGATATGACTGAGTTTACCTTGGATAGGTAAGATTAATGCTGTATCTCTGGAAATGTCAGCTCTGGAAAAATAAAACAGCTTTGTTCAATTCATTCGTGACCACAGAAACAGATTTACAGTACATCTAATGTAGCTGAAACTCCAGAGCCTCTCACTTGCTCAAGCTTCTTCCAAAGCTCAGCTCTAGCAATGCTTTTGTAAAATATGCAGAAGTAGATTCTAGCCACAATTGTATAAGACAACTGCCTCTTTCCACTCTGACTTTCCTTTGAGCACACTTCCCCTCATGTCCCGGAATCCAATTAAGGGTAAATTCAACTAAGTGGAAATTTCACTGGAGATACATTTAATTTGGGCTTAATGAGGTTTATGTATGTGGTTCACATTCCCTTCCATGAAGGGTTGAGTTAGTGTTAGCCTCCCATGGTGCTAAAGCACATGAGTTATGTAGTGGTTATGTAGTGGTGCATGGTTAGGAGTCAGGCTGTGAGATGAATGAGTCCTACAGTACCAAGCACTAGAAATATGTGGGCTATGGAAGAGAAACAGGTTTGGGATGTGGTATGTGAGAATTTCTCCCAATCATCAGATATGTAAACATTTAAGTAGAAGACTCAGTTCTCCCTCATGCTTATTCAGTGAAAAAATTCTTTTTATTACTGCACATATACCCAATAATACAGTATCTATTACTATAAATGCACAATAAATAGCTCTTTTCATTTGATTATATACAAGTGATTAGAATTCCTAAATTTTTAGAGAACCTGTACTTGTACCATGGAGTACGTCAGTGTGTAAAGAATCATGTATTTTTCATCCTTTTGTAATAAATTGCACCTAAGCACTACATTTCTCAGTGAGTTGTAAAACTGACACTTTTCTAAACTATCAATAATAAAACATACTTATTTCTATCATTCTAGACAAGAGCCTGAGTTTACTCTATACTCTCTACAGAAAATGGTATAAAATCATTAATGTATGAAGAGGCTATAAAAAGTATACAGCCAAAAGTTTAGGGAAAAAAAGTGTCATAGTTGTATGTCAGTTTATTAGTAGAAGTGTTATTATTTTCCTGAATTTTATAATGCCTGTGGCATGTATCAGCTTTAAATTTTTTAAATTTTGTGAATTTTTTCTAGTTTTAAATAAATATTTATATATCCAACTTTGTGTTTCTAATTTTGTATTGTTTTCTTCTCAAATACCCCTATTCCCAATGATATACATTTCACACACTCTAAACCTATGACCAGAAATATCATCATACTTTTTACTGATACTTGAATACAAGCTCCATGAGAGCAGGAATTGTATTTCTTTTGTTCACTGTTCTATATCAAAATCTATACAGGGTCTGAAATATAAAAGGTACTCAATCAATATTTATGAAATGAATACAGGTCACTGTTTAAACTCTGTGCTTCCAAGCTGAAGTAGCCTAATGTCTTATTTGTTCTTATTCAGTAGACTTGCTCTACCCAATTTACTCTATTAAATTTTTCCCACAAATATCATGATGTTTTCATAAAAAATTGTAAAAAAAATTCCTTGCAAAATTCTAGTATTTTAAAAAGAATTTACTTTCTGCGGTAGTGATGGATTCAGTTTAGAAAATATGTAAACACAAGACACCCAGGAAAGTACAAGGTGAGGGAAAAAGATGAAAGAAAAAACCTAAAGACAAAACAGGACAGATTATTACAAGAGGCATGAGAAAGGTGAGAAAGAACAAGAATTGAATATGGAAAGATGGCTGAACTCAATTTTCCTTTTCACTTTAAGAGAAACTCAAAAAGAATATTAAAAAAATCAGCTTTGACATTTATCCAAATGACCAATGTATGTTATATTCGACAGATAGATGTTTGAAAACTATCATCTTTAGCTCTAAATAATATTTACTGAGTGACAAAAATACCCTGAGGGATAAACAGTTAAAATGATAGGCTAGCTCATTTTATGCAGAGGTGAAAAGAAGCATGAACAACATGTTGCAAAATTGAAATGCTAAAGGAAGCTGTGATGTGTGGGAACTGGGCCAAAATGGAGCTCGATAGACCAGACTCAACAAACCATGGAGATTTCAAATTTGGAGGCTCTGATATTATGATTTAAGAGAGCTTTAAGCTTTAGAATAGTAGCTCCCATTTGTCCAACTCTAATTTGAGATTATGCTCTTGAATATGTTTCTTTTTGTAACGGTGATGATATTAGATGCAAGCTCATACAAATAACAAAACTGATTATTTAAAATTTAAAAAACAGACTTTTTAAATTGCTAGAGTACATTGGTTCATTCCCTTCTCCTACCTGAGGCTTCTTGAAGTTACTCTGCACTTCAGTGTATCGCTCTCTTGGTGCCAAAGAAGTGTCCACATTGCTTTATCAGATATGGCAAAATTAGTAAAGTTGTATTTGATTGATGGAATTTTAGGAAATTCTTGAATGACCTACTGTCCATCTCCAGTCAGTAGCATCACTAAGAGGGTTCTATTCAGAACTGGTACTGGAGAAATTGGTGAGTTTATATTTAGTACCTACTATAATCCAGGAACAACTTATTAGAGTTGTGTCCTCATGATGTTCTTGGGTTACCACAGAACCATTCTCTATGTATTTGGAATTCATTTCCTCTTTTCAAATTTATCTGACTTATGTTCATTACTTAAATGCCATACTGCCTGGCGAACTATCAAACAAGTTTCCTCTGTAAGTTAACTTTTTACTGTAACAGCAGCACTTATTACTTAAACTATAGGAGTGAATAATTATGGTTATTTCAGGCATTGTGTCACAGCCATAATATTATTTACAAGTAGGAAGGCTAGGTCCTTTTGATGCTCCCTAAATCATACCAGGTAATTGTGATGTCAAATTGGTTGTGAAGGTGACTCTCCTTTTATTATCAATAGAAGTCATATCACTTTGAGGTATATGTTTGTTTTATCTCAGGACAAAGAAAAATTTTCCACTTAAATGGGAGACAAAAGTTTAATGACAACTTCATACAATTATTTAATTTTAAGTCATGTCAACAACTGTGAAGATATACTGAGCATCAGTTGAGTGTCATCCATTATTCTAGGCACTGAAGATACAAAGAGGCAGGCATAGTCCTTATCCTTAGATATTTTTTTAGTGATTGAGTGTGTGTGTGTGTGTGTGTGTGTGTGTGTGTGTGTGTGTGTGTTCTGGGGTGAGATGGAGTCGAGTAGCAACCAGGGCTGGGGGAGAAACAAATAAATAGATGATTATGTTGCAGGGCTATAAGCTCTATGGTGGCAAACCTGATGTGTCTCTTAGTACAGAAAAAAGGCATTATCTCATCCAGGCCAGGAGGCATGATCTGAGTTGAGTCTTCAAGGAAAAGTAACAGTTAGCCAAACAAGGAAAAAGAGCATTCAGGGCAGAGGGAACAGTATAGGTAAAGACATGGAAGACAAAAAGCTATCACCATTGGGAACGAGCAAATAGGTCAGTGTGGTAAAGATTATCTTGAGCTGGGATTTAAACCCACACTCTATTTTCTACACTATGTGATGCTATACACTCCTGATAGGCTACAGCTTTGGAGTATGCTGATCTACTTAGAAAATGTACCCTTGACACCGAAGCTAATGATTATCAATATAAAACTGATGAAACTATTGCATTTAATTAATGGCTCACTAGTTAGAATCCTGAATCCCTCAGAAGGATACTAATATGAAATGTAATGAATGTAATATAAGGTAAAAGTTACATGAATTTATTTATCTATTTATTTATTTAATAAATATTTATTAAGTGCCAATTACATGTTACAAAATTGTGCTGGTGGAGAGATGCAATGATAAACAAGCTATGCCCTGTGCATCCAAACACTTGACAATATAATAACAAAAATGGTCTGCCTCGAGTATGAAATACAAGAGACAAACAGCAAAAATTGCTCAGTATAATCCTGGCCTTATTTAATAGAAATGGGCTGTTTTGGCTGTTATCACAGGTATCCTGGTCTGTTTAGCGGTTTTATCCCTCTGGTAAAGGTGGGCATATATCAGTCTTGATAATACTATTTCGTAAAATCATCTAGTATATTTACCTTGATTCTTTGTTCGTTAAAAAAAATCTTTATGACAGTAATTTCACTATTCCATCTAGGAATAAAATGTTTTGACAGGGCTTCCCTGGTGGCGAAGTGGTTGGGAGTCCGCCTGCCAATGCAGGGGATGTGAGTCCGTGCCCCGGTCCGGGAGGATCCCATATGCCGCCAAGCGGCTAGGCCCGTGAGCCATGGCCGCTGAGCCTGCGCGTCCGGAGCCTGTGCTCCGCAACGGGAGAGGCCACAACGGTGAGAGGCCCGTGTACCGCAAAAAAAAAAAAAAAAAAAAAAAAAAAAAAAAAAAAGTTTTGACAAAATACAGGTGTATTCTGAACCTCGTGGCTGTTCTAATCCCCATTTTCACTTAATAATATTACTTGACGTCTGATGAAGCAGCAACTTGTGATTTAATGCTTACGACTATTCTCTGAGGCCTCATCACTGTGGTAGGAACTAACACAGACCAATTTGTATTGCAGACTAATACAGAGGATCAAAAATCGACTATGAGAGAGTCAGCAAAAAGGGTAGTTAGCCTTTGTTGCTTATCTAATCAGCCACTATCTTTATCTTATATTAATTGTACTAGGCTGTTTGTTATAGATATTCAAACATAGAAAATAGACAGAATCCACAATAAAGCCCTATGTATCCATAGTCCATCAACAGTAAATATATTAGTATGTCTCTAAAGAATGTCTCTTTAAAAAAATAAAAAACTAAAAACCGTTATTACCTAAGTACTTACAATAGCTCCTTAACATCCTTGAATATCTGCTTAAACGTTCAAAGTGCCAATTGTCTCATATATGTTATTTTTATTAACACTTGTTTGAATCAGGATCAAAATAAGGACCACACATTGCAAATGGTTGATATGGTGTTTAAATCTTCTTTAATCTATAAGGATCCCCTTTAATTTTATTTTTCTCACTCACAATTTAAATGTTGGAAAAAAGAACATAGGTGCTGATTGCATCCCTGTAGTGTCACTTGACATGTTCATTAGTCATATCATTAAATTTGCATTTGGATCTAAAGATGTCTTCTAAATTAAGTTTCTCCTACATTTTATTTTTTGAAAAGATTATTCCATAGCTGTATGTATTTAGATCTCTCTATCAAGAGAGGTAACATCTAGTCATCTTTCTTCTTGTGATGTTAACAGCTATAGATGCTTAATGTCTAGATCTAAATTACTTTTCGAAGAATCAACTTATCTTGTAACTATGTTTGAAGGAAATATTGTGTTCTTCATATTCCTGTCAACTGAATATAGGAAAAGAAAAATGGAGCATATGGTATTTCTTCTTCTAGAAAGAAAGAGAGAGAGAGAGAGATCATCAATGTAAAAAAAATAGCTACTCTTAGGAATCTTATAATTGACTGGTAATATCATGCAAGTTATTTCATTGTTGCTATAGAAATCCTAATAAATAAAAGCCATTCTTTTAAAACAAATGTTATAATAGATATTTTCGAGTCTCATGAGATCTCAGCACTATGAAGATTATTTTTGTAGGTTGGAAATTGTTTCTATTTATATCTGCTTACTGTAAGGTTGAAGAAAGTGAAGCATATAAGGCACCACATCCCACAGACCCATAATAAAAGTCACATAGGAAGTTAACTGTAGAAATGAGAATGTAGCTAACACATAATTTGGCACTATTTTACACAAAATGTTAAAATATTCCCTAAACTAATAAAAGAAGCACAGGTAGTGATGATACAGTGAAAAGAGAATTCAATTTAGGGCAAATGATTTTTTAAAAAAGCTTCAAAGGATAGGTTATATTTGAAATAGACCTTGAAAAGTAACTTATATGTTGAGAGGGAGACTGGAAGGCATTCAAAATGGAAAGCAATGAAATGGAAATGGATAGTAGCCTGGTTTGGATGGAGAGTGGTGGACTAAAGATGGGTAAAAATCTGTAAGTGTGGATGGAGACCATATATTAGTGGCTAAGTATACTGGGTTTGGAACTAGATACCTAGAGTACAAATTTTAGCTCACCTTCTAAGTAGTAGTGTGACTGTGTTAGTCTGGGTCTTCTGAGAAGCACATACCAAGACAGATTTAACCATACAACAGCTGATTGAAGTAAATGCCTATGAGGGAAAATGGGAGATAGCCAGAGAAAATCAAGAAAGTTGTCAGACTATGATTTAGGTCTGCCACCTTTTAAAGAGAAAGAGAAAGGAAGGAAGGACTGCAGTGTAGCTCAGGAAATTTCTACAAAATTGGTAGGGAGTCTTTGAGCCAAAGTTGTTTGTTAGAAGAGTCCTGTATCTCCCAGTCACTGACTAGGAGTAGCCCTTAGGAACTGTGACTTTGGTGCACAATGGTGATGGATTTCAGAGCCCAGCAGCTGGAGCCATGGTCTGTTATGCTCCCTACCCTGAAGGACACATTTTTGTGTCTTGAGTAGCTAACTTTCTGAGTTACAGCTCCACCATTTAACAAGGGGAAATATAAATATTTATTTCATAGATTTGTTGACAATTAAATGAGCAGGTATCTATAAAGTAGAAAAAAATGTATAGTTTAGAAGTTGTTTTGGTTTCAGATATGATGTTGGTGGCTTTGATGATTATGGCAAATAAATGTAAGGGTAAGAATTTTTCTTCAATTGGGTTACAAATCAAAAATGTATAAAGTCTTCTTGGCAAAAACGTGACATTTTCAAACTGTACTACAGGAATGAAAAAACATTTATTGAGAGAGAAGTGTCAGAAGAACAGTAGGGAAAGGCACCATCATCTCATGGGATTTAGAGATAAAGCAGTGGGAAGGAGAGGCTATTAGTATATACCAATCTTGTAAACAAGACATTGAATGAGGGTACCCTGTTGGAAAACTGTCATATTAAATAAGTCAATATATTAGGAGGTAACAAAATCCTGAACTCAAATGTTGGCTATAATCATGGAAAGAAAGGACAATATAAATGAAATACTTAGGAGGATTCATCTATGGACAGGATATCTAAGTAGATGTGTAAGGTTAGAGGAAAGAAGAAGCAAACTTTGTCACCAAGATTTCAAGTTTGTATCTTGGGAATGTTGATTGGGGGTTAAAAAAAAAAACGTTTAAAAAAAATTAAAAAGTTTGGGCTTCCCTGGTGGCGCAGTGGTTGAGAGTCCGCCTGCCGATGCAGGGGACATAGGTTCGTGCCCCGATCCAGGAAGATCCCACAGGCCGCGGAGCGGCTAGGCCCGTGAGCCATGGCCGCTGAGCCTGCGCATCTGGAGGCTGTGCTCCGCAATGGGAGAGGCCACAGCAGTGAGAGGCCCGAGTACCGCAAAAAAAAAAAATTAAAAAGTTTAAGTTTAGATATTGTCAATCGATTTAAATTTTAGATTTTTGAAATTGTGGTGTTAGCCAGTTATTCCTATCTAAAAATGAAGGTTAGCATCCTAGGAATAAGTTAGATCATCAGTAAATAGACTTGGGACTCAACAGAATAGAAATGATCTTGTGATTAAGAAAACACATATGGTCACCAAGAAAATAAATGTAGAGAATAGTGAAGCGAAACAAAGTCAGGACTTTCATTTAATTCCTGAATTTGGCTAGCAGGTAAAGCCAGGGCTTTGAAAGTTAGTAAAAGTGAGTGGAAAAGGAAAGTAAGAGGGAAGAAATAGTGAATTCAGAAATTTAGGTGGTCAATTTTGTTTCTTTTTATGGCTGAGTAATGTTCCATTGTATATATGTGCTACATCTTTATCCATTCATCTGTCGATGGACACTTAGGTTGCTTCCATGTCCTGGAATAGTAAATAGTGCTGCAATGAACATTGTGGTACATGTCTCTTTTTGAATTATGGTTTTCGCAGGCTATATGCCCAGTAGTGGGATTGCTGGGTCGTATGGTAGTTCTATTTTTAGTTTTTTAAGGAATCTCCATACTATTCTCCATAGTGCCTGTGTCAATTACATTCCAACCAACAGTGCAAGAGGGTTCCCTTTTCTCCATACCCTCTCCAACATTTAAATACCGTATGCTAACATGTATATATGGAATCTGAAAAAAAAAAAAAAAAAGGTTCTGATGAACCTAGGGGTAGGACAGGAATAAAGATACAAATGTAGAGAATAGACTTGAGGGCATGGGGAGGGGGAAGGGTAAGCTGGGATGAAGTGAGAGAGTGGCATGGACATATATACACTACCAAATGTAAAATAGCTAGTGGGAAGCAGCTGCATAGTGCAGGGAGGCAGCTCAGTGCTTTGCGACCACCTAGAGGGGTGGGATAGGGAGAGTGGGAGGGAGTCGCAAGAGGGAAGAGATATGGGGACATATGTATATGTATAACTGATTCACTTTGTTATACAGCAGAAACTAACACAACATTGTAAAGCAATTTTACATCAATAAAGATGTTTTTAAAAAATAGAACAGAATAGAATAAAATAAAATAAAATAAAGAAATTTAGGAGGCAGTCCTGGGCCAGGCCCAGCCAGGGTGAGGGCCAAGGCAGAGGCGCTGGAGTGCAGGGGGTGGGCTCTGAAGGGAAGTGTGTCAGAGGGGGCACGGGGAGAGCAGGGTGCTGCGGTTTGAGCTTGAGGGTGAAGTTTGTGAAGCAGGAGGATGGGCCAGCAGTCTGAATGCCAGAATGGATAACCGTTTTGCTACAGCATTTGTAATTGCTTGTGTGCTTAGCCTCACTTCTACCATCTACACGGCAGCCGCAATTGGCACAGACTTCTGGTATGAGTATCGAAGTCCAGTTCAAGAAAATTCCAGTGATTTGAACAAAAGCATCTGAAATGACTTTGCTAGTGATGAGGCAGATGAAAAGACATAATGATGCGCTTTTCCGATATAATGGCACAGTGGGATTGTGGAGACGGTGTATCACTATACCCCAAAACACATACTAGTACAGCCCACCTGAAATGACACAGTCATTTGATATGGTCACAAAATGCATGAGTTTCATGCTAAATGAGCAGTTCATGGAGAAGTTTGTTGATCCTGGAAACTAGAACGGTGGGATTGATCTTCTTCGGACCTATCTTTGGCGCTGCCAGTTCCTTTCACCTTTTGTTAGTCTAGGTTTGATGTGCTCTGAGGCTTTGACTGGACTTCATGCTTGTATCTGCCAAAGCTTGTACCCCCACCATTGCCACAGGCATTCTCCATCTCCTTGTGGGTATGTGTACCCTGGGCTCAGTGAGTTTCTACGTTCTTGGAACTGAACTACTCCACCAGAAATTAGAGCTGCCTGAGAATGTGTCTGGCAAATTCTGATGGTCCTTTTGCCTGGCTTGCGTCTCAGCTCCCTTACAGTTCATGGCTTCTGCTTTCTTCGTCTGGGCCCCTCATACCAACTGGAAAGAGTACACCTTAATGAAGGCATATCGTGTGGCATGAGTGGGAATCTGCTTGCTTTACAATTGTCACTTTTATGATTTTTTTACATTAATATTTTCCCTTATCTCTCCCCCCCCAATTGTTTTTAACTTTGTGGGGTGTGTGTGTGTGTGTGTGTGTGTGTGTATCATTTCATCCTGAAAATTCATTTTATTTATTCACACAGATGGTTTCTTAATACTGCTAAAATTTATATGGAACCTGAGTGAGTCCATTTATCAGACAAACTAATCTAGGTTCAGAGTCCAGACAGAAAAAAATGGGTAGACTCTTGGCACAAATTTGTCAAAGAAAATTGGTAGTAAGGGGTTGACCCAAAGCAAGTTCTTCTGATGTCTGTTGGACTTCTCAGTATAGTAACTGTATGTGTTTAACTGGAAACTCTAGTTTCTTTGGGAAACCTCTTATCATCATCAAAACTTCTATTCACTTTGCTGTTGTAGATAGCCTGTCAGCCAGAAGTATTAGTGCTATTTTCAAGGACTTAGGCTATCTAAAAATAAGGAAATTACCTAAGATCTTTTTCCCAAAATATTGGCATATAGCTTCATCTGAGGTGAAATATCACGGTTGTTTACCTATATTGTGTCTGTTTACAAGATAGGAAGTGTTTACATGGAATTTTAACTTTGTAACTGCACGAATTCCAGTTCAGCTAGACAAGAGGATTAACCTTATTTTACTTTTTTTTAAACTCTCCTTAATATGTCAATAGGATTTTCAGTATCACCAAACCATTTTGGATTTTTGTTCCTTCCCTCCTCATACACCAGGCTTATTAAAACAGTGCTTTCTTTTTAACACTACATTGGGGTCCCAGAGTAAAATTCTCCAACTGCCATCTATTTATTTCAGCTAAGTACCATAAAGAAGGTTCCACCATAATGACCCCCTGGAGCTATGAAAACTACCACAAGACCTAAAGCTTTGGCTGGTCATTAACTTCCAACTATGGTCTTTATTTCTTGTGATGAAATGATGTGCCTTTCCTTGCCTAATCCCTTCCTGGTGTGTATCAACATTATTTAATGTCTTCTAACTCAATCATTATTTTATACATATGTCTATAAACACTGAACTTTAAAAATCTTATTTATTTATTCCATTACTGCAGTACTTGACAGATTTTTTTAAAATGTAACAGTAATTTCTTACAAAATCCTAAATCTTTCTTAAAAAATGAGAAGAGAGAGAAAAAAAAAAGAAATTTAGGAGGCAAATGATGAAAACTGGCCAGGAAAATATTTCAAGAAAAACTTCAACCTTGGAAATCAGAATAGAAGAGGAATGAAATAAATGTGTTAGTTAAAATTGTGTAGTGATCTTTGAGACCCCAGTTTCATTAGGTACAGAATCCTAAGTATATAAAATAAGTCAACTATATGGAAGGTAAGGCACCAAGGGTAAATTCATTTTCTAAGACTGCTAAAAGAAAATGGAAAGAAAGTGACAAAACAGTAAGAAGTTTGGGGGCAGCAATAATCAGAGAAGTGTGTTTGTATTTTTGTTTATTTTTCTCAGGGGGTTGTTTGTTGCTTATCCCAAGTATATTTTCAGGCAGAGGGAAAGAAAGTAGTTGTAAATGAAAAATTAAAGAAATATATGTAGATAGATAAATAATTTTACAGGACATATTTGATAAATCAAAGCCCTAGAGAAGACAGAACAATGAGTAGGATTAGAGCACAAGCAGAAGGATCAGCCTTGGTTAAAAAAGATTCTTTCTTTCTCAGAGACTGTAAAATGGAAAAGAGGGAGAAGCTATAGAGTGGTTATAGAAATGAAAAAGTTGGATGATGAGTATGGGGAGCCTTGTGGGGAGGCTTGTGGGGAACCTTAAATTTCTCAGTAAAATGGAGGAGTAATATCATCAGACCTTTTCTAACATAGTTTCCTTAACTTGGTAAACTCCACTGCCAGCTATAATGTACTGACCACATTCATGCTGCTGGTGCTCTTTAAAACGCCTGGAAACTTTTCTCCTCACTCCTGACAGTATTAATGAAATGATTCCATTAAGGCACAAACTAGGCTAATATTTTATTGAATTAATTTATTTAGATTGAGTCTGATTACTTAGGTATCATGATAATCACCCTGGAAACATTTGAATAAAATAACCCAATTAATTTAATAAATTCTTAATTTACTCTTGCATTCCAAATGTAATTTTAAAAAGCAGTTTAACCCATTAATATGGACTTAGCAACTTGGTTTGTCAAATGAAGATCAAGCAACAAACAAAAATGTCACTCATAAGAACTTTCTCCAGAAACATCAAGTCATTAATGTTCACAAATTTTCAAAAAAGGATGCATAATGATAGCATTATTATTTTATATTTGAAGTAATTTTTACTCCCAAGTGAAATTCTGATTTCTTAACGAATTATAAGCAGCTAATTTTGATTCTACTTATGCATTAGTGAATACTACTATGAATTAAATCACTTTCTTTCCCCAAGAGCTACATATATTAAGAGCTGCTATCAATAATCTGGTACAAGGATCTTGGCCCTCCTAGTATATTCTCCCAGGAAAATTCAATAGCAGCTGTGTGGTAGAGACATAATAAGATAATACTTATATAGACTTTGGTATACCTGTGACCTTTTCAAACCAGAATCACCCAGGCCAGTCTTCATTAGAGCTGAGACCCAACCAAAATAAAGTTCAAGTAACAGAAAGAACACATCCTCTTGACAAGATTGCCTTCAGTATTTTGTAGTCATAATTTGCAAAATGATATGGCAAGCTTTCCTGAACCAAAGAATCATAGGACTACTGATGCCCTGTGATGAAAAATATCACTACTTCAGAAATTGGAAGCTTTCATGAACTGCATTTTGAAAAGCCATATGTATCCCAAAAGCCACAAAGTGTCATTGCTTTCTGGTACTTTAGTAACAAACACTTAAACCTGAAAAATATGGGGAATGGAACACTGGCATTTTTTTTATCTGAGGACTTTATCTGAGAAAAATGATGCCTGGTAATCCATGAACGGTTACTCATACACAAGGAGTCAGATCTAGAAGCCAGGGGGAAAAGTAGGTGCACATACCTGAGGTCAATGTTGGTGATTTGGTTAGTAAATTAATTCCAAAAAATTATCCTAAATTGTGTCTTCCTTTTAGGCTAATAATCTTGGCATCATTGCTGTCTTTGGCAGCTGTTATTAACAATCCTGCAAATATATCTCTGCCTCTATTCTGAGAAAAACTCCTCTTCATTCTTGTGGGAGATGTCTTACAAAGCCCAAACAAGTAGTCATCTAATTAGAATGGGCATCAGAGTCACAAGTATGTTGGATTCTGAATCATCCCTCTGCTATGCTCTAAAGCTTGTTGGCAGAGAAGGAAAGAGAGAACTGTTTCTTCCAATTCATCTCCCTTCTTTATAGCACTCTCACAATTCCCCCAACAAAATGAAAATGAGTCAACTGCATAACCCCATGGCAACAATGTCCAGTCAAAGAAAAAAGTGGATCTTCATAGAGGACATTAGGAGCAGCCTGGCATACTCACTTGTTTGCTACTGACTGATGGTGCCATAGGAGCTCTCAACCTCTGCCTAAGCCCTTCTTTTATGGAGCTAAGAACCTGAAGATTCAGGAGCATCAAAAAGTCAGAAGCCAAAATAAAGTCTCCTGCATTTGTGATATATGTTGCTTCTTCTTAAAATGAAACTAATTCTGCAATAGTTCACGATTTATTTTAAAAGAGATGCATATGGCATGCTTAAAGGATAGATATTTGCAATACATCTGTACTGGATTTTACACACACACACACACACAAACATGCTACTGAAAGTCTCAGCTTACAACCAACCCTCTATCACTAACTTTATTTGATCACTTCTGATTTAGTAACTAGGAATCAGTTGGTACTCACATGGAATATTTCTTTACGGTGCTCTGGGGAAAATGGATTTATGAAGTTGTTTTCAAATTATATTCATCCTTGTTAGTATTTTGAAAAAGAAAAAGGAGAAAACAACACACTGGGTTATATATATTCTCATTTTCTTGTCCAAACAGTTTGTTGCAAGGAGACTACAAGACCACCTTGGGTTATTTTAAACTTCTTTCATTTGTAGCTATGTTTTTGGCCTTCATATGTGTTTATTAAGTGTAATATTATCTGTTTTGTCTGGCTCCTCAAAGCAGCAGCCAGACCATAACAAAGTGAGTGTTGAGAAATACTGTTAACAAGATCAAGATATATACACAAATATTTGCTGCCATCAGCCTTCCTTCACCACAGGAAATTACTTAGGAAAAAGAAGCAGAGTGCCTTGTTCAAAGCAAATCCATGGCCGCAAATGCCATCATTATTATTACTTTGCACTCTAATGTCTCTGCCTTGTTTTTTCCATCTTTTCATACTCATATAATGATTTCTTTTGTTCTAACTTTATCTCAAACCCATAGAACCCTGACACCAACTCTCTCTCATGGATGCCTGCCTTTTGGGTTGTTCTTTGTTCCTTCTTACATCTTCTCCTCAATTATATTTTTCCCTATTTTCTTCAGACATAATACTATTTTTTCATTATCTTCATCTTCCTTCTCATCCTGCCCTTGCAACCTACAGAGGTAATTCTTTATATATTTTTTCCTGTAGGGGAGAAATTCAACTGATTTGTATCTAGCTAGAGGGAAAGGAGAGGAGAGAGAGAGAAGAATAGTTCTTCTGAAGTATTTAGTGTCCAACACATGAGACCCCAGCAAACAATATTTGGATCTTCCACTGAGAGATGGAAGCCCAGCCTTTACGTTTGGAAGCTCCCTGGTGTGCACATACTTTCTCCCAGGTCGTCAATTCTAGGTGCTACTGTGAAGGGATTTTGCACATCAAATTACAATCCCCAGTCAACTGACTTTAAGATAGATTATCAGATGGGCCTGACCTAATCACATGCACCCTTAGATCTGTGTCTAGAGACATAGGAAATCAGAGACTCAAAGTCGGACATGCTCCTGTTGGTCTGGAAAAAAGGAAACACTAATAAAGAACTGTGAGTGACCTCTAGGAGCCAAGAGGGATCCCTGGCAACATTATTTAAAAATGGGGACATTCCTACAACTACAAGGAACTGAATTCTGCCAACAGGCTTAATGAGCTTGAAAGAGGACATGGAGCCTCAGACGAGAATGACAGTGTGACCAACACTTGGTGGCAGCCTTGATTATAACCGTGTGAAACCCTGAGCAGAGAGCCTTAGCTACACCGTGCCCAGACTTTTGACGTAGAGGAACTGTAAGATAATAAATTTGCACTTCTTTAAGCCACTAAGTTTACAGTAATTTTTACACAGCAATAGAAAATTAATACATAAATAAATTATTTATAAATAAATTGCAAAAAAGCAAGTTTGTTATATATCTGCAGTTGCATGGCTGGGTTCTAATATGCCAAAATTATTTTTAACAAAGAAAATTTCATGATTCCAAAATAAAAGGGAAAATGTCTCAAAAGCCTTGTTTAATTGCTTACTAATATTTATATCTATAGATACAGCTAATAAAGATGCTGAAATAAATTATTACCGGTATCTTAAAGAATTCAGAATACAGGAAATTATAAGCAACAAACCACTATTATAACATCACAAGTATTCATTGATTTTAAGTTTTGGATGCTGAACAAAGGCCTTAGAACCACTTATGTTTTAAAATAACTATTGCTAAGTTCTTTAATGAAGTGCTTCAAAATACTGTAGAAAGGAGAAACTTTGGACTCACCAGAACTCCCTCCCCTTCTCTTTTCATCCTTAGTAAGGGAGATACATGTCCAGGGCGTTGATGACAAGGGACAGAATAACAAAATTTGGGGCAGATTCCATTCCTTGAAAGTTTTTTCCAGTGTAGAATGTGTTGTTAACTCTTGCCTCTCCATTGTATGATATATACAATGCCTAATTCCCAATTACCCCCTTTTTTCTTCCTAGTAAAAGCCCTTTTAATCCAGAGATTCACAATATATCTAGTCCTCAAGGAGGATTTTGATTTGTTTGTGCCAGTTAGATCATGGCCTTCCTTAGTCTAGAGGTAGACATGTGAATTAAGTTTTCCCAATCAGATTGAAGAAAAGGACTATTTTCTAGGTTTAAGGGAGAAAGCTCCCCTCTCCTCTCCTGCTGGCAGTTAATAAGAATTAATGTTGCTCAGGATGTCGCTGGCAGCCATCTTGAAACCATAAGGACAACCAGCCCTAGGAGGTAGCTGAGTACAACAGAGGAGAAAGACGAAAAGGAGCTGGATCCTCGATTATATTAGGCTTCTCATTACAACACACTTGGAGCTCATTCTACCTCTGTACTTCCAGTTATATTAGATAATACATTTCTTTGTTGGTTAAACCCCTTGGAGTTGGGGTTTTTCTGTTATCTGCACCTCAAATATCCTAACAGATAATGTGAGAGATCGATACTCACTGTCAGTATGCTGTTTAAACTTCAGCTGAGCTTAATTCTCAAATGTAAGGCATTTCAAAGGCCTATAAAATTTCATCTCTAGTTTCCCAGGCAACTATCACATGTCACTCATGGATGTTCTGAAGCACACAGGTAATATTCCATCTCATCACCTCAATTTTAAACCTGGAGAAAGACAAATGAAATGGGTGCCAATAAATCCTCAAGGCTGCAGAGATAAAAGAAAAGAATGAAAATCCAGGAGGCAAAGGAAAGTAAACAATCTACTCTGCTATCTAATCTCCCCTTTTCCACTCTTTGTTTTCATTTCTCTTTTTTAATGCTGCCATGAGAGATTCAAAATTAGATATAAATTTTTCTGGAGGCTAAGTCCTTCTTTCTGCATTAGTTTTCTGGACTCACCTGACCCTTGCATATAAGTAACACCACCTCCTGCAGAGAAAAGATTCAACAATTCCAAATTCATAATCTAAGACCTTTTGTTCTCTTCTCTCCCACATCATAAGAATAAAAATCAATCTTAGACCTAAATAGGTATAATAGACTTTAACGTAAATCATTTAAATGCTAATATTCTTTCTCTCTAAATGATTCTTTGATAAGGCTGAATTATATGCAAAATGATGGAAATAAAATTGAAAAATTATTTTTTGTCAAATTTTATAATGTTTTTTCCCATCATAGGCAATAAGTTGGAGATAATTTCAAGCCAGGGTAGGCAGCTTTGTTCATAGTTGCTTTGGATAGTAACCAAATGAGACTTCCATTCAGGCCACAGAAGAAATCTCATGAGACATAAAACATTCAGAAAAGCTGAGGACTTCTATGTACCCAAGAACTACTCAGCCAGAAACCCAGAAAGCGAGATTATCCCTCACCTGAACTGCTCATTGGCTCCATATCGGCTTCTTGGCTTCCACTTCTTTCCTGCTATCACCTACTGTCCACACAGTAGCCAGCATGATCCTGTTAATTATGAAACAGAACATCATCTCTGCTCAAAACCTCCAACAACTTTTCAACTCACTCAGAACACGATGGCCATCAGACCTCCGTATAATCTGACCTTCTACCACCCTGTTTGACTTTGTATTCTGTGCTACTTTCCTTCTCAAAGTCCACCCCATCCACCTTGGCCTCCTTGATGTTAAAAATGCCAAGCATGCTTCCACTCAGTGCCTCTGGACTTACACATCCTCTGCCTATGAAGTTCTTCTCAGAGATATTTCCTTAGCTCACCCACTTTAAGTAGGTTTCTGCTGAAATGTCCTTGTATCTATTCAGATACATTCATTACTCCCTGCCCAACCTATACAAAATAGCACCTTCTATATCACTCTCCATCTCCTCACCCTATTTTCTTAGATATTTTTCATAGCATTTGTCATCCCTGAACATATTACATAATTTATTGTCTATCATCCATGACAACATGAGCTCCATGACATCAGGAACTTCCCTTTGCTCATTGCTTATATCCCAGCACTTCGAACCAGTACCTGGCACTTGGTAGAAGCTAAATAAGTATTTCTTAAATACATGAATAAACTTTTATTTCAATAAAAGTTGCCAAGAATATTCACAACATATCTAGATAGCATACTGTTTTAATGAAAGCCATTTTATCATATAATTCTGTATAATGAGATTATTTCTCATTCTTTTGCTTTAAAAAAAAGTTATTTCCTTAGAAACAATCTAAATATTCATCAACAGAGGAATGGATAAAGAAGATGTGGTACATATATACAATGGAATATTATTCAGTCATAAAAAAGAATGAAATAATGCCATTTGCATCAACATGGATGGACCTAGAGATTATCATACTAAGTGAAGTAAGTCAAAGACAAATATCATATGATATCACTTATATGTGGAATCTAACACAAAAAATGATACAAATGAACTTATTTACAAAACAGAAACAGACTCACAGATCTCGAAAAAGAAACTTATAGTTACCAAAGGGGAAACGTGGTGGGGGAGGTGATAAATTAGGAGATTGGGATTAATATATATGCACTACTATATATAAAATAGATAAACTGCAAGGACCTACCATATAGCACAGGGAACTACACTCAATATTCTGTAATAATCTATATGGAAAAAGAATCTAATAAAGAATATATATATATAATTCACTTTGCTGTACACCTGAAACTAACACAACATTGTAAATCAACTCTACTCCAATAAAAATTTAAAAGCTATTTCTTTTTAAAAGGGAAATATATATTAATTACAGAGAAATATGTATGTGCATGTGTACATATGTGTGAAAAAATGTAAAGGAAGGAAAACAATGTAGCTACAATTCCATCTATCAAAGGACAAACACTGTTACAAACTATATAGGAAGAAGCTATTTTCATTTCCTCGGAAACAATTCAAATTAACATTTCATTCCATGGATTGAAACAATTTCAGTTTTTGCTAAGAAACAGACTGAGCAAAGCACCATCTAAGACTCACTGACTATTCAGCACAATGTTAGGCTTGATTATTCACAAAGAACACACATTTCAGATTGTCCTAACTGGGAGAAGCCTGGTCTCCCCATACTAGAACAAATACCAGCTTTAGCAGTTTTCTAGGAAGTAGACAAAGAAAATAAACAAATCAACAAAACATCAAAAGGCAAAAACCAAACAATTAAAAATGTCAATGAACTTCCTCTGGCATTTCATTCAAATACAGTTATAAGTGGAGCAAAACTATATTTACCCTCCCTAATGCCTCTATGTTATTAGCAATTAAAATGTCCCTTTGTGAGAAGCTCAAGGCCCTACATCCTTTCCTTGAATTATTATCCATGAATCAATTACAATTTGATCTTTTATATATATATATATATATATATATTACATACAAAAATTTTTTTAAATAAAATTTACGTTAAATCTCTTCTGGCACTGTGGTTGCAGCTTTCAACTTTTACATAATTGACTGTGCTATGACTGTTTGGATGTTCTTCTAAGCTTGTAGCACATATCATTAGCATTTCCATAATGTCAATATTCTAGTTAAATTTTGTCCTTTGAATTCATCTACCTAAATAAGAAAATTCAATTTTGAAATTAATTCATCTCCATTCATTTATCCAGCAAAACAAGTTCAAATTATGTATTTTCAAGTTACCTAAGGTTATAATGTTTTTAGAGGTTTGTTTCATTTGAATTTTCAAAATCGTATGGCAGATGTTTTCAAATGACATATTTTTGTTGTTGTTGTTGACATTCCCCATTATACATATATCTTAATACTCCCTCTGGAGTCCTCAATAGGACTGCTTAAAATGTTACTGGGAAAAACAAAAAAAGACATGACATGCTGACATGCAAGTCAGTGGCTTAGGAAAGACTATTCCCATACTAAGGGTAGTCAGCTTAAACTGACTCAGCCCAAGTCCAAAAGTTTAAATATTTATAGTGTTCTTTGTCTTTTACCAATTCAGAGATTGTTATTTTCCAAAATTTAATTGCAACCTCCATTTTACTAATAATATTCATTTTTCTTATAGAACAGGAAAACTCAGCAATGCACAGAGGACAGATTGTTTTGATCTAAAACTCATGTCCTACACTAAAATTTAGCCCCAGTTATTGGGGAAGATATGTCATAAAGCCACTGTCAATAGGATCTGTGGTCTAAAGAGAGAAGCAGGGGCTTTATTTTACTACTAGGAAATGCACCGTTAAATAAATCTATACTATGTTTTCTTAAATCACAATCTAAGACCATCGAGCAAATGAGTGAGAAATTTAGGTTAAGGCTTGAGCCTCCTTGAAACATTTATCATGACATTACAGGAATACATTGTTCCTCCAGCTTCCCAAACAGGTGCCACATGGAGAAGCTAATGTCCAAGAGCATCTAAAGTGTAACCATAATGTTGACTCAGAGTATGCATATCCTCATTCATTAAATCTTATGTTTATTGATTGATGCCTACCTTATGTTAAACACTCTTCTAGGGGCAGGGGGAACCAAGCAAAGTCCTATGACTCAAGGAGCTTATAATCAATCATCTCACAAAATCCGAAGGTTTAACCAATATACATCAGGCTTCTCAGAGTAAACAGATGTTTTCGGGGGATTTAATCTCATGATATATCCAGTCTTGTACCATTTAAAAAATTTCCTCAGCATCACCTGGGGGTGCTTATAAAAAGTAGATTCCTTGGCCCACTTGACACTGAATCAGAATCTATTAGATTATGGCCCAGATATGCACTCCATTGTCAAGAATTGGCAACCAGCAGAAAAGAGAATAAAAGGAATTTCCAAACCTCTCCCTCTCCACTCCTTTGTCAGTCTGAATCCAACCCCTCTGGTGTTTCTCCTCCCTCTAGTTCACAGAGCTGAAAATGTTGTTCAGCTTGATGTAATAATGATAACTATAATCATACAAATCGCCTATTCCACTCCCCGTGGTGCTGCACAGAGAATTGATGGCCTTGCGCAGGCAGGGCAGTCACGTATCAAAGCTGCAGGACCTGTGTAGAATTCAGGAAATGCCAGTGCTCTCCTTCCCTTTATGTTCCTTGTAACCTTGCTGTCTCTCTCAGTTGCTGTAGCAGAGAACAGGTAATCCATCAAAAGAGAAACATCATAAACTACCCTCCAAAGTACCCTTTTCTCCTCCACCTTCTACTACAAAATTGAAGCTGGAAGGAATTTTAAGATAGTGTGGAAAACTTGGGGCTCTCAGAATCCTGGCCCCAGCCTTTTGGTCCTCAGCCTATCCCAACTGAGTCTTTCTTATTAGACAGATCTCCTCTCCTCTCAAAAGACACTGGACTTTTCCAGAAAGCAGTCACAAATTCCATAGAAATTGCATTGCGGGCAAGGACGCGTTTCTATCAGATTTGTCAAGCAGTCTGGTTCAACTTTCAGTGCCTGACAAGACCTGTGCTCATCTCTGAATGTGCCAGTACTTTTGCACAGTTTCCTCACATGTGGGAGTATGTATATGTGATCTTTTCTTTATGCTTTTGAAAGAAGAACAATAAAGACCAAAAAGACACAGGAAAAAAGGGGAGGAAAATTTATCATGAAAATTTAATCCATATCCAGTGTTTTTAGCAGTTTGGGAGCAAGTACAAACTCCATTATTTGTGCAGCTATTTCTGTCACCTCCCAGTGATCCTCAGAGCTGGACCCTCCACTGCCCAGGGAGACAGAGTTTTGCCGTTTTTGAAGGCAATGAAGGACCCTTGTCATAAGTTTATTAGGATGTAAAACCCAGCTATTTTACTGGAAGCATTTCCATTTTTTTTATGCATACTGAATCTGCTAATGGACTGTCTCATGTTCTTTGCTCTTTTTAATTCAATAGTCTGTCACTTTCATTTTCAAGATGTCTCAAAGAAAACTAAATTATTATGATGTGCTTGATATGCAAGAATCAAAATGGACTTATATCCTAACGTACCTTCAGTTTACTATTTGTGGACCAAAGATTGCTTTTATAGGTAATTTCTTAAAATGTATGAAGTGCCCTACTTCCATTGTCACTCACATAAGAAGGTGAGTGACACCATTTTGTATGAACTAAGGAAAATTTCAGTTTATTATGGAAATAAATGTACTAATCAATCTGTTGAGGGAACACTATCTTAGAGTTATTATATGTGGATTCTACACTATATGTAGCTTATATGTAAGGTTTACATAGTACTTAAACATAAACATGGGTACATTTTTCCCCCAATAGAAACTAATCATCACTGCTTTTGAAAGCCACCAAGTGCCTCTCCCAAATAGCAACTCCTTTATTCCACATCCAGAGGTAGCCCATTCCTTTTTTAAAAAAAATTTTTTTATAGCTTTATCACCTATGTCTGTATCCCTAATCAACAGAATTTAATTTTATGTGTTTACTCACTTTTTTATAAATGAATTTTATAAATTCATTCATTTTGCTGTCTACTTTGTTTACTTAATATAACTTGTGACATTCATCTAGATAATAGAGTTAACTTTATTTTCACTGCTGAATATTATTCCATTGTACAAATATCACACTTTTTTATTTATTCAATTTTTAGTCAGTGGACATTTGAAGTGCCTCCATTTAAAATTTTTTTTTTATTTTTCACTACTAAAAATAAATTAGTTCTGGGACTTCCCTGGTGGTCTAGTGGCTAAGACTCCACACTCCCAATGCAGGAGGCCTGGGTTCAATCCCTGGTCAGGGAACTAGATCCTGCATACCACAACTAAAAGATCCTGCGTGCTGCATCTAAGACCCGGCACAGCCGAATAAATAAATTAAATAAATAAATATTAAAAAAAATAAATTAGTTACTTTCATCAGATATTGTTAAATGTAAACAAAATCTAGGTTTTAATTTCCTGTTAGATCCACAAAGAAGTAACTACACTGTGCAAGGTTCATTGTTTGATTCTACTTAGGAAGTAGGCCACGGATGTCTCTTTAGCTTTTATTGTTTTCTCCCCTCTGTTTCTGCAGTTTGAACCTCTCTTCTCATTCCCCACCATTGTACCCACTTTCCACAGAATTTCCAATATAACAAAAACACAAAGAAAACTTTACTTCACATAGGCAATGAAAACATGCCCTGGCAATCATAAAGAAAATAGTAAG
This sequence comes from Phocoena phocoena, assembly GCF_963924675.1. Classification (NCBI taxonomy): domain Eukaryota; kingdom Metazoa; phylum Chordata; class Mammalia; order Artiodactyla; family Phocoenidae; genus Phocoena; species Phocoena phocoena. The sequence continues at coordinate 92,875,376 of NC_089222.1, read as the reverse complement.
GAAATCTTTCTGTACTCTGTCTCCTGCCTATTATTTCATACTGCATGTATTAAGGTACGTGTTTTTACTCGAAATATTTGTGAAATTTGTTGGTGAATTTCTGTTCAGTAAACTATCTGTGTAAGCTTCTCAGCACCAAGTGTCTACTTCTGTTTTATTAGCTCCAGCACCTCTCTTGGACAACTGCTGCATCTCCAGGTGGCTCGTGTACTTGTCCCCTTTGGCTACTGAGCTTTACGGACTGTTTCAGGAAGTTTATTACTACTGCGAGGATGGAACATACTGCTTTGTCAGTCAGCCTCTCAGTCAGACAATGCTATTACTTGTCTAGTCCCTGCACTACTGACTCTCACAGATGAGGGGGTAATAGGATGCTGTCTAATCTCCTCCAACCACATTTTGCCAGTAAGAAATAGGAAGGAGTCCTCACACCTCGCCATTTCAGATATAGCCCTGCTTACCTGGATCTTAATGGTTCTTAAATGCTCTGGAATTTGATTACTGGTTACTAATCCTGCCTTCTCCACTAACTATCTGTACGTTCTTAATCAAATTAGGTAACCTAATGCTGCCTCAGCTTACTTGTCTGGAAAGTGGGATATAAAACAATACCGCATCAGTTAGTTCTTGCTGTGTAACAAATCACCCCAAAACTTAGCAGCATAAAACAATAATCATTTATTATTTCTCATGACTCTGTGTGTTGTCTGGGCTGGTCTGATGTTCTGTGCTGGACTTGACTGATCTCTACATGACTGATTCAGGATGTATTCTCTGCTGGCAGGTTAGCTGAGGATTGGCTGGTCTAGGAGAGCTTTAGTTGGGTTATTCAGCTCTGCTGCACATGGTCTCTCAGCCTGGATTAGTCCTCATGCTAATGGCAGGGTTTTAAGAGCATGAGGACATAATTAGCCAAATATTACTTCACTAAAGCAATTCACAGGGTTAGCCCAGAGTCAAAATAGATGGAAACTACAAAGTTAAAGCAGAAAAGGAGGCAATACTTGGGTCCATCAATACAATAATTTTACCTAATAATATCAATCTCTAATCAAAATTGTGAGAATTAATCCATGTAAATATCTTGGTATAATGTCAGATACATAATAAAAACTGGTAAAGAACCAGTTATCACCCTACTATCTAGGAGAGGAATAATGTCTTCTTGTCCAAAATATGTTTATTAAATAGAAAGGCAATGACTGCTTTCTTCTGTTCCTAAAAAATTTATCACTGAAAAAAATGTAGACTTTATTCCCAAGAACCTCTATATACGGAGTCAGCAAATACTTTCTATAAAAGGGTGGAGAGTAAATAGTTTAGACTCTGAAAGCCATATGTCTCTGTCACAACTACTCAACTCTACCATTGTAGTGAGAAAGCAGCCATACATAAAAATGTCACCAAATGGGCACAGCGATGTTCCAACAAAACTTTATTTACAAAAACAGGTGATGCATCAGATTTGGCCCAGAAGCCATACAGTTCACTGTTTCCAAATGTAAATGAACAAATGACCTAGCATGTGAAAGCCTGGGAAGCTTATAAAGAACTTAACAAGTTAGTATGATTTATTCCTAGGTTCACTAGTCTTCTATTTTATTTTTTCTGAAGTTTTCAGTATACTATTGAAATGAGAATTATTATGAGGCATATATACTCCAAATATCAAGCAATCAACAGATAAAGCCTGTTATAACAGAATATGGATATATTCGTATAATATAGGTTGTATTTCCTATACAAAGTTTTCATTGTATAGGAAAACCAAAATAGCAAATCGTTTTCAGATTATTTGCCATAAGAAAGCTCTTAAATAATATAGCTTATTGATGATTGATAGAAGCTTCCTGCCCATATATTCAAAGCATGGCAATATAAATCACTATTTTAATTTGTAAATGATATTCATATTCTGATGTGATTTATTATTTTGAAGTTGAACACAATGTGACTTTATAAGTGTGAAGGTGCATTAGACTGTGTTATTAATGTTACAAAAGTTGCGTATAGCTATAATTTGGTTCCATAAAAAACAGCAGTAATATATTTTGGATGCTCTAAATTAATAGTGATTTTAAAGCTGTGATAACATAGGCCATCGTAAGACATATATTAATGGAACCATCGAGTAAGAAGTTTACTCTTCCACTTTACTAAGAAGCATCTTTGGGGCAAAGAATTGTTTCTACTGCCTAGTCCTTCTTCATGGCAAGTTTTGAGTGTAGATTTAGAGAGGGAAAATCACTCAGGAAATACTGAAAATCTACAAACATGTGTTTGGAGAAAATAAAAATTGATCATGGCATTACAACCATTTCTGTACATTTTCCATGTATAGAAAAGTTAACTTTTCAGAAAAGTTGTCTTATTAGTTCACTTATATTTGCATTCAATCTCTAAATATCCCTTGCTCGGCAACTCTTATTCAACTTTCCTAATTATATTTATCATAGATCACGTATATTCTCTGGTTTTTGTTTTTTGGGGTTTTTTTCGGTATTTGAGACCTGCGGTCTTAGATTTTTTTAACATCTTTATTGAGTTTAATTGCTTTACAATGGTGTGTTAGTTTCTGCTTTATAACAAAGTGAATCAGCTATACATATACATATATCCCCATATCTCCTCCCTCTTGCATCTGCCTCCCAACCTCTCTATCCCACCCCTCTAGGTGGTCACAAAGCACGGAGCTGATCTCCCTGTGCTATGCGGCTGCTTCCCACTAGCTATCGATTTAACATTTGGTAGTATATAAAAGTCCATGCCATTGTCTCACTCCATCCCAGCTTACCCTTCCCCCTCCCCGTGTCCTCACGTCCATTCTCTATGACTGTGTCTTTATTCCTGCCCTGCCCCTAGGTCCTTCAGAACATTTTTTTTTTTTTTTTAGATTCCATATATATGTGTTAGCATATGGTATTTGTTTTTCTCTTTCTGACTTACCTCACTCTGTATGACAGACTCTAGGTCCATCCACCTCATTACAAGTGACCCAGTTTCATTTCTTTTTATGGCTGAGTAATATTCCATTATATATATGTACCACATCTTCTTTATCCATTCCTCTGTCGATGGACATTTAGGTTGTTTCCATTCCCTGGCTATTGTAAATAGTGCTGCAATGAGCATTGGGGTACATGTGACTTTTTTGAGTAATGGTATTCTCAGGGTGTATGCCCAGTAGTGGGATTGCTGGGTCATGTGGTTGTTCTATTTTTAGTTTTCTTAAGGAACCTCATACTGTTCTCCACAGTGACTGTACCAATTTACATTCCCACCAACAAAGCAAGAGTGTTCCTTTTTCTCTGCACCCTCTCCAGCATTTATTGTTTATAGATATTTTGATGATGGCCATTCTGACTTGTGTGAGGTGATACCTCATTGTGGTTTTGATTTGCATTTCTCTAATAATTAGTGATGTTGAGCATCTTTTCATGTGCCTCTTGGCCATCTGTATGTCTTCTTTGATGAAATGTCTACTTAGGTCTTCCACCTATTTTTTGATTGTGTTGTTTGTTTTTCTGATATTGAGTTGCATGAGCTGTTTGTATATTTTGGAGATTAATCCTTTGTCCATTTCTTTGTTTGCAAATATCTTCTCCCATTCTGAGGGTTGTCTTTTTGTCTTGTTTATGGTTTCCTTTTCTGTGCAAAAGCTTTTAATTTTAATTAGGTCCCATTTGCTTATTTTTGTTTTTGTTTTGTTTTTTCTCTTTTTTTCCATTTGCTTATTTTTGTTTTTATAACCATTACTCTAGGAGGTGAGTCATAAAAGAACTTGCTGTGATTCTCGTCAAAGAGTGTTATGCCTATGTGTTCCTCTAAGAGTTTTATAGTGTCTGGTCTTTCATTTACGTCTTTAATCCATTTGGAGATTTTTTGTGTGTTTGGTGTTAGGGAGTGTTCTAATTTCATTCTTTTACATGTTGCCGTCCAGTTTTCTCAGCACCACTTATTGAAGAGGCTGTCTTTCCTCCATTGTATATTCTTGCCTCCTTTCTCACAGATTAGGTGACCATAGGTGTGTGGTTTTATCTCTGGGCTTTCTATCCTGTTCCATTGATCTATATTTTTTTTGTGCCAGTTCCATACTGTCTTGATTACTGTAGCTTTGTCATATAGTCTGAAGTCCAGGAGCCTGATTCCTCCAGCTCTGTTTTTCTTTCTCAAGATTGCTTTGGCTATTTGGGGTCTTTTGCATTTCCATAAAAACTGTAAAATTTTTTTGTTCTAATTCTTTAAAAATATGCCATTGGTAATTTGATAGGGATTGCACTGAGTCTGTAGATTGCTTTGGGTAGTAGAGTCATTTTCACAATATTGATTCTTCCAATCCAGGAGCATGGTATATCTCTCCATCTGTTTGTGTTATGTTTGATTTCTTTCATCAATGTTTTATAGTTTTCCGAGTACAGGTCTTTTGCCTCCCTAGGTAGGTTTACTCCTAGGTATTTTATTCTTTTTGTTGCAATGGTAAATGGGATTGTTTCATCACTTTATCTTTCTGATCTTTCATTGTTAGTGTATAGGAAAACAAGAGATTTCTTTTTTTTAATTTTTTTAAATTTTTATTTTATTTTATTTTATTTTCATTTTAACACCTTTATTGGAGTATAATTGCTTTACAATGGTATGTTAGTTTCACCTTCACAACAAAATGAATCAGTTATATATATACATATGTTCCCATATGCCTTCCCACTTGCGTCTCCCTCCCTCCCACCCTCCCTATACCACCCCTCCAGGCGGTCACAAAGCACCGAGCTGATCTCCCGGTGCTATGCGGCTGCTTCCCACTAGCTATCTACCTTACGTTTGGTAGTGTAAATATGTCCATGCCTCTTTCTCGCTTTGTCAGAGTTTACCCTTCCCCCTCCCCATAGCCTCAAGTCCATTCTGTAGTAAGTCTGTGTCTTTATTTCTGTTTCACCCCTAGGTTTTTCATGACATTTTTTTCCTTAAATTCCATATATATGTGTTAGCATATGGTATTTGTCTCTCTCTTTCTGATTTACTTCACTCTGTATGACAGACTCTAGGTCTATCCACCTCATTACAAATAGCTCAATTTCGTTCCTTTTTATGGCTGAGTAATATTCCATTGTATATATGTGCCACATCTTCTTTATCCATTCATCCGATGATGGACACTTAGATTGCTTCCATCCCCGGGCTATTGTAAATAGAGCTGCAATGAACATTTTGGTACATGACTCTTTTTGAATTATGGTTTTCTCAGGGTATATGCCAAGTAGTGGGATTGCTGGGTCATATGGTAGTTCTATTTGCAGTTTTTTAAGGAACCTCCAAACTGTTCTCCACAGTGGCTGTATCAATTTACATTCCCACCAACAGTGTAAGAGGGTTCCCTTTTCTCCACACCCTCTCCAGCATTTATTGTTTCTAGATGTTTTGATGATGGCCATTCTGACTGGTGTGAGATGATATCTCATTGTAGTTTTGATTTGCATTTCTCTAATGATTAGTGATGTTGAGCATGCTTTCATGTGTTTGTTGGCAGTCTGTATATCTTCTTTGGAGAAATGTCTATTTAGGTCTTCTGCCCATTTTTGGATTGGGTTGTTTGTTTTTTTGTTATTAAGCTGCATGAGCTGCTTATAAATTTTGGAGATTAATCCTTTGTCAGTTGCTTCATTTGCAAATATTTTCTCCCATTCTGAGGGTTGTCTTTTGGTCTTGTTTATGGTTTCCTTTGCTGTGCAAAAGCTTTTAAGTTTCATTAGGTCCCATTTGTTAATTTTTGTTTTTATTTCCATTTCTCTAGGAGGTGGGTCAAAAAGGACCTTGCTGTGATTTATGTCATAGAGTGTCCTCCCTATGTTTTCCTCTAAGAGTTTGATAGTTTCTGGCCTTACATTTAGGTCTTTAATCCATTTTGAGCTTATTTTTGTGTATGGTGTTAGGGAGTGATCTAATCTCATACTTTTACATGTAGCTGTCCAGTTTTCCCAGCACCACTTATTGAAGAGGCTGTCCTTTCTCCACTAAACATTCCTGCCTCCTTTATCAAAGATAAGGTGACCATACGTGCGTGGGTTTATCTCTGGGCTTTCTATCCTGTTCCACTGATTGTATATTTCTGTTTTTGTGCCAGTACCATACTGTCTTGATTACTGTAGCTTTGTAGTATAGTCTGAAGTCAGGAAGCGTGATTCCTCCAGCTCTGTTTTTCGTTCTCAAGATTCCTTTGGCTATACGGGGTCTTTTGTGTTTCCATACAAATTGTGAAAGTTTTTGTTCTAGTTCTGTAAAAAATGCCAGTGCTAGTTTGATAGGGATTGCATTGAATCTGTAGATTGCTTTGGGTAGTAGAGTCATTTTCACAATGTTGAGTCTTCCAATCCAAGAACATGGTATATCTCTCCATCTATTTGTATCAACTTTAATTTCTTTCAGCAGTGTCTTATAATTTTCTACATACAGGTCTTTTGTCTCCTTAGGTAGGTTTATTCCTAGATATTTTATTCTTTTTGTTGCAGTGGTAAATGGGAGTGTTTTCTTGATTTCACTTTCAGATTTTTCATCATTAGCATATAGGAATGCCAGAGATTTCTGTGCATTAATTTTGTATCCTGCTAATTTACCAAATTCATTGATTAGCTCTAGTAGTTTACTGGTAGCATCTTTAGGATTCTCTATGTATAGTATCATGTCATCTGCAAAGAGTGACAGCTTTACTTCTTCTTTTCCGATTTGGATTCCTTTTATTTCCTTTTCTTCTCTGATTGCTGTGGCTAACACTTCCAAAACTATGTTGAATAAGAGTGGTGAGAGTGAGCAACCTTGTCTTGTTCCTGATCTTAGTGGAAATGCTTTCAGTTTTTCACCATTGAGGACGATGTGGGCTGTGGGTTTGTCATATATGGCCTTTATTATGTTGAGGAAAGTTCCCTCCTTGCCTACTTTCTGCAGGGTTTTTATCATAAATGGGTGTTGAATTTTGTCAAAAGCTTTCTCTGCATCTACTGAGATGATCATATGGTTTTTCTCCTTCAATTTGTTAATATGGTGTATCACGTTGATTGATTTGCGTATATTGAAGAATCCTTGCATTCCTGGAATAAACCCCACTTGATCATGGTGTATGATCCGTTTAATGTGCTGTTGGATTCTGTTTGCTAGTATTTTGTTGAGGATTTTTGCATCTATGTTCATCAGTGATATTGGCCTGTAGTTTTCTTTCTTTGTGACATCCTTGTCTGGTTTTGGTAACAGGGTGATGGTGGCCTCGTAGAATGAGTTGGGGAGTGTTCCTCCCTCTGCTATATTTTGGAAGAGTTTGAGAAGGATAGGTGATAGCTCTTCTCTAAATGTTTGATAGAATTTGCCTGTGAAGCCATCTGGTCCTGGGCTTTTGTGTGTTGGAAGATCTTAAATCACAGTTTCAATTTCAGTGCTTGTGATTGGTCTGTTCATATTTTCTGTTTCTTCCTGATTCAGTCTTGGTAGGTTGTGCCTTTCTAAGAATTTGTCCATTTCTTCCAGGTTGTCCATTTTATTGGCATAGAGTTGCTTGTAGTAATCTCTCATGATCTTTTGTATTTCTGCAGTGTCAGTTGTTACTTCTCCTTTTTCATTTCTAATTCTATTGATTTCAGTCTTCTCCCTTTTTTTCTTGATGAGTCTGGCTAATGGTTTATCAATTTTATTTATCCTTTCAAAGAACCAGCTTTTAGTTTTATTGATCTTTGCTATTGTTTCCTTCATTTCTTTTTCATTTATTTCTGACCTGATTTTTTATAATTTCTTTCCTTCTGCTAACTTTGGGGTTTTTTTGTTCTTCTTTCTCTAATTGCTTTAGGTGCAAGGTTAGGTTGTTTACTCGAGATGTTTCCTGTTTCTTAAGGTAGGATAGTATTGCTATAAACTTCCCTCTTAGAACTGCTTTTGCTGCATCCCATAGATTTTGAGTTGTCGTGTCTCCATTGTCATTTGTTTCTAGGTACTTTTTGATTTCCTCTTTGATTTTTTCAGTGATCACTTCGTTATTAAGTAGTGTATTGTTTAGCCTCCATGTGTTTGTATTTTTTACTGACCTTTTCCTGTAAATGATATCTAGTCTCATAGCACTGTAGTCAGAAAAAATACTTGATACAATTTCAATTTTCTTAAATTTACCAAGGCTTGATTTGTGACCCAAGATATGATCTATCCTGGAGAATGTTCCATGAGCACTTGAGAAAAATGTGTATTCTGTTGTTTTTGGATGGAATGTCCTATAAATATCAATTAAGTCCATCTTGTTTAATGTATCATTTAAAGCTTGTGTTTCCTTATTTATTTTCATTTTGGATGATCTGTCCATTGGTGAAAGTGGGGTGTTAAAGTCCCCTACTATGAATGTGTTACTGTCAATTTCCCCTTTTATGGCTGTTAGAATTTGCCTTATGTATTGAGGTGCTCCTATGTTTGGTGCATAAATATTTACAATTGTTATATCTTCTTCTTGGATCGATCCCTTGATCATTATGTAGTGTCCTTCTTTGTCTCTTCCTATAGTGTTTATTTTAAAGTCTATTTTGTCTGATATGAGAAATGCTACTCCAGCTTTCTTTTTGTTTCCATTTGCGTGAAATACCTTTTTCCATCCCCTTACTTTCAGTCTGTATGTGTGTCTCGGTCTGAAGTGGGTCTCTTGTAGACAGCAAATATATGCGTCTTGTTTTTGTATCCATTCAGCCAATCTGTGTCTTTTGGTGGGAGCATTTAGTCCATTTACATTTAAGGTAATTATCGATATGTATGTTCCCATTCCCATTTTCTTAATTGTTTTGGGTTCGTTATTGTAGGTCTTTTCCTTCTTTTGTGCTTCTTGCCTAGAGAAGTTCCTTTAGTAGTTGTTGTAGAGCTGGTTTGGTGGTGCTGAACTCTCTCAGCTTTTGCTTGTCTGTAAAGGTTTTAATTTCTCCATCAAATCTGAATGAGATCCTTGCTGGGTAGAGTAATCTTGGTTGCAGGCTTTTCTCCTTCATCACTTTCAATATGTCCTGCCACTCCCTTCTGGCTTGCAGAGTTTCTGCTGAAAGATCAGCTGTTAACCTTATGGGGATTCCCTTGTGTGTTATTTGTTGTTTTTCCCTTGCTGCTTTTAATATGTTTTCTTTGTATTTAATTTTTGACAGTTTGATTAATATGTGTCTTGGCGTATTTCTCCTTGTATTTATCCTGTATGGGACCCTCTGTGCTTCCTGGACTTGATTAACTATTTCCTTCCCCACATTAGGGAAGTTTTCAACTATAATCTCTTCAAATATTTTCTCAGTCCCTTTCTTTTTCTCTTCTTCTTCTGGAACCCCTATAATTCGAATGTTGGTGCGTTTAATGTTGTCCCAGAGGTCTCTGAGACTGTCCTCAGTTCTTTTCATTCCTTTTTCTTTATTCTGCTCTGCATTAGTTATTTCCACTATTTTATCTTACAGGTCACTTATCCATTCTTCTGCCTCAGTTATTCTGCTATTGATCCCATCTAGAGTATTTTACATTTCATTTATTGTGTTGTTCATCATTGTTTGTTTCATATTTAGTTCTTCTAGGTCCTTGTTAAATGTTTCTTGCATTTTGTCTATCCTATTTCCAAGATTTTGGATCATCTTTACTATCATTATTCTGAATTCTTTTTCAGGTAGACTGCCTATTTCCTCTTCATTTTTTAGGTCTAGTGGGTTTTTATCTTGCTCCTTCATCTGCTGTGTGTTTTTCCGTCTTTTTATTTTGCTTATCTTACTGTGTTTGGGGTCTCCTTTTTGCAGGCTGAAGGTTCGTAGCTCCTGTTGTTTTTTAGTGTCTGTCCCCAGTGGCTAAGGTTGGTTCAGTGGGTTGTGTAGACCTCCTGTTGGAGGGTACTAGTGCCTGTGTTCTGGTGGAGGAGGCTGGATCTTGTCTTTCTGGTGGGCAGGTCCATATCTGGTGTGTTTTGGGGTGTCTGTAGACTTATTATGATTTTGGGCAGCCTCTCTGCTAATGGGAGGGGTTGTGTTCCTGTCTTGCTAGTTGTTTGTCATAGGGTGTCCAGCACTGTAGCTTGCTGGTCGTTGAGTGAAGATGGGTGCTGGCGCTGAGATGGAGATCTCTGGGAGATTTTCGCCGTTTGATATTATGTGGAGCTGGGAGGCCTCTTGTGGACCAGTGTCCTGAAGTTGGCTCTTCCACCTCAGCGGCACAGCACTAACTCCTGGCTGGAGCACCAAGAGCCTTTCATCCACACGGCTCCTTAATTTGGGATGATTCGTTGTCTATTCATGTATTCCGCAGATGCAGGTACATCAAGTTGTTTGTGGAGCTTTAATCCGCTGCTTCTGAGGCTGCTGGGAGAGATTTCCCTTTCTCTTCTTTGTTCTCACAGCTCCCAGGGGCTCAGCTTTGGATTTGGCCCCGCCTGTGCGTGTAGGTCGCCGGAGGGCGTCTGTTCTTTGCTCAGACAGGACGGGGTTAAAGGAGCCGCTGATTCGGAGGCTCTGGCTCACTCAGGCCGGGGGGGTAGGGAGGGTCATGGAATGCAGGGCAGGCCTGCGGCGGCAGAGGCTGGCGTGACGTTGCCAGCCTGAGGACCGCCGTGCGTTCTCCTGGGGGTGTTGTCCCTGGATCCCGGGACCCTGCCAGTGGCGGGCTGCAAAGGCTCCCCGGAAGGGGGGTGTGTATAGTGACCTGTGTTCGCACACAGGCTTCTTGGTGGTGGCAGCAGCGGCCTTAGCATCTCATGTCTGTCTCTGGGGTCTGCACTTTTAGCTGCTGCTCGCGCCCATCTCTTGAGCTCCTTTCAGCAGTGATCTTAATCCCCTCTCCTCGCGCACCAGGAAATAAAGAGGGAAGAAAAAGCCTCTTGCCTCTTCGGCAGATCCAGCCTTTTCCACGGACTCCCTCCCAGCTAGCCGCAGTGCACTAACGCCCTGCAGTTTGTGTTCACGCCGCCAACCCCAGTCCTCTCCCGGCGCTCCGACTGAGGCTGGAGCCTCAGCCCCCAGCCCCGCCCGCCCCGGCGGGTGAGCAGACAAGCCTCTCGGCTGGTGAGTGCCGGTCGGCCCTGATCCTCTGTGCTGGAATCTCTCCGCTTTGCCCTCCGCACCCCTGTTGCTGTGCTCTCCTCCGCGGCTCTGAAGCTCCCCACTCCGCCACCCGCAGTCTCCCCCCCGAAGGGGCTTCCTAGTGTGTGGACACTTTTCCTCCTTCATGGCTCCCTTCTGCTGGTGCAGGACCCTTCCCTATCCTTTTGTCTCTGTTTATTTTTTTCTTTTGCCCTAACCAGGTACGTGGGGGGTTTCTTGCCTTTTGGGAGGTCTGAGGTCTTCTGCCAGCGTTCAGTAGGTGTTCTGTAGGAGTTGTTCCACGTGTAGATGTATTTCTGGTGTATCTGTGGGGAGGAAGGTGATCTCCGCATCTTACTCTTCCGCCATCTTCCTGGAAGTCCTCCAGAAAACAAGAGATTTCTGTGCATTAATTTTGTTTCATGCCACCTTACCAAATTCATTGATTTGCTCTAGTAGTTTTCTGGTGGATCTTTAGGATTTTCTATGTATTGTATCATGTCATCTGCAAACAGTTACAGTTTTACATCTTCTTTTCCAATTCATATTCCTCTTATTTCTTTTTCTTCTCTGATTGCCGGGGCTAGGACTTCCAATACTATGTGGAATAATAGTGATGAGAGTGGAATTTTCACCATGTCTACTATACAAATGACTTTAGGTGACTTACATATTTATTGATTTTCATTTTTTTATTGAGATATAATTGACATAGAATATTGTGTAAGTTTAAGATGTACAGCATGTTGATTTGATACATTTATATATTCCAATATGATTATCACCAGAGCATTAGCTAACACCTCTATCACATTACATAATTATCATTTATTTTTCTATTGCTTTTTAAAACAAACCTTTATTAAATATCATGGCACTCAGGCCACTGTGCTTATATAATTATATAGGTTAGGTAGACAGGAAAGGAGAGAGATAATTCTTCCAGGAATTTGGATGCAATGATTACTATATTTGAACATTCAATTTTGTTTTGAACATGGTGGGAATCAAAGCAAAAATGAAACCATAGGGGTTTACATGTTTCTCACTGTAAGATAAAAATAAATGCAAAGTTCTATGGAATAGACATGTTTTCTTGGAACATATACTAAGGAAAATGTGACTTTTTTTTCAGAAGATTAAAACTTGTCCATCTTTTAACTCTTACTATGTCTTACTAAAAGCCAAGAAAATGTATAAGGACAGTGGACTGTTAGCTCAGCCAGGAAAGTCTAGATATATCTTCTGGTTATCTAAAATGATACAGGGATAGGACTTGGAAAATAAAGTAAGAGAAATGAATGGATAATAGTCCCTAGTGCATTTATCTAGTATCTTATATTTAATTTGTAAATTCTTTCTTATATATTATTGATGAGCACCTTGCCAAATATGGATAAATTATTATCACCACATGATTATGACAGTCTTCCCTACAATAGAAATCTAGAATTATCTGCTTATCACATAGTGACTTAAAACTATTAAATTTAAATCCATTAAATGTTTAAAATTTTTTTGTACAATGGCAGGCTTTCTTGAAAATAAAGCCACTATGTAAATTTTGCCAGCTAAATTATCTTCTCTGTTGGAGAAAATATTTTCTCAATAATTTGGGGAAGATTTTTATCATACACCAATCCTTCAGTTTTATTTTAGGAGTTCCAATAGATGATGATATGCATTTTGTCAGTCATATAAATTTTTTTAGGTATCTGGTATGATTCTAATTAAAATAAAATTCTTTGTACAAAAACGATAAGAATTTTCAGTAAAGTGGGCAGGTAATATAGCAGATTTTTACCACATTGTGAAGGGTCTGAGATTCTGCTTCTCTTTGCTTGTGTCCTTTAGAATAACCAGCCCTTCAGCTGGTCAGTGGTACACAAAGTTTCAGTTGTCAATGAATTTTACAGATCATGCTAGTTGCTGCTTTATTCCCAAGGAAGGAGTCAACAACTCTTAACTTAGCAGGCATCACGGTTCAGTTGAGCTTGACAAGGTCTCAGGAAATGTACTTAAAAGGACTTGAATTGGACTTTCCTATTTTATCCTTATTCAGAGAGGCCATCAGATCGTTATGTGCCATTTCTCGTTCCCAGCAGGGCAATGATATTATCCTCAGAGGGTGCTGTGTTGGCATCTCTTGCTCCCACAATTCATTGTATAATTTTTAATGCCTTGTGACATGCAAGTGGGAATCATATATGTAATAGGAGTAGGCTAATCTAACCTACTCCTCTAATATTGTTCTTCTGCTTGCTAGTAGGTTCCTGTATTTTATATTTTCTTCTTTGCCATTTTTCAATAGTTTTCGTGTTAAATGAGACAAGCTCTGCCAAATTAGATTGAAGAACTTATTCCTTCAGTCTTCACTTATCTTTCCTTTCTATTCAGATCAGCAGCTTATACTTACTGAGCACTTAGTAGGAGCCACCCCTGTGTTTTAAATGCTTTACATACACTAACAGATTGAATCAGAACAACAGTCCTAGGAAGTGAACACTATTAGGATCATCTTTTCAGAGATGAGGAAAACTAAGCCACTCAGTTCAAGGTGATACAGCTAGTAAGTGTAGGAGCCAGAAGTCTAACCCAGGCAGCCTAATTTCAGACTAGGCTCTGAAATCATTAATCTATTCTGCCTCTCAATCGTTCAAGAACCAGGTCAAATATCTGGTTCCACTACTTACTAGTTGTGTGATTTCAGTCAAGTCCTATGAACTAATTAAGGCTCTGTTCCCACATCTCTAAAAAGATGCCTAATACCCTCATCAAAGAGTTGTTTGTGGGCATTGGATGGGGTCATAAACATAACAGCCATTTGTAAAATCAGAGCATGACTATATAGTAAGGAAAATAAGAATTTTTAAAATTGCTGTAATGGATGAAGAATAAACTTCATCCCTTCACTTATGAAAGGGGTGGGGGGAGCAATGGGAGAAAAGACAAATATTTACTAAGTATCTGTTCTATTTATGAAATAATAGACTCAAAGGTGGCAAAGCAAAAGATGACTTAGTAAAATTAATAGACCAGTGATTTTACTCTTAGTTTTCTTTAAAAAAATATAGTTGAGATTTGACCAATTATGCATATGTGTCAGTATGTAAAAGTAATGGTTAATATTGGAGTGAAATATAAAATTCAAAATTCAAATACACTATCTTGGAAAGGTGGTAGAAATGGCACTATGGGGTGCCTGGAGTCAGATGTCATCATGCTTGGAGAGCTTTATAGAGTAGACAGTTCTTTAGCAGAGGTTAAGATTAGGTGAGAAAGGTGAGAGAGGGCATTTGGACATAAGAACTGATACGTGGGCTGATTTAAAAGCTTGAATGTATGAAGCTTGTTTACAAGCAAGTCATCCTGGCTGACAAGGATGATGACGTTAACGAGAGATGAGAGAGTTAAATGGACAAGGTTCTCCAGAGAATATTTTAAATCTTAGATTTTTTGTAATAGTGTTAGGTTATTCAAATAGGTTAAGATCTTTTTTAAAACATCATTTTAAAAGAAAGGCTATTAAAAAATGGAGAAAAAATGAACAAGACTTGCTTGTGTATATTTGTCTTTGATTAAGAAGAGATGAAAGCGCTCAAATTAGTTTGTAATTTGGCCATGTAAGTAGACATTTCTCAATGGAAAACAAAGATAACAAGGTTAGAGCCTGACTTTATTCAAATGGAAAAAGAGCTACAAAGTGACATACTTTGAGCTATTTCTGTTTTTAATCTGCATGTGAAATTTCAAAAAATAAGATGAGGTAAGTGACATTCTTAAACCTAGGGGTGACATTTTCTTTTAGAATAGTTGTTAATTGAGGACCAGAGCTATCTCCAAACAATATCATTACAAATACTTTGCAAAAAAACCCAAAATAAGTGTTTTCATAATTATTAAGGATAATTCCTACATTTGAAGTATTTGTTTCTTCAAATCATTTCCCTAAATATTATTCATCAAGATTCACAACTTATCTATACCTATAATCTTATCAATACCTATAATCTCTTATATATAATCTTACAGATCTTATTACAAGATATATTTTATTATTCCCATTTTAAAGAAGAGAAAATTGAGGCTCAACAAAACAAGTGATTTATTTGCAGGAAAACAGTATAAGGAGGAACACAATAGAACACTATGACTTCAGTCCCTAGTACTCTGACCTCAGAATTCCAGAACACTACACCTGTTTTTCAGTCAGTACCTACATTTGCTGAATTCATGAATTTAACAACTCCTTTAAGGCCCTTGCATTTTTCAATTTCTGGAAGCAAAGTAAATCATTACATAAATAAATATATAAATAAATGTTTAAGGTAGAAACGATATTAAATTTAAGTAGTGAGTGGCATTGGTTGATTTTAAATAAAAACATCATAGCTTGTACTTAGCTACTTTTTTTTTAAACTTTCTTTTCCTCTTATTTACTTAATCTTTATGTTGTTGAGTTGTTTATAAAATAATACTGTTAGAGCTCAAGAGAGAAAAACGAGTTTCATTTCCCCCACCAATAACTTGTAAGTAAGGAAATACAGATTACCCTCTGATAGTTAAATTAGAAAAATCAATGAACCTAATGAATGAGTGTCTGGTTTAATATGGTTTCTGGCTAATAGCCTTATAAATTTCCATAGAATTATCTATGTAATGATGCAAAGATGTAAATTCACAAGACCTAAATATCAAGATGATCATATAATGTATCAGTGGCATGTAAGAGGAATTTCTAGTAAATATAAGTTAGAAGGGACTAGATGAAGGGTGGGAAATGGTTTTACTTCATGTTTTGCTCCACGAAACATGATATCCTACAGTTGAAAGAACATGAGGACCCATAGCATGCTTCCCACTGACGTACAGCCTCTTGCTTAGGGAGCCAGGGTCTACTCCAGCAGAAAACTTCATAGTCATTTACTGCCAAATGGCAGTGATTATAATTTTTCATATACTCCCCTATATAGCATGTTAGAAGAATATCTAGTAGGATAAGGGAAAAAATCCCACTAAAACATGAGTCTTGCTAGATGAAATAGCTACTAAGTTTTAAAATGCAGTCAGGAAACATACATACTAACCTGTTCTCAAGCTGTCTGTTTGAGAAGGGTTTTTTTTTTTAAACGTCTTTATTGGAGTATAATTGCTTTACAATGGTGTGTTTGTTTCTGCTGTATAACAAAGTGAGTCAGCTATACATATACATAGATCCCCATATCCCCTCCTTCTTGCATCTCCCTCCCACCCTCCCTATCCCACTATCTTTAACCACTACTCAAATATCCATCTCCAAAGTCTGCTTTGCAAACACAGGTTTGAATATATTTTCCCTTATTAGAGGAAAAAGTCAATATTCAAAACACCACCAATGAATAAAATGAAAGTTCTGAAGGAAAACTGCACCATGAAAGACAGGGTATATTACCCCTTCAAGTTCAAAACCAACCAACCAATCAACAATTTACTGATATGAATTTTTTCCTGAATTGGCTCATCTACTCCTACTTTGAAAACTTGGGCAAGTAACTTACCATTCTATACCTCAGTTTTCTCACCCCTAAAATGGGGATAATTTTTCTACCTGAAGCATTTGCTCTTAGGATTGAAGGTGCTAATACACGTGGAGTATGTGGAGCCATCATAAACCCTCAATGCATTCTTCCCCTGCTCCACTGTCCCTCTCCCTCACCCCTTTAGTCTCAACAAGACAACAAATTAGGAAGCTTCTTAAGATATTTCATGTGATACTAACAGATGTAGCCACTCTAAAAGAGAAGCATGAATCTATAAGAAGCTGTGATTCAAAGATAACAGAACAACATGCAAAGGAAAGGAATTAAATGAAATTAGAGTTAGATAAGTAAAAGTTGGAGGAATTTTAAAATTGTCTTGGCAGAATTAAAATAATCTAGCAAAATAGTAAACTGAAAAATCGATAATGTGGGAACTGAATTTAACATCAGTTCAATTTATATTATTGAATATGTACTATGGGCCTAGCATTGTACCAAACTCTTGGAATAAACTGGAAAAAATTGGTGAATAAGAGACACCAATCTGCCTTAGGGAAATTCCTCCTTTCCCCTCTCTCCCTCTCTCTCCCTTTGTTTCTGTCTCTTTGTCTCTGTCTCTGTCTCTCTCTCTCCCCACTTCCTAATCAAACTACCTAGGTAGAAGTAGAGTGATTGGTTCAGGGATGGGCTGAACACTCAACTCAGCAGAGGGAGTTACATGAACTACAAGAAAACATGTATTTCTCACTGATGTTGAACCTGAGAAAATGTGAGGCTGGACCTACTGTAACCATCTCTTAATCACAAGGAGAGAAGCTTTCTGAGCATGAAGCCAGCACAGGATGGAGACAAAAAAAACCCAGGTTCAATTTGGCATAGTAAAGACTGTAGGTGCACCAGGCAATTCACTAGGCCCTGGGGACCTGATCTGGTGAGAAAGGCAGCCTGAGGGAGAGGGGCGTGGCCTGGCAGACAGGTTAGTCCACATCAGCCATTGTTTAGGCTACACTGACCAGGGCACAGGATTGACACCAGAAAGAATGGGACCAACAATGATAAGGGGCCCAGGAGGAAGGGGAAAGGTCACTTAAAGCTCGGGAAAGCAACCCAGTGACAACATAGTTTTGCTGAAACTGGTCTTACACGTTGTAAAAATGATTCTTCAAAGTATTATGCACTTCTTTCTCCCAATATATTGAGGACAAATTTCCAGCACAATTTCTTTCTGATGTTGTAAAGAGAGCTTCACGTAAAGAGAGCCCTCCCTGCCCTCTTAGTTTCCCATGTTGCCTAATTTTCCTTTCATTTATCCTGCAAATATTTATTAGGCGCTGCTATAGGCAAGTCAAAACATGCAGGCTTTATAAGCAAAGATAAGAGAGTCAGAAAACAATTTTCATGCCAAATAGCAAAATATGGTTGAAAAACTTCTTTTGGGTACACATGGCATGAATAAAGTGATTTCTCTGGAGAACCTATGAGGTAAGTTCAGCTTTCATTCACAACAACAGGACTGTTTACACTGAAACCATTTCTGCTATTCATTCATTATTATAGAACTAATCCAGGTTAAAGTTCAAAAGAGTTTTAGTATCTTCTCTATTCATCTTAAGCATTTTTAAAAGCTATTTTATCAGTGATAGTTATCAATTCCATTTTCTAGGCTGTACAAGAGTTCCTAATCCTGGGATTTTAATAGATGAAAAGACACTAATACTTATCGACTGATTATTGAGCCAGACATCGTGCTGGGAGCTTTTATAGATTATTTCACAACATACTTTATGTTTTCCTATCTTTGAAAATATTGTTCTAATATTAGCACAAACAGAATATGGTATAGTCTCTGAATTTATTAGTTCTCACTTTCCTTGTCAACATGGAATCAGGAAAGAAAGCATAGAGGGTACTATTCTTGTATCAAACAAGTACTTTAAAAAAATCCTTTTCATTGCATCAGTCCCATGAAATGTACTTATAGTTATGTTTTAAGCTTTTATTATTATTATTTTAATATATAATATCTATCACCTATCTCTATCTCTCCATCCATCCAATTGGGAGCAAGGATACTCATATTCCATGCTCATTATTGTCTTTTTGAGTCCTTAGCCAATTTATAAAACAACTCTATCTACTGTTAGAAGACCTGTCTCCTTCAGGCCATGGTTAGGTCATATTAGCATCTCTTAACTAGGTGATTGGTCCAGTTGCTGAGGGCATTGTCTTGAAACAATATTCTCCATCTATCCCCCAAATAAGAGGCTCTTCTTCTTCAGGTATCATAAACTCCTCTCCCAGGACACCTGTCACTACTGACTCTCTTTTTGACAATTCCATTCAGGTAGAGCTAAACTGGTAGATGAAATATTCCAGCAAGGTGTGAAAAATTTCACCCTAGGAAACATTTGTTCCTTAGACAATTGGAATAGAGCAGAGCATCTTGAAGTCTAGCAGTCTCACCACAAACCAGAATTCACCTGAGAGCCTGAGTTTCCATCATCCCCATTTCATTACTCTGCTCCACCAACTTCATCACAGGTTGTGTGTGACACTCTATTTCTATGATGTGTCCTGGTACTGCCACTGCTGTTTATTCAAGTGTCATGCAAATGTTATGCACCCTCTTAGGCAATGGAGATGCACAGATTAAAAGACATGGCTTCTATCCTCAAGGAGATAGATCACAGAAGCAGGCACTAAAAGCAGTACAGAGAAGTATATGCAAAATTTTAAGCATCCAGTTAGAGTGTCATTTGTTTGATAAAAATTGCCACCATCCTCATGTCCATTGGCTCTTCCAAAGTCATGTCCAAGTCTAGTCCTTTCCAGCTCATTAAATTGGTTCTAGCTTATGACCAAGAGTAGTATTCTAGGCTCTTAAAATCTTTTCTAGGTTTGCAACAGGCTCAGTATTGGAACGAGTTGACTTCCAGGGTTGTGTTTGGAGTATGGAACACTGGGAACCCCACGGTACCCCAATTCCCCGGTTTCCAAGGATTCCTACATCATGTTCTAGTGTAATATTTCTCAGAATGTGGGTGGGGAGTTGAGGTGGTGGCAGTTAACTCTGTGAGC